>NC_136061.1:612163424-612763424 GCF_964261635.1 Lissotriton helveticus | reverse complement strand
AAGAAGATCAAAGTGAGTCTCGGGACCAACTCAAAAATAAGTGTATTGATTGGTTATCCAAGTACAAGGGGACGGGGGGGAGATTTCTAACGAAATTTTGATGGTGCGACGGGTGGGATGGGTAGGACCTTCAGCTAAGAACATTATGGGCGACTGTATAGTCGTGAATTTCAGGTACCCCTCCCTGGTGAAATGGTTACTGAAAGGCCAAACCGTCCACTTTAGCACTCCTACATTTATTACTCTACTATCATTGGGCTTCTTCTACAGACCCCCCCAGAGAATTTGTAACTTAGCCACCCCGTTATATTCTACATATAACCGGTTCACTGCTCTGTCTGACCTGGAGAGACAGGACTGACTACCAAATAAACCTTTGAATACTGTAGTAGGGCCAATGGATTCACTAACGGACCGTTCGGCTGCTATCGAACTTAGGTCCATTGATGCCCCTCAAAAAGTTTGCTTGGTAGCACCGTTATCAATCTGTCCCATCACTATTGAACCAAGATCTTTAGAATAAAACCTAAATATACTTAGCTGGAACATCGCAGGTCTAAAATCTAAACTGAATATAGCGAAGTGGATTAACTTGGTTAGTAATTTCGACATCTTAATGTTCCAAGAGACATGGTGTACCAGTGGCCTGTTTTTTGAGGGATTCTCTGTTACAATAATATTGTACCCAGCCCTGAATTTGGTCGACCTAGTGGGGGTCTATCCACATGGATAAAGATCACTGCAGGAAGTAATATAAAACCCCTGGAGACAAATGATGGAAATTTTCAGGCCATGATCTATTCACAGGGGATTACGTTATGTTTAATACATTTTTATAACAATGATTTTACATCACTGCCCAATAGGAATTTTATTAACTTATTTGAATTTATTGACAATTTGGCAGATGTAGAGAGGTATGGCAAATTGGATGGAATCTGTTTGGGGGGGATTTCAATGCACATTTGTACAATAGAATGGATAACCCTGTTGTCACACATGTTCAGGTAATTCCGGGCAAAAGAGGGGCAGAACTGCACAATTACCTATCCACTCTGGACTTAATTAATGTAATGGACGAGGTTGGATGTGAGTCAGACAAAGGCCTATTGCCTACCTATAGAGGACGTGGCTGTTCATCTACCATCGATTATGTTTTTATATCCTTCTCTCTTGAGAATTGCTTAGTCAAGGCTGAAGTTTTTGGCACTAGTTACAGTGATCATAACCCAATTTTGACAACTATTAGATTTTTTAATAAATTCATAAAACGGAAGGAAATAGGGGCAAAGAACCTGGTAGCATCGACCGACAAACTCAAAGCGATTTGGGAGGGCATAGATAATAAGGCCCTACTTGCCCGCACTATAAAATCCTATCCCCTACTAGTGGAAACATGTTTGTCTAGTAGATGCTCAGGTACAGAGATTGTCCAGGCCTTTACTGGGTTATGTGCTGGCATCAAACACGAGATCTCTAAACCTGTCACAAACCTGAGTAAGAACCCTAGATGGTTTGACGGCACCTGTTCCCGGGCCAACAGAGCACTTCGTGAAGCATTAGCTGGTGAACCTAGGGACATGACTTTAGTTAGAATATTGAGAGAGCGCTATGAGAAAGCAACTACATTACGCGCAGAGGAGATACTGAAGGAACGGTGGGACTCTCTCGCCTGCGCTGCCGCTCTTAAAGATGTAACTGGGTTTTGGAGTGAGGTAAAAGCTATGAGGGCTATGGGATTAAAAATCACTCCCCTAAACTGCAATATAGCTAGTAAGTTATGGGAGGAGCACTTCTCAAGAATATACACAGCTCCCACAACGACCATTGACAGTCATCTCCCAGTTACTAAGGTTGCCATATCAATAACTGCAGTTGAAGACGCCATACATCAAAGTGCAGGGAATAAACCCCCAGGTTCTGATAATTTGTCAATTGATCTTATGAAATCTGAACCCGACTTCTGGTCCCCTCCTTTATGTAATGTTTTTAACAATTTGACCAATACCACAATTCCAAAAACTTGGTCAACCAGTATAATTGTGCTCATTTTTAAGAAGGGCGACAGATCCAACCCTAGTTGCTATCGCCCAATATCTCTGAGAGATAATACCTTGAAGTTTTTGGGCAGGGTCGTTTTTAATAAGATTAGGAATTGGACAATCATATTTTAAATTGTTGTCAGTTGTGTTTTAGGAGTAACGTTGGAACTGTTGAACAGTGTCTAAACTTAAATCTTATATTGGGCAAATATACCATCGCTAAAAAAGTTCCATTATATTTGGGTTTTATGGATTTAACCTCAGCCTTTGATTTTGTTAACCGATCACGTTTATGAGAGATTCTTTTAAATTATGGGTTGGATGATGCACTTGTT
The DNA here is from genome assembly GCF_964261635.1 of Lissotriton helveticus. Lineage (NCBI taxonomy): Eukaryota > Metazoa > Chordata > Amphibia > Caudata > Salamandridae > Lissotriton > Lissotriton helveticus. The sequence goes on along the minus strand of NC_136061.1, from coordinate 612,761,047 downwards.
CACTTTTTGGCATATTTGCACAGTGACCTGAAAGCACGGATGAGGATAAACAATGTAGGAGAGGTCTCCAGGGATATTTTAATTAGTAGAGGGGTTAGACTAGGTTGTGTCTTAGCCCCTCTACTTTTTATACTTAATATAAATGAACTAAATAATTCCCTGTCCAAACTGACATGTGACGTACCCAAAATTAATGGTAAACTTTTCCCCGTAATTTTATATGCAGACGATGTGGTCCTAATGGGCCGCACACCAAAAGCACTTCGCACTTTAATTACGGGTTTTGTATCTTTTATGGCAGATTTGGACCTTTGCACCAATTTTTAAAAATCATATATAATGTCCTGTGGGCCAAAAAAGCATCGCATTGAGCACATAATGTCGGGAAATGATTCCCTAAAAAGCACTAGCACTTTCCCTTATTTGGGTTTAGTTTTCTCAGATTCAGCATCATGGCAACCACATGTAACCCATGGTAGAAATAAACTTGGCAAGGCGGTTAATTCTATCATCAGCCTGCGACAGCCTAAGAAGGTAGAGGTGGTGATACCCCTATTACAGATTTATGAATCCCAATGTGTACCAACAGCGACTTATGGTGCCGAAGTGTGGGGGTATGTAAATTGTAATGGGATACAAATCGAGGAAAATAGATTTTGTAGAAAGGAACTAGGGGCACAAATCTCATCGCCAACTTATATATGCCATAAAGAATTAAATTTACATTATGTGGAGGATTTTATCAAATCCTGACCAGCATTATTCTGGCTAAAGATATGGCGAAACCCAGCTGCAATTTTAACACAAGAGATAATTACAGATTGTCTTAAATGCGATAGGGGTAGCTGTATACCTTGGCTCGGTGCAGTACAAAATAGCCTAGCCAGCGTGAAGCTAGAGCATACCTTTCACCACCCCTTAGCTACAGACGGTATAAATCTAAAAACAGTGAGAGGGGCATTGTATGATTTATACCGCAAGGAAAGAGGAAATATTGAGCTCTGTAAACCAACAATTATCAGATATATCCCTATCTTGGTGTCAAAAAGCAATGAATATCATATGCCACAGGACAATCTCAGGAAAAAAATCGGGAGATGGAATAGGAGTTTGCTTTTCCGTCTCAGGGATGACAGCATAAAATATTCACTTTATTTTCCGATTGGTTTTAATAATAATCTGGAGAAGTTGTGTTGTCCATGTGGCATTGGTAGCAAACAAACACTGCTACATTTTTTGTTTTTTTTGCAAATGTTATGTTAGATACACCAAACAATATTTAATCCCTATTTTAAGGTATATGCCATTATTGATTATAATCTGGCATATCAGGAAATATTGCAGCTGGGATGTGATGATATGATTTTCCGAGTAAGTTCATTTTTGCAATCTGTCGTACGCTCACGAGCCTCTATGAATACACCTAAAAACATGTTATATACCTGCAATCTCGCTTTTAATAAGTTTTATAGTACTCTGCTGTTTTTTGCACATGTAACGCTTGTTTAAGAGGATTTCACAAATATGTAATTGCCTATTTTGCACTTAGTTCGAAGTTTACATCTGCCTATTTTGCACTGAGTTCAAAGTTTACAACTTGCGATTTTGCACAATAATGCTGCTAGTTTTCCAGTCTGCTCCATGTATATATAGTATTCTATTTGCACTTTATTGCTATCCTTTGCACACTGGTTTTATGCTATCTATTGATTGTTAGACTTGACTTACCCAACCCTATTCTTATTACTTTTTAATGTACTTTGTTACTTGATGATTGTATATTTTATGTCCTATTGGCAGTGATGATTTGTACTTTTATGGATATTTTATATCCGAATAAAGACCATTTGACTTGACTTGACTATAGTAGTGTGCCATTGAAAGTGTAATTAGCACTTAGAATAATTTGGAAGTAAAGCAACTCGCAGTCCGCGCTGCTGCCTGTTGGGGGAGCTTTTTACATCCAGAGAGTTGTTAGCTATAATGGCTAGGCCTCCACCCCTTTTAGAAAGTCTGTCATTTTTTATGATAGAGAAACCTTGGGGTATTGCTAAGGCAAGGTCGGAATCTGAGGTACTGTTTGCCAATGTTTCTGTGACAAAGGCCATGTCCACTTTATGAGCGGACAGTATTCAGCGAATTCAACCTTATGTTTTATCAAGGATCGGGTATTAATGAGTAATCCTGTGAAGGTTTTGGGAGCTGGTGTATGCCCACGGGGAACATATTCATGCCTACTATCATGTTTGAGACAGGCCCTTGTTTTTGTGAAAAGAAGCGTAATATTGCAGTAAGGGCAGAACTTTGGCTCTTTTAATGGGTCTATCTGATGGCATGGGGATGTGGAGTTAACTTTATTGCAGCTCCGGAGAAAAGTGTTTGTACATATCAGCCTTGACTCTGTTTTTTAGGTAATACAACAAGGGGTCTTGCCCCTGGTCCCGGTCCAGGCGCGGACGGGTGCAGACGGGCTTGCCTTTGGCACGCCTTTGGTGCGCCAAAGGCAAAGGAGGTAACATGGTTGCATCCACTGTCTACACACTACAAACACCAGCAGTATATATCCACATGGACATGTCTGTGCTCTGCATACTGAAGTCTGTCCAGCACATCACCGCCACACTTGGCATTGTGTACATTCTTATTCATGGGTGACTTGCCTCCTTCACAAATATGTAATTGCCTATTTTGCACTTAGTTCGAAGTTTACATCTGCCTATTTTGCACTGAGTTCAAAGTTTACAACTTGCAATTTTGCACAATAATGCTGCTAGTTTTCCAGTCTGCTCCATGTATATATAGTATTCTATTTGCACTTTATTGCTATCCTTTGCACACTGGTTTTATGCTATTTATTGATTGTTAGACTTGACTTACCCAACCCTATTCTTATTACTTTTTAATGTACTTTGTTATTTGATGATTGCATATTTTATGTCCTATTGGCAGTGATGATTTGTACTTTTATGGATATTTTATATCCGAATAAAGACCATTTGACTTGACTTGACTATAGTAGTGTGCCATTGAAAGTGTAATTAGCACTTAGAGAAATTTGGAAGTAAAGCAACTCCCAGTCCGCGCTGCTGCCTGTTGGGGGAGCTTTTTACATCCAGAGAGTTGTTAGCTATAATGGCTAGGCCTCCACCCCTTTTAGAAAGTCTGTCCTTTTTTATGATAGAGAAACCTTGGGGTATTGCTAAGGCAAGGTCGGAATCTGAGGTACTGTTTGCCAATGTTTCTGTGACAAAGGCCATGTCCACTTTATGAGCGGACAGTATTCAGCGAATTCAACGTTATGTTTTATCAAGGATCGGGTATTAATGAGTAATCCTGTGAAGGTTTTGGGAGCTGGTGTATGCCCACGGGGAACATATTCATGCCTACTATCATGTTTGAGACAGGCCCTTGTTTTTGTGAAAAGAAGCGTAATATTGCAGTAAGGGCAGAACTTTGGCTCTTTTAATGGGTCTATCTGATGGCACGGGGATGTGGAGTTAACTTTATTGCAGCTCCGGAGAAAAGTGTTTGTATATATCAGCCTTGACTCTGTTTTTTAGGTAATACAGCAAGGGGTACTGGCCCTGGGCCCGGTCCAGGCGCGGACGGGTGCAGACGGGCTTGCCTTTGGCACGCCTTTGGTGCGCAAAAGGCAAAGGAGGTAACATGGTTGCATCCACTGTCTACACACTACAAACACCAGCAGTATATATCCACATGGACATGTCTGTGCTCTGCATACTGAAGTCTGTCCAGCACATCACCGCCACACTTGGCATTGTGTACATTCTTATTCATGGGTGACTTGCCTCCTTCACACATACTTGGTTCCCCCCTCTACCCATATTCTGCAATTGTGTGGCTGGGGTTCATACCGTTTTAGGAAGGTCAGCTGTCTTGTCCTGCGCTACCTCAGTGGTAGTCCGGAGGAAGGGTTCCAGGGGGGCCTATGGTTGGTGGGTGTTGTGGCCCTCTTGGGTCTCTGAGCTGCATGAGCAGTAGCTCCATGACATGTGTTAGTCTTCAGATGTGGCTCTGGGCTGGGCTCCCTTTCATACTGCAGGTTGTCATCCTGCTTAACACCATTAAAAGGTTAGTGCCTGTTTTTGGATCGCAGATGTGCTCCCGCCTGATCTGGCTGGTCATTGAGAATGTCGCGAAGTGTTTTTGTGTGTTTTTGCACGGGATCGCCTACTCTACATATCATTAGCGTAGTTGTCGCTCTCATCCGTGAGGATGTTTTTTACGCCAGCTATCGCTGGAAAACTGGTGATGTCGGCAATTTGCACCAGCTTGTGAATAGGGCGATAAATCTATTGCCATTTTTACGGAGCTAAAGTGCACATAAATCGGTGATAGGTCCTTGAGAATATGCACCTTACTTCCTAGGCAAGACATAGGATTCATGATATGGCCCAGTTGCTTCATCTCTTAATGAGGTGGTGTTTCCTCCACAGTTAGTCAGCAGTGCCCTCAGTATTGGAAACGCCAGTGTTTTCGGAGCGACTCGAAAAATCCAGCCAAATTGCGGCCTGCGTGTTATTGGCCCCAAGTGGGAAAAGGCATTAGAATGAATTAGGGCCTGAAGCAGACTGGTAGTACGGCCTTTGCACTGTTCTGCACACTGTCAGCATGAGCTCTACAAAACTGAAAGTGAGTGGCCAGCATTTATTTTCATCGGAGTATGCCCAGTTTGCCTGGGAAAGGTGGAGCTAAATTTCCCAAACATCACTTCTCTATATAGCCAGGACTTGCAAATGTTTTAGTCACAAAAGATTCACACACATGCATGCTCCAATGCATGCACAACGGTGCACTCTCTCTCTCTCCCTCGTTACTGAAGCAGTTTTAAAAAATGGTCAGGCAACAAAGCAATCCCCCATGCCCTGCCCCACCCTGAAAATGCTCTTTGCTACGTTCATAGCACCAAAATGGAACCTGGAGAAAATACCCACTACTCTTTCATCTAGTGAAGTCCCTCAGCATCATTCCACTGAGTGATAACTTGCCTACTGTAAGGCTTAGGACAAGGACAAGGTCATGCCTCTTTGTGGGAAATGGCAATATCTAAAGTACAACAGGCAAGGAAGAGACAAATAAGAGAAGGTGGGAAGATTGAACAATTATAAAGGGAGTATTTTATATAGCACTTCAAATTGAAGTCCTGTCGTTCCTGAGCACTGCAAACAACAACAGATGTTACTACAACCCAATTTATGATACTGAATAAAATAGAGAGCGGGTCATGATGCTGGCTAAGAAGGGAAAAAGACAACTACAGGAAAGGAAAAGATGCACAGGCTTGAATCTGGTGAGCAAGGTTCAAAGCCGAGCAGCGGGGTGCGAATGGAGGCCCCTCCGTGCCCGCTCTGCTGATTAGAATGCACGTTGGAGGCCTCCGCGGTGACTGGCTTAGTGAAAGATGCTTTCCTTGCCAGGGCATATTCAATATTCAATTATTTTCCTATTAATAATTTATCCTGTCTCATACAGCGAGCACTGTAAATAACCCTCTGTCTCGATGTTCAGCTTTTGTATTTTCAAGTAAGTGCAGCTCAGGCTTTCACAATGGGGTGAACTTAGGGCAAAGGGGCTCTGCTGAAATGCCAAGAGAGGGGCTGTCCTTGCCTGCTGTTCTGTGAACATCCACCCCCTACTCTCCTGTAACATGCCAGTATCAAGCTGTGATTACTTTGCGTGTTTAAATATAATTACAGTAATAAAATACGTGTTATATACTTTAAACCCCTTCGATACTTAATAAGTGGGCAGAATTCTGACGCCACCCGGCCGTCCTGAGCACCAAAGAGGTTAAAGAAACAAAATATTCGAGAGCCTCAACTTTAAAAATAGCGTATTGGTCTCTTGGAAAGTGTGGGGTTTTCATAAGTTAGAATGTTGAGTGACGTTGGTTCTCTGTGTGGAACATTGGCGGTGCAGGGTTTTGCAGATAGCGGTTGTGGCGACTGGTGGAGACTGATGATCGAACAAAGCTTTGCTCCTCTAATCGCAGTTCTCGTCCTTTCAGTGGTGACAATTTGGTCATCGGTCTCTCCAGTCTTCTCCGGTGAGCTGTCTCCATTTCCCAGGTAGAAGGAACTCCTCTAAGCGGTGTGCTGAAATGCACCTCAGCAGTGGCTGTTAGCATAACCAAGAACCCGCCACCATGGCGACAGGCTGTCAGCTGTCCAGGTGGCGTATGCATCATATTTGGTACTTTTTTGTGACAATGTATGGAGAGATATGTGTTTCCCCTTTGCTCAATTGAGGATCCCTGAACAATGCCATCTTGCCCTATTTGTGGTTACTTGAAAATAAAGAAAAGAAACCCTGGAACTGTGTAAATGTAAATGTAAATGTATTTGAGCTTGTAAAGCGCACTGCTACCCGTCCGTAGGTTTCCTGGCGCTGTATAACTCTGGGGAACCCGTCCTGACTTTCCCTGTGGGATGGTCCCTGCTGGGAGTCCCCAAGGTGGAGCCAGGCATCCCCGGAATTGATGGTTCCTACTGTACACCGTAGCACTGTGACGTAAGCTTTGTAGGGATGAATTGAAGACAGACTTAGAATGTTGAGTTTTGACTTACACGCAGCAGAAAACAAAAACGTGTGTATCTACTCTTCGTGTTTGGCTTGTTTATTGGCAAGTGCCAGGGCTGGTAGGAAGCTACAACTGGATAGGGGACACAAAACCCATACACTGAAAGCGATCTTCCAGAGAGTTTGCTGTGGTCCAGCAAACGGCTTGTGCATGCCACGTGTGTCACAAGCGAAGTGCAGAATCAACGCTGGCATTGTTGGAGTCTCAGCACAACGCCAGCCTATGTAAACGCTGGAAGATAAGGAAGCAACATTACAAGTCTACATGTCTGTGGCAAGAAACTGAATGAAGCGGCCTCAAATAAAAGATACTGTACCATTGCAAAAATTAAAGCCATATACTACACGCGGTAACGGACGCAACCAGGTAACGAAACTTGCGCACAACAATAATTCAGTAGAGAATAAACAGAAGTGCGTGTGCTACAAAGCAGAGATTAACCAGGTGTTTGTGAAGAAACATTTAATCACAAAGATTGCCAAATATCATAATGTTATCTGCTTTCATGGACAAATAAACTACTTACCAAAACCATTAACGGATCATCGTTCCATAGCGTGCTGATGAGAGGCCCTAGAAGGGGGTATGGGGATTTTGCTAGCAGAGCAGTCTCCAGTCCACCACCAAAGCTGCTGCACGGGGTCCAGACCAGAACAACTCCCTAGACTGCCCTCAAGCAAGGAGAGCCAGGGCAAGATCCAAACTCCAGAAGTCATTAAGGCAGATAGAGTAGCCAGCACATCACAAGGTGCTAGAGAAGTTCTGCTTAATCAAGTTCCACAAGAAGTGCCTAAGAGCCAACTACTGTCCACCAGTGTATATGCTGTATTATTAAAACTGGAAAAAGAGATGCTGCCGGACGTGGTAGCAAACACTGTGCACTGTGCACTAATGTCCCATAGGAATTAAACAAATATTCTCAATAGATAATCAATAGTAAATCACAATAAACAAAAGAATCCTTCTGATGTAGCAAAAACGATTGTAGTCATCGAAAATGCATTAGATCATCATGATGAGCAAGTTGTATATACAATAGTTGACAATCGCTTGTTAACAACTGAATGAATGCCAATATACAGATTTACATCATGACCATTACAATGCCAAATACATTAATATAATACAGTTTGCCATGGCTTATGAACAGCCCGATGCATTTCAGTACATGGGTGTCCTTCCTCAGGGGCAATCTACAAGAGAAACAAGATACAGCTGACTACTAATGAAATGCAGTTTAAAGAATTATGCAAGCGACAACCATGGGAGAGGAAAAAAAGGAAAAAAAAAAGTTGGTACCAAGTGGTAAGAAATGTACTAGTAGCTCGATAAGCATGCAAAGGTAGGTCGGTACTAGCAGAGAAAGTTGGTGAGTAGTTAGAAGACATATACACCCAAAAGTGTGGTAATAGATGCCAAGATTCATCATGATGATCTAATGCATTTTCGATGAATACAATCGTTTTTGCTACATCAGAAGGATTCTTTTGTTTATTGTGATTTACTATTGATTATCTATTGAGAATATTTGTTTAATCCCTATGGGACATTAGTGCACAGTGCACAGTGTTTGCTGCCACGTCCGGCAGCATCTCTTTTTCCAGTTTTTATAATACAGCATATACATTGGTGGACAGTAGTTGGCTCTTAGGCAATTCATCTTGAATCTTGGCATCTATTACCACACTTTTGGGTGTATATGTCTGCTAACTACTCACCAACTTTCTCTGCTAGTACCGACCTACCTTTGCAAGCTTATCGAGCTACTAGTACATTTCTTACCACTTGGTACCAACTTTTTTTTTTTCCTTTTTTTCCTCTCCCATGGTTGTCGCTTGCATAATTCTTTAAACTGCATTTCATTAGTAGTCAGCTGTATCTTGTTTCTCTTGTAGATTGCCCCTGAGGAAGGGACACCCATGTCCCGAAATGTATCGGGCTGTTCACAAGCATTGGCAAACTGTATTATATTAATGTATTTGGCATTGTAATGGTCATGATGTACTGGCTGTATATTGGCTTTCATTCAGTTGTTAACAAGCTATTGTCAACTATTGTATATACAACTTGCTTATCATGATGATCTAATGCATTTTCGATGAATACAATCGTTTTTGCTACATCAGAAGGATTCTTTTGTTTATTGTGATTTACTATTGATTATCTATTGAGAATATTTGTTTAATCCCTATTGGACATTAGTGCACAGTGCACAGTGTTTGCTGCCACGTCCGGCAACATCTCTTTTTCTTGTTTAGCCCACACTTGACAGACAGCAAGTGTCACACTGTAGCACCATTGGATTATACGCGTTTAAAGCTCATATTTCACGTCTTATTATTATAACAAAAAAGGTGTGCTCTCCTACCCCCTCTCCTTGTATTATTAAAACTACCATCTGCATTTAATACTGGCAAAAACACAATATTATCAATAGATGGACTGAGTGGAATAGAAACTTTTGAAGATTTCATAGATGCAAGAGATGAAAAAGATGAAAAAAAGCATCATAAAATATCTGAAAAACACGTCTGGAAAAGGAGTGAAAGAAGCCATGAAAAAGAAACCACAAGAAGGTTACATGTGATCAAATTAAAACAGCCTTGAATGTCAAATTGAATCCAATGCCAATTTTGGGATAGGAAAGATACATATTCACTTAATAACACCAGAGACCAGTTGAAACCATCAATGAGTTTGTTGAGAGACTGGATGTTCTGCTGAGGCACTGTAGGTTCAATGAGTTTAACCATGAGGAAGCTACCCACATCTGAGTGATCAATCAATGTCATTCAGATTAATTTCCATGAGGAATGCTGAAGGAATCTCTGAGCTTAGAACAAGTCCTCAACATTGCTCTTACTGAAGAGTGTGCTGATCATCAAGCAACTGACATTGAGGGCGGAGGTGACCAAAGTGTGTCAGTTTTGAACAGGAAGAGTACGTCAAAGTATAAGCTGAGGGACACAAGGTGAAGTCTTCACAAAAGAAGAAAATGTGTCAGAAATGTGAACTTTCATTTCCAAATGAAGGGAAATACCCTGCAATCGGAAAATAGGCATCAGCTGTGGTAAAGCAAACCATTTTGTGATGACTCACAAGGTGAAGAGAAAAGTATGTGAGTCACAGAATAATGACAAAAGGGCCTACTGAATGCTACCTCAGAAATGTTCAAGTGCTCCCAAAATGCCAAGCGGTCACATCAACTAAAGTAAATTGACACTAAATGTAGTTGATTGTCATCTAAAATACCAACAAAGAGTTCCTCAGTATCAGTTTCTAGTGAAAGGACAATGACAATTATGAAATGTTAATGTTTACTTCAGAAAAGCATGCCCATGTGGAACTACTAGGATGTGAGGAAAATCCAAAGTGAAGAAAACTCAACAGGAAGTCACTACAAACATTCAAACATTGTCCGAAGATCACTCTAAAGATAAAAGGGTGTTTGATACCATTCATAATTGACAGTGGTGTGTTGATAAATATCATCCCTAAGGTGAAGTATGAAGAGTTAGCTCCTTTATCTCAATTTATGAAGTCAAAGAAGTATACACATGGGCTGCCTCACTTGCCTCAAAGAGGCAAGGTTTGTTTGTAGCTACGATGAACCTTAAGAAAACTATGGTACCTGCACCTATTCATGTACTTCAAGGAACAGCCTCAAGTGCCTATTTGCTGAGTTTTAACACTGCTGCTGAAATAGGAATGATATCAGTGACCTACAATATGAATGCCCATTATGAAATTGTGAGTACATTTCCTTCATTATTTCATAAGTTAGGAAAAACTCATAACAATGAAAGTAATGTTACCTATAAATAAGGATGTTCATCCTGTTGCACAAAGACACAAACAAATCTAATTTCACTAGCAAGAGGCTGTTGAAAAGGAACACAGAGCCAGATGTAGGAAGACAACTTGCGATCGCAAACGCTGAAATTCGCCGAATCACAACGTTTGCGATCGCAAAAGACCCATGTGAAATGTAGAGAGGGAAAAAGGCAAGCGCAAAATAAGGAATCGCAAAAAAAGGGAAACCAGTTAGCGATTTCTTATTTTGTGAATTTGAGCCTCCGACTCAAAATTAGCGCCTCGCAAATTGCGAGTTGCAAATTACAACCAACTCAAAACAGGTGGTAACCAGGTGCGCTGCATATAAACAGCCCCAGAATGCATCCGTCTCAACACAATGGCGGCCCTCTATGTCATTGCAAGGTGGATGCGGATACAAGCTCCAGCACAGAGGAAGAGGAGACGACAGGATCGCATATACAGAGTGCGCATAACTTTTTTGAACTCACAGAAGAAGAAATACATGAGAGGTACAGGTTTGACCCCACTACCATCCTAGACCTCATACGTGACCTGCACCCCTTCCTGGAACAGCAGACACGCAGGGCGCACGCAATTCCACCACATGTGCAGTGCCTTTGTTCCCTGCACCTACTTGCATCAGGCAGTTACCAGCGGGTGATAGCTGTTGCTGGGGGTGTCTCACAAAGTTGCCTGTCACGCTTTTTCAACACCTTCCTGGATGCCATGTTTCAAAGAATGCACCATTACATCCGGTTTCCCACAATGCAAATGGAACTGCATAAGACTAAGATGTATTTTTATCAGATGGTGCAGTTCCTACATGTCATAGGGTGCATCGATGGGACACATATCGCAATCTGCCCCTTCTCTGCTACTTAGTACATATATCGGAACAGTAAATCATATCATTCAAACAACTTACAGGTCATTTGTGATGCATCTCACTTCATAACAGATACAGTAGCGAAATTCCCAGGGAGCACACATGACTCATATATCTTCAGGCAGAGTGGAATCTATACCTGTCTGGCTGGGGGTGAATTTGGAGAAGGATACCTGCTAGGAAAATGCATGTGACACACCCTGATATATACCTTGGTTGTATCTGTTGTTGCCTGTGATTGATGTTCTATCCTTTCCCACTTAGGTGACAGTGCCGATAAGGTGTGTGCCTTCATACTCACCCCATTCCTCAACCCTTCAACCCCAAGTAAGAGGAGATACAATGCTGCCCATAAATCCACGCGGAATGTGGTGGAACAGACTTTTTGACTTCTGAAGAGCAGGTTCTGCTGCCTCCACAAGAGTGGAGGTGCACAGCAGTACACCCATGAGATATGCTGCAAGATCATTGCGACCTGTGCCATGCTACACTACCTGGCCACAAAGAAGAGAACCCCAGTTGAAATCACTGATTCTGACACAGAGGATGAGGAATGCCCACAGCCACTGCACAGGAGGGTATGCTCAGACATGAGTCCCTTGCTCACTGCACCATCAGGATTCAAGCAAGCCGGGCCGAAGAGGCTGAAATGCCAGAAACCGGTCCCCGGTAGCTTGTTTCCTTTCCAGTGTAAGAATTGGCTTTGTAGTTTGGTTTGCCCTGTGCCCATCATGCACTGGGACAGGAACAGACTAATTTGCATACAGCCAGGTTCTGAAACTGGGATGATGCAGTGAGCTAAAAAACGGTGTTGGATCTAGCCCTGATCTCTTGACTGGGTGAGAGTTTTCTGCTTAATTCAGAGACTCTGTCCATCACCACCCCTTGTTGTTAATTATTTTGTCCACCCTAAGCGTGGAAGGGTATGCTCAGACATGAGTCCCTTGCTCACTGCACCATCAGGATTCAAGCAAGCCGGGCCGAAGAGGCTGAAATGCCAGAAACCGGTCCCCGGTAGCTTGTTTCCTTTCCAGTGTAAGAATTGGCTTTGTAGTTTGGTTTGCCCTGTGCCCATCATGCACTGGGACAGGAACAGACTAATTTGCATACAGCCAGGTTCTGAAACTGGGATGATGCAGTGAGCTAAAAAACGGTGTTGGATCTAGCCCTGATCTCTTGACTGGGTGAGAGTTTTCTGCTTAATTCAGAGACTCTGTCCATCACCACCCCTTGTTGTTAATTATTTTGTCCACCCCAAGCGTGGAAGGGTATGCTCAGACATGAGTCCCTTGCTCACTGCACCATCAGGATTCAAGCAAGCCGGGCCGAAGAGGCTGAAATGCCAGAAACCGGTCCCCGGTAGCTTGTTTCCTTTACAGTGTAAGAATTGGCTTTGTAGTTTGGTTTGCCCTGTGCCCATCATGCACTGGGACAGGAACAGACTAATTTGCATACAGCCAGGTTCTGAAACTGGGATGATGCAGTGAGCTAAAAAACGGTGTTGGATCTAGCCCTGATCTCTTGACTGGGTGAGAGTTTTCTGCTTAATTCAGAGACTCTGTCCATCACCACCCCTTGTTGTTAATCACAGCCACTGCACAGTGCAGCAGGTGTTGTAGGAACAGCAGATGGGAGACACAGACGTGCTGAGATCACACGCAACTATTTCTGAGTAAGTAATGAGGCAAAGCGATTAATTAAAATTGTGGAATGGTGTTTTATTGACCTTACATCAGGCAATAGGAATGCACACAGCCACGCCATATTGGCCTCTGAGTGCCTTCAGTAGCCCAGCATGGCATTAATACACTGCATGCTCATTCTCATCTCCTATCAGTGGGTTACATGGGTAACCTCACCCATCTGCAAATGTCAGCAGCAGCATGTACTTATTTCCTGCAGCCATGCGCAGCAGTTCCCAATCCAGTTTGCACACTGCCCTCCCTGGAGGACTGTCCTGCTGCTGGCTCTTGCCTTGCACTACACCTCCTGGGATCAGCAGTCATTGTGTAATGCTACTGCAGCTGGTGACCTCCTAACTGTCACCACCATCCCCAGACCCTGTGGCAGCGATGTTGGCTGTCTGGAACAGTTCTACCACAGTGGTGACATGCACCAGACCCCTAGCGACATCCTGGCTGCAGTGGGCCATTTCCAACTGCATGGCCACTGTGCGTCTTCTGAGGACAGAGGTGGCATTGCATAGGCGGTTCACCGCCTGTGAGTATCCCTCCATGCGCTGTTTTTCCATGCACCTTGCCCGACGTTCACTGTCCATATTGCTGCACAACAGCCTTACTGCCTCAGCCATGTCCCGCATGCCTTCTGCAGCAGTGTTGTTCAGACCATTGATGCCCTCCTTAATGTCCCTAAGGTTCTAGTTCATGGACACCATCTGACGTTGCATTGATTGCATTGTCCTCCCTTGCAACTGCTGCGCCTTCACCATGGTGCCCTTAAGACTTGCGAAGACACTGCACCCTGTGCATCTGGACTGTGTGCCCTTGGTCTGCGTCGGGGACCACTGTTTTTTTTTTTAAACAAACTTTATTATCAATAGATGGACTGAGTGGAATAGAAACTTTTGAAGATTTCATAGATGCAAGAGATGAAAAAGATGAAAAAAAGCATCATAAAATATCTGAAAAACATGTCTGGAAAAGGAGTGAAAGAAGCCATGAAAAAGAAACCACAAGAAGGTTACATGTGATCAAATTAAAACAGCCTTGAATGTCAAATTGAATCCAATGCCAATTTTGGGATAGGAAAGATACATATTCAGTTAATAACACCAGAGACCAGTTGAAACCATCAATGAGTTTGTTGAGAGACTGGATGTTCTGTTGAGGCACTGTAAGTTCAATGAGTTTAACCATGAGGAAGCTACCCACATCTGAGTGATCAATCAATGTCATTCAGATTAATTTCCATGAGGAATGCTGAAGGAAACTCTGAGCTTAGAACAAGTCCTCAACATTGCTCTTACTGAAGAGAGTGCTGATCATCAAGCAACTGACATTGAGGGCGGAGGTGACCAAAGTGTGTCAGTTTTGAACAGGAAGAGTACGTCAAAGTATAAGCTGAGGGACACAAGGTGAAGTCTTCACAAAAGAAGAAAATGTGTCAGAAATGTGAACTTTCATTTCCAAATGAAGGGAAATACCCTGCAATCGGAAAATAGGCATCAGCTGTGGTAAAGCAAACCATTTTGTGATGACTCACAAGGTGAAGAGAAAAGTATGTGAGTCACAGAATAATGACAAAAGGGCCTATTGAATGCTACCTCAGCAATGTTCAACGTGCTCCCAAAATGCCAAGCGGTCACATCAACTAAAGTAAATTGACACTAAATGTAGTTGATTGTCATCTAAAATATCAACAAAGAGTTCCTCAGTATCAGTTTCTAGTGAAAGTGACAATGACAATTATGAAATGTTGATGTTTACTTCAGAAAAGCATGCCCATGTGGGACTACTAGGATGTGAGGAAAATCCAAAGTGAAGAAAACTCAACAGGAAGTCACTACAAACATTCAAACATTGTCCGAAGATCACTCTAAAGATAAAAGGGTGTTTGATACCATTCATAATTGACAGTGGTGTGTTGATAAATATCATCCCTAAGGAGAAGTATGAAGAGTTAGCTCCTTTATCTCAATTTATGAAGTCAAAGAAGTATACACATGGGCTGCCTCACTTGCCTCAAAGAGGCAAGGTTTGTTTGTAGCTACGATGAACCTTAAGAAAACTATGGTACCTGCACCTATTCATGTACTTCAAGGAACAGCCTCAAGTGCCTATTTGCTGAGTTTTAACACTGCTGCTGAAATGGGAATGATATCAGTGACCGACAATATGAATGCCCTTCATGAAATTGTGATTACATTTCCTTCATTATTTCATAAGTTAGGAAAAACTCATAACAATGAAAGTAATGTTACCTATAAATAAGGATGTTCATCCTGTTGCACAAAGACACAAACAAATCTAATTTCACTAGCAAGAGGCTGTTGAAAAGGAACACAGAGCCAGATGTAGGAAGACAACTTGCGATCGCAAACGCTGAAATTCGCCGAATCACAACGTTTGCGATCGCAAAAGACCCATGTGAAATGTAGAGAGGGAAAAAGGCAAGCGCAAAATAAGGAATCGCAAAAAAAGGGAAACCAGTTAGCGATTTCTTATTTTGTGAATTTGAGCCTCCGACTCAAAATTAGCGCCTCGCAAATTGCGAGTTGCAAATTACAACCAACTCAAAGGAGGTGGTAACCAGGTGCGCTGCATGTAAACAGCCCCAGAATGCATCCGTCTCAACACAATGGCGGCCCTCTATGTCATTGCAAGGTGGATGCGGATACAAGCTCCAGCACAGAGGAAGAGGAGACGACAGGATCGCATATACAGAGTGCGCATAACTGTTTTTGAACTCACAGAAGAAGAAATACATGAGAGGTACAGGTTTGACCCCACTACCATCCTAGACCTCATACGTGACCTGCACCCCTTCCTGGAACAGCAGACACGCAGGGCGCACGCAATTCCACCACATGTGCAGTGCCTTTGTTCCCTGCACCTACTTGCATCAGGCAGTTACCAGCGGGTGATAGCTGTTGCTGGGGGTGTCTCACAAAGTTGCCTGTCACGCTTTTTCAACACCTTCCTGGATGCCATGTTTCAAAGAACGCACCATTACATCCGGTTTCCCACAATGCAAATGGAACTGCATAAGACTAAGATGTATTTTTATCAGATGGTGCAGTTCCTACATGTCATGGGGTGCATCGATGGGACACATATCGCAATCTGCCCCTTCTCTGCTACTTAGTACATATATCGGAACAGTAAATCATATCTCACAAACAACTTACAGGTCATTTGTGGTACATCTCACATCATAACAGATTTAGTAGCGAAATTCCCAGGGAGCACACATGACTCATATATCTTCAGGCAGAGTGGAATCTATACCTGTCTGGCTGGGGGTGAATTTGGAGAAGGATACCTGCTGGGAAAATGCATGTGACACACCCTGATGTATACCTTGGTTGTATCTGTTGTTGCCTGTGATTGATGTTCTATCCTTTCCCACTTAGGTGACAATGCCGATAAGGTGTGTGCCTTCATACTCACCCCATTTCTCAACCCTTCAACCCCAAGTAAGAGGAGATACAATGCTGCCCATAAGTCCACGCGGAATGTGGTGGAACAGACCTTTTGACTTCTGAAGAGCAGGTTCTGCTGCCTCCACAAGAGTGGAGGTGCACAGCAGTACACCCATGAGATATGCTGCAAGATCATTGCGACCTGTGCCATGCTACACTACCTGGCCACAAAGAAGAGAACCCCAGTTGAAATCACTGATTCTGACACAGAGGATGAGGAATGCCCACAGCCACTGCACAGTGCAGCAGGTGTTGTAGGAGCAGCAGATGGGAGACACAGACGTGCTGAGATCATACACAACTATTTCTGAGTAAGTAATGAGGCAAAGCGATTAATTCCAATTGTGTAATGGTGTTTTATTGACCTTACATCAGGCAATAGGAATGCACACAGTCTCGCCATATTGGCCTCTGAGTGCCTTCAGTAGCCCAGCATGGCATTAATACACTGCATGCTCATTCTCATCTCCTATCAGTGGGTTACATGGGTAACCTCACCCATCTGCAAATGTCAGCAGCAGCATGTACTTATTTCCTGCAGCCATGCACAGCAGTTCCCAATCCAGTTTGCACACTGCCCTCCCTGGAGGACTGTCCTGCTGCTGGCTCTTGCCTTGCACTACACCTCCTGGGATCAGTTATCATTGTATAATGCTAATGCAGCTGGTGACCTCCTAACTGTCACCATCATCCCCAGACCCTGTGGCAGCGATGTTGGCTGTCTGGAACAGTTCTACCACAGTGGTGACATGCACCAGACCCCTAGCGACATCCTGGCTGCAGTGGGCCATTTCCAACTGCATGGTCACTGTGCATCTTCTGAGGACAGAGGTGGCATTGCATAGGCGGTTCACCGCCTGTGACTATCCCTCCATGTGCTGTTTTTCCATGCACCTTGCCCGACGTTCACTGTCCATATTGCTGCACAACAGCCTTACTGCCTCAGCCATGTCCCGCATGCCTTCTGCAGCAGTGTTGTTCAGACCATTGATGCCCTCCTTAATGTCCCTAAGGTTCTAGTTCATGGACACCATCTGACGTTGCATTGATTGCATTGTCCTCCCTTGCAACTGCTGCACCTTCACCATGGTGCCCTTAAGACTTGCGAAGACACTGCACCCTGTGCATCTGGACTGTGTGCCCTTGGTCTGCGTCGGGGACCACTGTTTTTTTTTTTTTAAACAAACTTTATTATCAATAGATGGACTGAGTGGAATAGAAACTTTTGAAGATTTCATAGATGCAAGAGATGAAAAAGATGAAAAAAAGCATCATAAAATATCTGAAAAACATGTCTGGAAAAGGAGTGAAAGAAGCCATGAAAAAGAAACCACAAGAAGGTTACATGTGATCAAATTAAAACAGCCTTGAATGTCAAATTGAATCCAATGCCAATTTTGGGATAGGAAAGATACATATTCAGTTGATAACACCAGAGACCAGTTGAAACCATCAATGAGTTTGTTGAGAGACTGGATGTTCTGTTGAGGCACTGTAAGTTCAATGAGTTTAACCATGAGGAAGCTACCCACATCTGAGTGATCAATCAATGTCATTCAGATTAATTTCCATGAGGAATGCTGAAGGGAACTCTGAGCTTAGAACAAGTCCTCAACATTGCTCTTACCGAAGAGTGTGCTGATCATCAAGCAACTGACATTGAGGGCGGAGGTGACCAAAGTGTGTGAGTTTTGAACAGGAAGAGTACGTCAAAGTATAAGCTGAGGGACACAAGGTGAAGTCTTCACAAAAGAAGAAAATGTGTCAGAAATGTGAACTTTCATTTCCACATGAAGGGAAATACCCTGCAATCGGAAAATAGGCATCAGCTGTGGTAAAGCAAACCATTTTGTGATGACTCACAAGGTGAAGAGAAAAGTATGTGTGTCACAGAATAATGACAAAAGGGCCTATTGAATGCTACCTCAGCAATGTTCAACGTGCTCCCAAAATGCCAAGCGGTCACATCAACTAAAGTAAATTGACACTAAATGTAGTTGATTGTCATCTAGAAATATCAACAAAGAGTTCCTCAGTATCAGTTTCTAGTGAAAGTGACAATGACAATTATGAAATGTTGATGTTTACTTCAGAAAAGCATGCCCATGTGGGACTACTAGGATGTGAGGAAAATCCAAAGTGAAGAAAACTCAACAGGAAGTCACTACAAACATTCAAACATTGTCCGAAGATCACTCTAAAGATAAAAGGGTGTTTGATACCATTCATAATTGACAGTGGTGTGTTGATAAATATCATCCCTAAGGAGAAGTATGAAGAGTTAGCTCCTTTATCTCAATTTATGAAGTCAAAGAAGTATACACATGGGCTGCCTCACTTGCATCAAAGAGGCAAGGTTTGTTTGTAGCTACGATGAACCTTAAGAAAACTATGGTACCTGCACCTATTCATGTACTTCAAGGAACAGCCTCAAGTGCCTATTTGCTGAGTTTTAACACTGCTGCTGAAATGGGAATGATATCAGTGACCGACAATATGAATGCCCTTCATGAAATTGTGATTACATTTCCTTCATTATTTCATAAGTTAAGAAAAACTCATAACAATGAAAGTAATGTTACCTATAAATAAGGATGTTCATCCTGTTGCACAAAGACACAAACAAATCTAATTTCACCAGCAAGAGGCTGTTGAAAAGGAACACAGAGCCAGATGTAGGAAGACAACTTGCGATCGCAAACGCTGAAATTCGCCGAATCCCAACGTTTGCGATCGCAAAAGACCCATGTGAAATGTAGAGAGGGAAAAAGGCAAGCGCAAAATAAGGAATCGCAAAAAAAGGGAAACCAGTTAGCGATTTCTTATTTTGTGAATTTGAGCCTCCGACTCAAAATTAGCGCCTCGCAAATTGCGAGTTGCAAATTACAACCAACTCAAAGCAGGTGGTAACCAGGTGCGCTGCATATAAACAGCCCCAGAATGCATCAGTCTCAACACAATGGCGGCCCTCTATGTCATTGCTAGGTGGATGCGGATACAAGCTGCAGCACAGAGGAAGAGGAGACGACAGGATCGCATATACAGAGTGCGCATAACTTTTTTGAACTCACAGAAGAAGAAATACAAGAGAGGTACAGGTTTGACCCCACTACCATCCTAGACCTCATACCTGACCTGCACCCCTTCCTGGAGCAGCAGACACGCAGGGCGCACGCAATTCCGCCACATGTGCAGCAGTGCCTTTGTTCCCTGCACCTACTTGCATCAGGCAGTTACCAGCGGGTGATAGCTGTGGCTGGGGGTGTCTCACAAAGATGCCTGTCACACTTTTTCAACACCTTCCTGGATGCCATGTTTCAAAGAATGCACCATTACATCCGGTTTCCCACAATGCAAATGGAACTGCATAGGACCAAGATGTATTTTTATCAGATGGTGCAGTTCCTACATGTCATAGGGTGCATCGATGGGACACATATCGCAATCTGCCCCTTCTCTGCTACTTAGTACATATATCGGAACAGTAAATCATATCATTCAAACAACTTACAGGTCATTTGTGGTGCATCTCACATCATAACAGATATAGTAGCGAAATTCCCAGGGAGCACACATGACTCCTATATCTTCAGGCAGAGTGGAATCTATACATGTCTGGCTAGGGGTGAATTTGGAGAAGGATACCTGCTAGGAAAATGCATGTGACACACCCTGATGTATACCTTGGTTGTATCTGTTGTTGCCTGTGATTGATGTTCTATCCTTTCCCACTTAGGTGATAGCGCCGATAAGGTGTGTGCCTTCATACTCACCCCATTTCTCAACCCTTCAACCCCAAGTAAGAGGAGATACAATGCTGCCCATAAGTCCACGCGGGATGTGGTGGAACAGACTTTTTGACTTCTGAAGAGCAGGTTCCGCTGCCTCCACAAGAGTGGAGGTGCACAGCAGTACACCCATGAGATAATCTGCAAGATCATTGCGACCTGTGCCATGCTACACTACCTGGCCACAAAGAAGAGAAACCCAGTTGAAATCACTGATTCTGACACAGAGGATGAGGAATGCCCACAGCCACTGCACAGTGCAGCAGGTGTTGTAGGAGCAGCAGATGGGAGACACAGACGTGCTGAGATCACACACAACTATTTCTGAGTAAGTAATGAGGCAAAGCGATTAATTACAATTGTGTAATGGTGTTTTATTGACCTTACATCAGGCAATAGGAATGCACACAGCCTCGCCATATTGGCCTCTGAGTGCCTTCAGTAGCCCAGCATGGCATTAATACACTGCATGCTCATTCTCATCTCCTATCATTGGTTACATGGGTTACCTCACCCATCTGCAAATGTCAGCAGCAGCATGTATTTATTTCCTGCAGCCATGCACAGCAGTGCCCAATCCAGTTTGCACACTGCCCTCCCTGGAGGACTGTCCTGCTGCTGGCCCTTGCCTTGCACTACACCTCCTGGGATCAGCAATCGTTGTGTAATGCTACTGCAGCTGGTGACCTCCTAACTGTCACCACCATCCCCAGACCCTGTGGCAGCGATGTTGGGTGTCTGGAACAGTTCTACCAAAGTGGTGACATGCACCAAACCCCTAGCGACATCCTGGCTGCAGTGGGCCATTTCCAACTGCATGGCCACTGTGCGTCTTCTGAGGACAGAGGTGGCATTGCATAGGCGGTTCACCGCCTGTGAGTATCCCTCCATGCGCTGTTTTTCCATGCACCTTGCCCGACGTTCACTGTCCATATTGCTGCACAACAGCCTTACTGCCTCAGCCATGTCCCGCATGCCTTCTTCAACAGTGTTGTTCAGACCATTGATGCCCTCCTTAATGTCCCTAAGGTTCTAGTTCATGGACACCATCTGACGTTGCATTGATTGCATTGTCCTCCCTTGCAACTGCTGCACCTTCACCATGGTGCCCTCAAGACTTGTGAAGACAATGCACCCTGTGCATCTGGACTGTGTGCCCTTGGTCTGCGTCGGGGACCACTGTTTTTTTTTTTTAACAAACTTTATTGCCTTTCATATTGCTTACATCGGTTACTTGTAAAATAGCATTACACATTGGTCTTGGGCGTGCAGTACAACCCATTGACCTACTGATGCTGTCGATATCCTCGTTGTGCCCCCTCTGTGCGTGGCAACTTGGAAGTACACAGTATTCCCTTAGCTATGTACTTTGCACCTGGGATATACCCCCTCCCCCTCTCCTGGCAATAAAACCTCAACAACAACAAAGACCCCCGCCCCCCTCCCCGCACTGCTGTCTCCCCTTGAACATCGTTCAGGTCAATTATTATGCTCCCTGGTAGTCCAAACGTGGATAGGGATGGTGTGCCATAGCCTTCCGTTGTGACCCCCTTCTGCCCATTCTCGCTTTACTATTGGGGGATCCCACCTTAATCCGGTCCCTGGGGGTGCTCTCCATGTTGGATTCTCTCTTGTGTGGAAACCTCCGAGTCCCTGCCCAGTCTCAGTAAGTCTGCCACCAGCCCTTCCCTTGCCTGGGCTCTCTCCGGCTTGCCCACTTCTCGCTGTGCAATCCGAAGCAGGACCCTGCCCTCACAACCCGCCCACTTCTTCGTCTCGCGTCTCCATCTGAGGATATCGGGGCCCCCCGGCTTCTTTCAGCTACTAGTGACTTCACGCTTCGCAAAAATTAATTCCAAGTCCTGGAACCCGGATGTGGTTTTGGTTTTAGCAGAGTGTGGAAATAAATAGAGCTGTACGTGGGCCGGTGTACAGGGGACCACCCTTTCCATCACCCTCACTGTCATTTGTGTCACTTCTTGCCAATAGTGGGTTACGGAGGCACAGCTCCAGACCTTATGTATAAACATCACCCCTTGTGCCTGACACCTCGGGCATCTAGCATCTGCGTCAACAAAATATTGGTTAATTCGTTCTGGGGTTAAATAGGCTTGGTGAAGTATGTAAAAGCTGATCACGCTAAACCGGGCATTTCGAGATATTTTGGCAGTTCGCTCCAAAGCATTGTCCCATTCCTTATCCTCTAGGGCCCTGTCAATGTCATCCTCCCATTTGCGTCTAAATCTATCTAGTGGTTGCCTGGAGTCCCGTCCAATAGCTCTATATAAGCAGACCACCGACTTGATGATGCCACCCGCCAAGCTCATATATTCGCAGGTGTAGTGTCACAGAGGTTCCACCGTCCCCGCACCCCAGTGGCGCCGTATTGCTCCTGTGACCGCCCCATGTAGGAGGCAGTGCCCTGGCGGTATGTCCTAGTCCGCTCGGCAATCCTCGAAGGAGAGGAGCTCCCCGCCCCAGAACAGATCCCCGACCTTTGTCGCCCCCACATCACTCCATTCGTTCAGGCCTTGCAACTGTCCTCCGTGAGGAAGGGCTTCCAGTAGCTGCAACGCCATCTCTGGGGAGTATGGGTGCTTAATTTTAGTTTTCTGCAGGCATCTGCCCCAGCAGCGATGTATCACCCTATGTTCGTTACTGCTGATTTGTTGGGGTCTAATTGTCCTCAGCAGGGTTCGGGACACAGCGGACCCCTCCGGGGCGAACGGAGGTATCCCCCTATCTGGGTCCCTGCCTCCCGCAATCCATTGTGTAAACCTCTGCAGTTGTCCTGCCAAAAAGTAAGCCTCCATGTAAAGCAGTGCCATGCCCCTCCCCCCCAGTCTGGGCCGCTTTAATGTAGTGAGGGCTCCATCATCGCCTTAGCCCCCGGTAGGTCGCCCTCTGCATCATTTAGGAATAGTGGGAGGTCATCTGCGTATAACACCACTTGGTGTTGTATTTCTCCCACCTGGATCCCCCCCATACGCCCTTTTGGACCTTGCTACACAGGCTAATTGCTCCACTGCTACGTCGAATAGCAGCGGGGACAGGGGGCATCCCTGGGGTGTCCCCCTCTCCACCCGATACTGCACCGATATTGTGCAACCTGTGCAGATCCTTGCCACTGGGTCAGCATATAGTAACCGTACCCAGCGTATAAAGCCCTCTCCCAGGCCCATTTTGGTCAATACTAAGTATAAGAACCCCAAATCGAGGCTATCAAATGCCTTTTCCATGTCTATGGTGAACACCACCCCTCTATGCTCCACCGTTATTCCTAATTCGATAATGGACAATAGCCTGTGAATATTTAGGGTTGTACTCCGTTGAGGTATGAAACCTACCTGGTCCCGATATACCAGAGGCACCTTCTGGGGGAGTAATCGCGTTGCCAATATTTTACTTAAAATTTAAAAAAAGTCAAAATTGAGCATTGACAATGGGCGATATGATTAGCACTCCAGGGGAGACTTGTCTGGCTTCAGGAGCGGGACTACCACTGTCTCTCTAGTCGTGGCCGGCAAGTGGCCCCTCTCCCTGGCCTCCGCGTACATCTCAACCAACCTGGGGGTCAGTACATCCACGTATGCAGCATAGAACTCTTTAGGGAGCCCATCAGTGCCCGGCGTTTTCCCTCTCGCCAGTGCCTTTATAGCTACTCGGATTTCATGGTCTGAGATTGCGGCTCCCAGAAGCTCCGCCTGGGCATGCATCGGAAGGTCTGCCAGGTAGTCCCATACGTCCCTCTCCCCACTAGGCCCAATACTCGCATACAGGTGCTCATAGTACCCCGGAAGCTCTCATTAATATCATCCTGCCTATGCAGGCGTCGCCCTCCTGGTCCCATCAATTCCAGTATGGCGTGCTCCCTACGAGCAGGAGTGGCGAGCCACGCCAGCAATCTGCTCGCCTTCTCTCTCTGCATGTGTTCTGTCCATATAAACCCGGTAATCGAAGCACCTCAGACGCTCCTCCTGTACTGCCACTTCCTCTTTCACTTCGAGCAATTCCTGCCGTAAGTCCGGATCATTCGGACACCTGCACTCCACTTCCCTCAACGCCCTGTCCGCTGTTTCCACATCTATCAATAGTGTACGTCGCACCCCTGTGGACAATGCCATGCAATGCCCCCTAATCACTGCCTTAAAGGCCTCCCATTCGGTCACCCTAGAGTCCGTAGTGTGTGCATTGTCCATGAAGTATGCAACAATTTGCTCCTTAATCTCATGGTGGAAAACTTGGTCCTCAAGTGCCTCTGGCTTGAGGCGCCATGTGGGGATGGGCTGACGTTTATGCCCCCATTGCATTCGGGCTAACAGAGGATTGTGGTCGGACACCGTTCGGGTGAGGTATTCCGTCTTGTGGAGTCGGATGTGCATTTCTGGTGAACATAAGAAGGTATCTAAGCGGGCGTGTAAGTCATGTATGTGGGAGAGGTGGGACTATTCCCTGTCCCCTGGGTGCATCCGTCTCCACGTGTCTAGCAGTCCTCAACTGGATTGCCATTCCCTAAACATCCTTGCTATCCTATGCACTGGGGCATCATGAAGTGGTGGGTGAGAGCGATCCAGGACTGGGTCTGCTATACAGTTAAAGTCGCCCCCCCCCCCCCCATAATGACTGCCCCCGTCAAAATGGGGCCAGTGCCCCAAAAAGTGCTCCAAGAATGCCCCCTGATCCGTATTCAGGCCGTAGACATTGATGAGTGTAATGTCCTGACCGTCGAGGCACCCGGTGACCACTACATATCGGCCCTCTGGGTCTACCTTGTGAGCAGTATGTTGGAAGGGGATGCCCGCCCTGATCTAAATCAAGACCCCCCCTTGCAAATACGGAGTACATGGTGTAGTATGCCTGGCCTCTCCACCCACGATTTAATGCCTCTCCCTCTGACGCTAATGTATGTTTCTCTTGCAGCATTGCCATGTGTACCCCCGTCTATTCAGCTGTGAGAAGATTTTGTACCGTTTAGGCATGGAGTGCATCCCACGAATATTTCAGGAAAGAAGATTTTATTCAGTCTGCGTGTGCATTGTAAATTAGCCTCTCTTCCTCAGTCTGGCCTCTGCTGCCCCGCCCTGTAGCCGGTGCCCAATATCTTAGGATGTGATCCTTCACTTGAGACTCCATGGTACCCCATTGGGGAAGACAGTAGTGCACCCAACTAAAACTAAGAAAACCATCCCAACTCCCTCTCCCCAGGACAAGTCAGAACGTCTCCCCATTCAAACCTTGCACACTAGTGCTTGAACAGTCAACGTTCAGAAGTGGTGGCTAGGCCAATGTCCGCCTGAAGGACAGCTGTCCTCTCCGCCCCCCCCCGGACCCCCCTCCAGCGTAAAAGTCTCTGGTAATTACCGAGGGACTCCTCCTGACTATGTATAGGGCTATACTAACATCGTGCCCCACCTCCCTCAATATAGTCCTGATTGTACTAGCTTGCGCGATCCACTTCACATCAGGTCATCTGCCGATCTGGGAGTTACACACGGCAGGGCCTGGCTGGCATCCCCCACAAGCTCGAGCTGGTTTCAGAGTCTGAGTCCCTCTGCTCCTCCCCGGAATGCAACAGTGGGTCCCGGGTCTCTGCCGCGATCACGAGGCCACCGCTGCTATCACACTGGCCCGGTTCGCCTCCTCCGTCATCGGGTGGTTCTTTGAGGTCATCCCTCTGTCAGGAGAGCGTGTCAAGTTCTTTTCTACTGGGTTTTTTCTTCTCGCTGTGGGCCTTGGGGATCCTGCTCCTCAATCCAGTCCCACACATCCTGAGGGGTGGTGAAGAATATGGTACCCAGTGAGCACACAATTCAATTCAATCTTGCTTTATTTCGATTTTGGTTGCAAATCATAAAAGCATACAAAAATAGACCTACATATATGCACAAAGAAATACATTTAAATAATCGTACATAAGTACAGTGTAATAATAATACAATATTTACATGTTAAAATATAAAACGATTAACAACCGACAGAATGAATATATTTAAAAATGTAGCGTTGCTTATTGTAGTATTAAGTTTTAGAATTGACTGCTATGCGATGTACAGTCTAAATTCATACGGTGTCTAACAAGACATTTAAGAAAATTACCCACTATGAATACCAACTGTTCGCCCTGTAGCAGCTGTAAAAAAAGCAAGGCCGGACGATATTGTCTAAAACCAGTGTGCCTTAAAAAAGGAATTAGCCATTTTTCCCTAAGTTCACGATAAAATTTGCAGAAAAGAATGGTATGCAAGGTGGATTGAGAGGAGGTATCATCACAAGGACAGGGTGTAAGCTCTTTGGCCCAATTGTTTCTAATAGGAAATGCAACCATTTTGTGGAAAACTTTCATCCTAAACCTTACCAGAAGATAACGCTCATAGCTTGTGGTATTGTAGGTAAGGTACGGCTGTATGGTGGGTGTCGATTGTATCATCAAGCTATGAATAACAGAAGGTTTAGTGACCTCGCTCATCAGTCTTAAGTCCTCAAGATGAGCGCGACATTTCTTTTTTAACACCTTCCTTGATACCTCACGAATTGAGGAGGGATTGTGATAATATTGGTCCCATCCCAAATCATGAAAATACCTTGCAATATACTTCAACCACCTTGAGTTACCAGCGTTATCCATGGTTAGGCAGTCGGAAAGAATGGATTGAGTAAAGGTTGCTTCATCTGAAGACCAAATCCTACGCCATAATAACAGAGGTTCGATTTTGGCTAGGTCCATCACGTACGCGAGACCCAACTCAGTGTGACAAGCAAAAGTACCCGTGCTACCAGGTACTGCGAGAAGGAACCTCAAAAAATAATTTTCTACCCTCTGGATGCTGTCCGTAGCCACAAACCCCCAAAGTCCAGCCCCATACAAGGCCACAGATAGGCATTTAGCTTTATAGATCATAATGATTTCAGGGGGAGCTCTTTTTCCCAACTTCCTGGCAAAATTAGCCAAAGCTGCTGTAGTTCTTAAGAAAAGCAGTTTACGTGTTTCCACAGCTGATTTCCAGGAAAGTTTATGATCTATTGTTATGCCCAAATAGGAGTATTTATGTGTAGTCGCTATTTTTTCCTTGTGAAGGTAGATGCCCCTCATTTTACTTTTATGACCTGAACTTGCCGTCATGACAAAGGTTTTTCTGATGTTTATTTTCAGGTCCAGACCTGCCATAAAAGTGGAGTATCTATCCAGATTCTTTTGTAGTTCAAGGGGGGTACGAGCTAATATGACGGTGTCATCAGCATAAAGGAGTGCGGGAATTGGACGATTATTTACCATTGGGAGGTCCTGACACCCCTTCAACATCTCTGTTTCCAGCCCGTTTGTGTATATTGTAAAGAGAAAGGGTGCCAGGACACATTCTTGCCTTACCCCTCTTTCTACTGGAAACTCCGCCGTCAGCTCCCCCCCCACCCCATAGCAGACTTTTGCTGTTGCATTGGAGTAAAGTTCTCTCAGAAACTTTACTTCATTCGATGGTGCCCCATGTCCATAAGTAATGACCAAAGTTTGTAGTGAGAGACATAATCGAATGAGGACGATAAATCCACATAGACCATGTACAGGTCACCTCCTTTGATGGAAACATACTTATCAATCAGGAGTGAAAGGTTTAAGGCCTGTTCGATGGTTCCCAGGCCCTGGCGAAACCCGTACTGAAGGTCTGAGATGATTCTGCCCTCTTCCGCCCAATCTTGCAATAGTTCTAAAATGACTCGACCAGCCACCTTGCCAAGGGAGTCTAAAAGAGAGATTGGGCGGTAGCAGGTAACCGACCCCCGATCCCCTTTTTTAAAAATGGGAACCAGCACGGACCTCGACCAAGATTCCAATAGACCAACATTACAAGTTGCGTTCAGGACTCTAGTTAGAAGGGGGGTCCAGAGGTCCATTTGGGCTTTAAATAAGTCAATGGGAACACCATCTGGAACCGGTGCCTTCCCATTTTTACTGGCTTTCAGGGCCTGTGCAATTTGCTTCATTGTAAATTGTAAGTCAATAGGATAGGGGCTAACTTGATCATCCCGTTGGATGGTAGCCTTGGATTTTAGGCCCTGGGGGTTAGTAGGCTCCGGACTGAGAGAACATTTTTTAGAAAAATGATGGACCCAATCCTTCTCCTCTATTGCTACCTCTAACTTTGGATGGTTGGTATTATCTGTTAAAAAGGGAGACTTGACCACTTGCCAGAAAGCAGCCGAATTTTTATAGGTGCAACTTTCGTGCAATTGGTCCCATAGTTGTTTTTTTAATTCTTTCTTCCTTATTTTCAGCGCAGAGTTATATAGCTTCCTTAAATTTGTTACCTCTTGTGGTATCCTAACCGGCTTCCTCAAAGCAGTTTTTAAATTGGAGTAGGCAACCGTACAATCATGATTAAACCAACCCTTTTTCTGTTTTGATTTGTGTTTTAATTCAACCCATAAAGCCTCATTAATCACTTTGGTAATTATCTCAAAATTGGCAATGATTTCTAGGTCTGTTGCGTCTAAAGCAAGACATTTTGTGAGAGAAGAGAAGGCCCTTGCTACCACCAACTTTGTTATTTCTATTGGGTCTACTTTCTCCCATTTCAACGCATATCCGTTTAATCTATTTAACGCCATGTTGTTTTGTGCTAGAATGGAGCGAAAGCCACTCAATGGCTTATGAGACAGTGACATAGAAATACTGATAGGACAATGGTCACTTAGTGCAATTGTATGTGTGGTAAACACTGCATCTGCTGCCCTTTCTCCATTTGAGAGAAAGATGTAATCTATTACTATTTGGTGTCCCCTCCCATGAAATGTAGGGGCAAGTGACAAGTCTGCCTTGTTCAGGTTGTTTGCTAGAACTAAGTCCAGCTCAAACAGCGTTTCGTTGAAAAGGTTACCTAGGGTGGAATGCCTGAAATGTGTAATGGGATTTCCAAATTCATTTAGGATACCACAGATGTCATTTCTGCCAGAAAGGCATGGTTCCAGATTGAAATCCCCTCGCCAGGTAATTATCTCCTCCTTGATTGCCTTCCTTTTTTGGGTTAGTAATATGGAGAGGATCGAGGAACCCACGTTCAATGCCTCATCGTCACGTAGATTATTATAAAAATGGACTATAATGAAGCTATCCCTGCTATTAAGACGTAACCTAAGGATAAGAAAATTAGGATCTAATTTTATGGGGACTACTTTCATTGTATTGAGGAGATTTGCGACATAGATTGCTAAACCTCCTTTTGCTCTGCCTGAGATGGATGGTTGGGCAGGTGAGAAATAAGTTTTAAAACCCTCCATGTGGATCGCATCACATGCCCAGGTCTCCTGTAGTGCTATGATGTCGAATTTAGGAATAAAAACCGTCCATTCGTCATTAGTCGCTTTGGAGCGTTGCCCTGCCACATTCCAGAATAAAACTGTAAGACACGTTTTTTTCTCGACCCCTTTGTGACCCTCATTATCTAGTGGCAACCCAATACCGGGTTTAAAATTTAAGTCCTGTTCAGAGATAAGAGCTAAACAAGGTTGATACTGGCCCGTGGGCCTAGCCACGGGATCAGTCACTATGCCCTGCGAATTAGTTTGATTTAGATGCGGGACATATGGGTTACCATTGGATGGCGGTTCTATGGTCGTGGAGGACACCTTTTGTAAGCTGTCTACATCAACATTCGCTATGCCTCCAGAATGGAGTCAATCGACTCCCTCCATGCCCGATAAGGTCGCATATCGATTATAAACGGGGATAGAACGATCAGCCCGCTGTTGCAAAGGGAACCAGGAACAGCCTTCCTGATTTTGAAATGGAGGCCTAAAGCAGTCGTTTTGATTTCGAGATGGAGACCCAATGTGATTGCTTTGAGATTGAATCAGGGACCTAACGTTGGGTATTGGAGCCACTAGTCCTCTAGGATAGAAATAGGTCAAGTCCTGTGTAGTCATTACATCACTGCCATTTGGGGGAAACCAATTTACAATATGTCTAACTGCTCAGACATCTCTAAAATTTATTATTACAATGTCACCTTTTATATCCTTTGTTCTTTGTCCCAACCAGGGAAGACGCCTGACATGTAGGATTTCGCCATTTATGTGTGGTGGTAATGGGCGATTCTGTCTGAGCCAAAATATGGTTTTATTTTTCAATTGGTAGTGAGCTTCTCTAATACCCTCCTCTAAAGGTGGTACTCCAGTAAGAACCACCACGTACGGAACTGCTTCCGGGGGCAGTTCTACTATATCCCTCTTAGATGCAGTTACCCTCACAAGATTTTCGTGACCATTTGGACTTGGTTTTGGGAGATCTGATTTAGGGGCGTTTCTTGAGGAATTAGATTGTCCACCTATTTGAGCCTCCTTATCTTTGTTTTTGGTGTTTAACCCTGTTGGTTTAGGAGGGATCAATTCCGGCAGTATTGTTTTAGCTAAGTTGGTAGTTTTTTTCTCTTTTTGAGCGATGGTATTTGGGGCTAAAACAGAATTTGTACGCGCTAATGTGGGCTTCGATAGGTCCTTAATAGGGCCTTTAATTTCCCCAATAGCTTGTTCCAAATTATCCAGTTGTTGGGCTATTCTTTTTAGCCTCTCTGCTAATGGGGATATAAGTGATCTAATTAGCTGTTCCATACTGCCCACTAGATCAGTGGTGGACGAATCTTTTATTGGAACATGTGGGGGTGTAACTACTACGGGTGTTTGGGGTGCGTTAAATGAGGAACTTTTTGAATTCCCAAAATTGGAATGGGTAATCTTGTTTTTCTGAGGACCGTTCCCACTCTTTCTCCTTTTTTTCGGGGGTGGGCCCTGGGCTTGAGGATTTTTGAGAGTTTTCTTGATTTTTTGGACAGATTTTGCTTTAGATTTTACTTGTGGGAACGGAGTATCCAGGAGAACTTCAACCTCCGGAATCAAATTACAGAAAGAGGCTGAGACATTTATAATCGAGTCGTTAATTTCGGGTAGATGAGGGGATCATTCATGCAAAAGTAACGGGATACTGTCACTAAAGGATACCTCACAATCCTCCCTTTCACTATTTGTGCCCGGAACAGGTGAGATAGCTAGCTGTAGCGGGCCCAGAGACGAGCGTTTGTTCTTAATAAGTTCCACTGAGCATCGTCTCTCGGCCCGTCGCTCTGCAAGTGCAATTTCCCTATCAGTTTCTGTGGTGACCCTGATGACATAATTATCGAGTATACCTCGATTGACTCCTCCAGCCAGTAGAGACTTATATTTGGGAAGAGACAACGTCATACTAATCACTAGTCACTATGGGGACCTAATTCAAAAACACCAGAGCACTGGAAGTAATCTAAAACAGCTCACCAAGTAAACATTTATGCCAAAGACAAAAGAAAATACTTTAAGTGAGTCTGCTTGCTCAATAGTTGTGATAGAAATCCTTGTCGTATGTAGAACGTCTCTGGACAGGGGGGGGCCCAGCCCGGCCACTTCCTGCCTCTGAGGGCCTAATAGGGCCCGCCCTTTGCCCGGGCTTCGCCCGTCGCCGTCCGCGCGCGTTCCGCGGGGCGGAAGTAGCCGGCTGGAGATATCCGGTAGGGTGGGGGCGGGGCTGTGCGCGCTAGTGGTTGTTGGGACAGCGAGTCCCTCGCGCTATTGTCCGCCCGCCGCTCTGCCTCTCACAGGGCTCCCAAAGTCCAGTAGCACTCTCCTCTCACCACAAGAGCGCTGCATCTCCCGCGAAGCGGGAGGCGTGAGGTCATTTTCAAGCATCCCGGTAGGTAGGGGCGGGCTGTGCGCGCTGGTGGTTGTTGGGACTGCGAGTCCCTAGCGCTATTGTCCGCCCGCCGCTCTGCCTCTCACAGGGCTCCCAAAGTCCAGTAGCACTCTCCTCTCACCACAAGAGCGCTGCGTCTCCCGCGAAGCGGGAGGCGCGAGGTCAATTTCAAGCTGCCTGGTAGGTCGGGGCGGGGTTGTGCGCGCTGGTGGTTGTTAAGACAGCGAGTCCCTCGCGCTATTGTCTGCCCGCCGCTCTGCCTCTCACAGGGCTCCAAAGTCCATTAGCACTCTCCTCTCACCACAAGAGCGCTGCGTCTCCCGCAAAGCGGGAGGCGCGAGGTCAATTTCAAGCTGCCCGGTAGGTCGGGGTGGGGCTGTGCGTGCTGGTGGTTGTTGGGACAGCGAGTCCCGCGCGCTATTGTCTGCCCGCCGCTCTGCCTCTCACAGGGCTCCCAAAGTCCAGTAGCACTCTCCTCTCACCACAAGAGCTCTGCGTCTCCCCCTATTCGGTGTTTAGCTGGGAAGACCATAGAGTAGGACCCCCCCATTTGGCGCAATTTCCTTTTGACCGTGGTAAAGGACGCTCTCTGTTGTTGCACCTCCCGAGAGAAATCTGGGAAGATCCGTACAATGCTGTTGTCCACCTTAAGTTGCCCTTTGAGGAGAGCCTGGCTCAGCACATGGTCTCTATCTTTGTAGAATAGGAGACGGGCCACCACTGGCCGCGTTCGCCTGCCAGGTTGCGGGGCTTGGGCGGGAACTCCATGTGCCCGTTCCAAGGCGAAGAATGTGGATAACCCCTCTTCTGCTACAACTGTACGTTGCCAGCACTCAAGGTATGCCACCATGTTGTACCCCTAAACTTTTTTGGGCAGGCCTGTGACAATAATGTTGTTTCAATGGGCCCTGTTTTCCGCATCTTCTGCGCGTTGCTCCAGGATCAGGACTCTTTTTTCTATGTCCATGACTGTGCGTGCAGTCGTGGCTTCAGGCTTTCTATCTCCTCTTCCGTGACCGTGACCCGATCAGCCTGCTTCCTGTGGTCAGCTCGTAGGAGGCCCAGGTTTTCCCGGATTGTGTTGATCTTGGTCTCCACTGCCATCCGCTATCGTTCTATGGCCTGTAAGATATCGTGAAGAGATAGCTCTGCTTGGGGTGTCTCCCTTCCTTGCTGGTCCCCGAGCGTGAGCTGGGTTCCCCGTTTTCATCGCTCGGTACCTCTTGCTGCTCAGTATCCCGTCTCTTGGTGGTCGGCCCCATGGTGCCTTTGAGGTTGGTACTCACTGCCCCCCATGTGGCGTACAACAGGATGGACCTGGTCGCAGTTGTGCTTGATCCCACTATGGAATGGGTGGGAGCCAGCCTCACTGCTCTTCCCCCGTTCTGCAGCTCTATCTGTGCTTTAATGCCTCCTCGTGAGGAACCGGGTCCTCTGTGTTGGCGGCGATCGAGTTCCTCCCCTTTCTCGGGTTCTTTTGCCTTTTGGCCCGTCTCCTCCAGGCTGGGCCGTGCTGCGTTCATGCCAGATGTGAAGTCGCGGACGCCACTGTGGTTCCTCTTGTGGCTCAATAGGCCTGTGCTCAGCTGAACAGTGTCCCAGCCCGCCTAT
This sequence comes from Lissotriton helveticus, assembly GCF_964261635.1. Taxonomy (NCBI): domain Eukaryota; kingdom Metazoa; phylum Chordata; class Amphibia; order Caudata; family Salamandridae; genus Lissotriton; species Lissotriton helveticus. The sequence goes on along the minus strand of NC_136061.1, from coordinate 612,727,474 downwards.
TCATGTAGCCTCATCTATGCTGCTTCCCTCAGGCAAAGCTCGATAGTTGTGGCAGCCACTCCATCTTCTTATAGGGCCAAGCCTTTAGTCTGTTAAGCTGCGGACACTGCCTCCACCCCTGGCCCTGCAGCTCAAAGCCTGAGGAGTTCTTACAGTCGGAAGCCGTATCCCAGCCACTACACTCTCTGATGGCCGCTGGGTCTGTGCTTCCACCAGTTGAGGCCTAGTGTGGCTCTCCCAGCCGGTCTGGCACACAGCTGCCCTGCCGTGTCTGCTGCTTCCCACGCCGTCTACCGTTTGCCACAGTTCGCTCGCCTTTATTTCCTACTGTGTGTCCCGCCTTGCCCGCGGCGGTATCCTTCAGGAGCTGCTTCCGCTGTGCAGTCCCCGCTCTGTGCGCTTTACGTGGCCGTCATTTCATGACTCTGTTATGCCGCCACAAGGAGCGCAGGGCGCCGTGGGCTTCCGGCCGCACAGGTGTGCCGATCCTGCCTTCTGGGCCCCGGTCAGGGCCGGGGACTGGCGCTCGCAATTGAGGGCTTTTGAGCACCAGACCCAGAGCCCCTCTCTACGCCCGCACTGAGCTGCCTCCTTACTTGTTCCTCTCCCAGCTCCAGCCCCTGCTAACGCTCCCCTCCCGGTCTCCGAGGCATCAAGGCAAAATGGGCAGCAGTCAGCCACACACCGCGTCTGTCCTGGGGATATAATCGCCGAGCGGCTGCCATTTTGTGTGTTCCGCGGCCTCGCGGGTCCGTCCTCCGCAGTTCTCCGGTTAGGGCTTCCAACCCTCATCGATGTGTGCACCCAACGCCCCAGTGGTTCCGACCCCCCTGGGCCGGTTACCGGGCTTGGGGCCTCTTTATATCGGGCAGGATGATGCTGGGGAGGGGATCACCGGCGGGAGCTCCGATTCAGGCTCCCGTCACCGTCGGCGACAAGCCATGCCCCCTCGTTGGGGACCACTGGTGTGGCTACGCTGCATGGGTGACGCTGTCTCAGGAGACTGTGCTGCCTCTCCCTGCCTGGTCTGTGGGGCTCAGGTGCTCTCCTCCTCTAACCCCTCCATCTCCTGCAGGCTACCCACTGTGTACCTCCTGGCCCTGGGTCGTGCTGGTATGACTTCTGCGGGTGACAGGGTCTCCTCATCCTGAATATGGTGTTCCGTAGGTGTCTCTTCTGTCTCCCTCTCAGCAGTCTGGGGTGCAGGTTCGCTGGTGGATACCGAATGTGCATTTACTGACTTGCCTTGCACCATTTGTGTTACAATAAATTGCATGAGTTGCTATTCACACTAACAGTCCCCCACTTGCTTATTGACTGAACTGGGGCCCCTGCACTTGTGTTCAGTTCACTCACTGGTATGCTATAGGGGTTTTGGGACTTCATCTCCTATGATGCATTGCTGGTTGTTTGCAAAATATGGACTGGAGTGGAATTTGTACTTGCTCACGGGGGATTGGGTGGACTCCACCAATTCATCCAGGGGTGTGGTTGCAGGCACAGTGGATGGTCCCCCACCTATCTTCTTTGCCTGTTTTGTCGTGCAGGCCTCAGACAGACCCGCTAGTGCAAGGGGTTCGCCCTTCTCTGCACGAAGTCCTCAGACCAAATAGAAAGAAGTTGGCACAGAAACTGGAAATGGAAAACATAACATTTATTACACCTCATGAGGTGGTGCTACGATTCAAACAGTACCCTTCGGCATTGCAAGAAGTAGCACCCCGAGCTAAAAGTGCATGGTTTATTTATACCCACACAGGGGCTCAAAAGAAGGCGGTACAAAGCACAAGAGCACATTTTATGTACATATAAGGTAATATCGAAAGGCACAATCGATCAGTGGGAGGAGCTAACAGTCTTGGGGGTTCGGCTAACACATTCCAATCTAGAGCTAATCACTACCAGATGTGAATCCTAACGGTCAGCGGCAAAACAAGGGGACGCTAATAATAGCCTGTTGCTGGGCAGATTCAAGTGCCATGAACAGGAAGATAGGAACGGAGCACATGGTCGGCACGAGGTAGCATGCGGCAGTCAAAATGGCTGCCATGAATACAAAATGGAGTCCGTTAAATGTCAAGATAACAGCTAGAACTAAGATGTCTTTCGCTAATGCTCAATCTAATCGCTGTTAAATTACAACAGTTTTAGCCAGTCAGCCACCCTCTCCTTCGCACATAGTGGAGGTCATATCAGCGCTTATTCAGCTCGTCAATGGAGCACTGGGTGACACCAATGGCATTAATTTTACCTTGCATATCTATCCAGATCTTTCTTTTTTGGGATTCTGGAACAGGCAGAGATTTCTTCCCAAACAACTGGTCGTGAGTCTTTACCACCTCTTCAACTAAAACCTCCAACTCTCACTAAATGTATGCTTCCTCTTCCTCTCTGCAGGCTCCTTTCCCTTCTCCTCTGTGTCCATCCTGGGGTTTGGTGTCTTCCTGGTAACTCTTGTGCAGCTCCTGGGTGTGTGCTCCTGCTCTCTGCCTCTCCCACAGCCTCAGGCACAGTGAAACAGCATGGGTGTGTCAACTTCCTTTGTGTGATGTCATGAGGGTGCACCTGAATGGCAGATTTGCTAATTTGTCATTTTTAGGTCTCGCTAGGGACAGCGCCTGCTGTCTCTTCGAGACATTTAGTAAGTGAGTTTTCAAAGTGCAACCATGGTTTTGCTGGCCTAAAGCTTGCGTGCCCGATGTCGTGCATGGGCACAGCAGCGGCTCACACTCCCTCCTTTGTTGTCAGCTGTAATGAGGCTCCTCTGTTTGCACTCCCCCCTGCTGCTCACATTCCCCCCTCCCTTTTCCTCCAGCCCTTCTCGTAACCTTTGCTTTCAATCACCCTTCCTTTCTCCCCCGTCCTGTTTTCGTCATATTAGAAGTTTGAGGCTTTAAATTGTTTTAATTTTACACACCTTCGTATAATTAAATTGAATGTGCTTTCTGTACAAAACCCGTTCACTCTACGGGGCCTTTTTGGAATTCATTTAAGCAAGCAAACCACCACTTTTTTACAAATGTTTCTGCCTTTTTTTGAACGTGCTTGCAGAACAAAATCACCCTACGGGCGATTTTTGTAAAATTAGGCAAGATAACTGAGAGCTTTGTTAAATTACTTTTAAACAATAAATAAATATGCTTTCTAAAAATGCCTCAAACCTGCTTTTAAACAAAAAAAAAAACCTTAATGCAGTTTTTGTTTGGGTCGGCCGTGTTTTAGTAATGTAGCCTTCACCAGACGTCTAGTGCCGTTGTAAACAGGGATGTAAATCTCGTCACATTGCTTTAGACAGCGCAGGAAACGTGTGGCTGCGCAACACAATGAACATGGGGGGGGGGGGGGTTAATCAATTCAAAGTGCCATTGAGAGAATCCAGCCTTAAGAAAATAACATAAGAATGTGATTAGTATGACAGTGTACCAACTCCATTCTAAATTGGATGTGAATATATTTTATATTTTATTATACCTGGACCTTACATTGAAATTTCTTTTTTTCCCTATTTGCTTACATTTTCTTTCAAAGGCAATGGTTCTGTTCGCTTTTAGCAGCAGAACTCGGTGGACTACAGTTCGCTAAATGTCCGGAATGTGAACATTTGGCTTCTAGTGCCCTCTGGACCATAATTCCCACAATCTCTTGTGCAGAGACCCTCCTCCTCCAGTGTCAAAGAGCTAATAAATTAACAGGCCCGGAGATTGCCCTTGGTACAGTTAACATCATTGGGACTTTATGCCTGTTGTTCTAATTTGCATAAAGCATTATTCTGATTTAAAGCAAGAAGCTTTTGAAAGCATCGGGGAAGTCCATCGCTGTAGGAACTTGATCACAAGCATTCTGTTAATATTCAGTATATTTTTATTATGTACTCGCTAACGACCATTAGAGTTTCCCTATTACAGAGACAGTTGATTTATTGTAGTAGTGAAGAAAGCAACAACATGGAGTCGGCTTTTTCAAATTGTTTCTTGGCAACAAGGGGTGTCCAAAGTTTCTTTCCTCATGAAGCACACATATTTCTTGCAAGATCCCATGAGAACTACACAAAGCGCGAGTTTATCGCCAGTTCCCCTTTGCATGTAAATTTAGCGATTTTTACAGTAGTTCAATGACCGTGTTCCCCTGTTGAGTCTGTCATGAGGTAAGCACGCCTGCAGTAGAGGATGCTGGTGCGTCGAGAGAAAGACGCCTAGACCCATCTACTTTCTATAAATTGGGCAGACAGTTGCTAGCACAGCCGACTTAACTCAATTTCACAGTTCTCCAAGACCTTTCTGACTAACCAAATGTAGCGTGACTAAACTGCATTACCTGTGTATCAAAACCATTCAACCAGTATTTCTTGCAAGATCCCATGAGAACTACACAAAGCGCGAGCTTATCGCCAGTTCCCCTTTGCATGTAAATTTAGTGATTTTTACAGTAGTTCACTGACCGTGTTCCCCTGTTGAGTCTGTCATGAGGTAAGCACGCCTTCAGTAGAGGATGCTGGTGCGTCGATAGAAAGACACCTTGAGCCATCACTTTCTATAAATTGGGCAGACAGTTGCTAGCACAGCTGACTTAACTCGATTTCACAGTTCTCCAAGACCATTCAACCAGTATGATAGTGTAACGCAAAACTAAGTTTATATAATAAAAACGTGGTATGGGCCTACTTGCAATCCTTCCTTTCAAACCAGTGGAAAGTAAATATAGATTCTTTATGCTGGCATTGCTGATTATCGGCTCTTGAGTGTCCACACACACAACCATACACACAACCACAAACACAACACACACAACCACAAACACAACACACACAACCACACACACATAACCACACACACAACCACACACACAACCACACACAACCGCGCACACAACACACACACAACCACACACAACCACAAACCCAACACACACAACCAAACACACAACCACAAACACACAACAACACACACACACAACCACACACACAACCACAGACACAACCACACAAACACAACCACACACACAACCAAAACCACACACAACCACACGCACTACCACACATACAACCACACACACAACCACACTCACAACCACACTCACAACCACACACTCAACCACACACTCAGCCCCACACTCAGCCACACACAGAACCACACACAGAATCACACAGAGAACCACACACACTACCACACATACAACCAAAACCACACACACACAACCACACACACACACAACTACACACACATTAACCACACAAACAGCCACACACACAACTACACACACAACCACACACACACAACCACACACACACAACCACACACACAACCACACACAACCACACAACCAACCACACGCATAACCACACACACATGCAACCACACACACAACCACACACACAACCACACAAACAACCACAACCACACAAACAACCCCAAACACACACACAACCACACACACAACCACAAACACAACCACAACCACACACATAACCACACACACAACCACACACAACTAAATACACAACCAAACACGCAACCACACACACAACCACACACACAACCCCAAAAACAACCACACACACAACCACACACACAACCACACAAACACAACCACACACACACACAACCACACATACACAACCACACATACAACCACACACACACACAACCACACACACAACCACACACACAAACACACACACTCAACCACACACACAACCACAGACACAACCACAGACACAACCACACACAACCACACACACAATCACACGCACAACCACACACACAACCAAACACACACAACCATGCACACACCACCACACACACACACAACCACACACACACAACCACACACACAACCGCACACAACCACATACACACAACCACACACACACACACACAACCACACACAACAACACAAGCACCCACACAAGCACACACAACCACACACACACAAACAACCACACACAGACACAACCACACCCAAACACACACAAAACCACACCCAACCACACACACACAACCACACACACATCCACACACACACAACCACACACACAACCAACCACACACACAACCAACCACACACACAACCAACCACACACACAACCACACCCACACAACCACCCCCCCACAACCACACATACACAACCACACACACAACCACACACAAAACCACACATACAACCACACACACAACCACACACACGCAACCACAACTACACACAACCACACACACACAACCACACACATAAACACACACAACCACACGCAACCACACACACAAACAACCACACAACCACACACACAACCACACACACAGCCACACTCTAAACCACACACACAACCACACATACAACCACACACGCAACCACACACACAACCACACACACACAACCCCACAACCACACACACAACCACACACACAGCCACACACACAACCACACACACACAACCAAACACACAACCAAACACACACAACCACACACACACAACCACAGCCACACACACAACCACACACACCACCACACACACACAACCACACAACCACACACACAACCACACAAACACACACACACAACCACATACACACAGCCACACACACAACCACACAACCACAACCCCACACAACGGCACACACACAACCACATACACACAAACACACAAGCACACAAACAACCACACACACAAAAAACCACACACACACAACCCCGCCCAACCACCCACACACAACTGCACCCACCCACACACACAACCACACATACACAACCACACACAACCACACATACAAGCAGCCCCACACACAACCAACAACAAACACAACCACAACCACACACACAACCACACACACGCAACCACACACACAACCACACACACAACCACAATCACACACACAACCACACACACAACCACACACACAACCACAAACACAACCATAACTTCACACAATCACACACACACACACACAACCACATACACATAAACACACACAACCACAGACACAACCACATGCAAAACCACACACACAATCACACACACAACCACTCACAACCACACATACGCACACAACCACATACACAACCACACACACAACTACAACCACACACAACCACACACACAAGACACACAACCACACACACAACCACACACAGACAACAACACTCACACAACCACACACGCACAACCACACACACAACCACAAAAACAACCACACACAGAAACAACCTCACAACCACACACCCAACTACACACACAAACACACACACAACCACACACACAACCACACACACAACCACACACACAACCACACACACAACCACACATACAACCACACACATAAACACACACATAAACACACACAACTACACCCACATAAACACACAACCAAAAACACACACAACCACACACACACAACGACACACACACACAACCACACACACAACCACACACACAACCACTCACACAACCACACACACAACCACACACATAAACACACACACAACTACACCCACATAAACACACAACCACAAAAAAAACACACAACCACACACACACAACGACACACACACACAACCACACACACAACCACACACACAACCACACCCACACCCACACATACAACCACAACCACACATACAACCACACACACAAAACCACACACACAACCACACCGTTGGTGCACACTTTCACCAGGCACAGACACCACCAGTTGTCAGTGCATGCTTCCACCAGGCACACACCACCAGACGTCAGTGCACGCTTTCACCAGGCACACACACACCACCAGCAATCAGTCCTCGCTTTCACCAGGCACACACACACACCACAAGCCGTCAGTGCATGCTTTCACTAGACACACACACACCACCAGCCATCAGTGCATGCTTTCACCAGGCACACACCCCACCAGCCATCAATGCACGCTTTCACAAGGCACACACACCACCAGCCGTCAGTGCACGCTTCCACCAGGCACACACACCACCAGCTATCAGTGCAAAATTTCTACAGGCACACACACCACCAGCCATCGGTGCACACAGCAATTGTTAACACATCCACAATTAACTATTGTAGCAATCGCAGTATGGCGCACTTTACTTTTAAACATATTCATCTAAAGTGCAGCATGCCAGAATTGCTACAAAAATAAATACACCTTTTTTTGGCCTACAAATTATAGACTTTTGTTGCAATTGGTGTTGCAATATTTAGCAATGCGAATAGCTCAAACTTAATTAATGCGAGACCTATTGCATTACAAATGCTTGTTTGAAATTGCGCTTTCGCTAATTCCGAATCGGTAATACCGATTCGGAATGGACTTGTGATTATTACAGAATCACAAACTATTTTTGTTCTATATAGCGGTTTGCGAGTTTTTAATAGAGATTCGGTAAAAATCTCTATCAAGAACTTGCAAATATCTTTTTACCTATATCTGCCCCCTAATTCATTGCTTAAACATAACATCATTGAACGCTTCACTGGCCCAACACCATTGGTTTTTCCCATTCTAGGAGTGCCTAACAAAGACAATGAAGGAACTGTACACATATGCGTTGACATGACTCAGGCAAACCAGACGATTGAGTGGGCAAGTTTTTAGAAATGGTTAGTCTGGACATACCTCGGGTAGGGGACAGGCTCATTCCGGTGCTCCTCTACGCAGATGATGCCGTCCTATTGACCCATACAGCTATAGGGCTCCAAAGGCTTTTAGATTCCTTTGAGGCCTACGTGAAATCTCAGCAATTAGCGATAAATATAGCCAAATCTCATGTAATGACTGTGGGCCGGAAACCCAAAAAACAAAAACTTTTCTTTGTGAAACTGTAGAATTGACTAAGGTGACGTCTTTCACTTATCTAGGAGTACTTTTTAATGAGAAGGGTTCCCGGGTACCTCAACAAAATGTTAAAGCAAATGCGATGGCCGCTGTGAATGGTTTTGCACAGCGACTGGGTGCTAAACCGATGGATGCAATGCTTAATATCTATAAATCAAAATGTATAACTGATGGAGCAAGGTTTCATATGTGAAGAAGCTTGCTTGTATTCAAACCTCTCGAAATAACACGTAACTTAATAACCAACATGTTTTGTTATTATTAATAACTGCATTTTACGACATGTTAGCATCTATTGTAAGCTTGACTATGTGCTTCTACTAACAGTAACCCGAGTGTCCTAAAATGGCCGCCGAAAACGCTGGAACCTTTCTGCGCATGCATCTGCTACATCTACGTAGTGTGAGGTATCTATGCTATTGGTGGGAATTCTTTGCAGCTGCGCACTAGTACCAAAGATGGCCGCTTTATGCTTCACATACTAATGCACATGCTCCTGCTCAAACTAAACTTTGTATGTCCTGCTTAACTACTAATGCATAGTTAAAATAAAGAAATGGGGTTAGAGTAGAAATAAGTAGTATACAGTGCATTCATTTATTTTCGTATTATAACATGTCTCTCTTTGACTTTATTATTAGCTCGCATTTGGGCCTGAAGGGTGTCGCACACTCCATTTTGTAAAGGCTGCGCTTGCGCACATGGACACAGAAAACCTTGAAGCACTGTCATTGAACTGAAGCCAAAGTCCTGTCTTACCCGCAATGTTCCCGGGAAAATGACCATGTGACCCTAAGAGAGGAAGAAATACTGACTTTATTTAATACATTGTTTATGAATTGAAGCTAATATTTTTGGGTGGAATAAAAATCATGGGAAAGTACATTATGAGCGGGAACATTGATCAATGACATCGAATGGAAATTATTTCATACTGGTATTATGATATGACCTCTCCTCACCTTTCTGACCAATCAAATGAAGGAATACACACATTTTCAACACTGGGGGGTGGTACATTCCCTGGAGAATGGTATAACTAAGGTAGGTTCAGTTAGTTAGTTTTGTCCGACTTGTCACAGACCTGTCACTGACCCAACGTATGCTGGAGAAGAATCGTGGATGCCACAGACCTCAGAGGACTGGTCGAGCACTCTGAAAGAAGAATCGGGAAATTGCTGAGGGAAAAGACTCTGTCACCCAGAAGGGATTTCGGGGGTAGCCGCAGAGAGGGGTGTGATGCTGGTGTTGCACTTAGCGGAGGTTGCCTGTCCTATCCTGCATCTGTCCTGTTGGCACCTGATTAGTCGGGAGCTCTTCCTTGACCCATCCCGTGGCCAGGGTTGGTCCCCGCACGATTCTAGGTAAATATAATCAGTGTGATATGTCCTTGTACCGTTTCCCTTTTTCACCCTTCCCAGATACCAATGTCTGAAGGTATTTTCCTAAAGTCTCACAAGATTTATGCTTTAATAGGTATTTTCTTACTTGCAAAGTCCTTAATCTCACTGTTATGGCACCTGACTCACAAAATATTGCATAGATAAAGTGTTTAAAACGTACCCGAGCCTGTGGTTATTTCCATAAAGGTAAATGTTATTCTCTACCTATTATTCTATATTTCTATTATTCTATATATATTTATTAGATTTAGGACTTAGAGCACCAGTGACAAGGATTTGGTAAGTCATGGTTTACAGGTATAAGTCCTAAAGGTGAATATAAATTCTGATAGGCAGGAAGAATATTTGGATTACTAGTTCAAAGTGTGAATGTTTATGGGCCCGGGTGAGTATGGTAAACTGAGCTGGTAATCCAGCACCATCATAGTGATTGCATTGTATGGCTCGGCAAAATGGGGATATAAACCGATGGAGGAGATACAAACAGTTGAAAATAAATTCCTACGCTTACCCCTGTCTGTACCCCAATCCACTCCTACTTTTTCAACTCACCAGGAACTAGGGGATGGCTATGTGACAGACAGGTTGAGGCATGCTCCGGTGCTCTGCTGGCTTAAAACCTGGCTCAACCCCGAATTAACGCTGAACCATAAGATAATCAGGGATTGTGTCACTCTGGACCAAGCCAATAAAATTCCATGGCTGAATTTTGTCAAAAATATTTTAACTAAGCTTGGACGTCCAGACTTATTCAATTCTCCGGATAAAGTAACTAAAGATGATTTGGTATGGGTAAAAATACACTTATTGGATCGGATGAAGGTAGAGAGGGAGGAGTTTGAACTAATGAAACCTATGGTTAAAATCCATTTCCTGTTAAAAACCTTATCTGAAGATTGTTATTAAGCCATTTCACCGCCTGCTTCAAACCAGATTCAGTTTTAACTTAATTCATTTTTATCTGGGAAATTCACAAGGCTGGAGCAAGACGTGTGATTTAGGTCCCTGTACCTGTGATAATTTTTCGATACAGGAGAGAATGCACTTTATTATGTTTTGTGATCATTATTGCGCTATCCGCAGGAGGTGTTTAGTCCTAATCTTAAAAGGGAGAGGGTTTATTCAGGTTAAACACCCTGTATTGTACTGACAAAAGCTTAATTGTCCATGGGAGATTTTTAATATTGTGAGCTTTTTTGTCGCAGCAGTGAGACTTAGAAAATCGCGCCCCCTATACTGGTATAAGAATACTGTAAAGTCCATGTTACTACTTTTTTAATACTTGCCCTTTTAACACTAAATTATCTTTATTGTAGTGGTGTATTGCCCTTATTGTTTTAACAATACTGAAGACTTTATGTAATTCATGAATTTTGCATTATTCCCACCCTAATTTTCTTTAATCGCCCGATTATTGAAGAATCAGTTATGACATTTTATTGTGTAATATATGTGTTTTTATTGTGTACCGTATGTGTTTATGTAATGTATTGTGATCTAATGTTTGGTACTTTTATGGTTTTCGGAAACCGAATAAAGTGGTTTGAATGAATGAATGAATGCGTGAGAGAGACATCCAGGCCCACACATTGCTGATATGATAACTCAACTGAATGGTGTGACTTTCTTCTTTCAACTTGACTTAAATAAAACATATCACCAATTGGAGCTTAAAATAAAATCCAGATACATTACAACCTTTTCTACGCGCATTGGTTTGTTTTGCTACAAGCGATTGAGTTTTGGCGTATCCGCTGCTGCAGAACTTTTACAAGACATCATTGACGTATCAAACAGTCTGTAGTACATGCATTTAACTATAGCAATGATGTATTCATTTTCGGAGCAACACAGAAAGAGCATAACAGAGCTCTTATGCAAGTATGTTATTAGCTAAACAATGCAGGTTTAACTCTAAATGCTGATAAATGTGAATTGCACATGAAAAGCTTCAAAATTCTTTGGCCATGTATTTTCCGATCGGGGAATGAAAGCTGATCCAGCTAAAGTGTAGGCACTGTCTACTGCCAGTACCCCACAGGACATTTCTATGTAACAGCCATTTCTTGGAATGTTCAAGATACTCTCGAGACTTTGCAATGGGCAGTGTTCCGTTACGAGAACTGATGAAAAATAATGTGTCTTTTCAATGTTCACATGAATGTGAGATAAGCTTGCAAAATATCAAGAAAGCTATTGAGAATGCCACTGAAACAGCTTGCTTTGATCCCAAACTTCATACAGAGGTTGTAGTCGACACTAGCTCTGTCGGGTTAGGCGCAATCCTGGCACAGCACAGCGGACAGCCGAATGCTCTGAGACATCCTGTATATCGGAAACAACGGTTCCAGTGGAAAAGATAATTGTATGATTAATAATCACTACACCATGAGCTAATTAATAACACTTAAAGGGTTTTAAAGGGATGTCCGAACGAGAAAAACAACTCCACACAGTAAATTTAAACCATCGTTTATGTTATATTTCTTTTTCAATAAGCAATAAATATTTATATACATCTAGCGTTCCACATAACAAGTGCAGAAGTGCCCAAAGTGTAAAGTACGAACCAAAAAAGTACAGTGATTTATACAAAGCAATAAGTGAAATAAACAGGGTTTCTACAAGGAATATGATACAAGGAAAAGAAAACGACCATCAAGTAAGTAATAATGACAGTAATACATGTCACAATGACTATCTAAAATCATAGGCACTGTTTGTAGGGTTCGTTTTCTAGGGGCATCGACTGCGTTTCGACCCTTGGCAGTATAATGGGTCTCGTCAGGACAAGGGGATGTGGGGCTTCTGTGAATAGGAAAACAGACGGTGAGATATATGGACACTAATCGTATGGAGTGGAATTTGGAAGGCAGAAGAACGAAGTAATTACCTGGACGTATGTGAATACACAGATTGGATAGCGTCAAAGAATAGTGACCATCATGCGTGAATAAAAAGGATAATGGCACTTACAGTTAACCCAGCCGGGTACTGTTGAAGGTTGGATTGAAAAAGGATTAAAAAGGAAATTAAACATGTGTTCTGAATAACACAGACCACTCAAGTCAAGTCAATAGCACTTTATTTCGATTAATAAAAATCATAAAAGCAGTCACAAAAATGCATCATACAGAAATATTAAAAACGTTAAAATATTATCACGATTGATACATAGTATTATACAAGAAATGTATATAAATACATAAAAACAAATATTGTCAATGGGCATATCACAAAGTTAAAAACCATCAAAATTCATTGGTAGAGGGATAAAATCAATTCTCCAAGGCTCTAAAAGCCAGTCTCTTATTCTTATTGCGTACAGCAGCCACCAGAAAGCTTGCAACCCCAAACATCACTTTCGGGGTGCTTAACAATTGTAAAAACATCAGTGCTGGTTTAGCTTGTAGGAGACCCGCTTCTCTTAATAAAGGCACTAAATGTTGCTTCCTGATATCACAAAAGTGCTGACAAAACAAAATAAAATGCAAAAGGATTTGGGGAGAGGCATTTTCACAGCTACAGGGAGGTGTAAAGTCTGGTTTCCCCCACACACATGAGGTGCCCAAAGTATACTGAACAATGTTAAATCTGAATTTTATTAAAAGATGTCGGTGATATGGTATTGAAACCATTCTGAGGTATGGTTCTAAATGTGGAGTGGTCTTTAAAACATAGTTAGCTCTGACAAGAGGTTTGTTCATTTCCACAAATTCCCGCTCTTGCTCAACCATCTGTGGTATCTTCCACATATGAACTCCCCCGGCGTCCTCGCATGTAATGGAGCTGCTCGCGGTGACATCACTTGGAATGTCACCGCGATCAGCGTTCCAAGGCGAGCGCCGGGGACTGTGTGTTGAGCGGCTGGAAGAAGGAGGCTGTGGCTGAGGTCGCAGTAGTTGTGTCTTGTTATTAAAGACTTGTTTCATCATCACCATCTTGGGTCCGGACTTCATTTGTGGTGAATGTTACACTGGCAACGAGGGAAAAACCTTCCTGCGACCTCAACACGCCCAGGGAACGAGAAGGAGTGCAGCTAACTGATTGGCACGGAAGCGGGCGCTGCTGTAAGCTTCGCGGCACCGCGGCAAGTAACGGAGGAAGTCCTGAGGAACATCGGGTAGGCGTCAGCGGTGACCTGTGCGGGGCGAATGGAGACTGTTCCCGACATGAAGTAAGGTGATTCCTACCGCGCGCATCCTAGCAGCACCCGGACGGACTGCCTCACACGGGCGCTAGCATTCATTAATCGCTGACTATTTAGATACTTGAATGTGCCTCAGCCTGGCGAGCGGAAATGTAACTTTGAAAGTGCGGTGTGTAATGTAGGCGCGAGCTCCGCTCGAGATCACTGTGTCAATCGGTGACAGGCTGTCATGTAGTAAGACTTTATAGCTTTGACCGCGCGTTCTTCCGCGCAACAGGGCAGCGTTTTGTGGTAACACCTCAGGGGCGTGTGAAACCTGACACAACCATCCCTCAGAGACTCCTATTTTGTTGTGGTGCGTGGCAGCTTCTACGCCTAATTTCTAGGGAGTGCGCACAGGGTAGCGGAGTGGAATGTGAGGAATCCTAACCTTGTTGGATGTCGGAGTGAGACACATCGGGCTGCTGCGAGGAGTGACTGAATAAGAACGCTGCGAGGGAAGCGAGGAGCGTCACAGCGGCTGGAATGATTGTGAGCGGCACATCATAAGGCATCTAAGGAGCGCGACGTGGGAGGAAGAGTAGATCACAGGAGCGCAACGGGACCGAACTTTTGTGTAGAAATCTTGAGCCTCATACTTAAAGAATCTTGTGATCAGGTGACAGCACAGCGTGGGAGGAGGAAAGGAACGTGAAGGAGAGCAGCCGTGTTGTGTGGCACGAATCGAAAGCACAAGCAGAGTGTCGACATTGACTGTACTTGGCCTTCGCATTGTTCTGTGTCCGGCCGGATGCAGTGAAGGGTTCTGGACTCTGTTGCCTCTTCGTAACAGGCGTAGTTAAAGTCAGCCTTCACTGGGAAAATAGGCGGAGCGTAGTGTGGTGCATCAGGAAAACGTGACTGTAATAGCTAGCACTATTCTACGCACAAAGTTTCTGCATTTCATCCCCTTTACTCTAGGGACTGTGCAAGGATTCGTTTCTCTTCCTGCTCCTGCTTAATGTCACTAGGGGACTTGTAGTAAAGGAATGTGTACTCTGCATGGCGTATGCTAACTTACCTTTTCCTTTTCAGCGTCACTGTGTTTAGTGGGTGTGTGTTTTCTCTGGGTGCCAGCAGGGGAAGTCCCAGCACTAAGCATGCAGAGTGTGACCCCTCCACCTTTTTTCTTGACCACCCCAGGGGATCCCAATATCCAGTGGAAGAAATGGAAAAAAGTGTTTTTGAATTACGCCACTGTTTGTGGGCCAAATCTGGGGTTAGAGAGAAAGGTTGAATTATTGGCCTATTATCTAGGTGCGGAAGGTGAGGAGGTCCTGGATCATCTCCCAGATTTAGGGGCACAGGAGGCAAGGGGTCTGAACGAGTTTGAAGTGAGTCTTAAGAAGTTAGATTTACACTATCTACCCAAGACTAGCACGATTATGGAGAGGTACCACTTTGGGAAAAGGGCACAGAAAGAGGGAGAATCGATAGAAGATTTTGTATCCGATTTGAGGAAGTTAGCCGCCACTTGCAAATTTGGTGGGGCGAGTGAGGAAAGAATCAGGGACCAATTTGTTTTGGCGTGTAGGATGGAACGAGTACGCGAAGAGCTATGGCTCAAGGACGACCCGCCACTGCGGGAGGTGCTCATCATAGCCAAGCAGGTGGAGCATATGCTCCAGTGCGTCAAAGAAATAAAGCAAGACGCAGGGGAGAAGAAAATTGATGAGAAGACCAATGTCAGTGAGGTGATGACCGAATGTGAGGCAGTGTCGGTAGTCAAAGGCCAGAAGTTAGCGGGTAAAGAACACAAAGAGGGCAGGCTGGGGGGAACGTTTAAAGGCAGTTGCTATAGGTGTGGCAAGCAGGGGCACCTAGCCAACGACAGAGAATGCCCTGCTCTCAGATTCACGTGCAACAAGTGTGGGAAAAAAGGACATTTCAAGCAGTACTGCAAGAGTGGGCAGGGAGTCAGCAGACAGAGTAGAGACAGGACGAATGTAGTGTGCGACGAGATTGTTGTGCAGGTACAAGAGCTACAAGTCCCCAGCCCCAGCAACCCTGCGTGTGCGGAAATAGTGGTGCAGGTCGAGGGAGGACAAGTCAGCAGTCCCAAGGACACCATAAAGGTTGGGGAGGTTGAGTTGGAAGCATTATTTGACTCTTGTTCGAGAATTACCATTATCAATGCTAAAGAGTTCTCACGAGTGTCCAAGGGAACGATCACTTTGAGAAGAATGGATCTTAGGCCTGGGGGGTATGCCGGTCGTCCCATCTCAATGAAAGGGTATTTCCTAGGGAAGGTAGAATACAGCAACAGAGCAACGGTCTCCAAGGTGTATGTGTCCACAGTAGGAGACAACATTTTGGGTTGGCAAGCACAGAAAGAGCTAGGGGTCTATTTGAATCCTAACTGTGATCCCCAGATCCTGATACAAGAGATTATTGAACACAAAGCAGACGTCGTGACGGAGTTCCAAGAGGTGTTCAGGGAAGAATTAGGGTGCTTAAAAAACTACTGTCACAAAATAAGATTGAAGGAGAACGCCAGGCCCGTCGTGGCTAAAGTTAGGAAGCTCCCCATTGCCATCCAGGAGGAGGTGAAGTCTGAACTGGAGAAGCTATGCAAGGCCGGAGTCATCGAACCGGTGGAAGCAACAGAATGGTTGGCCCCCATTGTGGCAGCTAAGAAGAAGGATGGGTCGGTCCGGCTCTGCATAGACTTAAGGGCATTGAACAAAGAGGTCGTGGTCGACCGCTACCCCTTACCTAACATCACCCAGATGATGAGCATGCTAGAAGGCGCCAAGGTGTTTTCCACCCTCGACCTCACCTCAGCCTATTTCCAAATAAAACTACACGAGGAGTCTCAGGAACTCACAGCATTTGTGACACCCATGGGCGCATACAAATTCAAAAGAATGCCATTTGGGCTAGTCTCGGATGCCGCCGTGTTTCAGAGAATCATGGGCAACATGTTGAAGGGCATCCCAGGCGTCATGTGCTACCAGGATGACGTGCTCATATTTGCCAAGAACCATGAGGAACACGATGGTAGGCTGAGATGCGTGCTTGAGAGGTTTCGGTCGCAAGGCCTCACCGTGAAAAGAGGAAAGTGTGTGTTGTGCTGAATTGGACTTCCTGGAACACAAGGTGACAAAAGAAGGTATACGTCCCAAAGCTGAATTGCAAAACACCATTGTGAACCTGACACCCCCCAAGGGCAAGGACAAGATCAAATCATTTATGGGGATGTTAGAGTTCTACGGAAAGTTCATAAAGAACCTGGCGGGAAGGACTTACGCCATCAGGCTACTGCTGAAGAAGGAGAATGAATTCCAGTGGAGTCAGGAGTGCCAGAGGGAGTTCGAGGATGTAAAGAAGGCACTCGCTGAGGCTCCCAGTTTGAAGTCATATGTGCCCAACCGGGCAACAGTAGTCACCACCGATGCAAGCGCAAAAGGTTTGGGAGCTGTCCTCACCCAAGTTGGAGAAGAAGGTGAAGAAACCATAGCCTTTGCCTCGAGGTCACTCCAGAAGTCCGAGAACAACTACTCGGTGATCGAGAAAGAGGCTTTGGCTGTATCTTGGGCAGTAGGAAAATTCAGAGACTTCCTCTGGGGAACTCAGTTCACCCTCCGAACTGACCACAAGCCGTTGGTGGAGGTGTTCAGTAAGAAGGGTTTGGATGCCATCTCTAGCAGGATAAGGCGGTGGGTAGTCGGCCTTCAAGAATACACCTTTGATGTCAAGCACGTCCCCGGGACACAAAACCTCGCAGCTGACTGTCTATCCAGACTCGTCAGCGATGAAGGAACGAGAGAGAAGCATGAGAAGGCGGATGAAGAAGAGGAGGACCTTCAGATGGAGGATGTCTGCACCATCCAGAGGGCGTTGGGAGAAGAGACATGGAGAAAGGCGTTAGAAGAAGACACAATTTTGGAGGAGATTTACAAAAGAGTAAAAGGCGGTTGGAAGCACGGTGACAAACAGGATGAAAACCTGCGGCCATACCTGGCCATTAAAGACGAGTTGTCCATAGTAGACGGATGTCTATTCAGGGGTACGAGACTGGTACCTCCTGCATCAGTGAGAGACAACCTGGTCGAGCTAGCCTACGAAGGGCATTTGGGCATCACCAAAACCAAGCAGAGACTCAGGGAGAGCTATTGGTGGCCGAGCATGGATCTGGTCACCGAAAGGAGAATCAGAGAGTGCATTCCGTGCAGTAACAGCGACAAGGTCCTGAGACAACAGACGCCCCCTATGGTGTGCAGGACGCCCCCCTCAGGACCGTGGGTTGGTTTGGCATTGGACATCGTGGGCCCCATGTCTGGGGAACTGCGGACACCCTACATTTTGGTGCTTGTGGATTTATATTCCAGGTGGCCAGAGATAAAGTTTGTCAACGAAGTCACGACCAGAACTGTCATCAGCTTCCTAGAGGAGGTGTTCATCCGGGAAGGGCTACCTAGCAGCATTCTGACGGACAACGCTGTACAATTATGTTCGAAGGAAATGGAAGACTTCCTGGAAGGGAGAGGCATCAGACACAAGCGTTGTGCTCTATACCACCCCGAAACCAATGGCATGGTTGAACGCTTTAACAAAACCCTCAAAGAGAGCATCCAATTGGCCAGAGCCAGCGGCATAAGTTGGAAGGAAGAGGCGTGGAGACGGTTAGAAGCTTACAGGTTCACGCCGCATCAGACGACGGGGGTCACTCCGTTTGAGTTGCTCCGCGCCAGGATACCCAACACAAAACTAGCCCCAGGATGGATGGAGTGGCACAAGGGGTGGTCAGACCGATCCAAAGAAGCTGGAAGTTTGATGAAGCAAGAGGAAGCCATGGAAAAGAGAAAAGAAGGATATGACCGGCACAAGGCCACACGGGAAGTAGAATTCAAAGTGGGAGACAGCATCAAGATCAGAGCTCCAACGGCGAAGGCAAAGTGGTCGGAGTACACCAAACCCACCAAGATCACCAAACTATTCAAAAATGCAGTCAAGACACAAGAAGGGAAAATATGGAACCTTGGGAGGGTTGGGAGGTACCATCCGCCTGTGAAATACCCTAAGAATTCAAGGGGACGGGAGGGAGACCCTAGGCGGGACCTTAGTTACACCACCAAGAGGCAAAATGTGGTCCCTCACCCAAGCATTAGGCCTAGCAGGAGGGTGACCAGACCTCCTAGGCATTTTGATCAGTATGTAATGATGTAACCGGTGTTACCCTGTCTGTTTTGGCAAAAACCCACACCAGGCCTAGGAAAAGTGATGCTACACACCCCCGTTGGGTGTCCCTATGCCACCTGGTGCGTTCTGCAGTTCATGTTATGTTTATGCTTTTCTTTCCGCAAGGAAGGGGGATGTGTGGTATCTTCCACATATGAACTCCCCCGGCGTCCTCGCATGTAATGGAGCTGCTCGCGGTGACTTCACTTGGAATGTCACCGCGATCAGCGTTCCAAGGCGAGCGCCGGGGACTGTGTGTTGAGCGGCTGGAAGAAGGAGGCTGTGGCTGAGGTCGCAGTAGTTGTGTCTTGTTATTAAAGACTTGTTTCATCATCACCATCTTGGGTCCGGACTTCATTTGTGGTGAATGTTACACCATCCTCATAAAATTCATCTTTATCCAGTGCAGATCACTTTTTTGTAACAAATGCGGGGAATGATAAAGCTCTGGACGCCCCAGTTTAGCCAAGACATCTCTAATATAAGATAGCCAGGGAATTTTATGTACTTTTTCAAGTGCCATTACATCTTTTAAAATAGCATGGTTCAATGAGATCTCCTTATTAATCCAGGTTTTAGCCCAACACGTTAGTGGGGCTAAGCGTATGAGATCGGAGATATAGCTCAGTCCCAACTCAGTATGTATAGTAAACACAGGCGTGGTTTGAGGGACGGCTAACAGGATCCTAAGAAATTTGTTCTCAACTTTTTGTAATTTATCCTGTTGCAAATATCCCCATAGTGAGGCCCCATACAATGCTATAGATAGACATTTGGATTTATAGATAGATAAGAGTGCCTCCATAGGCCTAGATCCCAACCGCTTTCCAAAGTCCAGTAAGGCGGAAGATGATCTAGCGACCGCTAAGCATTTCTCATTAATTTGAGGGACCCAGCTTCCCTTTAGATCAAAAATAACACCAAGATACGTAAATACTGGGACGGTGGATAGGCTTACACCATTACAAGAAAAAGGCAGTGTTTTATATGATTTTGGGTGCTTTCCAACCACCATAACATGAGATTTCTTGCTATTCACCCTCAAATCTAGGGATTCCATAAAGCTACCAAAGGAGTCTAAAAGTCTCTGCAGCCCCAGTCCTGTGCGGGCCAACAGTACCGCATCGTCGGCGTAGAGAAGGACCGGAACTGCAGAGTTACCCACATGGGGGGTATCTGTGGTGGCCATTTCCAGATGTTTGTCTAGAGAGTTTATGTAGAGGGTAAAAAGCAAAGGGGCCAGGATACACCCCTGCCTTACCCCCCGCTTAGAGGCAAAGTAACGAGTACACCCCCTTCCCTATTGACACGGATGTTCGCCTTCAAACCTCGGTGAAGTGTATCTAAAAAATTCACCAAGGATATGTCGATACCCAAATTCTTCAAAATTTCCCACAATTTTCCCCTATTTACCAGGTCAAAGGCCGATGACAGGTCCATGAACCCCATATAGAACATGCCATCCTTCGCCTGAGTGTACTTACTGATGAGCATCTGCAAATTGAGGCATTGATCTAATGTGCCTCTTTTTGCTCGAAACCCATACTGAAGGTTGGAAAGGACCCCTCCATCTTTCAGACAATCCTCCAATTTTGAGAGAATCACTCTGCCCAGGATCTTAACGGCAGAGTCAATTAATGAAATTGGTCTGTAACAGGAGGGGTCACTTCTCTGGCCTTTTTTGAACACCGGTATTATTGTTGATGTTGACCAGGATGGTGGAAAACCGTTTGTGCTAACTGAATTGAAGACATTGGTAAGGACCTTGGCCCATAAGGAAGGTTGAGTCTTGAATAGATCTGCTGGGACCCCATCAGGGCCCGGAGCTTTATTTTTCGATGTATTCCCAATTGCCCTTTCAACATCGACCATAGCAAATTGTAAAGGTCGGGAGTTATGTGTGGGTATGGGTTCGGGTGATATAATTGTGGTAACATCCTCGTCATCATAAATCATACTAAAGTGAGCTACCCATAGATCATCTGCAATCACACAGTCCAGGGCAGCATTTTCTGTATTAGAGAAGTATGGATGATTTATTATACCCCAGAATTTACCGCTGTCCTTCTGGATATCTATTGAACTAAGATCATTCCATGCTTCAGTTTTAATGGCCTTCTTCCTCGCAGCTATAGATTGCTTATAAGCGCCTCTTAGGCTGATTACAACCTCCCTGTTCCTTGGTTTCTGTTTCAGGGCATGTAATAATGCTTTATGTGCTTTGGAGCAATTACTATCAAACCAACGTGGGTGGTGTGATACTGGAGCTTTGGATTTGATCTTTAATTCCTGATTAACCTTTTTACAGATGGAAATAAAGGCTTCAATGATGTTAGTTCCACAAGCCGTAGTATCAAAACAGACCTCAAAATCTGCATCTGCCTCAATAAGTAAGTCTGACATAAACGAGTCAGGGACTATCTTTGCCCAGTTAAGCCTTCTAAACTGATCTTTCAATTTCATGGTGTTTATAGTCATACCAGTAATGTCTCGTTTGATTTTTACATCCCCTAAGTCTATCTCCGATGTAAGGGGGTTATGATCACTATAAACTGAGTCCTCAACTTTATATGAGGTGACTACAGGGATCAGGCCTACCGAGACAAAAATATAGTCGATGATGGTACCAGATTCTCTCCCTTTAAATGTTGCTGTCCTCTCTTCGCCCCCAAACCCATCTACCTCAAAGAGGTTAAAACTGGCCAGCAGAGCCTCCAGGGCTTCCCCCTGTTGGGTATGTTCAAAGTGTACAGCGGAGGAACCAACGGGTCCCATCTGCTGTTCCGCCAAACAATCCCATCTACACGGGTGAGTAATAAAATCTCCCAGTAACAAAATTTCAAATGAAGTGCTATGAAGACTTTTATAATCGTCTAAAAAATGCTCTACAGCGCTAAGATGAGAGTTACATGCTTCTCTCTCTACGGCATTGTAAAAATTAATTAATAGAATAGTGGTATGGTTTGGGCCACCCCATTCCACAATGTTGTTTGAGGCAAAGTCAAGCTTTTTAAATGATCCTACCAGATCCAATGAGGTCAACAAAAGCAATCCTCCCTTGGCACGACCTCCCAAGCCTGGGACAGCCTTCACAAAAAAGGAGGAAAAACCATCTAAGCAGAAACTATTGTCTACATCCCAGGTTTCTTGAAAGGCTATTACATCGTGTCCTTGAATAAAATTGATCCAGGGAGCATCATTAATTTTATTTTTTATACCTGCAATGTTCCAACTTAGAAGCTTTTTTGAGCTTCCACTACCTACCCTCCATCCGGTATCCTTACTAGTTAGATCATAGTTATTTAGTCAGTCGTTTGTCTCCATATTTGTTAATGGCGTGAATCTGTTTTCTAGTGATATGGGTGTACTGCTATCATTGATAGTGACTGTTTTTTTACTATGGTGAACTGTGTTCCAACCCCCCTTTCTTAGGTCAGTCTGTCTAGCCTGGTAGGAAGAGTTGGTTATGTGGGACTTCCATGTAGTACAACCACTAGTGGGACGATGGACCGGCCTATTGTGCTGAGTTTCGGTATGGTGTGGATAAAAATAACCCAGTGGTAGAGGTCTTATACAGGTACCCGTGAGTTCAGACCCATCCCAAAACAATCTGTTTGCGACATTGGGGTAATTAAAATTAATGACCACACAGTCCCCAGGTAAACATTTTCGCCGCCTGCCAACCCACTCTGATCGCCTTGCTGAGATGATATTCTTAGAGATATCATCTCCACCACTACAGAATTGAGAACACCATGTTTGTGCCCTAGTCAACAAATCATGATCAGTTTCTTTAGCTCCAGGTTTCAGGGGAGGAATTCCCGTTAAGACTGCTACTAGGGGTGCTGCATCTGGTGGAAGATGCAGAACACGGCTCCTATTCTAGGCAAGCTTGCTATGAGTAGTCAATGGAAAACTATTTTTTCCATCCCCTGTGTGAAGTTGTACAGAAACAGGTGGAACAGACTGCCCGGCTATGGTTACCTGTGGCTCTCTGGGCCCGATGTTGTCATCACTAATTTGCCCCCCTGGTATTTCATTTGCTACACATGGCCTAGAAAATGTTTTAGGTTTTGCCCCTCCGTCCTTCAAAAACTGTGTCCTACTGGGATCCGCTTTGAACTCCTTTATAAAATTGTCAATATGTTTACATTTGTCCAATAGTTTATGTACACAGGAGTTGAGGGTATCCACAATATCCTTGGCAATGGCTACAAGAGCTGGCTCCAGACGAGACTCAAACATCCCCTCCACTATATTGGCCAGATAATTCATGGACCTTGTGTCTTTTATATTCAGTTCTGCTCTGTCTTCCACTTCCAGAACCGGGTCCTGAGTAGATTTATTATTCCTGCTACTCTATTTTACCCCCTTGCATTCTTTGTGTTCTTGAGCTAGTGCATATTCAGGTTTATCTTGATCCACAGACGATGTGACTTGGGGGGGTATAAGAGCCTGAGGTGGGTGTATGATGGCAACAACAGTCTCAAGGGGAATAGGGAGGGCACAAACTGTTGAAATACTATGGTCTAACATGGTAGAAAGTGAATCTGTAGCACCCAAGCCCAATTCCTTTTCAGCAATGGCTATTTTCTCATTTAGCGCTCCCACGGCCGAGGTTAGGTAGAAAATTATTGACTCTTGTTTTTTAGCAACCTTCGCTTTCTTACCTTCACAATCATTGTCCTGTCTGAGTAGCTTACGTTTCCCCATTGTAACAACCAAGGGGTATGGCCTGTCCTGTCCTCTGTCGTCCCCTGACGGCCACAGACGGCCCGCCCTCTGCCCGGGCTCCGCCCGGCGTCGCCCGCGCGCGTCCCGCGATGCGGGAGGTGCTGCTGGTGTTTATGCACCTCCAGCCGGAAGCTGCAGGTCTCAGGAGGCGGCGTCCCGGTCCCGGTCTGGCAGGGATGCTGGGAGGTGTAGTTTGTCAGAGCTCCTCCCCACTCGGCGGCCGGTAACACTCGGCGGCAGGGGAGAGCGGTGGAAAGCCCAGCGATGGTCCCGTGCAGCAGGAGGCTACAGGTAAGCCTCAGAGAATGCCCCCGAACAGCAGCAATGACCCCCGCTCCACCGGAGGTGCTGCTGTTGTTTATGCACCTCCGGCCGGAAGCTGCAGGTCTCAGGAGGGGGCGTCCCGGTCCCGGTCTGGCAGGGATGCTGGGAGGTGTAGTTTGTCAGAGCTCCACCCCACTCGGCGGCCGGTAACACTCGGCGGCGGGGGAGAGCGGTGGAAAGCCCAGCGATGGTCCCGTGCAGCAGGAGGCTACAGGTAAGCCTCAGAGAATGCCCCCGAACAGCAGCAATGACCCCGCTCCACCGGAGGTGCTGCTGGTGTTTATGCACCTCCGGCCGGAAGCTGCAGGTCTCAGGAGGTGGCGTCCCGGTCCCTGTCTGGCAGGGATGCTGGGAGGTGTAGTTTGTCAGAGCTCCTCCCCACTCGGCGGCCGGTAACACTCGGCGGCGGTGGAAAGCCCAGCGATGGTCCCGTGCAGCAGGAGGCTACAGGTAAGCCTCAGAGAATGCCCCCGAACAGCAGCAATGACCATTCAATCAATAAGAGCCAGCGTGACTTACCACTGCAGTGGTGCGGTCGACGGACTCTAAGTCTGTATTTAGTTAAAGCTCGGAGAGTGTCTTTAAACTCGAAACGCTGCACAATGGCAGACCGGGACAGTGCCTGAAATAAGCGATTGGGCGTCAGTATTGGGTCTGGAAATGAGCATGAGCCAATTATATGGCCAATAAAGATAACTTTAACTTTCACTGGGGAAATGGGGGCACAATCGCTCCTCTTGTTTCACTCGATTCCGCTTCCGTGATCGGAGTAAGTATGTGGCGGGATGGTGGAAACATACCCGTGCTATATCCTGGACGTACGCAGGCCGTGTGGAGAGAGCAGAATGCTCGATCTTCACACAGGCGGCGAACAGCAGAGGGCGCATAGTGGTTACAGAGCTGTCGATTCGACCACGTAAAATACCATCATTACGATGCACATAATGACGGTTGAAATGGGGCTAGTGCCAGTTGTAATTAGGGCAAGATACAAATATTTGGTGGGGATATCGTTCCAACTTGCATGTTTATAACTACAATTAGGCATCCTGTGTAACAATATATACAATAGTGAAAAATACAAGGCATCTGAAGCAAAAAGTCAGTACATACTAGGTTCATATACATATACAGAATATACAAAATATACAGAATGCAGAAAATGCAAAAACTGGGTAAAGAAAGACAAAACATTTATAACATTGATATCATCGCATTGATGATGAATCAGAGTTATAGTCACAGTAGACAACTTACAGGTTCGCCTTCTCTGGACGATGCAAAAAACAACTGACTGAACACCTTCTTTATCCTAATGTCATTGACATAACCTCACCATTCTTCAGCGGAATTCAACTCATGGTTAATGGAATCGATCTTATCAATCCGCGTCGTTGGAGTATTTGAGCAATGTTGCCACCTCTCTCCGGTACCTTTGCAATGTCAATAACTTGCCATTTAATTTCCTCGGCCGTATGGTTAAGATCTTTAAAATGCTGGACCAAAGGAGCAGTGAGGACTGATCGTCTGATTCGACTGCGGTGCTGGCTTATTCTTGCTTTAATTGGTTGTTGTGTTTGCCCAATGTAGGGCAAACCGCAAGGGCACCAGATACAATACACCACATTTCGAGTGTTACAATTCGAGAAAGAGCCGAGCTTATATTCAGACTCCCCATGTTTAAAAACAGTTGTATTTTCAGTAAGGGGGCATAAGATACAATTATCACATTTGTGGTGGCCAACAATGGGGGAATGCCCCCATGCCGCCTCCAATGTACCTGATTTTTTAGTGATTTCAGTAGATGATCTTACTAGGTGATCCTTTATATTCTTAGCCCTCGTATATGCAAAAAGGGGAACTTCCAGCGAGGGATCTATGCTTTTAATAATTTCCCAATGCTTTGTAATGGATTTCCTAATCTTATTAGTATGAGTCCCAAAGGTAGTTACACACACAATTTTTTTTGTTTGTTTTTTTGATCTGGGTACAAGTAATTCCTCCCTTGGACAATACCACGCTCGTTTGAGCGACCTTTTAACTATTTTATTAGGGTAGCCTCTCAGCAGCAGTTTCTTTTTCAATATTTCTGCTTCTTTGAAATAGTCCTCCCTTCGGGCACAGTTGCGACGAATGCGCAAAAACTGACCGAAAGGAAGGCCATCTCTTAATGCTCTAGGATGTTGACTTTTATACGCCAACAGCGTATTTCTTTCAGTAGGTTTCCTATGTAGCGACGTGAATAGTTTCCCATCCTCATGTTGGATGTTTAGGTACAAAAATGCAATTGTTTTTTTATGAACAGTAGATGTAAAGGTGAGAGGTGTTTGTACTTGATTGAGATAGATTACAAATTCATTAAAAGAGTCTTCACTTCCCTTCCACACCAAAAAAATGTTGTCAATGTATCTAAACCAACAACTAATGTTGGTATGTTGAGGGTTTCGGTCACTCAATGCATAACTAGTCTCTACATAATTCATGTAGATATTCGCTAGATTTGGGGCAAAAATAGCACCCATACTAGTCCCGCAGCATTGTTGGTAAAATTGACCATTCGATACAAAGTAGTTGGTTTGTAGTGCAACACGTAATAGTGCAATTATGAATGATGTTGGAACATTAAATGGTCTTGGTCTGGTGTCCAAAAGTTGTTCTATCACCTGAATACTGTCCATTTGAGGTATGTTAGTATATATGGACAAAATGTCCAGGGTTGCTAACCAGTCAGGGTCTTCTTCAAATGCCATCCCTTCCAGTAGGTTAATCATATGCGTAGTGTCACGTACATAACTTTCTTGCAAAGGGACGAAGTCCTTAATGAAGAAATCAATATATCTCCCGATAGGCTCGAGCTCCGACCCACATCCAGATAGGATAGGTCTGCCAGGAGGGTGTGTGACACTTTTGTGTATTTTCGGGAAAGTATAAAGAACCGGAGTTCTAGGATTTACAGCATTAAGATATTTGAATTATTTTTTAGTTATAAAACCTTGATCTAGGCCTTCTGTAGTTATGTGTAAAATTTCTTGATGAATCATAGTCAAAGGATTTTGTTGTAATTTCTCATAATGTCTGTCTTCTGAAATTTGTTTAACGATCTCAGCATCATAATCTGTTCTGTCCTGAATTACTATGCCTCCCCTTATCTGCTGGTTTTAGAATTATGGCGGAGTCATAGTTAAGGCTATTGAGTGCCTGATGTTCTGCTAATGAAATATTGTAAGGTGTAAACTGTTTCTCGTTTTTAATAGAGTCTACACTCTGCAGAATCAGTTTTTCAAATGTAAGGAGTTCATGTGGCATCATCCCATTGGTGGGGTAAAATGTAAAGGGCGGTCTTAGTCCCGTAACAGAGTTAGATGAAGTAAATTCACGATCTCTAAAAAACAATTTCAATCGGAGCTTTCTGAAAAATTGGAACAATTCAGCTTTTAAGTTGAAAAAGTTAGTTCTTTCAGTAATTACATAGGATAAGCCCTTACTAAGTAGTGTTATTTCTGATGAGGATAGGTCATGTTTGGACAAGTTAAAAATTGGAATAGTGTCCATATTGTTATTCATAGCTGTTATGTTATGTTTTGTTATGTTAAAAACATTTATACCGCGCTCGATCACCAAACGGTTTCATGGCGCTCAAAACAAATGCGGGAGGACGGTGCACCGAAGTTATTCATAGGCTAATTGAAAGAAGTGAGTTTTGAGCCATTTACGAAAGCAAGCATAACTGGGGCAAAGTCTGAGGGGGATCCGGAGGGAGTTCCACAGTGTGGGAGCCAGGAGGGAAAAACACAGTCCACTGTGCTTTTTCCGTTTTTACCTAGGGACAATCAGAAAGTTGTGTGAAGTGGACCGAAGATCTCTCGAGGGAACATAACGCTGGAGGCTAGATGTAATAAATGCAGGAGCTTGATCAGCTAGGGCCTTAAAGACAGTACAGCCAAGTTTAAACATACAGCGATAAGCCACTGGGAGCCAATGCAGTCTCCTCATCAGGGGCGAGACATGTTGGTGTTTAGGCTGATGAAAGACCAGTCTCGCTGCCTGGTTTTGCACCAGCTGCAGCCAGTGAAGATGGTAAACAGGTATCCCAACATAGAGGGTGTTAGCGTAGTCAATACGGGAGGTGACGAGAGCCATAATGACGAGAATGAGTGCCTCAGTAGTAAGGAACCTACAAATTTTGCGAATCCTGTGCAGATGAAAGAAACAGGATGATGTAACTGCATTAATTTGAGGCCTCATAGACAGGTCACTACATATGATTACGCCTAGGCTCTTTACCAAATTGACAGGGCTGGGCGAAGACCTAAGGGAAGAGGGACAAAAGCTAGGGTTCCAAGGGTTAGCCAACCCACCCATCAACACTAACTCCGTCTTGTTGGGATTGAGTTTCAACTGGCTGTAGTACATCCACTCAGAGATGGCAAGCATGGTGGATTGGAAGTTGGCACAGGAGGAAGGGGTAGAATCAACAGGGAAAATCAACTGTAAATCATCAGCGTAATTGAAGATAGTGACCGGGGTGTGACGGAGGGAAGCTATGAGAGGTTGCATATAAAGGTTAAATAAGAGTGGCGACAGGGCAGAGTACTGTGGGACTCCACAGGAAAGGGGAAAATAAGAGGCGGAGTAAGTAGACAGATGAACTGCCTGAGACCGCTGGTGCAGAAAAGATCCAATCCACGTTAAGGCCATGCCCTGAATGCCCGCGTTATTGACACGGTCGATCAAGATGGCATGATCGACTGTATCAAAGGCGGCCGACAAGTCCAGCAGTACAAGTGCCTGGGCGATATTCTTGTCGGCGCCTTTCCTCAGTATGTCCATCACGGCCACAATAACAGCTTCAGTAGAATGAACTGGCCTGAAGCCAGCTTGCTGGTTATCCAGAAAGGAGGAACCCTCAATGAATGCACTGAGACAGCAAGTGACGTAGGTCTCCAAAATTTTCCCAAGATAGGGGAGAAGGGAAATCGGCCGAAAATTACTCAGGACCGAAGGGTCGGCACCAGGCTTCTTTAATATGGGAACTACAACCGCCTGTTTAAAAGAATCCGGTACAGTGCCTGTAGCAAGAGAGTTGTTAAGCAGTGCCAACGGGGGAACAGGGCAGGCCAAGAAAGCTTCTTTGAGAATTTGAGGGGAGCAACAGTCGTTAGGAGAGCCCGAGCTCACCTTATGTAACACGGAAATAAACTCAATCGGGGAAATAGGAGGAAAAACATCCAGGCGACAGGGGCTCTTAGGGGGTAAAGAAGGAGGAGTAGAGGAAAAGGGAGGGGGAATATTATTCTTTATGGTGACAATTTTATCAATGAAATATGAGTTAAGGGAATCACAAAGAGCTTGTGTAGGTTGTGGTTGGACAGTGACACGGTCCGGCGAGGCGAGCTCCTCGACGATAGAAAAAATGTCCTTAGCCTTAGAGGCCGAGTCCATTATTTTCTGGGGAAAGTAAGTGGTTTTGGCCAATAGAATGGATTTTTTATACCGTTTCAGCAGGTCTACATACACGATTTTGGATTCTAGGTCGTAATTGCGCCTCCAACGGCGCTCAGCTTCGCGGAGAGCCAATTGATCCAGTTTCAGTTGGTCTGTGAACCACCGCTGAGCGTCATGAGGACGTTTAGTTTTTATGATTTTTAGCGGGGCCACTTTATTGCTGGCAGACACCAGCCACTGCTCGAGATGAAAGGCCTGGCCAGCCACCGAAGCCTGGCCCCTAGGGGCTGTGGTAGCTAGAATGGAATGAAATCCTGCAAGATTGGCTCGTTTCCAGTTACTGGCGGTGAAATTGGTAATAGGAGTGGGGTGAATAAACGGAATGAAGTTGAGGGAAAAAGAAATAAAGCAATGATCAGACCAAGAGCAAGGATAAACTAAAGAAGGGGAAATGTCGAGATTGGTCGTCTAGACTTGGTCTAGAATATGGCCTTTACTGTGGGTAGCTACTTTTATATGCTGACTGCAATTCAGGCCAAGCAGGAGATTAGTAAATTCCTCCGGATCTGATGGCTAATAATTAAAATCACCAATAATGAGAATTTTGGCATGATTAATAATTAGCTGGGAGACTAAGTCACCAAACTGTTGGGGAAAAAGAGGCATATAATTAGGGGGTCTGTAAACAAGGACCCAAATAAAGGAAAACCTAGAAGAGGAAAATTTAAGAATAAGACTATCAGTTTTAGGGAGAGTGGAAGTTTCAAGAGTAATAAACTTATGCTGGGAGCGAATGATAGCTGCAACCCCCCACCTGCTTTCCCAGCGGCCCTATTAGATTGTAAAATGTAATAGCCGGGGGGATAGCAGCAAGGATATCCGGCACAGAGTCTTCTGTCAACCAGGTCTCAGAGAGAAGAAAAATGTCCACTTTATTGCCATCCAGCAGCTGAAATATCTCGAGCTGGTGTTTCACCGACGAGCGAGTGTTAAGGAAGGCTACCACCAGGGGATGTAGTCCAGGGGACCCTGCGCCGGGTAAAGATGTAGAGGGTTCACTGCAATGTGTCAGGATACTCTGTGCAGGTGTACCTAACGGGAAACCCTGGGAGATCAAAATACCACAATCCTGAGCAGCGCTTACAGCATGTGAATGTAGGGGCCCAGAGTGTTGGAGCGCATGGAGATCCGCAGGAGAGTAGGTAATCAGCTGGGCATTATGACTGGCCACTGGCCACAACGGGCCGCGGACGGACGCAGACGGGCTTAACTTAGGCGCAACTTCGGCACGAAGGCGGCGCGCCCGCTGCGCTTCCGCCATGTCCCCATCTTAAATACACCTAGGGAGGGAATAACTAGCACCTTAAAATCACACAGAAACAAGAATCATAAGGAAAAACAAAAGCACTGAGGAGGCTAAGCGCTATGTGCACTTTGAGCAGCCTAATCGCCGCTATCGTCAAAGAGAGCACAGAGCCCACCTCTAAAAATAGCCTTAAGCTCAGCAACAACTAGCACGCTGACCTGCGTGGAGAGTGTGGCAGGCAGGAAGTGGTGTGGGGCGTGTTGCTCACGAGGAGACCCTCCGCTCGATAGGCACACAGCCGCGGCGGAACGGGGTCAGGAGCAGGAAGAGCAACAAGTGAGTTGCATTTTAGGCAAGTTTTAAAAATAGCATCCAAATCATCAAGTGTCTTAAAATCACACAGAAACAAGAATCATAAGGAAAAACAAAAGCACTGAGGAGGCTAAGCGCTATGTGCACTTCGAGCAGCCTAATCGCCGCTATCGTTAGTACGGTTGTTGTCCCCATTGATAATGTTTGTTCCTGGTTTGGTGTTCCCCAGGATACTGGTGCCAAACCCTCCTCTTGGGCTTCCCTCCTCGGCCTAAAAAAGGCTGACCAGGGTGGTTATCAGAACGACTGGGACCTGCTTGGGTATCAGAGTCACTTGAACCACCCGATGACTCTGAAAAAGTTATAGGTTGGTTTCTTTTAAATCTCCCCCAAGTACTCTGCCTATTTTGAATAGGAAAGGTATTGTAAAAATCTTCTTTTAAGTAAGGAAAGGCTTTTGCTTTATTATAGGTTCTGATGTCTTTAGATACCTTATCTGCCTTTTTCTTCAGTTCAAAGTTATTAAAATCTTTTATCGATGTATTTAATTTCTCTAGTAGAGCTTTAGCCTCAGTGACACCGTCTCCACCCAATAATTCTTTTTCTAGTTCTTCAATTTCTTTTAATTCAATTTTTGAATGTTCTATCGCTGTTTAGACACCTAGGACCATCCAATGTCGTGAACATGTAACTGAGATCCCACAGAAGCTGCCTTTAAATTTGGGATCTTCATGGAAGATACCCGGCACGTTTCTAACCTGAAGCCCCTGTGGTATAATACCAACTCTCAAATAATCTGTGAGCATACGGGCATGTAATTCCGTCCTTACATGTTTTTTTTTTGGCCTTCTCAAGTTTGTCAATCAAAGTTTGTCGGGGACTTGTAGTATTACTTGGTTAATTAAAGAATAAAGATGGTCCACTTGTAAGTTTAGTAATATACTCTTCAGTGTAGAGTGGAGCTTCTCTATCGGACATCCTAACCCTACACAACACAATAACCCTACAATTAAATAGGGCAAGGGAAAATCGTTTTTTAAAAAGATAAACCCTTGCGGTGAAGCCACCGCACGAAAAGTCACAGAGAAGACAAGGGGACCCTACTCACTTAGGAACCAGGGTGCATACTATATATCGGAAACAACGGTTCCAGTGGAAAAGATAATTGTATGATTAATAATCACTACACCATGAGTTAATTAATAACACCTAAAGGGTTTTAAAGGGATGTCCGAACGAGAAAAATAACTCTACACAGTAAATTTCAACCATCGTTGATGTTATATTTCTTTTTCAATAAGCAATAAATATTTATATACATCTAGTGTTCCACATAACAAGTGCAGAAGTATATAAGCTCGACTCTTTCTCGAATTGTAACACTCGAAATGTGGTGTATTGTATCTGGTGCCCTTGCGGTTTGCCCTACATTGGGCAAACACAACAACCAAATAAAGCAAGAATAAGCCAGCACCGCAGTCGAATCAGACGATCAGTCCTCACTGCTCCTTTGGTCCAGCATTTTAAAGATCTTAACCATACGGCCGAGGAAATTAAATGGCAAGTTATTGACATTGCAAAGGTACCGGAGAGAGGTGGCAACATTGCTCAAATACTCCAAAGACGCGAGTGTGATTGGATTGATAAGATCGATTCCATTAACCATGGGTTGAATTCCGCTGAAGAATGTCGAGGTTATGTAGCATCCCTCCCACAATGACATTAAAATAAAGAAGGTGTTCAGTCAGTTGTTTTTTGCATCGTCCAGAGAAGGCGAACCTGTAAGTTGTCTATTGTGACTATAACTCTGATTCATCATCAATGCGATGATATCAATGTTATAAATGTTTTGTCTTTCTTGACCCGGTTTTTGCATTTTCTGCATTCTGTATATTTTGCATATTCTGTATATGTATATCAACCTAGTATGTACTAACATTTTGCTTCAGATGCCTTGTATTTTTCACTATTGTATATATTGTTACACAGGATGCTTAATTGTAGTTATAAACATGCAAGTTGGAACGATATCCCCACCAAATATTTGTATCTTGCCCTAATTACAACTGGCACTAACCCCATTTCAACCGTCATTATGTGCATCGTAATGATGGTATTTTACGTGCTCGAATCGACAGCTCTGTAACCACTATGCGCCCTCTGCTGTTCGCCGCCTGTGTGAAGATCGAACATTCTGCTATCTCCACACGGCCTGCGTACGTCCAGGATATAGCACGGGTATGTTTCCATCACGCCACATACTTACTCCGATCACGGAAGCGGAATCGAGTGAAACAAGAGGAGCGATTGTGCCCTCATTTCCCCGGGTAAGTTAAAGTTATTTTTATTGGCCATATAATTGGCTCATGCTCATTTCCAGACCCGATACTGACGCCCAATCGCTTATTTCAGGCACTGTCCCGGTCTGCCATTGTGCATCGTTTCAAGTTTAAAGACACTCTGCGAACTTTAACTATATACAGACTTAGAGTCCGTCGACCGCACCACTTGAATTGAATTGAATTGAAATTGTTCTTATATAGCGCATGGCTACCCGGGAGCATCCCAGCGCTTGGAGCCGCCGAAGCAGAGAAGCTGGTATTGTTCTAATGTATTCTTGGTTATTGGATTTCCGAGAATAGCCATGTCTTCAGTTTCCTGCGGAAGGTGAGGAGGTTAGGCTCTTGCCGCAGAGAGAGGGGCAGAGAATTCCAGAGTTTTGATGCATTGTAGGAAAAGAGGCGACCTCCGGGGCGTGACTTTCTGATTCTGGGAACTTCTGCCAAGTAGAGATCATTGGACCGCATATTCCTGGCTGTGTTGTAGGGTCTAATGAGGTTGGCGAGAACTGGAGGACCCTTGCCCTGAAGATTTTTATGGGCGATACAAAGGGCCTTAAAATGAATCCGTTCTTTTATCGGCAGCCAGTGAAGTGATCTTAGTGCTGGTTTAGCTGAGGAGCGATGGTTAGTGCCAGTCAACAAGCTCGCTGCTGAATTCTGGACCACCTGGAGCTTACAAATCACAGAGGCCGGGGCTCCCAGATAGATCGCATTACCATAGTCAAGCCTGGATAAAATCAAGGCTTGAACTAAGATACTTTTGGCCTTGTCCGGCAGCTGGGGCAGAATTTTACGTATAGATTTTAGCAGGCCAAAACAAGTGGCAGCTGTTTTCCTGGCTTGTACTTTGAACGAGAGATCCTCATCTAACCAGAGTCCCAGACTCTTGATCTCAATTTTTGGAGTAGGCCCAGGGCCCATGCAGGATGGCCATAGTGCAGCAGCATTGAAAGATGCCTGTCTGCCTAGCAGCATAAGTTCGGTCTTCTCACCGTTAAGTTTAAGGTGAGACTGGCTCATCCAGTTGGCCACTTGCTCCAGACAGAGACCTAGACTCGTTGGGGACAGCTCTGCTTGGCTCAGAGAGACAACGAGCTGCGTGTCGTCGGCGTAGCTAACCAATTCAATCCCATAGGGAGCCACTATCTCCGCTAACTGCAGTGGTAAGTCACGCTGGCTCTTATTGATTGAATGGTCTGTGTTATTCAGAACACATGTTTAATTTCCTTTTTAATCCTTTTTCAATCCAACCATCAACAGTACCCGGCTGTGTTAACTGTAAGTGCCATTACCCTTTTTATTCACGCATGGTGGTCACTATTCTTTGACGCTATCCAATCTGTGTACTCACATACGTCCAGGTAATTACTCCGTCCTTCTTCCTTCCAAATTCCACTCCATACGATTAGTGTCCATATATCTCACCGTCAGACAGTGCCTATGATTTTAGATAGTCATTGTGACATGTATTACTGTCATTATTACATACTTGATGGTCGTTTTCTTTTCCTTGTATCATATTCCTTGTAGAAACCCTGTTTATTTCACTTATTGCTTTGTATAAATCACTGTACTTTTTTGGTGCGTACTTTACACTTTGGGCACTTCTGCACTTGTTATGTGGAACACTAGATGTATATAAATATTTATTGCTTATTGAAAAAGAAATATAACATAGACAATGGTTGAAATTTACTGTGTAGAGTTGTTTTTCTCGTTCACACATCCCTTTAAAACCCTTTAAGTGTTATTAATTAACTCATGGTGTAGTGATTATTAATCATACAATTATCTTTTCCACTGGAACCGTTGTTTCCGATATATAGTATGCACCCTGGTTCCTAAGTGAGTAGGGTCCCCTTGTCTTCTCTGTGACTGAGACATCTTGTGGCATACATCAGCAAATGCCTACTGCCAGTACCCTACAGGGCACATTATTTTTCATCAGCAAATGCATGTCACAAACAGACTGTGCTTACTCACAACCTGAGAAAGAAAGTGTGGCAGTCATTTGTGCTTGTGAATATTTCCATGTGCTCTTGTACAGAAAGCCTTTCACAGTGGTGACTGATCATCAAGCACTGTTTACAACATTTGTCAATCTGAAAGCCAAAACGCCTCCTTGGATTGAACATTGGGGTTTGAGGTTGCAAGAATACAACTATACAATTCTCCATCATCCAGGGAAAGGTCAGAATACTGCTGATTATTTTTTGAGAATGCCATTGAAGTTTCATGGTAAATTATCTAAGACAACAGAGGCCTACATCATTAGGTCGAGGACTGCGTCCCACTGCATAGCAGTGTGGGCGGAGCTCCGAGATTTTATGTTTAATGTTTTCTTAGTTAGGGGGCTTGAACCCGCCCCTCTTCTCCATTGGCTGGGCTCGTAAATGCTGGTCAGCCGTTGGAGGAGAGGGGCGTCACTCCATTTAAGCCCCGTCTTTTTTGGATTCGGGGGCGTGTTTTTTGCGTTCTTTCTCACCGTGACGTCATCCGTCACTCAACAAAAAACACTCCCCCCAGTCTGAAAAGGACAGGGCTTAAATGCAAATGGCGGGTGCTACAAAGGGGCTGCGTGCATATCTCTGTGCACAGCCTGGACTCTCTGCCAAAATTCGCCTGTCCGTGTGATCCTGGGTACCGGTGTGCGATCGGCACACAGTGAGGCTTTGGAGGACTGTCGCTTCCTTTAACTGCTGCTCCGGCGCTCAAGAGTGCGACTCCGTGCACTGCCCGAGGCCGTCATCAAGAAGAGGCCTGAATCACCACCGCGGGGCCTGTGGGAAGACGTGCGAGTAATTTTTGCCCCGTGTTGTGCCCCAGAAAGATCACAGCTACAAAGTGCGTGGACGAAGCGGAATTCCAGGAAGAGAGGAGAGCCGCCGACCACCACTGGTCCGCGCTAGGGGGCCCTGATTAGGATTGCGGACGGAAACTGGTTCCGTCCGCCAAGGAAGCGGCCAAGATACTCCGGACCGCTCCGCGGAGAAACATCCGTAGCAATTAGGATGAAAATGGGACTAAAGTCCGACCGCAGCGGATGGACCACATCAAACTCCGTCCGCGGCGAACGGAGTACACCGGAGACCGCCGCAAGCGGACGGAACCTAAGAAACACCCACCGCCGCGGACGAACATGATCGCCGGAACAGCCACAACCACCGCAATACCAGAGGAGGCTCCGTGGCCGCGATTAGGATAACGCCGCCTGTTCCCCGGTACGCACCTCCATCCACGGCCGCAGCGGAAACAATGCAACGAGAAACTGTGCATCCCAGCGGAAGGCCAACACGAACAACATCCCTACCGTCCAACAAATGGCAAAATGTCTGACGGAAGTTAATAGAAAACACACGAAACAGGACTACCACCCACCTGAAACACCCACACCAATCACAAGCCATAATGACATCCCCCCAAGCACCTACTAATCCACACTAGTCAACACACCCACCTAGCACCTGACTGCCAACAACCATTGGGACACAACCACGACACAGACTATAAAATTACTCCCACCCACTACCACAATCCTTTGCATCACAGCATAGCTGCTAGCAAGAGGCCCGAGACGACGGACAGCAGACACAAATTGCACACATACAACCACC
Source organism: Lissotriton helveticus (assembly GCF_964261635.1). Taxonomy (NCBI): domain Eukaryota; kingdom Metazoa; phylum Chordata; class Amphibia; order Caudata; family Salamandridae; genus Lissotriton; species Lissotriton helveticus. Next base: position 612,689,801 of record NC_136061.1, on the reverse strand, counting down.
ACCCAAACACACCCAGCGCACAAACACCCACCACACCATTCCTACATACCACACACCTGCACCTCCCAAACCAATCAACCCACACCTTGAGCACCACACACCATGGCACCCAAGAAAAACCCGAAATTCACGGAGACAGAGTTGAAGGTCATGGTGGATGAAATCATCTGTGTTGAACCCCACTTATTCGGGACACTAGTCCAGCAGACCACCGTGGCCAACAAAAATCACATGTGGGACAGGATAGTAACTCGGGTGAATGCGCCAGGGACCGTGCCAAGGACAAAGCACGAGATCCAGAGGCGGTGGCATGACCTAAAAACCAGGGTCAAAGGCATCCGTGCTAAAAACCATCTGCGAGCACATCACACTGGCGGCGGCACACCCCCGGAGCCCATACCCTATACTGATTGGGAGGAAAAGGTGCTGGGCATACTGCACCCAGAGAGCCTGGAAGGAATTGAGGAAGGAGAAGAGGCTGGTAAGTACAAACCAAGCACCACGAGCACATAGACATGGCCTGCCTCACACAACTGAGAAGAAAAAGCGCCCAGGCTCTAACCCATGCATGTGGGCTACATACTCACCAAAATATAAACGACTCCCAACAGGCCCCCATGTCCACAGGGAGGGTGGTGGTGTGTGGGGTGTGTGAGAGAGGATAGTACTACAACTCCCAACAGGCCCCCATGTCCACAGGGAGGGTGGTGGTTTGTGGGGTGTGTGAGAGAGGATAGTACTACAACTCCCAACAGGCCCCCATGTCCACAGGGAGGGTGGTGGTGTGTGGGGTGTGTGAGAGAGGATAGTACTACAACTCCCAACAGACCCCCATGTCCACAGGGAGGGTGGTGGTGTGTGGGGTGTGTGAGAGAGGATAGTACTACAACTCCCAACAGGCCCCCATGTCCACAGGGAGGGTGGTGGAGGGTGGTGTGTGTGAGAGAGGTCACAACTACAACTCCCAACAGGCCCCCATGTCCACAGGGAGGGTGGTGGAGGGTGGTGTGTGTGAGAGAGGTCACAACTACAACTCCCAACAGGCCCCCATGTCCACAGGGAGGGTGGTGGTGTGTGGGGTGTGTGAGAGAGGATAGTACTACAACTCCCAACAGGCCCCCATGTCCACAGGGAGGGTGGTGGTGTGTGGGGTGTGTGAGAGAGGATAGTACTACAACTCCCAACAGGCCCCCATGTCCACAGGGAGGGTGGTGGTGTGTGGGGTGTGTGAGAGAGGTCACAACTACAACTCCCAACAGGCCCCCATGTCCACAGGAAGGGTGATGGAGGGTGGTGTGTGTGAGAGAGGTCACAACTACAACTCCCAACAGGCCCCCATGTCCACAGGGAGGGTGGTGGTGTGTGGGGTGTGTGAGAGAGGATAGTACTACAACTCCCAACAGGCCCCCATGTCCACAGGGAGGGTGGTGGTGTGTGGGGTGTGTGCGAGAGGACACTGAAAAGTAATGTATGGCAAACAAAACATGTCATGTCCAAAGTATTGATCATCAAAATCTTGTCCCTCAGGTGATCGCAATTTGACTGGTGAAACCAGCAACCCGCCGCAACACTCTCCTCACTCACATCCAGGACTCTCTTGGGAGGATGCCACAGCCAGCTCCGGTGCGGAGGAGGGAGCGGGCCAATGCACACTGCCAGGGCCATCTGGCTCACTGGAAATCCCTGCCTCAACAACCATGGCCTGTGTCACTCCTGCAACACCTGCCACAGTGAGCTGTAGACCCACCACCACCATTACCACCACTCCTGCCTGTGCCACCCTGCCTGACCCACCGTAAGACGCAGGGCCATCAACATCCCAGCCAAGCAGGGAGAGTGGACGGGAAAGGAGAGAGCCGAGGCAATATCCCCCAAGCAGGAGTACCTCACACCGGCGAGCTGGGGAAGGACACCCACCCCATCCTGGCGCTGAGACACTGGAAGCCCTAGGCAGAGTCCAGGCTTCCTATGAGCGTGGGCAGGGACAGGCTGATCGTGCCCACCAGGACTCGGTTGATAACACCAATGTGTTGCGGTCCATTGACAGCCGCCTTGGCCAAATAGTGGACCTCCTGGGCCAGCACACATCACTGTGGCGGGAATGGTTAGACCGCAACACCCCCCCCTCAACCAAGTGTCCAGCCGCCACAGTCAGCAACACCACCGCCACCTGTGACCCTGGACACGGATGTGGCCCCTGAGCAACCTGCCCCACAAGCTGACTCTGTACCGGCTCCAAGACGGAGGGGCCGTCCGAGGCTGGATGGAGGTGAGAGCAGTGGGGATGCTCCATCTACACGCTCAAAGAGGGGCTGACAATGACTGTAACACTGCCTGAGGCTGCCATCCACCCACAAACTATCCTGTCCCACTACGCCAAGTATTGGCACAGGTCTGCTGGACTAGCCGGACATCACCCAATGTGGTATCAGCACGGACATTTCATCTACCATGACCTTCAACTCACACTCCCCCACCCAACACTTACTTGCATATATCCACCAGCACCAATGCACAACCTGTAAATAAATTTCACTTACACACTCAATGATGTGTTGCCTCCATGTTTATTCACATGATTGTCTCAGAAACAGACCTGACCAGGTGCAGGGAACCATGTCGTACAGAATCCTGCCGCTGTGGGAGTGACCTAGGGAAAATCAGAGACAGCAAGCACACGTCAGGAAAGTGAATCACACCCATCAGAACACACAGCAGTGCAAAATTCCACAAACAAAACCCATCACAAAATCAGTGGATGAGAGGACACACATCATGGAGACTTGCATGTCCAGAGAAATAAACACACACACATGCAAACATAACATACAAGAACAGGCAGCTGATGAAAACCACATCCACACACCATCAGCAAACATACATAACGCATTGTCAACCGGCACAAGAGGTAGTCACTCACATTCAAGGGAAATAGCGATCAATGAGCTGACGCCTCTGGTCCACACCTTCCTCCTCACCACTATCCTCATCAGTCGACATGGGTGGGATGGGAGGCCGAGGAACTTGTTGGTCTTCAGGGTCCAAGATCAGTACAATGTTATTGCGCACTGACAGGTTGTGGAGCATGCAGCAGGCAATCACGATCCTGCATACTTTGCCTGGTGAGTAAGGCAGGGCCCCTCCGGTCTTATCCAGGCACCGAAACCTGGACTTTAGCAGTCCAAAAGTACGTTCCACCACTCTACGTGTCCTTCCATGGGCATCATTGTAGCGCATTTCACCCGCTGTAGTAGGATTACGTATGGGACTCAGGAGCCAGGGCCGGTTTGGGTACGCCGAGTCGCCTATGTAGGGGGATGACAGACACAAATATCACAACCAGAATTGGTGGGTACCCCATGCCACACAGAATCACAAATGTCCCCACAACATACTCACCAACAAGCCACGCGTGTCCTGGACGCAGATTTGCCATCAGTTGGGGGACAATGCTGCCCCGCATGATGTGGGAGTCATGTGCGGAGCCTGGAAATCTTGCACACACATGGGAGATTGTTGGACAGGCCACATGAAGGGCTCGCTCCCTCCCCGCAGGACAGGGCCCGGGCCTCCGTCAGCACCATTGCCCGGCCCAGCCGCCATCTTGGACACGGCACCACGCGGCCGCGCGGCCTCAGCCCGACCCCAACCCTGGGCCTGGCCAGGCCCCGACATCCCGGCACCACCCTCCACCCAGGAGGTGAACGGACCACTTGACAGGTCAATGGGAGTAAGAAGTGTCGATGGCTCTCCCCCGCCAGGTGCCGAGCACCCCCAGCCTCCTCGGGCGCTGGCTCCACCCCCCTGCTGGGTGTCTGGACTCCCTCATCCCAGACCTCCCGACCTCCAAGAGCGAGGGTCCGGACATCAAAGGGCGCCAGACCTATAACTGAGGCCGCCCCAGGACAGGAAGGCAGTTGTATCCTGGAGTCGAGAGACACCGCGACGAACTCATCCTTGACGGACTGCTGGCGCTGCCACAGCCCTGCCTTGTGAACTATTGTCCTGCCTGCTGGCGCTGCCGCGGCCCTCTGCAACCTTCATCCTCGTGGGACCTGCTGGCGCTGCCGCGGCCCTCTGCAACCTTCATCCGCGTGGGACCTGCTGGCGCTGCCGCGGCCCGTTGTAACCTTCATCCTCGTGGGACCTGCTGGCGCTGCCGCGGCCCGTTGTGACCTTCATCCTCGTTGGGACCTGCTGGCGCTGCCGCGGCCCGTTGCCACCTACGACCTCTTCGGGACCTGCCGGCGCTGCCGCGGTCTGACCCATCCGAACACCGAGCTCGAGGATTGTGAGCTATCACCGTTACACCTCCGTACCCGTGGGTCCCAAGACTGTCCCGCTACCCCCTTCCCCTACTAGAGACTAGAATTGAGAGGATCATCGTGTCCTGATCGCCTTGTATCGTACCACTCTACTACCAGAAGTGCCTATAAAAGGTGTTACCCTGATCTTTGTGTGGTGTCCATCTGTGGGGGGGAAGTTACCTGTCTGTGCGATCACTGTGCTCGGCCGACCCTCCAGGTCCCCGTCTAACATTGGTGGCTAGCGGCGCGATCCGAACCAACGCGTACCGTACAGACAGTAACTCACCCTACGACTAAAACCACAATGACGACCAAAGAGAGCGGATCGGCGGAGAAGTTCCAGATGGAAAAGCTGGAAGAATACAACCACCGAGAGCTCAAACAATTTTGCATGGACTTAGGCATTGCTACCACCGGGCTAAGCACAAAAGAAGACTTCAAAAACGCCCTAGAGGCCTGGACAGAGACAAATACCGCAACCCCCCGGGACCCCGCAGCCCCGGAAGTCAACACCACCCGGACGGAGGAACGGAGAACAGGCCCTTCCCGTGAAGAGATCCAAGAGCGGGAAAAAAATAGATTACACGAGTTAGACTTGGCACGACTCAGATTAGACGGAGAATTGAAACTGGCGGAACAAAAAATAAACTTAGAACACTTACGGCTCAGAGAAGAGCGAGAGGAAAAACAGAGACAGAGAGACCTCGAAGAAAAAAGACTGGCATATGAGCACGAGTGCAAACTAGCGGAGATAGAAATACGCAAACTGAACAAAAACCTAGGGGTGCCCGAGCAACCGCACTCCCCGGGTCCTACCGAGCAGAAGGTCCACATCCCCAAGGATGTGGTCCGAGAATATCACCGGAACGACGACATACAGCAGTGGTTCAAGGCCTATGAGATTGCCATGACCGCCCACCGGGTCGCTCGAAGTGACTGGGGAGCCGGTCTATGGGGGAGATTCGTCAACGAGGGTCGTGATGCCCTGCTGCAGCTTCCGGATCATCAAATGACGTCCTATGACCACATGAAGGCCGCCCTCCTCAGTCGATATGGGCTTACACCCGAAATGTACCGCCAGAGGTTCCGCAACTGCACCCGGATCCCAGGTACAACGTGGTTGGAATACGTGAACTATTTCAGCCGAGCCTTCGAGGGGTGGATCAAGGGTAACAACGTAACCACTTACGAACAACTCTTCAATCTCATTGTGTGGGAGCACCTCTCCAACAACTGCTTCGTCGAGCTCAGGCAGCACCTCCTCGACAGTAAATTGACTGAACCCCGGCAGCTCGCCACCGAGGCTGACCGGTGGGAGAGCACCCGAGTGGCCCGGAGTGGGCCGAATGAGCAGAACAGAACCAACCAAGGTCATCATCGTCCCCGAGGAGGAGGAGGAGGCCCGGGCCGGGGCAGAGACGCCGTCCCGGCCGCGCCCACTAACGCCACCCCGGCCCCAGCAGGCCGGGGAAACCCCCCGATGCGCCCGGGGTTCCGAGCTAACGTGACGTGTCATCGATGCCAGCGAGTCGGCCACTATGCCAGTGACCCGACCTGCCCGAAGAACCAGGTCCCCGGGCCCCGCCAGATGGCGGCCGCCGCCCTGGGAGAAGAACAAGTCTCCGAAGACACGGAGACCTATGAGTCGGAGCAGTTCGAGTGGGAACCCGCCGCCATGACCCTGGCATGCCTAGGAGGAAGAGACATGGTCCCGCGGACTCCCCTGCCCGCCAACACTCGGAAGTACAGCCAATGGGTGAGCATCAATGGGCGCAAGGCCGAGGCCCTGCGTGACACCGGGGCCAGTGTGACGGCCGTCCGTTGTCACCTGGTGACCCCAGAACAAATCCTACCAAACGTACTTTGCCCCGTCCGATCGGCAGATAACTCGGAGAGCCTGTGTCGGATGGCCTGCGTCCCCTTCGAATGGGGAGGAGTGTCCGGCATGCTGAAAGTAACTGTCCGCGACGATGCCCCCGTGGACTGCCTCCTGGGGAACGATCTCGAGAGCTCCCCGTGGGCCGCTGTAGAAAGAAGAGAGCATCTGGGGATGTTGGGTCTCCCGGACTGGGCGTGCGTAACCACCCGGTCCATGGCCACCCGCACCATCCCTAGACCAGAAGAACCAGAATGGGCAGCACCTCCGCCCTCGATCACTCCAGAAGAAGACTTCCTCCAGACCGAACACCCGGACCCCACCACAGAGGGGTCCACACAGCCCCCCGAGCTTCCCGACCTGGCTCAGTGGCGTCAAGAAGGGGGGCCCACCCAGGAACAATTCCGGCAGGAGCAAAAGACCTGCCCCTCCCTCGAGGGATTGCGACAGCAAGCGCTCGCCCAGAGCCAAGGAGACACCACCGGGGCCCACTGGGTTTATTGGGACAATGATCTCTTGTACAGCGAGCAGAAAATCGCAGAACTAGGGGCCGGGCGAGTGCTGGTGGTGCCCCTCCACTTCAGAGACTTCCTGTTGAACCTAGACCATGATGTCCCCCTGGCCGGGCACCTGGGCCAAGACAAGACCTACCACCGCCTGGTGACTCACTTTTTTTGGCCCAAAATGAGAAATGACGTCTCCAACCATTGCCGGTCCTGCCCGACCTGCCAGGCCGGCGGGAAGAGCGGCCGCAAACTCAAGGCACCCCTACAACCATTCCCCGTGGTGACCACCCCGTTCGAAAGGGTGGGAATAGACATTGTGGGGCCCCTGGACCCCCGAACAGCACAGGGGCATCGCTTCATCCTGGTCCTGGTGGACCACGCCACCCGCTATCCTGAGGCGGTCCCCCTCCGTACTATAACAGCCCCAGTAGTGGGTCGAGCCTTGATGGGGATCTTCTCTCGAGTGGGCTTCCCCCGGGAAGTCGTCAGCGACAGGGGTACGAACTTTATTTCAAAGTATATGAAATCCCTCTGGCAGCAGTGCGGAGTCACTTACCGCTTCACCACCCCCTATCACCCCCAGGGGAACGGACTGGTCGAGCGGTTCAACCGCACCCTCAAGGGGATGATCATGGGGCTGGAAGAACCCCTACGCCGCCAGTGGGACGTGCTACTACCGTGCCTCCTCTTCGCCTACCGAGAAGTCCCCCAGAAGTCCCTCGGCTTCAGCCCCTTCGAACTACTGTACGGACACCCCGTTCGCGGGCCTCTCAGCCTAGTGAAGGAGGAATGGGAAATGGCCCCCCTAAAGACCCCTCCGGACGTCTACAAATACCTCCTGACCCTCCGAAATCAGACCCGGAAATTCAGGGAGATCGCTAAAGCCAATCTGGAGGCCAGTCAGGAGGACATGAAGAAGTGGTACGACCAACATGCCTCCTCCATCGAGTTTGAACCGGGTCAGCAGGTATGGGTGATGTCCCCCATCGAACCGTGTGCCTTGCAAGACAAATGGACGGGGCCCTTCAAGGTGATCGAGCGCAGGAGTCCCGTCACCTATCTCATCGACCTGGAGTCCCCCCGGAACCCCCTCCGGGTCCTCCACGCCAACAGGCTCAAACCCCACTTCATGCGCTCAGAGCTCAGCCTGCTGATGGCGACCGACAGTGGCACAGAAGGAGACTCCGAGCCCCTCCCTGACCTACTGAGGACTCGGGAAAGAGATGGCTCGGTGGACGGGGTCCGACTCTCCGAGGCCCTGACCCCAGAGCAGCGTCAAGATTGCCGGGCCCTCCTGCTGCCGTTCGCAAACCTGTTCTCCCTCGCACCCGGAGTCACCTCCTGGTGCCTGCACGACGTGGACACGGGGGACAGTCCTCCTGTCCGACACCGGGCGTACCGAGTACCGGATCGGGTACGTACATGCATCCAAGAAGAAGTCTCCAAGATGCTCGCCCTCGGGGTCATCGAGCCTTCGGACAGTCCCTGGGCCAGCCCGGTCGTCCTGGTCCCCAAGGCCGCGGCACCGGGCACCACGCCGGAGCTCCGATTCTGCATCGACTATCGGGGGCTGAACGCGGTCACCCGAACCGACGCTCACCCTATCCCCCGAGCAGATGAACTAGTCGACCGCATGGGGGCAGCCCGCTACCTAAGCATCTTTGACCTGACAGCGGGCTACTGGCAGATCGGCCTCACCCCCAGGGCCCAAGAACGTTCCGCTTTCTCCACCCCGGACGGGCACTACCATTTCAGAGTGATGCCCTTCGGCATGAAGAACGCTCCAGCCACCTTTCAAAGACTGGTGAACCAGGTATTGGCGGGCCTCGAAGAATTCAGCGCCGCCTACCTGGACGACATCGCGGTATACAGCCGCCACTGGGCCGACCACCTCCACCACCTCAGAGCGGTCCTGCAGGCCCTCCAACAGGCCGGCCTCACCATAAAGGCCAGCAAGTGCCAAATCGGCCAGGGGTCCGTGACCTACCTCGGACACCAAGTGGGGAGCGGTCTGGTGGCCCCCCTCCAACTCAAGGTAGCTGCCATCCAGTCCTGGCAACCCCCCGAAACACAAACAGAGGTCCGAGCCTTCCTGGGGCTCACCGGATACTACCGGCGGTTTGTGAGGGACTATGGCAGCATTGTGGGGCCCCTCACGGAACTCACGTCTAAGAACAACCCAAAACGAGTCAACTGGACTCCCGACTGTCACGCGGCCTTCGAGACGCTGAAGGCCGCCATGTGCACCGCTCCGGTGCTCCAGGCCCCCGACTACAGCCGCGAGTTCATCGTGCAGACCGATGCCTCCGACCATGGTATTGGGGCCGTCCTCTCCCAACTGAACCCCGAAGGAGTGGACCAACCCGTGGCCTTCATCAGCAGACGCCTACTGCCCCGAGAACAGCGCTGGAGCACCATTGAGCGAGAGGCCTTCGCAGTGGTATGGGCCCTCAAGAAGCTCCGGCCGTACCTCTTCGGAACCCATTTCCGGGTACAGACAGATCATCGGCCCCTGCAATGGCTCATGCAGATGCGGGGGGAGAACCCCAAACTATTGCGATGGTCCATCTCCCTGCAGGGGATGGACTTCACTGTGGAGCATCGCCCTGGCCAAGACCACGCCAACGCGGATGGCCTGTCCCGCTTTTTCCGCCTCGACGAGGAAAGTCCCCAAGAAGATGGGTGACTCTCCCCGCCTTCAGCTGGGGGGGACGCATGTTGGACAGGCCACATGAAGGGCTCGCTCCCTCCCCGCAGGACAGGGCCCGGGCCACCGTCAGCACCATTGCCCGGCCCAGCCGCCATCTTGGACACGGCACCACGCGGCCGCGCGGCCTCAGCCCGACCCCAACCCTGGGCCTGGCCAGGCCCCGACATCCCGGCACCACCCTCCACCCAGGAGGTGAACGGACCACTTGACAGGTCAATGGGAGTAAGAAGTGTCGATGGCTCTCCCCCGCCAGGTGCCGAGCACCCCCAGCCTCCTCGGGCGCTGGCTCCACCCCCCTGCTGGGTGTCTGGACTCCCTCATCCCAGACCTCCCAACCTCCAAGAGCGAGGGTCCGGACATCAAAGGGCACCAGACCTATAACTGAGGCCGCCCCAGGACAGGAAGGCAGTTGTATCCTGGAGTCGAGAGACACCGCGACAAACTCATCCTTGACGGACTGCTGGCGCTGCCACAGCCCTGCCTTGTGAACTATTGTCCTGCCTGCTGGCGCTGCCGCGGCCCTCTGCAACCTTCATCCTCGTGGGACCTGCTGGCGCTGCCGCGGCCCTCTGCAACCTTCATCCGCGTGGGACCTGCTGGCGCTGCCACGGCCCGTTGTAACCTTCATCCTCGTGGGACCTGCTGGCGCTGCCGCGGCCCGTTGTGACCTTCATCCTCGTTGGGACCTGCTGGCGCTGCCGCGGCCCGTTGCCACCTACGACCTCTTCGGGACCTGCCGGCGCTGCCGCGGTCTGACCCATCCGAACACCGAGCTCGAGGATTGTGAGCTATCACCGTTACACCTCCGTACCCGTGGGTACCAAGACTGTCCCGCTACCCCCTTCCCCTACTAGAGACTAGAATTGAGAGGATCATCGTGTCCTGATCGCCTTGTATCGTACCACTCTACTACCAGAAGTGCCTATAAAAGGTGTTACCCTGATCTTTGTGTGGTGTCCATCTGTGGGGGGGAAGTTACCTGTCTGTGCGATCACTGTGCTCGGCCGACCCTCCAGGTCCCCGTCTAACAGAGATGATGTTGTCGGCCAGGCACACCACCTGCACGTTGAGCGAATGATAGTGCTTCTGATTCCTATATACCGGCTCACGTGCCCGTGGTGGAATGAGAGCGATATGTGTGCCATCAATGGAACCCACTACATGTGGTATCTGGCCCAGTGCATAAAAGTCTGCTTTGACTGCTGTCAACTCTGCCGGCCGTGGGAAATGGATGTAGTCATCCTTGTACAGCATCATTGCTTTTAGAACATCCCGAAGTACCATACTGAACATGGACTGTGACATCCCCCCGGCATGTCCAATTGTGTACTGAAAGGTGTCAGTTGCAAAAAAGTGTAGTGCCGCCATCACCTTAGCTGTGGGTGTAATGGAACCAGGATACGTCCTTCGTGGCTGCAGATGAGGAGACAATTGGTCTACAAACTCCATCAATCTACGTCGATCTAGCCGGAATTTCCTGATCACCTCCTCGTCAACCATATCCTCCAGCACAGTGTATGGGCGATGGACATTTGGAGCCCTCCTGTGTTCAAGTTCAAGTTCGGAAATTTGTATAGCGCACTACTCAACCATAGGGTCTCAAGGCGCTTGAGGAGGGAGGAGGGGGGGTACTTTACTTATCGAATATCCAAGTTTTAAGTTGCTTTCTGAAGGAAAGGTGGTTCTGTACAAGACGGAGGTGGGTGGGGAGAGAATTCCAGGTTTTGGCCGCTAAGTAGGAGAAGGTTCTTCCCCCCATGGTGGATCTATGGATGCGCGGAATTACGGCGAGGGCTTGATTGGATGATCGTAGTTGGCGGGTGGGGGTGTAGAAGAACAGTCGTGTGTTGAGGCATTCGGGTCCTAGGTTGTAAAGGGCTTTGTGTGTGTGGGTGAGGAGACGGAACGTTATTCTCTTGTTGACGGGGAGCCAGTGGAGGTCTTTCAGGTGACCGGAGATGTGGGCTTGACGGGGGATGTCCAGTATAAGTCTGGCTGAGGCGTTTTGGATGCGTTGGAGTTTTTTCTGTAGTTTGGCTGTGGTTCCGGCGTAGAGGGTGTTTCCGTAGTCCAGTCGGCTTGTGACCAGTGCGTGAGTGATTGTCTTTCTTGTTTCGGTGGGGATCAAGTGGAAGATTTTTTTGAGCATGCGTAACATGTTGAAGCATGATGATGAGACGGCGTTGACTTGTTTGGTCATCGAGAGGGAGGAGTCCAGGATGAAGCCAAGGTTACGTGCGTGGTCCGTAGGTATGGGTGCGGTTCCCAGGGCTGGTGGCCACCATGAGTCGTCCCAGGCGGAGGGGGATGATCCTAAGATGAGGACTTCCGTTTTGTCTGAGTTTAGTTTGAGACGGCTGTTCTTCATCCACTCGGCTACTTCTTTCATTCCTTTATGTAAGTTGGTTTTGGCAGAGTTTGGGTCTTTGGTGAGGGAGAGGATCAGCTGGGTGTCGTCTGCGTGAGGACTCATGTATACGTTGAAGAGGGTGGGGCTGAGTGATGATGCTTGTGGTACGCCGCAGATGACTTCGGTGGCCTCTGATCTAAAAGGGGGGAGGCGGACTCTCTGGGTTCTTCCGGCGAGGAACGAGATGATCCAGTCCAATGCTTTTCCTTGTATTCCGATGTTGCTGAGGCGTTGTATTAGGGTGCTATGACAGACTGTGTTGAAGGCTGCGGAGAGGTCAAGTAGGATGAGGGCAGCTGTTTCTCCGTTGTCCAGTAGAGTTCGGATGTCGTCAGTAGCTGCGATGAGTGCGGTTTCGGTGCTGTGTTTGGCTCGGAAGCCGGACTGTGAGGGGTCGAGGGATTTGTTGTTTTCGAGGGAGGCGGTGAGCTGACTGTTGACAGCTTTCTCAATGACTTTGGCAGGGAATGGGAGGAGCGATATGGGGCGGTAGTTCTTTAGTTCAGTGGGGTCTGCTGTGGGTTTCTTCAGAAGGGCGCTGAGTTCTGCATGTTTCCAGCTTTCCGGGAAGGTGGCGGAGTTGAGGGAGCAGATGATGACGTCTCGGAGATGGGGTGCGATGATGGAGTCTGCTTTGTTGAAAATGTGGTGGGGACAAGGGTCAGTTGGCGATCCTGAGTGGATGGAGTTCATCAGGCGAATGGTGTCTTCAGTGGTGATTGGGTTCCAGGCGCAGAGTTTGTTAGAGGGGGGTGTTGGTTCGGAGGTGAGTGGAGTGGGCTGGTCCCCGGGCTGGTTTTCAAAGCTGTTATGTATGTCGGCGATTTTGTTGTAGAAGAAAGAGGCTAGGGAGTTGCAGAGGTCTTGGGAGGGAGTGATGTCGTTGGTGCCGGCGATGGGGTTGGTGAATTCTTTGACGATGTTGAATAGTTCCTTGCTGTTGTGGGCGTTGTTGTCAAGTTGATCCTTGAATGCTGATTTCTTGGTGGATCGGATCAGTTGGTGGTGTTTGCGGGTTGCGTTCTTGAAGGTGGTCAGGTTGTCAGTGGTTGGGTTTTTTTCTCCAGGCTTTCTCGAGAGTACGACAGGACTTCTTGGATTTCTTAAGGTCATCGTTGAACCAGGGGGCTTTTTTGTTACCTTGCTTGATTTGATGGTTTTTCAAGGGTGCTAGTTCGTCTGCACTGTGGGTGATCCATTGTGTGAGGTTGGTGGCTGCTTGGTTGGGTCGGATGATTTGGCAGGAGGGTTTTGGTGAAGCGATGTGAAGAGCTGGTCGGTAGTAATTTTGTTCCAGTTTCTTCGGGGAATAGGTTGTGGGTCGAGGTCTTTTTGTAGTCGAAGTGAACGCAGCTGTGGTCCGTCCAGTGCAGAGCTGTGGTGTGATTGAAGGAGATGTGCTTGCTGGAGGTGAAGATTGGGTCGAGCGTGTGTCCGGCGTAGTGGGTGGGGGTGTCCCCAAGTTGTTCGAGTCCGAGGTTGGCCAAGTTGTCCAGAAGGGTGGCGGTGTTGGAATCGTTTTTCTTTTCCAGGTGATAGTTGAGGTCTCCCAGTAGAAGGTAGTCTTCGGAGGGGAGGGCGTGTGGGCTGATGAAGTCAGTGATGTCTTCGCTGAAATGTGTGCGGGGTCCTGGTGGTCTGTAGATGAGGGTGCCTCTGAGTGTGGTCTTGGGGTCGGTGTGGATCTGGAAGTGAAGGTGTTCGGCGGATGTGAGGTTGTCGTCGAAATTGGTCGTGATGCGGATGGTGTTTTTATGGACGATGGCGATGCCTCCTCCTGTTTGGTTGGTGCGGTCCTTTCGGATGATCTTGTAGCCATCCGGGATGGCTATGGCGATGTCGGGTGCTGATGAGGCGTTCATCCATGTTTCTGTAAGAAAGGCGATATTCGGAGATGTAGTGTCGAGTAGGTTCCAGAGTTCAACGGCGTGTCTGTGGATCGAGCGGGTGTTGAGCAGGATGCACTTTAGGTGATTAGTGTCGGAGCTCTGTTTGGAGTTTGTGGATTTGGTGTGGGTCCTGATGCAGTCGAACTTGCAGGAGTGGCAGGTGAAGGGTCCATGAGTGTGTCCTGGGGCAGCTTGGTAGCATTGTGGTGTGCGGCCGGGGTTAAGGGCTGAGAGGGTTGCTGCGTCGTATGTTATGCGGGTGGAATGGCTTTTGCGGGGGGCAGGGGGTCTGGCGCTGGGCGTGGTCCAGGCACGGACAGGCGCAGACGGGCTTACCTTTGGCGCACCTTCGGCGCGCATGGGGCGCGACCGCTGCGCGCAAAAGCATCTGTCATATGTGGGTAGTGGAGGGGCGGGGGCGAGGGAGGATCAGCTGGGAGGCAGGGGCGGGGTGGAGAGGACGGTCTCCGAGCCACAACAACAACAAAATGGCAGCAATAGTGAAACAGGAAATAGGATGGGGCACACAGAGTAATTGATGAGCTTAAACAATCTGAGATGTAAGCGCTACAAATATCGATGCACAAAGCGAGCAATGCTAATTAGAGTCAAGGCTACACAGCGAGCGTTACAACTGGGACTGCGCAAATGAATAAAAACAGTGCTTAAGTCAGGAAAGCGCTATAATTAAATAAAAACACTCGACAATGCCTATTGCAGTACAGCGCTATGACAAGCGGCAGCTAGCAGTTACGAGAAGCGCAGAGCAAAGCAAAGAGTGCAGCCAACGATACCACTGGAGAGCAGGGAGCGTGGGGAGCGACCGCTACTGAGAGCGTCAGGGCGGTCACAGCGCTTCTGAGGGCGGGGGTCAGGCTATGCAGTCAGTGTGAGGGAGGATCAGCTGGGAGGCGGGGGCGGGGTGGAGAGGACGGTCTCCGAGCCACAACAACAACAAAATGGCAGCAATAGTGAAACAGGAAATAGGATGGGGCACACAGAGTAATTGATGAGCTTAAACAATCTGAGATGTAAGCGCTACAAATATCGATGCACAAAGCGAGCAATGCTAATTAGAGTCAAGGCTACACAGCGAGCGTTACAACTGGGACTGCGCAAATGAATAAAAACAGTGCTTAAGTCAGGAAAGCGCTATAATTAATTAAAAACACTCGACAATGCTTATTGCAGTACAGCGCTATGACAAGCGGCAGCTAGCAGTTACGAGAAGCGCAGAGCAAAGCAACGAGTGCAGCCAACAATACCACTGGAGAGCAGGGAGCGTGGGGAGCGACCGCTACTCAGAGCGTCAGGACGGTCGTGGGAGTAGATGTAATATAAGTCAACTTACAAACAACGCATGGCTGTGCAACTCCATCACATGTAAGCCAACACTAGCAAGAAGATAAATGTTGTGGACAATAGTAATATGTGTGACATCTCAGAAAGTTACGACAATACGGAGTGCCCTATGAACAATGTGCAGCCACTAGCAACATGAAGTGTGTCAACATGTACAATGCAACTTAGTCTCCTGTCAACATTACTGCCAACAAGACATGTGTAAGGACCCAAATGTGTACAAGCCTCATCACAGACAAACATGCACGTGCAAACACAAAACGATAATGCTACACACACTCCATGTCATCATGCACCAATGACAACACTGACAATGGTGAGCATCCGCTCCTTACATGCATGGTCAAACAACAGGCAACACACATACGCATACACAGAATGCATGTGTACCCCCACCATTGTTATTAGCACACATTAACTAGACACTGACAACAGAATTAGAATGTGGCGAGACAGGCCTGATGTACTGTGTAGATGTGTAGAATTTGAAACGTGTGTAGGGAAATACAAGACGTCAACACGTCGACATGCACATGTGTAGCACATTGTGTGCACATCAATAGGCATAGTATGAACACACATGATATAGTGCATGACATATGCAGTTTCGCCAGCATGGTCACAACCCTCATAACGCAATAGCGGACTATACAGCACGGTGCAGCGGTCCAATTAATAACATCATTGGCGCCGCCATGGCGGCGCACTGCTTCCGCGACGGTTGCATCTTTTGCAACAATGTTCAATCAGTGGCGCCACCATGGCGGTGCACGCCTTCCGCGGGGGAGGTGCAGGCCAACACATACTTGTAAATATGGAAATCGAAATGGCAGGTCATGATTCTGTGCTGTGAGGTCTAGTTGCCATCATTTACATGTCATTTAAGTTTGTGTGTAGATTGACGAATGTAACCACCTAGGTTTTAATAATCTCCTTGTGACGGGTCGCTTGACACACGTACTTGGGTAGCCAATGATGTTTGCTCTGTTGGGCACAATGCCCTGTTGCTGTTGTGATACTGCATTCTGCCCTCTCACGTGCTGCCAATGATGTACCTGCTCTGTTGGGCACAATGCCCTGTTGCTGTTGTGATACTGCATTCTGCCCTCTCATGTGCTGCCTCTGATGGACCTGTTCAGTGCAATGGACTGTTGATGCATTTCGCCCCTCTCACGTGCTGCCTCTGATGGACCTGTTCAGTGCAATGGACTGTTGATGCACTTAGCCCCTCTCACGTGCTGCCTCTGATGGACCTGTTCAGAGAAATGGACTGTTGATGCACTTAGCCCCTCTCACGTGCTGCCTCTGATGGACCTGTTCAGTGCAATGGACTGTTGATGCACTTACCCCCTCTCACGTGCTGCCAATGATGTACCTGCTCTGTTGTCCAAAATGCCCTGTTGCTGTTGTGATACTGCATTCTGCCCTCTCACGTGCTGCCAATGATGTACCTGCTCTGTTGGGCACAATGCCCTGTTGCTGTTCTGATACTGCATTCTGCCCTCTCACGTGCTGCCAATGATGTACCTGCTCTGTTGTCCACAATGCCCTGTTGCTGTTCTGATACTGCATTCTGCCCTCTCACGTGCTGCCTCTGATGTACATGATCTGTTGTACCCAATACCCATGCTCTTGGATATTCTGATATTATGCACCTATTATGTTGAATAAAGCTAATAAATCATGTTTTGTGGTTTGTCGCTGTCATTCCTGGTTGTGTACTTCAATTGTGTATATTTTTGTGCGTTCGTCAATGTATTTCCTGTGACATGACACTCCCCCTCCCAACGTCACAGCCCTGCCAGGTACTCCCCTGCCGGCAGTAAATGGTGTGTAGCGTACCTGCGTCGTCGTCGATGATGGTCCATGACTTGCTGGTGGAGGATCGCGAAGAGTATCGGAAAAGCGTGTAGCGCTGGGTCCATGTGGGCGAGCTGCTTGTGGTGGGTATCTTCGCAATGTGTGGTTTGTTAGCTGTGGGGAATCCGCCGTGTTCAGGCAGGTTGTTTTTCCGCAGTGGTTTTATGTGTGTTTTTCGCCATCGTGATTTGGGACGCGGTCAGAGACGTCATTCCGTACGGCGGTGTCTCTGGATTGGTTACGTCCGCCGCGGGGTTGGGTGTGATTCCGCGGCGGTGTGTTCTCTTCCGCCGCGTACGTAGTTTTGACAGTGTTTCCCATCCTATTATGGCGGTCGGACTGTCCACGGCAGGCGGACGGAAAAAGGCTTTTTCCGCCTACTCCAGGCGGCGGTCGTCCTTCCGTCCGCCATCCTAATGAGCCCCTAGGTTTGGCCCAAGCTGCCCAGAGTTCCCTTCACGTCATCAAAGGGCCGCGCTGTGATTGGTCCCAGCAGCGTCATCAACCAGCCGCGCTGCCATTGGTCCAGATTGGTCCAACTATAAGAAGTCAGTGACTATGGGGATGAGTGAAGTCAGAGATCAGTCAGATGTTAGTCCTTCGTGCTTTATTAGAACTTCTGCCTGCTCTATTTGCCCAGGCCGTTTGACATATTTTCCAAATCAAAATGTTCAGTGTTTTTAAAGCACGAACATTATATAGTGAATAAGTGCACGCTTTTAATGTATTGCTCCTCCCTCTGTCTTGAGCGGGTTCAGAGTGGCAGTCGCTCTGTGTCACTTACATCTGCGGCAGTATAAGAGGTGGGAGAGCTTTACCTAGGCAGAATACTGCCTGCAGCAAGTGTTAAGAATGTTCTAGTGATCTTGCACTTTTCTCTCTATTATATGGCTCAATACTGGATCACAGATGCTCCAAAAGTTGGAAGTCTGTTGACTCTGATATCACAAGCCCCCTCCGTGTTCGCATTGTAGCTGGGCATTGTCTGACCCATGGAAGCGCTCTATATAAGCATTGTGCATGAATACACAGGTTGTCATGGCACTTTAAACATTTCAGCACTTGCTACAAAGCTTGTCTATACACACTAATTCCTGCTAAAATTGCGCTTTTGTAAGTATTGTTTTTAGGTCGAGGACTGAGTTGCACTTACTCGTCTCCTGCATCTCTTTATTCTGTCGTATTCCTCTCATGCATCTCTTCATTCTGTCTTACTCCTCATGCATCACTTTATTCTGTCTGTCTTTTTCCTCTCTGGCATCTCCTTATTCCATCTTACTCGTCTACTGCATCTCTTTATTCTCTCTTACTTTTACTCCTCTCCTGCATCTCTTTATTTCGTGTTACTCATTTAAAGCATCTCTTTATTCCATCTTACTCCTCTCGTGCCTCTTTTTATTCCATCATACTTGTCTCCAACATCTCCTTATTCCATCTTACTTTTGTCTCCTTCATCTCTTTATTCCATCTTACTCCTCTTGCACCTTTCTAGTCTCTTACTCCTCTCATGCATCTCTTTATTCCGTCTTATTCCTCTCGTGCATCTCTTTATTCCGTCTTACTCCTCTCATGCATCTCTATTCTGTCTTACTGCTCTCATGCATCTCTTTATTATGTCTTACTCCTCTCATGCATCTCAATTCTGTCTTACTCCTCATGCATCTCTTTATTCTGTCTAACTCCTCTTATGCATCTCTTTATTCCGTCTGACTCCTCTCATGCATCTTTATTCTGTCTTACCCCTCTCATGCATCTCAATTCTGTCTTACTCCTCATGCATCTCTTTATTGCATGTTACTCCTCCTATGCTTCTCTTTATTCTGTCTTATTCTTCTCATGCATCTCTATTCTGTCTTACTCCTCATGCAGGCTCTTTATTATGTTTGTCCACTCATGCATCTCTTTATTCTGTCTTAATCCTCTCATTCATGCACCGCTTTATCCTGTCATACTTCTCTCATGCATCTGTATTCCGTCTTACTCCTGATTCATGCATCTCTTTATTCTGTCTTACTCCTCTCATGCATCTCTATTCTGTCTTATTCCTATCATGCATCTCAATTCTTTCTTACTACTCATGCATGCTCTTTATTCTGTTTGTCCTCTCGTGCATCTTTTTATTCTGTCTTAATCCTCTCATTCATGCATCGCTTTATCCTGTTTTACTCCTCCCATGCATCTGTATTCCGTCTTACGCCTCTGATTCATGCATCTCTTTATTCTCACTCCTCTCGTGCATCTCTTCATTCTGTCTTACTCCCCTTTTACCTTTCTAGTCTGTCTTACTCCTCTCATGCATCTCATCTCTCTAACCGAATCTTTTTCTCTCATACATCTCATGTGCGTCGTACTCCTGTCATGCTCCTCTCTAGTTCGCATTTTACACCTGTCATGTCACTGTCTTGTCTTGCTTACTCCTCTCATGCATATAATTATTCTTTATCTTATCATGCACCTCACTGGTCTGGGTTTTACTCCTCTCATGCACTTCTCTAGTCCTCATCTTACTGTCATCATGCAGCTCCCTGGTCTGTCTTACTCCTCTCTTGGATCTCTCTAGCATCTCCAGCATGTGTCTTACTCCTCTCATCCACCTCTTGTCTCTTGCTCCTTTCATCCACCTCTATAGTCTGCATCTTATTTCTCTCATCTATCTCTGTAGTCTCTTACTCCTCTCATACATTTCTCTAATCTTTATCTTACTCCTCTCCTGTACCTCTGTAGTCCATGCCTTGCTCTTCTCATACACATCGTTAATCTTACTCCTTCCATGAAGCTTTCTAGTCTGCTTCTTACTCCTGGTGTGTCCACTGCCTTTGTCTTACTCCTTCCATGAAGCTCTCTAGTCAGTGCTTGCGGGGCGGTGTAGACACTTGGGGTAGGGGCACAGTATGGTGCCACCAGTGTGGGTCACATGGGGCGCTGTACGGGGGCAGGGTGGTACCACCTCTCTTTAAATGTTTCGTAATAGCGGAGGGGTGGGGCTGCCGGGCTCCACCCGGAGATCGGTGCCAACCCGCAGCACCTGACTCTCTCTCAAAGGCACCATGCCCACCAGGACGTGGTGCCAAAAATCCTGACGTTCAGGGCCTGTGACTCCACTGGCTCTTGGGCTTGCTGCTGTGTGGTGCAGGATATGCACAGCAGTCTCACCTCTTCCCGTGCTGGCTGTTTCTGCCTTCCATAAAGTAGCGGCCTTGCATTTTTATTCCAGGATGTCACTATAATATTCAGTGGCAAGCGCCTGTGGCCGATTTGCGTTTTTCACTCCTTGTTTAGTTTCAGCGTGCGCAACTGGTATTTATTAATGCTAATATGTGGTAATATGTGTTAATCCTGGATTTTCTGTGCCTCTGTTCCCCCGGTTTTTCTGTGCCTGTGTTCCCTGCGGATCACTGACACAACATCGACAGACAAAATATCGAGAGGACAACATTTAGAAGTAAAAATATCGACTGCAAAAATATCGACTTCCTATCTACAAACAGGTAAGTACAAAAATATCGACTCCAAAAAATCGAGTGTAAAAAATATAGACTGTCAAAATATCGATTTTTTTAAATGTCTTAAAAGTACATTAAAAGTGATATAATAATAAATTAAATTAATTTAAACATATTTAAAATACTTAAATAAACATAAAATTGAGAAATAATTAATCTAACTAAAAAATATATATATATTTTAAAAACATATATTTATATACATATTATTTACAAAACATATACAATATTTTTACCGTAGGATAGCGAAAGGGTTAAAATTACTATTCCCACTCCAGTGAGTGCAACAGTAGGGAAAGCGTTGGATAGCGTAGGGGTAAAAATTACTATTACCACTCCAGCGAGTGCAACAGTAGGGAAAGCGTTGGATAGCGTAGGTGTAAAAATTACTATTCCCACTCCAGCAAGTGCAACAGTACAGAAAGCGTTGGACAGCGTAGGGGTTTAAATTACTATTCCAACTCCAGTGAGTGTAACCGTAGGGTAAACGTTGGATAGCGTACCGATAAAAATTACTATTCCAACTCCAGAGAGTGCAACAGTAGGGAAAACATTGGATAGCACAGGGCTAAAAATTACTATTACCACTCCAGAGAGTGCAACAGTAGGGAAAGCGTTGGATAGCGTAGGGGTAAAAATTACTATTCCCACTCCAGTGAGTGCAACAGTAGGGAAAGCGTTGGATAGCGTAGGGGTAAAAATTACTATTCCCACTCCAGCGAGTGCAACAGTAGGCAAAGCATTGGATAGCGTAGGGGTAAAAATTACTATTCCCACACCAAAGAGTGCAACAGTAGGGAAAGCGTTGGATAGCGTAGTGGTAAAAATTACTATTCCAACTCCAGCAAGTGCAACAGTAGGGAAAGCGTTGGATAGCGTAGGGGTAAAAATTACTATTCCCACTCCAGCGAGTGCAACAGTAGGGAAAGCATTGGATAGCGTAGGGGTAAAAATTACTATTCCTACTCCAGCGAGTGCAACAGTAGGAAAAGCGTTGGATAGCATAGGGGTAAAAATTACTATTCCCACTCCAGCAACAATTAATAATTAATTAACAATTAATTCAAAATAAATACCAATTAATTAATTAACATATTTAATTAATTATAATTAAATTACTTCCGCCCCTATTCCCCTATAAACCCACAACCTGCTACAGAAAATAAATTACTAAAATTAAAATATTTAACAATTAATCAATTAAAATTAATTACCAATTACATTTTAATTAATTACCAATTAATAATTAATTAACAATTAATTCAAAATAAATACCAATTAATTAATTAACATATTTAATTAATTATAATTAAACTACTTCCCACCCTATTCCCCTATAAACCCACAACCCGCTACAGAATTATATCACACAAAAAATAAAAATTAATATTAACTTATCCAAAATTCGATATTTTGTTGTCTATATTATGTCTAGTCGATATTATGTCCATTCTATATTTTTGATTCGATATTATGTCCATTCTATTCGATATTAACATTTTCTAGTCGATATTTTGGTAGTCTATATTATGTCTAGTCGATATTATGTCCATTCTATATTTTTTACTCGATATTATGTCTAGTCGGAAAAAAAAACTCGATATTTTGACTCTACACCGTTCCCTGCTTGTCATCCAGGTTTTTCTCTGCCTCTGTTCCCCCGGTTTTTCTGTGCCTCTTTTCCCCCGCTTTTTCTGTGCCTCTGTCCCCCCGGTTTTTCTGTGCCTCTGTTCCCTGCTTGTGGAGTGGTGTGGCTCACTGGTTAGAGGCGGCAGACCCGGGAGCAGAAGTCGGCCCGGGACCAGGGTTCAATTCCCGACGCGGTAGGGTCGTGGACCAGGGTCAGCAGACTCGACAATTCTCGCCTCGGTGCCTACTCTAACCTGGTGTCCCACTCGGCAACTCTGGGCATTAGCTTGCCTAATCTCCACAACGGCCCCATCAACGCCGGGGATGCCTGGCTCCACCTTGGGGATTCCCAGTAGGGACCATCCCACAGGGAAAGCCAGGACGGGTTCCCCAGCGGTATACAGCGCCGGGACGCCCCTTTGCTGGGGCAGCTGTGCGCTTTACAAGTATACAACATTTAACATTTAACATTTGTCATCCCGGTTTTTCTGTGCCTCTGTGTGCGTGGCTCTGTCTGTGTGTGCGTGGCTCTATCTGTGTGTGCCTGGCTCTGTCTGTGTGTGCACGTGGCTCTGACTGTGTGTGCGCGTGGCTCTGTCTGTGTGTGCGCTTGGCTCTGTCTGTATGTGTGCGTGGCTCTGTCTGTGTGTGTGTGCGTGGCTCTGTCTGTGTGTGTGTGGCTCTGTCTGTGTGTGTGTGCGTGGCTCTGTGTGTGTGTGTGTATGCGTGGCTCTGTCTGTGTGTGTGGCTCTGTCTGTGTGTGTGCGTGGCTCTGTCTGTGTGTGTGTGTGTGGCTCTGTCTGTGTGTGTGTGGCTCTGTCTGTGTGTGTGTGTGTGTGTCCGTGGCTCTGTCTGTGTGTGTGTGCGTGGCTCTGTCTGTGTGTGTGTGTGTCTGTGGCTCTGTCTGTGTGTGTGTGCGTGGCTCTGTCTCTGTGTGTGTGCGCAGCTCTGTACCACTTATTTATGGGTTTTTTTAAAAATGAAAAAAAATTCATGAGCAATGCCAATAGCTCTACCTTTAATAATGCCGAGACCATTGCATTGTAAATGCTTGTTTTTATTGTGAAATCAAGCAAACCAGATGCCATGTCTTTTGAGGAAATTGTAATTGCCACGAGCCAAGAGAGTCGCATGGTAAAGTTAGAAGACATTAGGGCTCATTACTTGTGGACCCTGCACTCTAGACCTCTCACTAATTACAGTGAGTACTCGAAGTTCAAAAATGTAAGAGATGAACTTTCAGGGACTCAAGAAGGCCTCACTCTGCAAGGTACACAAATTGTGATTCTTGCGTCTACAACAGCAAGTGATCGACGTCGCCCATGAAGAACACCAAAGAATAGTTGCTACCGAGAGAACTCTCTGTAACGTGTTTGGTTTCCATATCACAAAGAAAGGGTTAAAAGAGAATTAAAGACTTGTCATGTATGCAACGGTCTTTCATCTCACGTCATTCAGCACTCTTTGAATAAGCCATATTTGCCACGTAGGAGACAATTGCTATTGATTTCTTTGTTCCTCTTGAGAATGGGCATCATCTTCTAGTCATGGTTTAGGAACACTCCCTTTTTCCATTGGTAGACCTTTCATCCACTATACATGATAAGGTCATTCATAAGTTAGATGGCATCTTTGCGACATGGAGTGTAGTCTTAAAGTCTGACAATGGCCCACCTTTTAATAGTCAGGAATTCAAAGACTTTCTAAATAACCTCAATATAAAGCATCAAAAGTACTCCTCCTTGGCCATAGGCCAATGGTCTGGTGGCGCGGTACTTGTTTACTCTAAAGAAAGCTGTTCAGTGTGCTGCATTGGAGAAGCTCAACCTCAAAGATGATTTGAACACTACTATTTGAGCTTACCATTTGACCCCCTCAGTCAGCAACAGGAGAAAGCCCAGCAACTCTCAGCTGTGATGACCAAACTTCCTCAATAGACCAACCTCAGAACCAAGAATGAGGGAGACATTCTCACTATGGACTTTGGTCACAAACAAAAGATGAAAGTATATGCTGACAGATGACATCAAGAGAAGATCAAGTGCTTGTCAAATAACACAGAAAAAGAAATTCTGATTCTCCTTTAGAGGCTGAATTATTTATCATCACTAATATTCAGAGACACATGGGGGTCGATTCAGATCCCGTAAAAAGCGCTCTGAATCGTCGTACGGAGCATTTTTTTCCGTACGAATCGTACCCGTAACCGTCCCCGTACGAACGACGTAGTACGATCCACACCCGATGCAGCTATCCGTCTGAATCGTACCAGGGACCGTACGAATGAAATTCCCGTACGAATCGCCATCGGAAGCCGCTGTACGCGACGTTCATACGTTTCGCGGGCTGCTTTTTACGACCCGGCAAGTACGATCCGTGTTGTGTACGCTCCGTACGACCCTTTTTCTACGGGAGCTGGAAACTGTCGTACAGTCAGAGTTCGCCCCGAAACAGGTACGGAACGCCCCCCCCCCGGGTATGGCGCGTACCCCCCATGATCGCAGGGGTACGCGCCGTAACCCTGCGATCATGGGGGTACGTGCCGTATACCCAGCGTACATGGGGTACGTGCCGTACCCCATGTACGCTGGGTGTACGGCACATACACCCCATGTACGCAGGGTGTATGACACGTACCCCCATGATCGCAGGGGTACGGCGCGTACCCCTGCGATCATGGGGGGTACGCGCCGTACGGTGTGTAGGTGATCTTGCGCTCTTCCGTATGTATCGACGTGGACCGTACCAATCGCGTCCGGGTCGCCCGATCAGGATCAGAATCGTCCGGTCGTACGGCGTCCGTACGAGTCGTACGGAAACGGCTCCGGATGCGAGTCGTACGGACGGTGATTTTTAACGGATCGGAATCGACCCCATGGTGTCTGCCAGAAATCCTGGTAAGTCCCTTATTAGAGGCTTCTCTCACTTTCAACATGTTGCGTATCACTCCTCAAACATCGATTTTAATGTGGAAACTGGGTCCTGACAGGCTGTTGATGACTCTTTGTCTGCTGATAATTCCACTACGACTACCAGTTTCTGGTTTCCAGTGACCTGATCAGGATGTGTGATTTAGGTGCCACAATGAATAATTGAAGATTTATAATGGCCTGTCTTTTTTTTTATAATTGTCAGTGTATTTATTCATTTATTTATTTATAAATCTATTTAGTTAATAATCTATTTTGAAAAGTTGTAGCTTTTTATTTAATAAAGAGGAGATTTAGTGTCTTGTTAATAAAGAAACGCTGGAAAACTTGGTTCCCACTTTACTTTGTAGGCCAGTGAACTGAGCGTTTGAGGGATGAGACAAGGCCGGCTTAGAATGCAGAGTTCTGACTTACACATAACAGAAAAAATACATGTACCACTACTGTCCCTCTGTGGCTTGGTTATTGGCAAGCAGCTGGGCAAGTAGGATGCTACACGATTCACTTTAGAAACCGGTTATGTGTATGACTCACCAAACTGGGCAGGGGAGACTAGGCAGTGTTCATCTGGTGAGACGGATTTAAGGGCAGATGGTAATCTATGTAGTACCTTCGGGGAAGATAGGAGTAATTATTGATGAGCTCATTTTAGTTCCGATAAGGTAGGGGTCATCATGGTAGGCAGGTTAGTTTTAAGGGGTTTGATGAAGTCACAGAAGCCTTGGGTTTTAGACTGAAAGGACAAGCTGATAACCATCAGTCTTCAGCAGTCGGCAGTCAAAACTTAATAACATATGTTTCTGAGGCGAATTAGGCACAGGTTCACTCCCTAACAGCACACAATGGGCCAGATGTAGGAAAATCGTATTTACCGATTCATAAATACCGAATTTTACCGATTCGGTATTTATGAATCGGTAAATATGAAGGAGGGAGATTTAGGAAGATTTGGTAATTGAATTACCTAATCTGTAAAAATCGGTATTTACCAAATCGGTATTCACCAAATCGGTAAATAGCGATTCGGTATTGCCCATTGATTCCTATGGGCCTTGAGGCCTCAAGGCCCATAGGAATCAATGGGCAATACCGAATCGGTATTTACCGATTCGGTAAATACCGATTTCAGCAAGGGGGTGTCACTTTGACACCCTCTAGCACCCCAAATACAGGCATGTGTGCCATGTGGCACAAAGACATGCCCTAAGGGCATGTCTGTCTGTCACATGGCATAGGTGTGCATGCACACATGTGCACGCACACCTGGATTCGGTATTTTACCACCCAATTGGATTGGGTGGTAAAATACCGAATCTGTAAGGCCTTTGGGACTCAGAAGAGTCCTACCTACATCAGGAAGTTACCGAATCAGTAAAAATACCGATTCGGTATTTTACCGATTCGGTAAATTTACCGATTCGGTAATTTTACTGAATCGGTAAAATAGGGCCCCTACATCACAAATACCCATTTACCGGTCGGTAACGGCCGAAATCGTCCGTTACCGGTCGGTAAATGGCCACCTACATCGGGCCCAATGTTTTCTAGTTATAACATGGAGAATGCATATCAAGCAAAAACCATAGAATGCTATCATACATAAAGGAAAGCTTCCCAGTCCTTCAAAATGGCCACGGACGTCTCAAGTCAATAGATCATGTAGGTGTGGTTAAAGGTTCCTCAATCCAGCGAGGGGGAAAGGCGTGACTACTCATATATTGGCATAAAAGGGCACTGAATTTGCTGTGTGCTCCACCTGGATAGCTAACAATTTGTTGCGAAGGTGCCGGGTCCCTGGTAGTGCTAACAGCTACTGCTCCAGCCACTGAAGATCCCCAATTGGAAACAGCATTGCAATAGCTAGAAGCATTGAACACTTGGAGCAATGCATGAAAGAAATTAATAGTAGTTCTGAACCTTATGAGGTTCAATTAATTTCTAAACTACCTGATAAATAATCATCTAAGATAGAAGCTCTGCAGAAGAAACCAATATTTAATAGCCTAATCACTGAAGTCACTGGCCCTCCATCCCCTCAAACCAACCATTTCCAAGTGATCCCTCAAATAATTTGTTCAATGCTGATATTGGAGCTAAGAACAGCAGTTTCTTAAAATAAAATATTCCACAAACACTAGCGCAGGCAGATGTCAAAACCGGTACACAGTCAAAATATCGAGTTTTAAATATCGACCTACCAAAATATCGTGTTTGAAATTTCGAAGGTCATGAATATCGATGTCAAGAATATCATTGGACAGAATATCGATCCTAAGGTAAGTAATATCGAAATTATTTATATCGATGTAAGTAATATCGAAGTTAGTAATATCGATAGAATATATATCGATGTAACTAATTTCGATGTCACTAATATCGATGTAACTAATTTCGATGTCACTAATATCGATATTAGTATTATTTTTATGTTTTTTATTATGTATGTGTTGTATGTATTTGTTAAGTATTTAAATTAATTTAAATATTATATGTGTATTTTTTAAATATATTAATAAATTAATTTTTAAGTAAATTATATGTATTAGTACCGGAGCGGGTTGTGGGTTTATAGGGGAATAGGGTGGGAAGTAATTTAATTCTAAATAATTAATGATTTTTTTTATGTGTAATTAATTTTAATTTTAATTATTAATTGGCAATTAATTATTTTAATTGATAAATTAATTATTTAATTGGTATTTAATGAGAATTTTTTATAAATGTTATGTTTTAGTACCGGAGCAGGTTGTGGGTTTTTAGGGGAATAGGGTGGGAAGTAATTTAATTGTAAATAATTAATGATTTATTTATGTGTAAATAATTTTTTATTTAATTAATAATTGGCAATTAATTATTTTAATTGATGAATTCTTTATTTAATTGGTAATTAATGTTAATTTTTAATAAATGTTATGTTTTAGTATCAGAGCGGGTTGTGGGTTTATAGGGGAATAGGGTGGGAAGTGATTTTATTGTAATGAATTAATTATTTTTATGTATAATTAAATTAGTATTTATTTATTAATTGGCAATTAATTATTGTAATTGATGAATTATTTTTTAATTGGTAATTAATGTTAATTGGTATTAAAATGTTAGGTTTTAGTAGCAGAGTGGGTTGTGGGTTTATAGGGAAATAGGGTGGGAAGTAATTTTATTGTAATTAATTAATTTATTTGATGTATAATGTATTTTGTAATTATTTATTATTTGGAAATTAATTATTTTAATTGATAGATTAATAATTTAATTGGTCATTATTGTTAAAATGTATTAAATGTGATGTTTTAGTATCGGAGTGTGTTGTGGTTTTATAGGGGTATTGGGTGGGAAGTAATTTAATTGTAAATATTTAATTATTCAAACACATTTTTTACAGATAATTAATGTATAAATTAATTATTAAAAGGCAAATAATTATTTTTAAACATAATAAAATTATTTAATTGGGAATTAATATTTTTAAATCGTAATTTTTTTAATAACTAGAAAAAATCATTAATTAATTGGTAAACTTTTTTACAATGTTTTTATATTTTGTATATTGGTCTTAAATTTTATTTGTAAATTAAATGTAATTTATTTTTTATTTTTATGATAAATAGTTATTTTTATTATTTTCATTATTTGGTGTGTAATATTTAATTATTAATATTTAATGGTGTTTGTTGTTAATTTATTGTCAATTAATGTTTTTACAGTTCATTGATTTTATTAATTAGTATTTGTATTTTATTGATGTTGATGTATTAAAAAAATTATTTAGACATTATTTCAAATATAAGAATAATTTATAAGTATGTTAAAATAAAATTCTACGCTATTAAAGGCTTTCCCTGGTGTTGCACCCTCTGGAGTGGGAATAGTATTATTTACCCACCCGCTATCCAACGTTTTCCCTACTATTGCACTCTCTGGAGTGTAAATAGTAATTTTTCCCCATACGCTATCCAAATGTTTCCCTACTGTTGCACTCTTTGGAGTTGGAATAGTAATTTTACCCCTATGCTATCCAACGCTTTCCCTACTGTTGCACTCACTGGAGTGGAAATAGTAATTTTTACCCACCCGCTATCCAACGCTTTCCCTACTGTTGCACTCTCTGGAGTGGGAATAGTAATTTTTACCCACCCGCTATCCAACGCTTTCCCTACTGTTGCACTCTATGGAGTGGGAATAGTAATTTTTCCCCCTACGCTATCCAACTCTTTCCCTACTGTTGCACTCTTTGGAGTTGGAATAGTAATTTTTACCTGTACGCTATCAAACGCTTTCCCTACTGTTGCACTCACTGGAGCGGGAATAGTAATTTTTAGCCACCCGCTATCCAACGCTTTCCCTACTGTTGCACCCACTGGAGTGGGAATAGTATTTTTTACCCCATCGCTATCCAACACTTTCCTTACTGTTGCACCCTCTGGAGTTGGAATAGTAATTTTTACCCGTACGCTATCCAACGCTTTCCCTACTGTTGCACTCTCTGGAGTGGGAATAGTAGTTTTTACCCACCCCCTATCCAACGCTTTCCCTACTGTTGCACTCACTGGAGTGGGAATAGTAATTTTTACCCACCCGCTATCCAACGCTTTCCCTATTGTTGCACTCTCTGGAGTGGGAATAGTAATTTTTCACCCTACGCTATCCAACTGTTTCCCTACTGTTGCACTCTTTGGAGTTGAAATAGTAATTTTACCCCTATGCTATCCAAAGATTTCCCTACTGTTGCACCCTCTGGAGTTGGAATAGTAATTTTTACACGTACACTATCCAACGCTTTCCCTATTGTTGCACTCACTGGAGTGGGAATAGTAATTTTTACCCACCCGCTATCCAACGCTTTCCCTACTGCTGCAATCTCTGGAGTGGGAATAGAAATTTTTCCCCCTACCCTATCCAACGCTTTCCCTACTATTGCAGTTTCAGGAGTGGGAATAGTAATTTTTACCCACCTGCTATCCAACGCTTTCCCTACTGTTGCACCCTTTGGAGTTTGAATAGTAATTTTTACCCTTATGCTATCCAATATTATTTATATTTATTTATGTATTTAATATGTTACATAATGTTGTATTTAATTAATTTTTAATTGTTGTTATTTATTAAATATAATTATTTATTATTATTTATGTTATTATTTTAAGAGTGTTGATGTATTTTTAATTTATAGTATTTGTTAATATTTTTCATTAATTTAATACATATATATATCTTAATTAAGTATATATTATATATTGTATGTTTAATTTTAATTAAATGTTTAATATTAAATATGTATTATTTATTCATTTTAAACATTATAACACATTTTTTAATAAGTTTAAATTATATATAAGTATTATTTATTTAATGTAACTTTTTTTTTTACTGGGAAAAAAACGATATTTTTAATTACGATATTTTTAACATCGATATTTTATTTTTGATATTTTTGTACTTACCATGTTGTAGATAGGGTGTCGATATGCTTGCCTTCGATATTCCAGCGCCGATATTTTGTCTGTCGATATTTGCATTCTCGATATTCTGTCATAGATCCGTCATAACCTTGTCATAGGTGCACTGTTCAAGCGGTTTATTCATAATCAAATAAACTTCTCTTAGGGCCAGATTTACAAAGGGCCTCTGCACTCATGTCGGAGGCCCGCAGTCGTGAGGGAGTCTCCGCACTCGGGACGGAATCCCTGCAATGAGAATGCTTGAGGTAAGGAATGAAAATGTGTCATAATAATAGAGGTTTGTATTATGAGATGCCATCCAAGAATGGTGGGAATTGAATTGAAAAGTGTTGACAAGGCAGATGCTGTTGGATGCCATTGTGATGGGTCCTGTTTGTTTGAAACTTGATATCTATTAAAATCTCTTAAGCGTTAACGGGGTTGGATTGTAACTGCAACAAACAGGTTGATCAATGAACCTGTCCTGCAAGCTGCACAGGTGGCAGCACTATACTAACAGCTCCTGATTTTTGGATTAGTCTCCGCCAACCATCTATCAACCTCAACATAATGTTCAAAATTGAGGTAACGAGATACAAGAGCATGGCTCTGTAAGACCCACAAGCTAAATAATTAGCACACTGTCAGTATGTACACAGTTTTAAAACTAATATCTTCCGGATGAGTGCATCAAACATTGATCTCAAATATTATGAGTGCGCATGGGTAATCCTATGAAGCGGAGATACACACTACAGTAGTCTCACCTGCATCAATCAATCAATCAATGCATTTTTAAAGCACGCTACATACCCGTGAGGGTCTCAAGGCGCTAGGGGGGGGCGCTACTGGTCGAAGAGCCAGGTCTTGAGAAGTCTTCTGATGACCAGCAGGTCCTGAGTCTGTCGTAGGCTGGTGGGGAGAGCGTTCCAGGTCTTGGCGGCAAGGTAGGAAAAGGATCTGCCCCCGGCGGTGGTTTTTCGGATACGAGGAACTGTGGTGAGGGCGAGGTTGGCTGAGCGGAGGCTTCAGGAGGTGATGTGGAAGCTGAGTTGGTTGTTGAGGTATGTAGGTCCGGCGTTGTGTAGTACATTGTGTGCGTGGATGAGAAGTTTGAAGGTAATCCTCTTGTTGACGGGGAGCCAGTGCAGGCCTCTCAGGTGGGGTGTGATGTGGCTGCGTCAGGGGACGTCGAGGAACAGGCGTGCCGAGGCGTTCTGGATTTGTTGTAGTCGTCTCAGGAGCTGGGTTGTTGTTCCTGAGTAGAGAGCGTTCCCGTAGTCAAGTCTGCTGGTGACGAGGGCCTGGGTGACGGTTTTTCTCGTGTCGGGGGGGATCCACTTGAAGATCCTGTGGAGCATTTGGAGGGTGTTGAAGCAGGATGCAGAGACGGCGTTGACTTGCCTGGTCATGGAGAGGGTGGAGTCGAGAATGACTCCCAGGTTGCGTGCGTGGTCTGTGGGTTGCGGGGCTGTGGCTAGCGATGTGGGCCACCAAGAGTTGTCCCAGGCCGATGGGGTGGGTCCGAGAATGAAGACCTCCGTCTTGTCTGAATTCAGCTTCAGTCTGCTGTCCTTTATCCAGTCGGCTACGGCCTTCATTCCTCTGTGGATGTTGGCTTTGGCGGTGTGGGGGTCTTCGGTGAGGGATATAATCAGCTAGGTGTCGTCAGCGTAGGAGATAATGCTGAGGTTATGTTGACGTGCAATGTGGGCGAGCGGTGCCATGTAGATATTGAACAGCGTCGGGCTGAGGGAGGATCCCTGTGGGACGCCGCATCTCATTCAGATGTATGCAAAGCCACAACATTAGCTTTATATCATCACCCAAGAAAGAAATTTGCAGAAACAAGATGTGTTGTGACTAACGCTGACTAACTTATGCATACTGGATCGTTAATGTCTAGGTAGCACGGCAGCCTAGAATCAGTTCATAAACACATTTCGTTTTTTTTATTTTTTTATTTCAAAAACCTTTATTTGGAAAAGAATAATGCATTACAATCAGCTAAAAAAGCATTGCGCATCATAAAGGTTGTGGCTAACAAAGGATTAACAGTATCAGTCTTCTCTTTCATACTTCAAACCCTCCCTCCCCCCTACCCTGAAACAAACAACCCACCCACCCACCCAGCACACTAAGAGGGCAATGTTCATAAATGCGGTCTTGCAAAGGTTCATAGTACAAAAGTCCGCTTATTGGAGCATGGAAGGGTCTCTGGGTCCTCGACCGTTATAACTGTACAATATTCCGCTGTTTTTCAATTGTCCCTCCCGCCCAGACCGCCCCCCCACCACCACTCCCCTCCCGGCAACATACATTCATTTCTCCTAGCAGCACATTCACTCTCTTTGTACGCTTTCCTCTGTGCCTGCCTCACTGTGTCCCTGCTTCAGTAGGTAGTTTGTGATGGGGTTCCAAATGTCTCGTGGCCTCAACCTTAACAGTAGTTGTTCTGCATATTCATGTAAGTATTCCTGCCAGGTGGACATGCCGTGGAGCCAGTCTTTAAACTTAGGGGCCCTCCCCCTTCCCCATCTGCAAGCCACCTGTCGCTTTGCAAG
The DNA here is from genome assembly GCF_964261635.1 of Lissotriton helveticus. Classification (NCBI taxonomy): domain Eukaryota; kingdom Metazoa; phylum Chordata; class Amphibia; order Caudata; family Salamandridae; genus Lissotriton; species Lissotriton helveticus. The sequence continues at coordinate 612,656,820 of NC_136061.1, read as the reverse complement.
GCGGTTACCTATGGCTAAGAACTGTATGTGGGGTGTGCGTATATCTTTTGTCAGGCCCAGCAGTGCTATTAGGGGAGTCAGTGCCAACGGTGTGGATACCATGTCAGCTAACCCCTCGAGTACCTCCTTCCAGAATGAGGCTACTCGCGTGCAACTCCAAGCCAGGTGCATGAAATCAGCCCCTCCTTGGCCACACCATAAGCAACTGTCATCTGCCTTAAGGTGAATCTTATGCAACTGCATCGGGGTATGATAAAGTCGATGCAGGAACTTACAGTGCACTAATCGTAGTCTACAGCTACTGGAGATGGCTTCCGTTTGAAGGCATGCAGCCTCCCACTGCTCATCCGTCAGGGGACCTTCCAAGTCCGCATCCCACTCCCGGCGGGACCGGACTGACTGCATAGGGGGCGCACTTTGCACCCTTTTATATAACATGGAGATGATATGTGTGGGGGCTTTGGGTTGCAACATTAAGTGTAGCGACGTGAATATCTCTGGCTCCTGAGGGAACTCAGGGGTTTGAGCCCTAGAGCTCTGCCGCAGGCGAGTGTAGAGGAACAGGTCCATGAAGGAATGCGGTTGAAAAAACTGCTCTTTGGTACGAAATTTCCCGTCTACATATAGGTCACCGCATACCCTCAATTTTAGTCTCTCCAGCATACGTTGGCAGATCTTCTCAGTCGTGACAGGCAGCAGCGGGCAGTGGCTCAGAGGCACCCTGGGGGAGTACATTAGGCGTATACCCTCTGCCTCCGCCAACCAATTCCAGGCTCGGACTGTGCAGTCCACAGTGAAGGGGTCTTCGTATCGCTCTTTAGCGGGCATATACGCATACTCGGACGGTGGAGTAGGCGCCATGTACCCGTCCTCTACTGCCAGGTGAGGCATATACGGAGGTGGGTGAAACCAATATACCACAAAGTGCTCCTGGGCACTGTAATAATATTGTTCGAAGTTGGAGGCGTCGAACTCCCCCCGGACAGTACGGCAGCATAAGTGTAGGTAATTTGAGCCGTGCCTGCTCACCTCCCCAAAATAAGCGCACTAGCTGTGCATTGAGCATACGGAAAAAGAAGGCCCCGGGGTGATAAGGAATATTTATAAATAATTATAGTAGTTTCGGGAGTATGTTCATTTTAATTAGTGATATCCTACCTGCCATAGACAGCGGTAACTTAATCCATTTTTGGAGACATTATCAGTAATTTTATCTATGTTCTGCCCATAATTGAGTCTCATGAGAGCGTCCCAGTCCCTGGAGACATGGATGCCCAGATATTTAAAGTCATCCGTCTCCCACGACAGTGGGTAGTCCAGCGTGTGTGGCAGGGTGCGATCAGTTAGTGGGAAAACTGCGGACTTATTCCAGTTTATTTGTACTCCGGCCACCGCTCCAAACTTGGTGATTTCCCTCAATACTGGGTTTAGATTATCCTGTGGCTCACGCACGTACAGCGTAATGTCATCCGCATAGAGCGTCACGAGCAGTTATCTGGATGGGTAAATAAGGCTCCTATTGTTATGGTGCTGGCGTAGCTTCGCAGCAAGGGGCTCTATCGCTAGGGCGAATAGGACCGGTGCGAGTGGACCCCCTTGTCTCGTGCCCCTGTTAACCGGGAAGTCCTCAGATCTGGAGCCATTAAGGAGGACCCTGGCGCACGGCTAGGTATACAGTAAGTGAATCCAGTTAACAAAGGAGAGGGGCATCCCCATGCGATGAAGCACCCCTCTCAGGTAATTCCACTCAACTGAGTCGAATGCTTTGGTGGCGTCCAAAAAGACAGCCACCGCCGCACACCTCGGGTCAATATCTTGTAGAACCGCCAGAAGGGTACGCAAATTATGTGCTGTAGCCCGATGAGGCACAAAGCCCGCCTGGTCAGGCAAAACTAACTGTTCTAAAAGCAGGTTGAGCCGCGTCGCCAACACCTTGGCCAGGATTTTGGTATTGCTGTTGAGTAGCGATAGTGGCCGATATGAGTCACATAGCAGCGGCGTCTTGCCTGGCTTCAGTAGGGACATTATTTGTGCCTCCCGCATAGTGGCAGGAAGGCGACCCTCCTCTAGAGCTGCATAGAACACTGTTTTAAGAATGGGGGCCAGGGTAGTCACATAAGCCTTGTAAAGTCGACAGGAAGGCCATCCGATCCCGGCGCTTTCCCTGACGGCATAGACATTATAGCCTCTGTGATCTCGTCTACTTCAAGATCATGCACTAGGAACTTACGCTGCGCGTCCCCCAGCCATGCCAGCGCAATATCTCCCAGGTAGCTCTCAAGGTCTAGCGGGGTGCCTCCCTGTGACGAGTAGAGTTTGGAATAGAACCCTACCATTATTTCCATTTGGGCTGGGAGATTACGATGCACCCGGCCCCGGTCATCTTGCAATTCCGTGACATAATTGTTAAACTTAGGGAATCGTATCGCGCCAGTTAGTGCCCTGCCTGGCCTATCCCCTTCACCATACACTCGGGCCAAATGATGTTTCCCACGGAACTTGCACTCCCTGTCCGCTGCTTCCTCATATTCAGATACTTTTTCTCTCAATTTGACACGCAATTCGCCAGTGGCATTGCCATCACTTATTTCCCTCTCCAGTGTTTTCAGCTCCTTTTCTAGTGTTTGAAGCTCCCTCCTAAGATCCCGCAGTATACTCCCCCCTTTTGCCATGCACCATCCACGTACCGTCACCTTGAATGCCTCCCACACCGCTGTGAAGCTCGTGACAGAGTCAGTGTTCCTAACGAAGAAGTCCTGTATGTCTAGTTCCATTTCTGTCCTGAAGGTGTCGTGGATTGAGTCACCATCCCCGGAAGGGGGAGAGATCCACCGGGGGAGCAATCGTCACCAGTACAGGGGAGTGATCTGAGTAAGTACGGGCTAGGTGCGTCGCCTTACCTATCCAGTGTGCCATGCCCAGTGCCACAAGTACATAATCTAGCCTGGCCCACATGTTGAGCACCGCTGAGTGGTGCGTCCCTTCTCTCGTGGAGGGGTGCAGGTGTTGCCATGTATCCAATAAGTAATCGGACCTTAATATGTTTTGTAAGGTGTGGTGCGTCGTGGTATAGTGTGCTGCCACAGCATGAGAGCTGTCCCATTTGGGATCCAATACCGTATTGAAATCCCCCCCCCATATGACATAAGATATTACCAGTGTGTCAATCTTGCCTCTAGGCATGAGGAGGGGATGGGCGTCGTCTATATTAGGGCCGTAGTAGCTTACAATCACAGTGTCCTGAGAATTCAGCCTCCCCCACAGTAGGTAATATATCCCCTCGGGGTCTAGATCTAGTCCACCCTGCACAAACCTCACCCCCTTTCTAATAAGGACGCAACCCCTCTGGAGTACCTGGAATAGGAGGGAAAGCAGCAGTGAGAGGCCCATCGTGAGGCGAACTGGGGCAACCCACCGTTCCATGACACTATATTCAAATCTGTACCAGTGCCACTATTATTGGCCATGTAATTTATCCAACACAATCGCCTATTTTGCTCCAACTCATAGCGTGCTAGATCCCTCCCTACCCCCACCCACACCGGCACCCCCAGCTTGCCAGGAATATCTCACCCCCCCCCCCCATTCATACAACTCAACATTTGTCATTTGCCCCAAGTGGTCCAAAATCTAAACTCGTATTCAGGGGAATGCCCTCTAAGGGGGAATGCTAGGGGCTCCCGCACTATCACATTGCTGCCCTATGTCACCCATCCATACCCCAGTGGTTATGGGGTAGTCCGTGATGGGACATCAGCGAGTGCCCAGGCAGTAATATCTATCACAACATTCAATAATCAATAGGTATACATCACCAACTCGGAACAGCCTTCTAGAGTCTTTACAATTCGAAGTCCTCATTGCACACCGCCTCAAAAGTAGTCCATCAGCCAGGGTCCAATAGGGGCGAGTGGGATCTGGACCGTCTCCTGGTAGCCTCGTTCCTCAACTCCGCGCTCTGGTCGCGTTTCAGGTAATCTTCGACTTGCTGGGGAGAGCTGAAGAGGTGCTGTTGTCCGTTGTGGCTGATCTTCAGTCTCGCGGGGTAGAGCATGGCGTACTTGATCTCCTTGGCCTGCAGTTTTTTCTTCACCGCATTGAACTTTCGGCGGGCTTCCTGCACAGCATGAGTGTTGTCATAGTGCACTTCCCTTTTCTCTCGGGCTAGGCGTAAAACGGTATCCCTGTCCCGATAGTTTAGGAACCTTACTATTACTGGCCGAGGCGGGGCTCCCGGCGGAGGGCGCGCTGCTAAAGATCTGTGTGCCCCCTCAATGGACATATGTGCAGAAAATGAGTCCTTACTGAAGAGTTCCCCCATCAGGTGTTCCATAAAGTCCTCCATCCTGCCAGTGTTTGTTGATTCGGCAAGGCCCAGGACTCTCATGTTGTTCCTCCGGGAACGGGCCTCCAACTCCTCATTTTTGTCTGCAATGACCCGCAATAGCTTGTCCATTTGCACCATATGCTGTTTAGTAGCGCCTGCCCCATCCTCCAGTGATGATACTCTTTGTTCCGCTTCCTGCAGATGCTCCTCATGCTGGTCCAATTTCTTCACCACTTTATCCAGTCGGCTATTCATGGCGTCCATTTTAGAGTCAATGGAGGTGAAGCTTTGTTGCATTCCTATCAGGAGGGCCTTCCAATCATCATTCCGTGGTCTGGGTCGGATCGGTCTCCGGAGCTAGAAACAGCCGCCTTCCGAGCCCCAAAAGACATCCTTGCCTGCTTGGATTCGGTGCGCCCCATGCCGATCTACAGGGAGTGCCGGAGCACTCCTCACGAGGGAAAATGATAGTAGGCCTGACAGAGTATCTTCCCCGGCCAGGTCTACTCACCTCCCAATCGGCATCAGCACCCTAGTTCCACAGTGCTCACCTCGTTCTCCCTGGCACAGCGACAGCGTCTGTGTAGTTATAGCTTAGCGCGCTCTTCCAGGCACTGTGATGGGGTGCGCCTTCTCCCAGTCAGGGGGCCTCTGCTGCAGTCAACCACCATGTGCGGGAGCACAGCGGCAGCCCAACGCTAAAATGGGGGCCAGGGGTTACGCTGCTGCGGTGTCGTCCTTCCAGCGGTATCCGCAGCCAGTGTTGCCTGCCCGCGATCCCCTGCCGCCACCAGGATTGTCTGATAGGGCCCGTGTCCCAAAAGAAGGCCCCGCCGGTGCCGCCAGGAGATTATATGGCCAGCGCAGGGTCTCTAGTGGCAGTTCGCAGGCCGCGCGTGATCCCCCATGCTCCGCCGCAGGTTCTCGGGCAGCGCACCTCTCCCAGCTCCAATCTCACGGGTCAGCACTGCCTCCGTGCATGGATCACCTCGTTGCTAGGGACAGCTTATCATGCTAGGGTCTTCGTCGCTATGGCCAGCGTCCAGCCGCCTCCCAGCTCCTCCGGCAGCACCGCGGTCAGGCCTGCAAATGCCCGGCCTCAAGTAGCTCAAGGCTCCAGGTAGGCAAACCGGCCCGTCCGGCTCCCTGCCCCGCTGCCAGTCTTCCACGGCTCATCGCTTCTAGCCCCGGCGACGTGGAGGCTCCAAAGTCGGTGTGCGGCAGCGCCTGGTGTTCCGCTGTCCGTCGTCAACGATTCTGCCACTTTACATGTGCCAAGGATGGGGTTTATGTAGGGAAAACCGCCCGGTTCGGCGGGAGCCTCACTGCAGCGCGGCCATATTGGTTCAGCGCCACCTAGCGCCACCAGTTCATAAACACAGTTGAGCACACAATTGAATGCAGATATAGTGGTTAGGTAGACTTTGAGTTCAAAAGACAAAGATGACCACAGGTTTCTGTTAGCAGTGCGCTGGGTGTAACAAAAAGCAAGAAACAGTTTTCACAATTGTTTTTAAAAGTAAGGCATTCTATGGGCACTGTCACAGTATTAAGACAGTAGGAAATTTGAAGTAAGATGAATTGACAGCTTGTAATATAAGCAATTTAGTGGGATGAGGTCATAAAAGTTGCATGTAAGAGATATTAGGTGATAGGATGCAAAGAACCACTCCAGACCAGATGAACAATAAAAGTTAGTTTTATTAAGAGACAACTTTGTAGTGGCCCTCTTGAGATCTGTCCACTCACCAACTGACACACTTGAACTCTTCTGGTTATGGACAGAGAACAAGGAATGTGGACCCGCACAGGGTTCCTTCAACTAGAGCTGAACAACAGATTAAAGCACAATAAGGGTGGATGAGTGATTATGTTTATGACTACGTTCAACCAGGTGTTATCTCCCATTTTCACTACAATCTTGAACACATAGACCTTCACAGCCCATACTCTAATCTCAAACACCTTAATGGCACTGTTAAATATTTCATCCAATTTCCTCAGTGACATGACCTGGTCAGGAGCTCTCTAATTCAAGATGATGTGCAAATTATATTTATGGATTGGTGTACCATCGTTGGCAACAAAAAACCCTCCCTTTAATATCCCTATCTTTGAATCGGACGTTGGCCAACAGGTAGCCCTCCAGCTGTATGTTACTACCATGGTACCCATTAGGACTGATGTCATTGAAAATGTATTTAATCGTGGGCCGATGAGCTTTAAACATGGATGCAGAAATAATAGTGTATTGAACCAGAGTCCACCATCAAGGTTACCACTGGGTCCTTCATCACAAACTTGGCACTGGTGTGATTATCGTCTAGCCTCCTTAGGGTCTTCTACACACATTGCTCTCACTCCCTAATCTTGACCTTCCTCCTCAGCAACTATGCTATTCTGGACTCCATCTCTGTACATGTCTGTGAAATGCCTTTTCCTAGCACACTGTCTACACTCCTTCCCAATTGCATAGCAAGACCTGGATTCTGAACGATGATACATATGACTAAACATTTAACACCATTTTAACCCTTTCCCTGAATCCATACATTGTTTATTGGTTAAATTGTCCATTGCATTTCCTTCATTAGTCAATATCAGTTTTTAGAGATGAATTTCACTTCACTTCATGTCTCTTGGGCTTCAATATTGCATTTCCCTAATATAATGTTCTGATTCATTGTTAATAGTCATGGCATCCTTCAACAGTGCATTACTTGCAGCCCATCACCTATCCTGCACTTTTTGCTGGCATATCGAGTAATTAGGTTTGACCTTTATCAGTTCATTAGTCATGAGTCTGAATTGGTACTTAAAAGTCAGTTCCTTTGGTCTAGTCACAAACTCATTCACAGATTCCTAATGCACTGTAGTTGAGTGCAGAATTTGGGTTTTTACATGGCAATGTTTATAGTCTTCTCAAATTTGGTCTCCTATATTGACTTTGGGTGACCCCATCTCAAGCATCCACTGCTACAGGTAAAAATCTCAGCACTTTGCTCCCCTTACCTAATTCGCACACTAACAACACTTTCTCCTGCTCACTGAAAAATATTATCAATCCAGAGCCGCAGTATAGTTTTCAAAAATGGCAATCCATCCCACCCACTAGATTGAAGGCAAACCAAAATGCTGGAACAAGGAAGGAGGCACAATGTTTGCTTGATTGGCTTCCATCTGCACTGTAAAACAGTGTCTTTACTGTAAAACAATACTAAAAAAATAGGGATGGGAGGTAGGTTATTAATAGTTCTGCCATGCATTAAATCAAATTACAGCGTACACCAACAAAAAGTATGCCAAACCTACACAGAAAGTGGATCAAGGAAGCCTCGCTGGTCCAATATGCACCTTCTTCTAGGACGCAGGCCCTCACCCAACAATGGTGGCATACTTTATCATAGGGCCTGCTCCTCATACAGAGCTGTTGCCATTTCTACCTGAATGGCGCCCTGATGGAAGAGGCACTTATGGATATTTTTCAGTTTGACTTAAATGAAAAAACAATGCAGAACTAAACGCACATCTCTTGGTCAATATTTTCCGCCAGCAATTAAGTCTAAGATGGTCCATGGCCATCTTCAGGACCTTAGGTGTACTAGCACACTTCTTTACCTGCACTCTTCTTACCCTGTGTGCTATGTTTATTAGTAATGCAGATGCAAGGTATATAAAATATGCATATGAAATAGAGGCAATACATGTGATTCAATTAGGCCCATCCCCGGTAAATACCTAGTTTCAAAGTAAAGACAGAACATAGCAATATTTATTTATTTTATCTCTGTCAACTGCTTCCACGAAGCAATCACTCTTATTAATCATCATAAAGAACATATCTGATCTTTCTCTGTATCTGCATAGTAAACCCATACTAAATCATGCTTCACCCAAGGTGAGTCACTTCAAAACTTAGGCATAGCGAAATGCACAAATTAAGTGTGCATATTTTATCCTGTATTAATGGGTAATGTGCTCCGCAGAAGGAAAAAGGTGGTGCCCCTCTATAGCCAAACAGTGTAGAGTATATAGACAAAAATGTAATGATTACACCTATTTACATCTTAAAAAGGTGGCACCTGCAGACACACCTGTTTGTTGCTCTCATTTAAGAGAGGGATCAAAGTAAGGCATCTGTTGGTGACCAAACCAAAAGACCAAAAAAACAAGCTCACAGCCAAGAACTTCTACAATGTGAAGCATACCACCAGTGTGCAGTCATTTCCTATGTGGAAAATGTGAGGTTTGTTGACTTACAAAGGCCACAAAAATCCTTAAATTGGGAATTCCATGGAGTATCATAAAAACTCTGTTAGATTCCGCGGAGTTCAGCGAGTGGCCAAATTCTGGCATGTCACACTGCTCACACTGATTTTTAGCACTGGGAGCATGTTCAATGCTGTAAAATCAGCGCAATCGGCAATATGCGCCGCGCCAGAAGACGTTTCTTCTTTCTGCCGCTCGATTAGATTTTTTTTACTCAAGAAGCAGCCTTCTCAACGCGAACGGTAGCGATCTGCCGCACCTGCCCACATTGAGAAATCACACCAGGCTCGTCCTATCACTTGATTTTCTCACTTGCGCCCACCAACTTAACGTTGGCGAGTCGTGCGTGTGGCAACATTTCTGTATACGGCGATTGGCAGAGCTTTCTGTGACCATTTTGGAGAAAAAGATAACTTAAAGGCATCTCTCACTTCTCCCCACTGAGGTATACTTTCGTAGGTAAGAGTGTTAGGAGTCAGACATATCTGCCAGAAAATATATTGGTATGTTGAGACAGCAGCACCCACACCCATCAGTATGCAAATACATTGTCAGGTGTTTTACACTTTAGGATATTTATCATACGCTATTTATCTGCAAAGTATGTGATTATAATTATAATGATTGTAAGCATTATAAAAAACTAAGCAATTATTACACAAATTCGGCCAATGGTCAAATAGGTCCCAATCATATTTCATTACAGCATGACTAGGTTAGTTCTTTAAATTTGCCTCTCCATGTGAAACATCCCCACTTACCTTACCGTGCCATCAGGCCTTAATTTCGAGGAAACGCTGGCTTATGCTCAACTCCTGTATCATTATACAGGATGTTTGAATAATGCTACTCGTTCAAAATGTACATGTATGCTACTTTACATCTTTCTTCCTGAGAGACAGAACATACAAGATCACCTCTCTCTGTAGCCATGCTTCATCTGCCATGCTCATGAACAGTGCCTGCATTAGAGTGTGGATATTTTCCTTTTCTGCTTTCTTATGATGATTGTTAATTACAAATTTGGCAATCCAAGCACACTTTTTATTGGCTACACAAATATCTTAGACTACTTTCTAGACCCTGAACATGCACCATATACTGCACTTGGTTTGCACAAGGAGTGATGATGTTAGCAGACATCCATGCATGCACTGTATGTGATAGTAAAATCCGTACAGAAGACTTGCTACACATGCCAACAATGTCTAAAATGATGATTTACACCAACAATTCCTGATTCCAAGAGAAATGACTAATGCGAAATTTGAGTCTGAAGGAAGCAAGAGCAGTTGCTGAAGGCATGGAGCACACTTACTTTGAAAGAAGGAAACGACAAATAATATTGACACAAGTTTAAGAGAGATAAAAGAGTGAAAGATGGGAGTGTTGAAGAAAACAATTAAGCATATAAACAATTAAGAGAAGAAAGGAAAATAAATTATGATTCTGAAGGAGCATTGAGTTATCTTTGATGGAACATGGACCACACTTAAAACTCTGAATTACTTTACAAGGATTCATCTTGCAGGAGGTGTGACAGAATGAGTCATTGTACTTGTGTATACAAAAAAGTAAAACTGTCGCCGGTGGAGAATATTAAGTAAATTGAACAGAAACACTATTGCAAGTGAATAACACAGATGAAGAGGAAGAACATACCGAGAGTGTTTAGTATAGATTGGAGGTAAGAACTTGGAGAATACATTAGGGGCCAGATGTAGGTAACTCATTTTTACCGATTCTAAAATACCGATTGTTACCGAATCGGTATTTTAGAAAAGGAAAATGAGATGTAGGTAAAAAATCGGTAAAAAATACCGATTCGGTAAAAATCGGAAACCCCGAACCTTTATTTACCGAATCGGTATTTACCGATTCGTCAAATACCGATTCGGAAATTCACATTCAATCCTATGGGCCCGGATGCCCATAGGAATGAATTGAATTTACCGAATCGGTATTTACCGAATCGGTAAATACCGAATCGGTAAATACCGAGTCGGGGATACAAAATATCAGGCAGTTGATGTATCAACCAATCACGTGCCTCCACCCCGCCCCTCAGCCAGCCAACAGAGCAATCTACCAATCCTGTGCATCCACCCCACCCACAACCAGGAAGTGGCCACACCCATGCAGGTGCAGATTACCTGATCACACAGGAGAGCAGTTACACAGAGACAGGCTGTTGTGAAGCTGAGCTCTGCAGGACAAACAAATGGATCCCCAAGACTCCCAGAGGGAAGGTGCAGAGAGGAAGAGGGAGATGAAGTTCAGCACTGGTGAACTTCAGGTGCTGGTGGAGGAGGTTGTCAAGCACTACCCCAAATCTTTGGAAAGAAGTCTCTGCAGGTACCAGAGGCTGTCAAGAGGAACACCTGGCTGCGGATACAAACCAAAGTAAACGCAATAGGAGTGACAACCAGGGAAGTGGACAATCTCAAGAAGAGATGGTATGATCTAAGGATCTGTCCACTCACCAACTGACACACTTGAACTCTTCTGGTTATGGACAGAGAACAAGGAATGTGGACCCGCACAGGGTTCCTTCAACTAGAGCTGAACAACAGATTAAAGCACAATAAGGGTGGATGAGTGATTATGTTTATGACTACGTTCAACCAGGTGTTATCTCCCATTTTCACTACAATCTTGAACACATAGACCTTCACAGCCCATACTCTAATCTCAAACACCTTAATGGCACTGTTAAATATTTCATCCAATTTCCTCAGTGACATGACCTGGTCAGGAGCTCTCTAATTCAAGATGATGTGCAAATTATATTTATGGATTGGTGTACCATCGTTGGCAACAAAAAACCCTCCCTTTAATATCCCTATCTTTGAATCGGACGTTGGCCAACAGGTAGCCCTCCAGCTGTATGTTACTACCATGGTACCCATTAGGACTGATGTCATTGAAAATGTATTTAATCGTGGGCCGATGAGCTTTAAACATGGATGCAGAAATAATAGTGTATTGAACCAGAGTCCACCATCAAGGTTACCACTGGGTCCTTCATCACAAACTTGGCACTGGTGTGATTATCGTCTAGCCTCCTTAGGGTCTTCTACACACATTGCTCTCACTCCCTAATCTTGACCTTCCTCCTCAGCAACTATGCTATTCTGGACTCCATCTCTGTACATGTCTGTGAAATGCCTTTTCCTAGCACACTGTCTACACTCCTTCCCAATTGCATAGCAAGACCTGGATTCTGAACGATGATACATATGACTAAACATTTAACACCATTTTAACCCTTTCCCTGAATCCATACATTGTTTATTGGTTAAATTGTCCATTGCATTTCCTTCATTAGTCAATATCAGTTTTTAGAGATGAATTTCACTTCACTTCATGTCTCTTGGGCTTCAATATTGCATTTCCCTAATATAATGTTCTGATTCATTGTTAATAGTCATGGCATCCTTCAACAGTGCATTACTTGCAGCCCATCACCTATCCTGCACTTTTTGCTGGCATATCGAGTAATTAGGTTTGACCTTTATCAGTTCATTAGTCATGAGTCTGAATTGGTACTTAAAAGTCAGTTCCTTTGGTCTAGTCACAAACTCATTCACAGATTCCTAATGCACTGTAGTTGAGTGCAGAATTTGGGTTTTTACATGGCAATGTTTATAGTCTTCTCAAATTTGGTCTCCTATATTGACTTTGGGTGACCCCATCTCAAGCATCCACTGCTACAGGTAAAAATCTCAGCACTTTGCTCCCCTTACCTAATTCGCACACTAACAACACTTTCTCCTGCTCACTGAAAAATATTATCAATCCAGAGCCGCAGTATAGTTTTCAAAAATGGCAATCCATCCCACCCACTAGATTGAAGGCAAACCAAAATGCTGGAACAAGGAAGGAGGCACAATGTTTGCTTGATTGGCTTCCATCTGCACTGTAAAACAGTGTCTTTACTGTAAAACAATACTAAAAAAATAGGGATGGGAGGTAGGTTATTAATAGTTCTGCCATGCATTAAATCAAATTACAGCGTACACCAACAAAAAGTATGCCAAACCTACACAGAAAGTGGATCAAGGAAGCCTCGCTGGTCCAATATGCACCTTCTTCTAGGACGCAGGCCCTCACCCAACAATGGTGGCATACTTTATCATAGGGCCTGCTCCTCATACAGAGCTGTTGCCATTTCTACCTGAATGGCGCCCTGATGGAAGAGGCACTTATGGATATTTTTCAGTTTGACTTAAATGAAAAAACAATGCAGAACTAAACGCACATCTCTTGGTCAATATTTTCCGCCAGCAATTAAGTCTAAGATGGTCCATGGCCATCTTCAGGACCTTAGGTGTACTAGCACACTTCTTTACCTGCACTCTTCTTACCCTGTGTGCTATGTTTATTAGTAATGCAGATGCAAGGTATATAAAATATGCATATGAAATAGAGGCAATACATGTGATTCAATTAGGCCCATCCCCGGTAAATACCTAGTTTCAAAGTAAAGACAGAACATAGCAATATTTATTTATTTTATCTCTGTCAACTGCTTCCACGAAGCAATCACTCTTATTAATCATCATAAAGAACATATCTGATCTTTCTCTGTATCTGCATAGTAAACCCATACTAAATCATGCTTCACCCAAGGTGAGTCACTTCAAAACTTAGGCATAGCGAAATGCACAAATTAAGTGTGCATATTTTATCCTGTATTAATGGGTAATGTGCTCCGCAGAAGGAAAAAGGTGGTGCCCCTCTATAGCCAAACAGTGTAGAGTATATAGACAAAAATGTAATGATTACACCTATTTACATCTTAAAAAGGTGGCACCTGCAGACACACCTGTTTGTTGCTCTCATTTAAGAGAGGGATCAAAGTAAGGCATCTGTTGGTGACCAAACCAAAAGACCAAAAAAACAAGCTCACAGCCAAGAACTTCTACAATGTGAAGCATACCACCAGTGTGCAGTCATTTCCTATGTGGAAAATGTGAGGTTTGTTGACTTACAAAGGCCACAAAAATCCTTAAATTGGGAATTCCATGGAGTATCATAAAAACTCTGTTAGATTCCGCGGAGTTCAGCGAGTGGCCAAATTCTGGCATGTCACACTGCTCACACTGATTTTTAGCACTGGGAGCATGTTCAATGCTGTAAAATCAGCGCAATCGGCAATATGCGCCGCGCCAGAAGACGTTTCTTCTTTCTGCCGCTCGATTAGATTTTTTTTACTCAAGAAGCAGCCTTCTCAACGCGAACGGTAGCGATCTGCCGCACCTGCCCACATTGAGAAATCACACCAGGCTCGTCCTATCACTTGATTTTCTCACTTGCGCCCACCAACTTAACGTTGGCGAGTCGTGCGTGTGGCAACATTTCTGTATACGGCGATTGGCAGAGCTTTCTGTGACCATTTTGGAGAAAAAGATAACTTAAAGGCATCTCTCACTTCTCCCCACTGAGGTATACTTTCGTAGGTAAGAGTGTTAGGAGTCAGACATATCTGCCAGAAAATATATTGGTATGTTGAGACAGCAGCACCCACACCCATCAGTATGCAAATACATTGTCAGGTGTTTTACACTTTAGGATATTTATCATACGCTATTTATCTGCAAAGTATGTGATTATAATTATAATGATTGTAAGCATTATAAAAAACTAAGCAATTATTACACAAATTCGGCCAATGGTCAAATAGGTCCCAATCATATTTCATTACAGCATGACTAGGTTAGTTCTTTAAATTTGCCTCTCCATGTGAAACATCCCCACTTACCTTACCGTGCCATCAGGCCTTAATTTCGAGGAAACGCTGGCTTATGCTCAACTCCTGTATCATTATACAGGATGTTTGAATAATGCTACTCGTTCAAAATGTACATGTATGCTACTTTACATCTTTCTTCCTGAGAGACAGAACATACAAGATCACCTCTCTCTGTAGCCATGCTTCATCTGCCATGCTCATGAACAGTGCCTGCATTAGAGTGTGGATATTTTCCTTTTCTGCTTTCTTATGATGATTGTTAATTACAAATTTGGCAATCCAAGCACACTTTTTATTGGCTACACAAATATCTTAGACTACTTTCTAGACCCTGAACATGCACCATATACTGCACTTGGTTTGCACAAGGAGTGATGATGTTAGCAGACATCCATGCATGCACTGTATGTGATAGTAAAATCCGTACAGAAGACTTGCTACACATGCCAACAATGTCTAAAATGATGATTTACACCAACAATTCCTGATTCCAAGAGAAATGACTAATGCGAAATTTGAGTCTGAAGGAAGCAAGAGCAGTTGCTGAAGGCATGGAGCACACTTACTTTGAAAGAAGGAAACGACAAATAATATTGACACAAGTTTAAGAGAGATAAAAGAGTGAAAGATGGGAGTGTTGAAGAAAACAATTAAGCATATAAACAATTAAGAGAAGAAAGGAAAATAAATTATGATTCTGAAGGAGCATTGAGTTATCTTTGATGGAACATGGACCACACTTAAAACTCTGAATTACTTTACAAGGATTCATCTTGCAGGAGGTGTGACAGAATGAGTCATTGTACTTGTGTATACAAAAAAGTAAAACTGTCGCCGGTGGAGATTATTAAGTAAATTGAACAGAAACACTATTGCAAGTGAATAACACAGATGAAGAGGAAGAACATACCGAGAGTGTTTAGTATAGATTGGAGGTAAGAACTTGGAGAATACATTAGGGGCCAGATGTAGGTAACTCATTTTTACCGATTCTAAAATACCGATTGTTACCGAATCGGTATTTTAGAAAAGGGAAATGAGATGTAGGTAAAAAATCGGTAAAAAATACCGATTCGGTAAAAATCGGAAACCCCGAACCTTTATTTACCGAATCGGTATTTACCGATTCGTCAAATACCGATTCGGAAATTCACATTCAATCCTATGGGCCCGGATGCCCATAGGAATGAATTGAATTTACCGAATCGGTATTTACCGAATCGGTAAATACCGAATCGGTAAATACCGAGTCGGGGATACAAAATATCAGGCAGTTGATGTATCAACCAATCACGTGCCTCCACCCCGCCCCTCAGCCAGCCAACAGAGCAATCTACCAATCCTGTGCATCCACCCCACCCACAACCAGGAAGTGGCCACACCCATGCAGGTGCAGATTACCTGATCACACAGGAGAGCAGTTACACAGAGACAGGCTGTTGTGAAGCTGAGCTCTGCAGGACAAACAAATGGATCCCCAAGACTCCCAGAGGGAAGGTGCAGAGAGGAAGAGGGAGATGAAGTTCAGCACTGGTGAACTTCAGGTGCTGGTGGAGGAGGTTGTCAAGCACTACCCCAAATCTTTGGAAAGAAGTCTCTGCAGGTACCAGAGGCTGTCAAGAGGAACACCTGGCTGCGGATACAAACCAAAGTAAACGCAATAGGAGTGACAACCAGGGAAGTGGACAATCTCAAGAAGAGATGGTATGATCTAAGGATCATAACCAAGAAGAAATTGGCAGCAAGAAGTAAAGAGGCCGATGCTACAGGTGGAGGGAAGAACAGGGCACCTGCTCTCACGGATCTGGAAGAGCTTGTGGAGTCCACACTGGAGCCAGAGTGCGTTTTGGGGATTGGTGATGCAGACAGCTCAGTCCGAGCTGCATCATAGAAAGGTAAGGGACATGTCCATCATTCATCACCCCTTGCCTGTGTCCCTCCCCCAATGTGGCTGCGTGTTGAGGAAATCCAGTACAGACTTCAGTATTCACCTGCAATGCATTATGGGAGTGGTAGTCATTTGAATACCCATCAGAGCAGTTAACATGAAATAATGTCAGCCATGCCACACAATACAATTAGAGGTACAAAAGGGGGTGGTGATGGACGGAGCATCAGAACCAATCAAACACTCACACCCAGTCAAAAGATCTGGGTTTGATCCATCACCATTCTTTAGCCCACTCTGCTACCTCAGTTCAGACATGGCTATATGCAAATCAGTCTGACCCTGTGCCTCATGGGAACAGTCCAGCCCGAACTGCCAAGCCATGCCTTCCCTGGACCGGAAACAAACTTCAGAGGACCGGTTTCTGGCATTCCAGCTGTCTTCAGCCCGACTTGCTTGAATCCAGTGGCAAAGTGAGCAAGGGACTCACGTCTGAGCATACCCTGCCACACTTATGGCGGCCAAAAGCGGTACAAAAGGGGGTGGTGACGGACGGAACATCAGAACCAATCAAACACTCACACCCAGTCAAAAGATCTGGGTTTGATCCATCACCGTTCTTTAGCCCAATCTGCTACCCCAGTTCAGACATGGCTATATGCAAATCAGTCTGACCCTGTGCCTCATGGGGACAGTCCAGCCCAAACTGCCAAGCCATGTCTTCCCTGGACCGGAAACAAGCTTCCGAGGACCGGTTTCTGGCATTCCAGCCGTCTTCAGCCCGGCTTGCTTGAATCCAGTGGCAAAGTGAGCAAGGGACTCACGTTTGAGCATACCCTTCCACACTTATGGCGGCCAAAAGCGGTACAAAAGGGGGTGGTGATGGACGGAGCATCTGAATCAATCAAACACTCACACCCAGTCAAAAGATTTGGGTTTAATCCATCACCGTTCTTTAGCCCACTCTGCCACCCCAGTTCAGACATGGCTTTATGCAAATCAGTCTGACCCTGTGCCTCATGGGAACAGTCCAGCCCGAACTGCCAAGCCATGTCTTCCCTGGACCGGAAACAAGCTTCCGAGGACCGGTTTCTGGCATTCCAGCCGTCTTCAGCCCGGCTTGCTTGAATCCAGTGGCAAAGTGAGCAAGGGACTCACGTCTGAGCATACCCTGCCACACTTATGGTGGCCAAAAGCGGTACAAAAGGGGGAGTGATGGAGAGAGCATCTGAATCAATCAAACACTCACACACAGTCAAACGATCTGGGTTTAATCCATCACCATTCTTTAGCCCACTCTGCCACCCCAGTTCAGACATGGCTATATGCAAATCAGTCTGACCCTGTGCCTCATGGGAACAGTCCAGCCCGAACTGCCAAGCAATGTCTTCCCTGGACCGGAAACAAGCTTCCGAGGACCGGTTTCTGGCATTCCAGCCGTCTTCAGCCCGGCTTGCTTGAATCCAGTTGCAAAGTGAGCAAGGGGCTCACGTCTGAGCATACCCTGCCACTCTTATGGCGGCCAAAAGTGGTACAAAAGGGGGTGGTGATGGACGGAGCATCTGAATCAATCAAACACTCACACCCAGTCACAGTTGACTGGGTGTGAGTGTTTGATTGGTTCTGATGCTCCGTCCATCACCACCCCCTTTTTGTACCGCTTTTGGCCGCATTAATTGTGGCAGGGTATGCTCAGATGTGAGTCCCTTGCTCACTTTGCCACTGAATTCAAGCAAGCCGGGCTGAAGACGGCTGGAATGCCAGAAACCGGTCCTCGGAAGCTTGTTTCCGGTCCAGGGAAGGCATGGCTTGGCAGTTCGGGCTGGACTGTTCCCATGAGGCACAGGGTCAGACTGATTTGCATATAGCCATGTCTGAACTGGGGTAGCAGAGTGGGCTAAAGAACGGTGATGGATTAAACCCAGATCTTTTGACTGGGTGTGAGTGTTTGATTGGTTCTGATGTTCCGTCCGTCACCACCCCCTTTTGTACCGCTTTTGGCCGCCATAAGTGTGGCAGGGTATGCTCAGACGTGAGTACTTTACCACTGGATTCAAGCAAGCCGGGCTGATGACGGCTGGAATGCCAGAAACCGGTCCTCGGAAGCTTGTTTCCGGTCCAGGGAAGGCATGGCTTGGCAGTTTGGGCTGGACTGTTCCCATGAGGCACAGGGTCAGACTGATTTGCATATAGCCATGTCTGAACTGGGGTAGCAGAGTGGGCTAAAGAACGGTGATGGATCAAACCCAGATCTTTTGACTGGGTGTGAGTGTTTGATTGATTCAGATGCTCCGTCCATCACCACCCACTTTTGTAACACAATACAATTAGAGACATGGGAGGAGCAGGAAATAGTGATATCATAATGTGATTTAATAGTGATTTACACGGTGAAAGCACCACTAAGACACTGTCCATATCTGTCCACAGGAGAGACATCACGCAAGTCAATGCAGGAGAGGGAGAAGACACATTCCCAAAGGGATAGGAGTGAGCAAGAGGGCAGGGATGCAGGGCCCAGCACTGCAACCCCTACAGCACCCTGCACACAAGCAGCTGCCACACCAGAGGCAGACCCCATGCAACTTGAAGCATCTCCTGTGCTCCTTGACTCACCACAACATGAGTCACAACAACTTGACACACCAGCAGACACAGAGGTGTCAGACATCTGCAGGCCCAGGAGGCATGATGGTCCCCCGGAAAGGATCCTACAAACATCCTCCGATGAGGAAAGGGAGGATGAGGAGTCAAGAGAGTCAATTGCAGGAAATGCACCAGGTCTTACATCCACTCCTGTCAGTCGATCCGGAAGAACAAGATGTCGTCGGGTCCGGGAGGAAAGCGTGAGTGGCCATGATCAGGGTGTCTTCCGTGGCCTTGAGACCACAATGGTCAAGGTGCAGCGCCTACAGGCAAAAGCTATTAGTGCAGTGCACAGACAAATGCGCCATAGGAACAAAAATGTTGATAACATGAACAAGGGAATTACATCAATGGCGGACAGCATGAGAGACATGTCCGATGGAGTCAGGGACAGGTCACAGTGTGTGATGTCACTCTGTGAGGAACTACATGAGGACCGTGCACAAAGGCGCAGGAAGAGGCATTGCATGCAACAGCAAACAAGGGGCATGCACCGTCTTGCAACTACGACTTCACTGCTGTGTCGCCGTTCAGTTGCGATGCAGGAGGGGCTGGTGCACTGCTGTACTGATCTCACAAGGGGGATGGGGAGAGTCACTACAGCAATGGAAGTGCTGCTGACAAACCAGTCAGCCACCACAGGAGCAGAAGGTTTAGGGGACACAGATAACACTAGTAGCAGGAGCAGCACCCCTATCCCTAAAATACGAAGGAGCAGCAGACGCCAGAGTACCGGCGCTGGCACAGCAGACTTGGAACTAAGCCAACCTCACGCATCACGCAGTGCTGTTCATGGGCGCAAGCAGTGAGTCTGCCAAATTCAGTTGGACATGTGAGGGTGAGGTAACCCCCGTCCACCCAGTAGTGCTAGGCACACTAGTATGTTACAATTGTGTCTTCAGACATTTAACGTAGTGCCAAATAAACTACGTGCATTGCAGTACAACACGTGCTTTGCCTCTATACTTACTCAAAAGTAGTTGTGTGTGATCTCTGCCCGTCTCTGTCTTCCGTCTGTGGGTGTTGGTACTCCTACTGTGTTGGCTGCTGGTAGTGCCTGATCATCGTCATGGTCTTCATAGTCCTCCAATTCCACCTCTGTGCCCTTCTTAGTTGCGAGGTTGTGCAACATTGCACAGGTTGCAATGACCTTACAGCATGTCACTGGTGAGTACTGCCGTGCCCCCCCACTTTTGTGGAGGCAGCGGTACCGGCTCTTCAGGAGGCCAAAGGTGCGCTCCATGATGTTCCGGGTGGATTTATGTGCCACATTGTATCGTCTCTGGCTGGGGGTTGTGGGGTTGAGGTAGGGTGTCAGGACGAAGGAACGGAGTGCATATGCACTATTCCCTGATGTGAAAGAAAATAATACATTACTCACAGGCACACATTGACATACGACTGCGTCATCTTTCCAGGGAGTGTCACACAGTAAATTACCTAGCAGGTATCCTTCCCTGAATTCCCCCGCTGTCAGGCGGGTGTAGATACCACTGTTTTGGAATATGTAGGAGTCGTGGGTGCTTCCTGGGTACCTGGCCACTATATCTGTGATCATGTACTTGGCATCACAGATTACTTGTACATTAATTGTGTGTGATGACTTCCTGTTCCTGTATATGTGATCAGTGGCAGCTGGGGGGCATATTGGGATGTGGGTCCCATCAATGCAGCCAATCACGTGTGGGAAATTTGCCATGAGGTAAAAGTCAGTCTTGGTCCTGAGCAAGTCCACATCAGTGTCTGGGAAGTGGATGTAATGCTCCATTCTTTGCATCATGGCATCCAGGAACTTTCTGAATAAACGCGGCAGGCAGCTCTGGGACACCCCACCTACCACAGCAACAACACTCTGGTTACTCCGGAGTGCAAGCAGGTGTATGCTACAGAGCACCTGCACATGGGGTGGGATGGCGTGGGCCCTTGGTTTTGGGTGGTCCAGGAGTGGGTGCAGGTCCCTGATCAGGTCCATGATGGTTTGGGGGTGCAGTCTGTATCTTTGCAGTATCTCTGGCTCTGTCAATTGGAAGAGTATAATTCTCTGCCTGTAGACCTGCTCCTCCCTTCTCCATTCCCTCTCACCTGCTGCCTGTAGCCGTAGCCGTCTTGCCATGACGTAGAAAGCCGCCATTCTGGTTCCAGTGTTGCATTTTGGGGCGCTTTTTTATAGGCTGCACCTGGTTACCACCTGCTTTCAATCCATGTTAAATACTGATTCTTAAATACCGAATTTTCGTTAAATTCGGTAATTTATGGGTGACCTACATCTCAATGGTGTTGTTTTTTCCATTTCTTAATTTCCGAATCGGTAATTGTACCGATTCGGTCCATTTACCGACTCGGTATAATTTCCGATTTGGAAATTTTACCGATTCGGAATATTTTCCGATTCGGTAAAATTTCGGATTCGGTACTTTTACCGTTTCGGTAATATTTCCGAGCCGGTAATCTACCGATTCGGAATTTTTACCGATTCTGTATATTTTGGGCGACCTACATCTCAATGTCCAAATACCGGTCGGTAACGGACGAAATTACCGATTATCGTCCGTTACCGACCAGTATTAGGCTACCTACATCTGGCCCTAGATGAGGGTTATGTGTAGTTGGATGCACTTGACGTAAATCCAGGTAATTATTGAAACACCAAGATTGGCAAAATGGGATTTAAACATTTTAAAATAGTTTTTAGGGCAGAGAATGTGCAACTTGGTAAATGTGCAACTTTTTAGTGTAATAGATTTAGTTTTTTGTATGTACTACAAGTATTTTTTGCTGAAATGGTCAAGGTCTTTAACACCATTTGTCATGCCTGCAGGTATACAGGTTTATGAGTATGCTATGAGGACTGGTATTCCTGGTGGCTGGTTTCCAACAAGTCGAGAAACATTAGTTGTAGGGTGTGGAACATATAGATGTATCAAAATTGAAAATTTGGTTACCTAATTGCGATTTTCTGAGAATCGCAATTAGGTAATCGCAATTTCCAATGTATCAAACTCCATGAGTTTCATATACCGATTCGTGGTGGGTCGCAAACTGACCTACCTCATTAATATTAATTGAGGTAGATCACAATTTGCGACCCCTTAGGAATCGCAAAAATCATAGGGATGGTGGCCTGCTGAGGTCAGCCGACTACCGTATCTGTGATTGCATTTAAATAAAGCAATCTTTTTTTTGCAAAGAAGACTATTTTCCTTAAAGGAAAATGGGATGCTTCACAAAAAAGAAAAAAGAAAGTTTTTTCGTTAATTTTTTAGTAGGAACAGTGGTCCGTGGGACCAGTGCCTACTCTTCTAAAATGCTTTTACAAACATTCACAAAGAGGAAGGGGTCCCGGACCCACTTACTTGAAGTAGGTGGTAAAATGTGAATGTTTTGAAACAGCATTTCGGTCACAAAACATTCATACATACTGACGCAATTCGGTATTAGGAAGGGATGCCCTTAACATGCCCCTTCCTAAAACAGAATCGCAAAACCCAATTTGCGATTCGGTAACAGGTTACTGAATTAAAAATTGGGTTAGTAGCATGTGAAAAGCCATTTTTGCGTTTGTAAACGGGCCGATTCTGGGAATCGGTCCGTTTGCTTCATACATGTGGCCCATAATGACTAAAGCATATTAAGACAACGGCAATAAACCATTTTAGATACACTGTAGGGTAAGCTCGAGGAAAGTGGATTGACAGTGAAGAGACAAATGAGCTAGTTCAGGTTATTGTATACTGCTGGGACAAAACATACCTGAATAAGGGGTCAGCTATAGTTTGGATTTTGTGCCATCTATTGTACTTGAGCTGACACAGATAAGAACCAGGTGGAGTAATTTTTTGACCTGCCTGCATATTTTTCTAAATGTATTCAAGAATTTGTTAGCACTGTCACCCCTTTAGAGTGACGATGAAGAAGAGAGAGCGGGACAAAGCAATATTAGATGACTTTGAGACTGTTACGAGTGAACTCAACAAGACGCCAATGTTGAGCTACTTTGATGTTCAGAAAGATAAACATTTTTGATAGGTTGCCATCTTCAGCATTTTGGGAGCAGTACTTACCCAACTATATAAAAGGTGAATACAAAGTTGGTGGGCCATACGACTTGTTCATTTAGAGAAGCAGGGGTCAACTGATCTGCGATTACGTGAGGTGTGCTAGAATGTGGTGTGCAACATTTAACGTTTTTCTTGTAGTGTCTTCCTTTCCAGGTGAGAACAGACCATTGTACTTGATATGATATGATAGGCTATTTATACTGCAAGCAGCTACTCCTAGGAGTGTTCCAGCGAAGCTATAGCTGAAAGCCAGTTTCAAAAAAAGACCTGGATCACTTGTTGACTGTAATTCCAAAGGAAGATGATTCCATGCAGATGCGCCCAGAAAAGGTAGCGATCTACCTCCTGCTCTATGTCGCCGAATTTTTGGGGTGCTTGCCAGGTATTTATTGGTGGATTTTAGCTGTCTAGAAGGGTTGTAGAAGCTAAATCTGTTTATAAGATAGCATGGCCCTTGTGCCAGGGCCTTACATTTAAGTCTCTCTCTCTCTAATGGGCAACCAATGGAGATCCCGTAGGTGTGAACTGATATGAGTCCACGTCAAGATATTAAGCAAAAGTCGAGCTGCAGCATTCTGGATCATCAGGAGTTTTTCCATTAGGTGTTCCGGCAGGCCCAGATTCAGGGCACTGCTTTAGTCAATTTGGGTGGTAATCAGTGCCTAAATTACTGTTTTCTTTGCAGGGAATGATAGAAGAGGTATACATTTCTTAAAAGATCTCCTGATCCTGAGACACATCCCTGCCAGGCTTTAAACCTGGGGGCTGAAGGACAGTCCATTATCATGTAATCCCCAAAAACATTTCTGAATCTTTTTGAGGGCCGGGTTGGGGGTGGGGGTCAGGGGGAAGGGTAAGGTGCATTGTCTTTCCAAATTGTTTGCCAAAATGTGGCAGAAACGGCCCAATTGCAGTTTTTTCCTCATAGCAGTTCAATGGCACCTTTGCTAACCAGTGAAAAACTGCAATATGGCAGGTATTGATATGTGTGCCCTTCACCTCAGTTCCCTTGTTCCAGGAGAAGAGCAATTGTGTATCATCTGCACAGAAGATCACTTTTGCTCCTAATTCTTCTACTAAATGGTCCAAAAGAGTGAGGTATAAATTAAAGAGCGTGGTACCTAGAGCCGAGCCCTGAGGAACCTCTGTATCTATGTCTTGGGGGCTTGCGAAACAGGGGAGAAGCCAGACCTGTTGGCTTCTGTTTTCTGAAAATTATTTTAGCCAGTCCCATGCTTGCCCTATCACTCCGATGTCTTGAAGACGATCGAGAAGGAGTGCATGAGGGACAATGTCAAAAGCTGCTGACATGTCCAACATAATCAATAGAGCTACTCCCTCCATGTCCAGGGTGCCTTTAATATTTTCTACTGCCTCAACTAGAGCTGTTTCTGTACTTTACCGTGCTCTAAAGCCCCGTTGACTTGGGTGCAGTAGCTCGTTTACTTCCAAGATTTTGACAAATGTCTAGTCACCTGCTTCTCTAAGATTTTGGCTCAAGCTGGTTGTAGGGAGATTGGCCTATATAGCGGGTTTTGAATATATAGGGTGATATCGTCAGCGTATTGCGATATAATAATGTCTTTCATGGGGAAGTTGAGACCTCGTGTTTTGTGATGTTGTCTAATTCTGGCTGCCAAGGGTTCCATAGCGATGGCGAATAGCAGGGGAGACAAAGGGCACCCCTGTCTAGTGCCACGCCTAATTGCCAACGGGGCTGAGATCAATCCATTGAAGCAGAGTCTCATAGTCGGTTGTGAATAAAATAGCGTGATCAGCCTAATGAAAAGGGGACTGAGGCCAGCCCAGTCAGGATAGTAAAAAGATATGGCCATTTGAGCCAGTCAAATGCCTTGGTGACCTCTAAAAAGTTGGCTAATGCTGGGGTGTGCAGGTCCAGATGGTGTAGGAGAGCAAAAAAGGTCCTTAAATTGTGGGAAGTAGAGCACCCTGCTATGACACCAGATTGAACTGGCTGGACAATCAGAGGCAGTAGGGGTTGGAGCCGATTCGCAAGGAGTTTAGCATATATTTTGTTGTCTATGTTGAGAAGGGAAAGAGGCCAATAAGAATCGCATTTATTGGGGGGTTTGCCAGGTTTAAGGAGAATGGCAATAACAGCCTCGGTCGTCGTTAGAGGAAGTGTACCATTCTCCAGAAAATCTGAATACATCTTTGCAAGATGTGATGCCAGTATAGTGGCATAGGTTTTATAGAATGCAGTGGTTAGGCCATTGAGACCAGGAGCTTTGTCTAATGGAGACTCTTAATGACCTGTGGAATGTCTACTTCAGAAAAGGGTTCGTCTAAGTATTCCCTATGAGCATTTCTGAGCAATAAAAGTTCTAACAAGTCTAAATAAGTCATGAGGTCAGATTCTCTTTGTGATACGGAGGAGGTGAATGTCAAGACTCACTCACCTGCACTCCAGTTTGTTCTGCTCGAAGGATGAGATGACTATTCGCACCCTCTCTCAGACCGCTAACCCACCACACAGCTTCAGCAATATGTGATGAAGAAAGAAGCCCAAGGGTAGGGGGAAGTGGATAAAATAACAAAAGAGAAACACTTCTCCTTTTGACTCTCGTGGACTTCCTATCACTGTGCCTTCTTTGGTGATGAGCTTGGGAAGTCTTGTCTGGGGAGCTTTGTCTTTATCAAAGAAGAAAAATAAAATACATGTTACTAAATATTTATGTCAGTTACTACCTACACAAAATATCAAGCAAGCAATATAACTCTCTCTCATTACACAGTCTAGAATAGATGTACCTCTTTGATATGGCGTTTACTCTCACACCAGATAGGGCACCCTTAGGAAGGTATATTCTTCTCTCTTCCTAAAGAACTTTGATAAAAAAAAGCAGACACATAAACTGAAACATACCGACACTTGACATTCATCTAAATCTATTTGCTTTCCAATATACTTTGCTTACTTTTTAATCCGCCCCTAAAAGTTGTCCAATATATTATTTCTTGTAATAACCAGGTGCCTTTTACCAAAGGTCTCTATGTCTTGTAATCAATCACTCGCAAAATATAAGAAACATAATCTGTTCTTTTTCATTGGTGTGTCATCAGAGTTTGTTTTGTTACCATAAGAAACGCGATCAGGAAATGTCTAGCAGAGTTTGATATCCAAGATTGTCTTTTCAAGTTGTATAATTCGTGAACAAGAACTGTTCTTCTATATCCAAGGCTTATTTAAAGTATCTTGTGGCAATGCTGTCCTAAAATTGTTTTTAAAGTAAGTACTTACAGTTTTTCAAGGTTCTTTTCTTTTGTTTACCGTTCTTTGTCTTCCTGTTACAGGTCTTGGCGAGAGTTTCCGGGTCTCCGAGAGACGAGAGCCAGATGGAACAAGCAGACGGTGGACGAGGGAAAGGGAAGCCAGAAGACGCGGAGAGACGAAGATTGTCTGGAATCAGGAGCCGCTGTGGCTAGAGAGCGCTGCAGACAAAGTCGCTGGTAAGTCCAACCGGAGCACGGGTGAGCTGGATTAGCACTGACGAACACAAGCGCCGTTTAGAGGAGTGCGCTGCCTTTTATAGGAACTCTAGGGTGGGGTCGCTCATTGCACGTGTAAACGATAGAAAGAAGTTGTCCGTTTACACGTGGGGATGTATTTGCATATTGAATCTTGAAGGCAGACGTTATTTCACAATGAATCATTGATAAAACCATTGTACAAGAGAATAAGTTTGGGAAATAACCACTATGTTCCAAAATAAAGCACAAACATTATTATTGAAATTAGCACAGGAACTGAGAGCAAAGTAAACATGCTACATTCAATGGGCTGCAAAAGGACAGGCTGTTTGCTGTGAACACACCCTAACAGTGAATAGCAAAGAATAGAATTCAGTTAGGTGTTCGTGAACCTTCTTGAGACCCCTAATTAATGTGTCATTATCACCCAAAAGCTCCGTGACATATGGGGAACAGCAAGAGGGTTTGAGTAGATTTGCAAGTGTTTTCTCAGGACGATCTCCTTCCCCGTATCTCCTGGCAGTGGCGTGTTTCCCGAGAAATCTAAGTTCCCTGCCAGCTTCTTCATTAAAGTCAGAGAGTTTCCCATGGATATCGGCTAGGGTGGCAGGGTCATTATGTTGTGACTCTAAGGCCTTGAGTTCGGCCTGAAAGTCCAAATCTAGGAGGGCGTGTGAGGGCAACCACCATGTGAATTCCTGTTGTAAAGAAGTAGGAAAGGCAATTCTGCAGGCGATGATCAGATAACGTTCTTTGGGAGAATCTGTGTATCTGTTGTCCATGCCGCCACATCTTCAGATTGAATTACCAATCTAGCCGAGATAAGGAGTTGTGTTGAGTGGAAATATATGTGCGTTCGCGCTTCTGCAGATTAAAAAGCCTCCATATATCTACTAATTGGGAATCTGACATAATCAAATTGAGTGCCTGGCTAGATCTAGGGTGCAGTGCCCGAGCGGAGCCTGTTCGGTCGAGTATGTCACATAGAATAGCATTGAAATCCCCCCCCCCCAATTGACGGTATCACTGCCCATGGCCATGACTGTAGCCTCTACCTCATAGAAAAAGTCAGGACTGTCAGTGTTGGGTCCATAGATGGAGGCCAGGACCAGTTGGGTCCCGCCTAAGGAGCCTTTCAGCACCACGTATCTACCCTCAGAGTTGATACGTGAATGCATTAGTGTCCAGTCTACATCGCGTTGAATGAGTATTGCCACCCCTCATGAATCGCTGGAAAAGGTAGAGGAGTAGGTTGCCCCCCAGGGTTAGTGTAATAACCGGTTAGTGTCTGTTGGTAGGTGGTGGGTTTCCTGCAGGAAACATATCTCCACCTGCTGGCAGACTAAGTAAGCCTGTGCCAGTCGTGCTTTTCCTGTGATTATTCAAACCACAAACATTTCAAGTTAAAAATGGTGAGAGGCTGATGGGGAATTTAGTGGCATATATACATTAGATGTCGCACAATCTTAATGTCCTCCTCTACAAGTGAGATGAGTAGAATAATGAACAGCCCATGAAAGTAGTGTCCCCGATATGTGTAAGTAGATGAAGTAGCAAAGGTTTCTGTAATGTCTCTGATAGTGTTGTATGTGTGCCTCTGAAAACACAAAACAGTTACTATTCCCTGTTATCCTCCCTCCTCCCACACCAACCCCCCAATCAGGTTGTGAAGCCCCCACCCTCAACCCTAACAGTCCCACAAATAGAACAAACAAATCAAACCATGGGGGCAAGGGTTACCGGCTTACACCCCTGTCCATGTGGCAGGGTGGCCGGGCCACAATATATTGCAGAAAGCATATATAGGGTACGTAGAAGACTGCAAACAAGAATTAACAGTCAGCATCTCAAGTACAAATAGAGTTTATAAAGCAAACATTTTCAACATGTGTATGGAAAGTATGGCGAGTTGCACCACGTTGGCATTTGTCGATCAGTCATTGTTACCAAGGCTGGGGTCTTTCTCAGCAATCTGTGACGAGCGGGGCGATCGTTGCCCCCTGCAAATTCGCTTAGCATATTTGTGGGCTGATTTGGCATCAGTTAAAAAATTAGCTTGCCCATCATAAGATATCTTAAGTTTGGCCCGGTATAGCATTGCGTATGGAATGTACGCTTTGTGTAAGAGGCGCTTGGTGGGAAGGAATTCCTTACACGTGGCTTGCACGAGGGAGTAAAGTTAGGAAAATAGAGATATTGTTACCTTGATGATTGATGGGGCCATGTTCCCTAGCAACTCTACAGATAGTGTCTATGTCCTGATAGTTCAAAATACGTGCGATAATGGGTCAAGGCGTCCCACCAACTGGTGGCCTGGGGCCCAGTGATCTATCCCAGTGATCTATGGACTCTCTCTATTACGAAGACGGCTGACAAGGCCAGGGGGAATAAGTCACGCAGCAGTGTCTCAACATAGGGCTCCATTTTGGGGATGGCATTAGTTTCTGATATCCCAGGAATGCGGAGGTTATTGCGCCAGAATCACGCCTCCAAGTCATCGTTCTTTGGCTGTATAATGGATAGGACTATCTCCGTGCTGAGGAGGTTTTGTTTAGACTCGACTCGAAATTCGTTAGGTTCTGTGTTGCACGATAATCTAAGGCGTCAAGTCTGGATTCGTGCATGTCTAACTGGCATTTCATGGAGTCTAGTCTGGATGTGAGAGTGTCAACTTAGTATCAATGGATTTGAGGTTAGATCGCGTAGTGCAGCATAATTGACCGCAGGTTCTCTTCTTGTGGATCACCATGCAGTAGGGAGTCAGGCTCAGAGGTGGGATCCATGTTACAGGTGTGACGTTTGCAAGTCATTTTAGGCTGTTTCGGGTCGTTTTTAGGTCGAGCGTCAGCGAAGGACCTATTGCTGTTACTTTCGTGGAAATCTGAGACAGCGTTCAGGCACGAGCCTCTGCTGTCTCAGATTTGCCCTCGAGGGCGCGCACGGCACCGTGCACATCCCCTGCCTCCCATTGACATGCTCTCTCAATCACACACAGGCAAAGTCACGCTTCCGCACACACAATCCCACGCGCACACACTCAACCCCCCCGCCCCCGCCCCCACCCCCGCACCCCCACACCCACCCCCACACGCAGGGCTTACAATCACACACAGACGCAGGGCTTACAATCACACACAAACGCGCACACACACACCCTCCCAACCCCACTCACCGGGCACACGCAGGGCTTCCATCACTGGGGGGGGGCGGGCACCATCAATGTGCCCCGACGCCCCCCCCTCACCAGGTCTGTTATACTCCTCTCGTCCTGTTCCTCCCTGTGTCCAGACTCGGCAGTCCGCTCCGTTGTTTCTCCGCCCCTTCCTTCTTTCGTGCGTGTCACGCCTCTCCTTTCTCCCGGCCCGAAATCCGATATGCGTGTCAGGCCTCGTTAAGTAATGCATCTTTCTGAAGTGACGGGCGCGCTTGTGTGCTCTGCGAGAGGAGCCTGTGGCTGCCGCGCTGCCGGAGAATTCCAGAGCTGTGCCCTCCGCAAATAACCAGCAAACCCGATTTATAATATGACATCGTCTGTTTATTAAAAGGTAATGCTATTTTTTTTTCCAGTTACAAGTCTATTGCTGACTGTGCACAATAACTTGGTGGTAGCATGTTTGTATCTACCTTGTTTTATAAGGCCATTGATATAGCGCTTCGTTGTGACCCGTATTTAGGCGATTGTTTTTATTCCCACGTGTTTTTCAGAAGCTGCTGTCCCAGATCTATACGTGTTTCTTTAGGGTAAATGGAGGTTACTGGTGTTCCGTTTTTTCCAGACGTGTATTTCTCTTCCGTCTGTGTGTGTATTGACATTGTGTTTGTTCCTTTCGTGTGTGTGTATTAGTATCTCTCCGGCATTCCAGTTGGATCTGAATTACCTACATCCAGGGAGGATTTCCCAGGTGTCTTTGTGTTTACACTGGGTGTGTTTCTGTTTTAGATGAACGGAATTCGTCTGGAGCGCTTCAAATGAACTGCTTCACTCAAAGGTCGCTTCTGGTCAATTGTTTTTACAGTGTATATGCGTCCGCTTCAGACAAATTCAGATCCTGGCCTCTATTTCGGTCTCTGTTCTCGGACTTTAAATGCAGAGACTTATTTACGGGATTAACCTCTGTGTTTTCCCTGTATTTAAGGGCTCGCCTGATTTCTGCATTTTTTTCTGGAATAAAAGTGTGTCTTTGCGTTTGTTATTAGATAAACTTTTACTTCTGTACTTGTATTTGATGGATTGTATTTAAAGAGTTAAGTGCATACTTCCATGATGCAGTGTCGATTATTCATGGTTTATGTTTATTTTAAGCAATTTCATGGTATTGAATTGTGAATGTGTATACCTGATATTTGTATGAGCTGTATTTAATTGTACTAAAATGCTAAATAAATCTGAACTTCACTATTTCCCAGGGTTTCTCACCCAATCTGAATTTTTCATCATGGGGTGTTCTTGTGTTTCCCAGGCGTGCTTGTATTTCCCAGGCATGCTTGTGTGCCCCAGGCGTGCTTGTGTTTCCTAGGCATGTTTGTGTTTCCCAGGCGTGCTTTTTGTTCCCTTTGTCATGCACTCGATTCTGCCACCTATCCTTATATTTTAGCCTATCCCTGCCTCTTCCTATATCCTGTACTCTATCCTGCCACCTATCCTATTGTTATTCCCTGCTCTGCCTTTTACTCTGCCACGCACTCTCTCCTGCCACTTACACATATGCGCACGCTTTACCTTCGCTTCCGCCACACTCTCCGTGCCAATAACTCTGCCCCTCACTCTCCATTAACACTTATTCTCATGCTGCACACTGCTGCATTACTCATACTGCTGCAATCTGCACACTGCCGCACGCCTCACACTGCTGCCCGGCTCACACTTCTGCACACTGCTGCATTACCCACACTGCTGCATGCTGCACACTGCTGCACACCTCACACTGCTGCAGGCCTCACACTGCTGCACGCCTCACAACACCACCACATCACTCGGGGACACCGCCACATCACTCAGGGACACTACCACATCACTCTGGGACACCACCACATCACTCTGGGACACCACCACATCACTCTGGGACACCACCACATCACTCAGGGACACCACCACATCACTCAGGGACACCACCACATCACTCAGAGGCACCACCACATCACTCTGGGGCATCACTCAGGGGCACCACCTCATCACTCAGGGACACCACCACATCACTCAGGGACACCACCACATCACTCAGGGACACCACCACATCACTCAGGGACACCACCACATCACTCAGGGACACCACCATTTCACTCAGGGACACCACCACATCACTCTGGGACGTGATACCACCACATCACTCTAATACACCACATCATCACTCAGCACCACAACAGCACTGTCCTTGCTTGCTACCAACAAGCATTGCCATAGCCAATAGGACTCGCATTAGGAAAGTGTAAGCTATTTGCTTTGTAAATAACAATGCTATTAATTTATATATTTTCAAAGGCAACACATATTTAAAAAAATTGTCATTTACAATACCAATAGCTCACACTTTCCTAATGCGAGACCTATTGCATTGCAAATGCTTGTTCTCCATTTTGGCCACCGGTGGCAGTACCTTCTGTAGCCTGGCTAGGTGTAGGATTGCAAAGAGTAGCCAGGTCACCGTGGGGGAGAGCGGCGGTCGTCCAAGTGGGTTCCCGGGCAGGGTTGCCGCAAGCACCAGCCTAGGGGCAGTGTGATGTGTGATCAAGCACAAGCCCTGATCTATGAAGGGCGTGGGGATACACTGGGTTGTGCTACGATACGCACCCCGAGTCAGCACCCACCGTCTCACCCACCCAGATTCCTGAGTGCCCCCTAGTGTGTAGGCCCCACCACCCAGTGCACAGCGCGTCTCGCCCACAACCTCCGCACTGGGCGCAGTGTCAGACCCAGAGGGGACTCAGCGGGCGAGTAAAGTAAGGACTCCTAACTTTAGGACTCCTAAATGCCTTCTGTGAATACCGAAAGTCTTAAAGTTGGGATTTTTCTCAATTTAGGAGTCCTAAAGTTAGGAGTCCTAACTTTACTACTTCTAAACTGAGAAAAATACTAACTTTAAGACTTTTGGTATTCACAGAAGGCATTTAGGAGTCCTATAGTTAGGACTCCTAACTTCTGTGAATACCGAAATGAGTAAGTGCCTTCTGTGAATACCAAAATGAGTAAGTGCCTTCTGTGAATACCAAAATGGTACTAAGTTTAGGATTTTGTCTTCAGTTAGTTCTGTGAATCAGGCCCACTGTTGGCTTTGTCAGGATTCCATTATGCTTCCAACGCTGTCTAGTGAAGTGTAAATTACAGTCTGAGCAGTTAGTATTCAACCTAGCCAAAGGGTCCCAATGCTCCTTTTGGCATTTACTAATCAGCGAAAGGTTCAAAAGAGCAGTTCTGCTATATTTAACAGCTGGTAGCAGTGGAGGTTTTCGGTTTGACTACGCTTTAAAGGAGTGACTTATCATGGTCCCCCTATATATTATGAAACAGTGACTTAACTTCCACGCGGCAAGACTTCTCGAAATTATTAAGAACTATATTCCAACCTCTGATACGACATTGGACTACATGTTATGCCTTATGAATACTTCGGTTGACTTGACCAGGACTTTAAGGATCGCTTCCACTTGGATTTTTCCAAGCGGACCTATATTGATTGCGTGATTCTAGATTTTATTCATTCCTACACTGTGTGACCGGACTCGTGTTTAAACAACACCCTCTAATAATATCCTTGGCCTTGAAAAAGTCTCATGTTGAGACGAAACACGTGTCGGCGGTGTGAGCTGGAAAAACTTTTAATGTGTATGAAATAAAGATTTTGAAGAACAACATCGTGTCTGGATCCGTATTTTGGCATCTTACTTTTTGAAAATGGACTTTATCTCCACTAAATAATTTAAGCACAATTGTCTAATGAATAATGTGTTCCATTACCCGAAGATCTTGTAAATCATAAGTATTAACATCTGAAATACGCAATAATTTGTAAGAGTGCTTGATAAACCTGTTTTTTTCTTATGTATCTGCTATATTTAATACAGATCTTACCCTCTGAGGACTTCCGGGCAGCAAGTCTGGTGCTGGTTGCTTCCGGATGCTGATCAGTACAGACGGGCTTGCCTTAGGCATGCTTTTGGCACGCCAGCAGTGCTTCAGCACAGCGTGTCTACTTTAAAACATGAGCCCCAGCTACAACTAGAACATGCACTAACCAAAAAAATGGCGTCTCTAGTCTTCTGTCCCGGAAGGCTCCTTTTTCTCTCTTCCTACATTGGAGTACCACTTCCTCCTCAAGGAGCCCCGAACTAGCAGCAACAACAGGTGCAAAATATCAATTTTATAATTTTAGTTCCATTTAGTAAAAACATAAAAACAAGTGTATGGTTAAAACTAACCACAATTAAAAATTAGTATAGTGCGGAGTGCAGAAAAATAAACGACATGCTAATCACAGACTGACGTTCAACTTTGATTTGTGTTCTCTTGAAAGAGTATGGAGAGAATATCCCCAAGGATCAGTAGATGGATGGATGCCTGTATCAAGGTTATTTCTGTGTTGGAATAATTGAGGAGAATCTAGAAATAGAAGGTGAACAATTCGAAGTAACAAGGGTAAAGGAGTGCTTTTGTAGTGGAAAAATGGGCCTGAGAGCCAGGATGACGTTTTCTATAAAGTTAAGAACTGCTTGATAAATGGATGCCATGGATCTGACTGTGCAGGAGTGAAATTTAAGAAATGTTCCTGATGATCTGTGATGATGATTTCAGAAGGAACTGAGAAAAAGATTTTGAATTTAGTTGACGAAGGGTACCTGGGTAGCAATTGTACCATACCATAGCCAGAGTTAGGAAACATTACTGATGAGTGTTGCTAGGTGGAATTTCAGTAGGGATAAGTATGCATGTACCACCAGCAACAAGGCCACCAACACAATATAAGCCACTGAAAAGGTCTCAATAAATGATTCCCTTGCTCAACACTTAGTAGCTGGCAACAAGCAGGCAGGCATAATTTTGGAAAAAAGAACCATTGATGGACAGAATGCAGAACAATGTCATACATTCACCCCATTACAGAGATCTGGGCCTAAATTCATCGTTTTTTTGCTCCCCATGCCATTCCAGCTTGAACCCAGCCATATGTAAATCAGTCTTGACCCTGTGCCCAGTGGGAACAATCCAGCCCGAACTGCCAGTCCAGGTCCTCAGTGGACTGGAAACAAGCATCCTAGGACCTGTTTCGGGGTTTCACTCCTCATCAGCCAGGATAGCTTGACTCCAGTGGAATGGAGAGCACCGGACCCACGTCTGGGCATTCCCCTCCCACTCGGGGTGACATATGCAAAAAGAACAATTGATGGACAGAATACAGAACAATGTCAAATATTCACCCCAGTACAAAGATCTGGGCCTAACTCCATTGTTTTTTGGCTCCCCATGCCATTCCAGTTTGGACCCAGACATATGCAAATCAGTCTTGACCCTGTGCCCAATGGGAACAGTCCAGCCTGAACAGCCAGGCTAGCTTGAATCCAGGGAGCAAGGAACCCACATCTGGGCTTTGTTGTGTTTGCTTTGTTTGTCCTAAGTTGGCACAGGGTCAAGATTGATTTGCATATAGCTGTGTCTGAACTGGGGTGGCGAAGTGAGTTAAAGATTGATGATGGATTTAACACAGATCTGTGACTGGGGTGAGTGACTAAAAAGTTTCAGCGCTCTGTCCATCATCTCTTTGTGTTTGCTTTGTTCGCCCTAAGTTGGAAGGGTATGCCTGGCTGATGAGGGGTGTTACCCCGAAACCGGTCCCAGGATGCTTGTTTCCGGTCCAGGGGAGACATGGCTGGACTGTTCCCATGAGGCATAGGATCAAGACTGATTTGCATATAGCAGTGTCTGAACTGGGGTTTTGAAGTGATGATGGATTCAACCCAGATCTTTGATTGGGGGTGAGAGTCTGAAAAGTTTCAGCTCTCCGTCCATCAACTCTTTGTGCTTGCACTTTCTAATTGTGGCATTTCTAAAATGGTAATGTCAAATCCAACTTTACCACTAAAGAGAATTTATCAACACCATTCCAAAGATTTGAAAAATTGTGTATCTACTCCTTTCTGATAAGGAATTACAGCTTAAAAAGTGTTTTTTCGGGAATCACCAATCCTAGCCTATGAATAGAGTAGGTCTCACAGTAATAAAAAATGAGTGTAGCTGTTTTTCACTAAAAGGACATGTAAAACTTAAAAGTACATGCACCACATTTTAGTTACAGAGCACCATGCCCATAGGGCTACGTAGGTCCTACTATAGGGGTGGCCTATGTGTAATACAAGGAGAGTTTAAGGCTTTGCAAGTAGTTTTAAATGCCAAGTCGAAGTGGCAGTAAACTGCACCCACAGGCCCTGCAATGGCCTGTGTGTGTGTGGCCCAACTGGTGCTGCAGGTCCACTAGTAGCATTTAGATTACAGGCCCTGGGTTTATGGTATACCACTTTACAAAGGACTTA
This sequence comes from Lissotriton helveticus, assembly GCF_964261635.1. Lineage (NCBI taxonomy): Eukaryota > Metazoa > Chordata > Amphibia > Caudata > Salamandridae > Lissotriton > Lissotriton helveticus. The sequence continues at coordinate 612,620,866 of NC_136061.1, read as the reverse complement.
CAGGTAAACTAAATATGCCAATTCGGTGTATACCAATGTCAACATGTTTAGGGGAGAAACATATGCCCTTTAGCACCGGCCAGCAGTGGTAAAGTGCTCAGAGCCCTATATCCAAAACAAAATTATAGGGCAAAAAGTTAGGGGAAGTCCATTCTAAGGATGACAGGTTTAACACTATGGCATAAGTTTTGTTGTGGTACTCAAGAAAGTACACATTACCATGGTACACCCAGCAATGAAGGGAACTACCTTGTGTGTAGATGTGCCCCTTGTGAAAGGGCAGCATGCCATAACTCATAGTGAAGCCAGTTAATGGCTGAAGTGGGCTAACATTGCCCCTTGATGTATCCTGGAGAAGGTGTAAACAAACTGTGAAAGACACAGTCTAAGACTAATGGATAAAGTCTGGCTAAAAACCTCAATAAGCAACTATGTTATACATATGTTTAGTAAAATTAAAAGGTCTTGGCTAACACAGACCTAAAACAGTTATCAGGCTGGCATTGCCTGCTAGTCTCACCTTTGAGAAAGAAGGGAAGAAAAAGGGAAGAAAGGAAGCAAAAATGTGAAAAAGGGAAAAAAGGAAGAAAAGCTAATGTAAAAAGGAAGGAGGATAGACAAAAGAAATGAAGAAGGGCAAAAAAGGAATGAAGGAAGGAAGGGAGGGAGGCAAAAAGAGAGGGAAGAAAGGCAAAAAGGGAGCAAGGAGGGAAAAGGAAAGAAGACAAAAAAGGAAGAGGGAAAGGAAAGAAGGCAAGATAGAATTAAGGAAGTAAAGGAAGGACGACAAGGCAAAAGGAAAGATAAAAGGAAAAAGAAGGCGCAAAAGGATGAAAAAAGTAAAGAGCAAAAATGAAAGAAGAACAAAAGAAATAAAGAAAAAAAGATAGAAAGAAAAAGTTAAAGAAACAAACAAACAAACAAAAAAGAAAGAAAGTAATTGCCCGGATGGCTCTAATAAAAAGGGCAATCCAGAAAATAGACAGCGTCAAAAACTCTTCTAAATACAAATGAGCAGCAAAATCACGAAGAAATCAGACTGCATGCCTAGTAGCATTAGAAAAGACTCAGGAAAGTTCTGGCTCACCCCAAAATCATACATTTATATAGGGAATCCTCTCATAGAACATAACTAATACTGCAAATTCATCAAGGTGTGAGCAAAAGGTTTATAATTTTAGAAAATCAGAGCACAGTTTTATTAGATTTCATATTGCATTACCAACTAAGCACTATCCCACTACATGAATGTTGGCAGTAATGATGATATGCCATACACTAGAACAAAATACCACGCTGGGTGAACCTAGGTGCTTCAACCTTGAGGTTGAACTCCCACACAACATGCGATATCACAATTCATATACACAACACAAAGAGGCACACTCAAAATGTAGTGGTGCCCTTAATCCTCCTGTCATACTTCAAATCATTAGAATCCCAAATTATTGTGATTCTATGCAACATTATCATTTATGTTTAGTCCATCAAGAAAACTCAGTAATAAAGTGTAAACAATATTTATTCTTCATTCTTTTTATGTCTCTTGACATATGTTATATCAGCACAGCCAACATGTTTCATCCCTACAAGGGACTTCATCATGTCACTCTGACAGAGACAGTAACTTGCTGTTTCCTGTATTTGTTCTTTGTGTTAGTGCCGCAGGGCTCACATAACCCTTGGTCCTTGCATGAGTAACCCATCCAATTCAGTTTAGAGAGTACCAAAAACAGTGGAAGTTGTGCTATAAAATTGCTGTCAGACAGCTTATAACAAATATAGTTAGGCCCCATACCACACTACATACCTCTATCACATCATAACCTCCAGCTCAAGGCACCACATTACCCAAGCAGATCTCTTTCATGTAAGTAACATCCCTAACCAAATGAGTACCCAAACACACTTTGGGGGCAGTCCTTGTAGTGCTCTGGATCTCACACACGTGGTGTTTTTAGGAGTATCAGAGTTTACAAAAGCCATGAGGACCTGCCTGCTCTACACAGCATCTGGTTTACAAGGCCAGACCTACGAGTGCATGCACATACACACCCAATATTACCCCTTATACATACTTGACACACACATACTCGAGACAGTAGACTATCCTCAAATAGCCACAAACACCTTGGATTCTGGGAAAGTTTGCAAACCTGGCCCCTCTCCAGTTCGTAGCGCCTCCTAAGCTGCCATTTTTATATGTGACTGTTTTGCTGTAAGGTCACACAACCTAGCTCTCCCCTTTCCTCCTGAAAAGACCTCCTTTGGGACAACTCACACACTGGTGTTTCAACAGACTACAGTACAGTCAGCATAATTAATAATGCGTCATCTGCCTGATTCTAAGCAAAGACCACTTCAGCCAATTCCAAAGGGCCGGAAGTGCAAATATGTGGCTACGAAAAATGAGTAACGAAACGTATTTCAATTGCTGTAACCCAATGTTTTATAATCATGAGACATTTCATTTTGTAAAATACTGGTATTTTCCTGTATTAATTTTATTCACCTTTAAGTTATCACACGAACCCTAATACCAAAAATATCCCGCAGAGTCTCTGTAGAGTACTCCGTCTTTTCGTATCGCTATGCTCTTGCGTCAATGCTGTCAAAAATCCACCATCATTAGAATGAATCGTATTTATTCATTTATTAATCATCTTTTATGCATGTATTTGTTTATTTATGTAAATAAAGCATGTACCAGGCCTTATGGACTTCAGAGCGGTGTACACTAGCCTGCGTATTACCAATGTTTTCGTATTAGCAACAAAAAAAATAGTTTTACCCTCAGAGGAATTGAAGATAAAGAATGTCAAACTTGCAGGATAGTTATTTATAGCTAACAAATAAGTCAAGTACCTAGATATCAGGAAGAGGAGCTTGACACTCTCATAATGTTTAGGGTCGTAAGCAGGTCAGTTAAGAGTGGGCATTGAAGTGTTTTTCATCAGGTTGGGGACTGCAAGTCATTTTCACAAATTACTAGGAAACACAGATTTTCCACTTCCAGAAATGGACAGGGGATTGAACAGAGAAATGCAATTAAAAAAATAGCACCACTTACCAGTGGGAATTGTGGCGTTGGTAAACTGCATCTCTCTTTGAGGACCAGGCTGTGCAGATAAAAACTGCAAGAACCATTCTCTTTTCCATTAAAAAAATAAGTATCTTCTTCAGCCTATGGATTTTCATCGGATCAGCTAATTGCTTGTCATTTCACGACTGGACTATGGACACAGTATTGTAATTGGTATCAACCCCACAGTGGTGTATTGACGTGATGACCTTCACAGCTAGAGAAGGGTTGGGTGCAAAGTTAAACCACATCACCAAAATCTATTGTGATCTACACTAGCCTCCTGCTGAAGCGACAATTACATTCAACTTTGCCTATTTTGCGTTTAAATCCATTCACCAAAATAATTCAGCCTACCGATCTCCCTCATTAAAGCTATTTGGAGAATATAAAAACCTCTGTAGCAGCAAGGTTTTCAGACGTGAACCTAAGACATCCAGGGCACACCTTGCTGCAATCAAACCTAAGCCCATCACCTTGCAACCCCAAAACTTAGGATATATATATAAAATCGTCAATTCTTCTGAAAAATGAAACAGCCATCTGTTTAAGCCCTATCTTGATCTTTAAATATTTTCTGCTTCTTCCTCTGCGTTCCCTCTCCATCCTTCCTTTAGACTCTACCTTAGCTGAATAGCTTTTGCCTTTTCTGGTTACCTAGTGCTACCTAACTCCTCCTTCTCTTTCAGTCTTCTCGTTCTTATCATCCATCATTGCTGTGTGCCCGATCATCGCCTAGCCCTACTCACTTTGGGGTATATTCACAAGAACGTGTGCTAAACATCTCCAAAAAATGTTAACGCAACTTTACACATCGCAGCCTATCTCGGGAAATAACCCTGTGTCAACGTGGAATTCACAACATGGTGGTACCATGCGATAGACTGCCGAAAACATGGCCAATGTCTGCGAAACAACCACCGCAACAGAGATTAAAACACAAACCCCAATGCGTAAAAAGACCCGATGTGCCCAAACGTGAGAAAAAAACAGTGACAACCAGTGAGAGCCAACAATTCCCACTCGTAATGCGGTAAAAAGCACAAGAACAGCATACGGAAAATGCCACTAAAAAACCACATCAAATGCGGAGTACCATGGATGTGCCCTGACGGACTGCAGAGGACAACATGAACCCCACAATCCCCACGGAGGAACACCCAGGAATAAAGGGCCCGTGGAACTCCAATGAGAAGAGGAAGAGGAAGAGGGGGTATAGTCACCAGGAAAACCCGATTATCGCCAAGGATGAGCCAGAACACCACCACCAACTGTACGTCACCTCCAATGTGTCATTTGCAACAAAGGGGCAAAGATGGCACACCACCTCGGACCATGTGAATGCCGTCGCATGGCAGAGAAGGTCTATTGAAGAGCACAAGAGGCCCTGGACTGATGTGAATGGCAAAACCAAGCGTTGTTTGTTCTTTGGGTGTGGCTGTGTGCTGGGCTCTGTTGCCTACTGCAGGTATTCATCCTTCTTAACAAAAGCAAAAGGCAGGTGTTAATTCCCTGCTGCTACGGCGGCTTATCACCTGTTTTTGGTTCGCATCGCAGATCTGGCAGTTCGTTGTGAAAGTGGTGTTGTGGTTTTTTCGTGTGTTTTTGCACGGAAACGCCTACCCTGCATCTCATTAGGGTTAGTTGGTGGTGTCCACCGTAGAAATACATTTTGGGACAATCGCAGGAATACTGGCGATGTCTGCAGTTTGCACCAGCTTGTGAATGGGGTGTTAAATCTATCTCCACTTTTGATGCGTTAAGGTGGAGATAAATTGAGGATAAGTACTTGTGAATATCCCCCTTTGACTTTTGTCTACATCTCCCATGAGTTGCCCTTTTGTTCTGTTCCCCCATCCTTCACTCTCTCCAACCTCTTCTCCCAGTTGCCGCCTATGTGCTGTTGTCGTCTCAATGGTGCATGCAGTGCAAAATCTAAGATAATGTCTTCTTCTTCTTTTCAAACAAGCCCTGCAAGCCATTTCCAGTGAGCAGGTCACCTTGCTTACAGCAATGGGAAATAAGGAACACTCTTTTGCATGTGTGGCATATCTGGCTAAGAAGTTAATGCAATGAAACAGTTAATATCTAAAAGTTCTGTATTTCTGCATTTTGCTGCTGAATAGTGCTGGCTCTTTACATCTAATAGGTATCTTATTATTATTATACCCAGAACTCTCTTGAGAACCATATTACTTCAGCCACCTGTCACACATTTATTTTCTCATATAGTGTGATTTATTATACATTTATCTAAGTTAGTGATGCCCCTCCATAACTCTATCTCTTGTCTCTAAAGCTGGCTTTGTTAATCTTTTCATTGGCGTCATCACATTTTTGTGTGTCAACCCATATTAAACTGAAACCACCAACTTGAAGGTTTTGACTTCTGAATGATCAGACCCAACCAAGTGACCCATCAGTGCTTATTGTGGGCCACCTTGCTGGGGGAAACACCCATCACAGCGGAAGCACTGCATCGCGCTGCTATCGCATCGCGACTATTACATCGCAGATGGCTGCACACCGCATGCTACCGCGTCGCATGCTAAGACGCCGCAATGACTTTTAAAGCGCTAGGTATTACATCGCATTACAGGGCAAAAGCAATTACATCGCCACAAAACGGCAGGGCAAAAGGCATGCAAATGTACACCAAAGTTATTACGAAAAAAAAGATATAACGGCAGGGCAAAAGGCATGCAAATGTACACCAAAGTTATTACGAAAAAAAATATATAACGGAAATTACACATGATGGGCGAGGGCACAAAATAATAGAAAAGAAAAGCATAAACGAACGGATATGACACATGCAAAAGCAATTACATCGCCACAAAACGGCAGGGCAAAAGGCATGCAAATGTACACCAAAGTTAATACGAAAAAAAAGATATAACGGAAATGACACATGATGGGCGAGGGCACCAAATAATAGAAAAGAAAAGCATAAAGAACGGATATGACACATGATGGGCGAGGGCACCAAAATAGAAATGATTACGACCCAAATAATAGAAAAGATTTACGAGCACATATTGTATGATACAATTATGACTTCGAGGGCACCAAATTATAGAAATCATTTACGACCTCACAACGGACAATGATGGTCAAACCGTCTCCAACACATATAAAGAGATGATATTATCTGATATACAATTATGATTTCCGCATAACGGACAACGATGGTCTGAGGGCAACGAGGCCAACTTTGGTGCAGGGGACTAATGTTCGAACCTCCTGTCACGTTTCCAACACATATAAAGTTATGATATTATCTGATATACAATTAGGATTTTCGCCTTTTGGCCACACCAGCAGTCCCACGTCATACTTCTCTGTTTTATAGTGGCAGTTACTGGATGAACTAAGAATTTGAACCCTTGTATATCAGTTCATAGAACTAAGATTTTGAACCCTTCTATATCAGTTCATACTTTCCAGCTGCCTTTTTTTGCTGCCAAATTGGACATAGGCCTCAAGCTGCTAATGCGCATAAATATACAACCCTACTGGGAAGTGGTGCATGCTAGTTAGCGGTCCTTGCAATGTTGCTAATCTTCACCTGATCTAATTTATACTTACACTCCACAAGCAGAATTCTCTTTGAAGAACAGCAGTTAAGATCTGCTTATATAACATTTGCTCTGCTACTTGAATTTACGTTAATTCTGTATATTATATATCTGTCCGAGGGCCCCAAATACCAGAAATGATTCACGGCCAAATGATTCACGGCCACGAAACGGACAACGATGTGGTCTGAGGGCAACGCGCCCAACTTTGGTGCCCGGGACTAATGTTCGAACCTCCTGTCACGTCTACAATAAAAAAAACATAAACAATGTACATTTTGTTTTGGTGCCCAACATTCCAAGAAGAACTTACTTTTTATACACTGCGTGGAAGATTCAACAATATACCCTTAATACATTTTAAGTGTTTTTGTTACTTACTGTGTGTGATTGGGTGGATGGGAAAAAAAAACATATATATTTGCTTTCTATGGCTGCGTGCATGGGGTGGATGGGTGGGTTGGTTGGTGGGTGCGTGAATGGGTCGCTTGCTGGGTGCGTGAATGGGTGGGTGGATGGGTGGGTGGATGGATGCGTGGGTTGGATGCGTGGGTGGGAGGGTGGATGCATGGGTTGGTGGATGGATGCATGGATGAGTGGGTGGGTGGGGGGATGCGTGGATGGGTGGGTGGATGGATGCGTGGGTCGGTGGATGGATGCATGGATGAGTGTGTGTGTGGGTGGGTGGATGGATGGGTGGATGGACGGATGCGTGGGTGGGTGGATGCGTGGGTTGGATGCGTGCGCGGGTTGGATGCGTGGATGGATGCGTGGATGCGTGGGTTGGATGCGTGCGTGGGTTGGATGCATGGATGGGTGGGTTGGATGCGTGGGTGGATGGATGCGTGGGTGGGTGGATGGGTGGGTGGATGGGTGGGTGGATGGATGTGTGGATGGATGCGTGGATGGATGCGTGGGTGGGTGGATGCGTGGATGGATGGATGCGTGGATGGATGCGTGGGTGGGTGGGTGCCATAAGCAGGTGCACCTGCTTTATTTTGATACAACAAAAAACGGATTGTGCCCTTCAACGCGTGCACCTGCTTTATTTTATAAAAAAAAACGGAATATCAAAAGGGCCAGGAAATGTTAAAAAACGTCGGGTTGTGCCCTTCAACGCGTGCACCTGCTTTATTCTGATCTATAAGTGCTTCGTGTTGAAATGTGACTTTTTGGGGCAGGAGCATCAACACGAAGCACTTACAGATCGATAATAAAGCAGGTGCACGCGTTGAAGGGCACAACACGACGTTTTTTTAACATATTCTGGCCCTTTTGAGAAGAGACGACAGTGGAATAAGTGAAAGGCATGCAAAATGCAGTCCCTGCACAGAGGGAGAGGAGGTGGAAACACGGATAGCGCTGCTGACTTTGGTGCTTGGAACCAAGGATCGAGACTCGCCTGAGCCACAAAAAAAATACACACTTACAAGTGCTTCTTTTTTATATTTCTGATTTATGATTACCTGCAATATTCCAACAATTTCAACAATGTTGTCAATATTGGCGTGCGCTGCCAAGCTTGCTGTTAGGCACGGAGTGCAATGACTGGCACAGATGCGCAGGCAAAGGGCATTTTTAGCAGATGCTGTTCATGTATAAGTGTAGAGGGGAGTCGCGTTCAATGTACTAGGAGAAAGAAGGTGAGATTGTGTGAGTTACCAATTAGCAGGCTTCCAGTGATTTTGGCACAGCTGTTTTTGCAGAGGATGGCAACCACGGTGTTTTCTACATGTGTTTGGCCTCGGAGTGCAGGAAGAAACACTCGCCACAAACACAGGCCGTGCTGCTTTCCGTGCCAATGTAAGCATGTCAAGAAAACATATTTTACATGAACACAAAGATTATGTATACAGCGCCACCTCAATTATACTTCTGAATGTTACCGCCCAAACTACAGACATTGATTTGAACTTCCCTCCGTTTTTGTTCTGATATCTTTCCTGTTAATGAGTTCACGATTCCCCCCAGCACGAACCTATCTTGCCACGTTATACGTTTTTTTCATTTTCACATTCACACATCCCTTCTGCCCTGCCCTTCTAAAACCTCTGCTGCAGTTACCTCATGTGAGAGGAAGATTCCAAAGACCGCGTTGTTTTGCCATGCGACATGCTGTACTGCGGGGTAAAGTACGGCCCAATAGAAAGCAATGGAATCGCGTTGCAATAGATTGCGAGGTGAAAACAGGCGATGTAATGGACTCGGCGATCAAATAGATGCGGGGAAAAAGCGCGCGATGTAAATGTGCGCGATGGAACGTCATACATCCCCTTGCTGGCATCTTCACCCACAGGTTTGAGGAGGTGTGATCTCGGAATATTTGACAGCCATCCTCTTTGGAGGTATGAATTGCCTGGTTTTGGATAAGGTTTTTACAACATGCTTTGTTTATTTCTGATCAGTCATTCAAGAACCTTTGGGACGAACAATGATGTATTGTTTTGGTCTCGCTCACAACGAGCTTCTATTTAGAAGAGTTTCCTTAATTTTGTGTATGTGACAGAACGCCTTTATGCATAACGACTTGTTTTCAGGAAAATTTATTTCAAAGATCCGCTTTAATTAATGCATTTTGCTATTGTTTTGAAACAAGTCAAAAGAAAACCCGGAGGGATTGCGGCTTATGAATATTCAACTGAAATCCATTCGACTTTGAACAGTGCCATATTGCACAACGCAACTGCAGAGAGTTTTGGTGTTTAACAACCGTGAGACGGGAATCATGAAAGGAGTTTAAAGGATACGGCATTCTCACTGACCAAGGGGCGATAAAAACCCATGCTGTTATCAAATGAAACATGCATGAGTAAAGTGCCCAGGTCATGTCTGTGCTAAACAACATCATTCTTTTATCTTCCACCCATTGATTCTATCAGATCTATTGTCATTGTGCTGTTACAGAGGATACAGATGTTGGGAAGGCTTGTTTGGTTGGTGTTCCTAATTGTTTCTTACAGTCGGAGCTTGAATAGTTTTTATCTTATGAGAGTTCCTGATAATAATAGGCCTAGCTCGAGGTTTGATTGCTCAAGTAGGTCTAGGTGCTTGCATAGTTTCCTCTTACGACTGTGAGCTGGCTCTGGAAATAAACATTTTGCATGTAAATACAGTACTTGCTTTTCATTTTCTTGCATGTACTTTGAAACCACGCTGTGCTGGTACTTCACAAACATTTCTTTGGAACTGTGTATCATGATTGTCGATTCCTCATGAGTGACTAAACACACAAAAATACTTATGTACAAAATGCTTGTAAAAGTCCTGGTTTTCGCACAAAGCATCCCTTGCATTAAACTATGGGCACTTCATTTTTTTTGTGCAAATTTTAAAAGCATTGAGCCTCATTTATGAGAAATGACGCATCGCTGCGTGAAAGCAGCGTTGCGTCACTTCTCAGTGCGCACTCCTTGCGACATTCCTGATGCATCATATTTAATGTGTGACACATCATGTCGCAATGAGTTAAAGATACGTCGGTATTTCTGACGTATCTGTAAGCGCAAAAGTGACGCATTGCTGGAGTGTGTCACAAAAGTGACGCAACTCCAGCAATGCGTCCTTTCACATAGGGCAAGCCCCATGTGAAAGGGCCTGCGTCAGTCTTACGCCTGCTGTGAGACAGGCGCAAGATTTTGACGCAACAGCGTCCTAAAAGTGACGCAGTGAAATCTCATAGTGATTTCACTGCATCACTTCTACGACCTTTCTTTGCGTCAATACGCCCCCCTTGCATACATTATACCTGGCGCAGGTATAATGTGGCGCAGGGGTTTACAAAGTGACGCATCTACCTAGATGTGTCACTTTGTAAATATGGCGCAACAAGGTGCATTTTTTACACCACTGGTGCGTCACAAAAAGTGACGCACCAGCGGCGTAAACGTGACGCAAAATAAATTAGGCCCCTTATTCGTACATTTTGAGGGATAACTACTTCATTATGAGCAACCCCTACTTACAGTCCGTGACGCAAAATAAATGAGGCCCCTTATTTGTACATTTTGAGGGATAACTACTTCATTATGAGCAACCCCTACTTACAGTCCGTGAAGGTAGCTTCGAATTCTAATGCATGCCGTTGATAAAAACAGGCAATTTCCTAAAATCAGGATTTTCATTTGCGTGCCATTTTAAGATAGTATTTTAGTTAAGCATTTTTGCAATGTTTAAAACCCGCACAGCATCTAACAACATTCATATATGCATCATGATTCCTTATGGATGTGTGAGATCTGGTGTGGAAGTCAGTCACCGTTTCATATCCCTAAAGCTAAACAATGTAAACACTTAACAGGAAGCTCTTGATGGTGGCTCCTAGATTCTCGATCGTATTCCACTTTCCATCTGCTTACTCTCTTGCGCTATAATATTTTTTTCCACATCTATACGAATAGAGATTCTAGCGCAGCAATAATGATTTGCTGTTGGGGATTAATTTCTCTTTTTTTTTCTTTTTTATATTGTCGTCCTAGTACCTGGTCAACTATTCCCTAAATCCACTTTTCACACCATAAGCACGCTCAACATTGGTTTTTGTTGGGTTCTATTGCTCTTGCCTCTCGTGCCGTGAGTTCTGCATGGGAAGGGGTTCTAGAACGGGGTTGGGGGGTGCAGGAGAAGGACGGTTGGAGCCAGGAGCTGGACGGTTGGGTCTATATGTAACTCTTGTCTTGTTAGCAATAAAGTAATCTTAAACCAACTTAACTTGCGCCTTCCTTTCACTGGCGACAACAAGCTGCCTGCCAACAAACCCCCCTCGCTTGAGAGCGAGCACTTCTTGAGGAACATATCCTTGTTCCACCATCGTTGCTCGGAGGATTAGTCTCAAACCGAGGAAGCACACGGATTGCTGTGTTCCCTGCACATCCACAGTGCACTGCTGTCCTTTAAGGTACTGTGTTCTTGTTTGCCGAAATCTCTGCGATTTTGTGCCCAACGCAAGCTCTGTTACGAGTTGCCTGACCTTGCCTGTCCAGCATTCACATAACGTGCACAAGTACGCCACGTTAGCGACCATTTTGTATCTGCCTGACTTTGCCTGTCCTGCATTCAGGTAACGTACGCATGCAAAATTAGCGGCCATCTTGTGTCTCCTCACTTACTTCGAGACACTGCCTGTCCTGCCTTGAATTACGCGCATGCGCGTGTATTTCACAACGACTCCAGCCTCATCTCCATTTAATTTGCATATTTTTCATCGAGTCTTTGCATTTATCATGGAGGCCATTTTTGCTTTGAGCTGAACTGTATTTTGAGCATCTTCAGTTTGATTAATGTGAAGAAATATAAATCGATATTGTATAATGTTGGCCTAATGTATCCAATATAATAGCATACCACCTTAGGAAACACCCCTCCTCTAGTGAATATACTAGAACCATCCATACAGTAGGAATCAGGCCTTGACTGAACAGACGCCATGTTGGTTTCATTTCCTATTTACCTCTTGCTCTTGCTAGGAAAACACGTGACCTGCTACTGTGTAGAGAGCGAGCCTGAGAGGTCGGCCTGGGCTATGAATGGACCATTGATTCTAACTTAGGAAACTCAAGGTCGCATCTGCCTTTCTTGTAGGACGAGCACATTCTTGCAGACGTTGTGCCTGTACTCCCGTGCCCGAGAACGAAAGGGAGGCACCTTTACTGACCTACCCCCGAAATAGTTTGAGCTGAGTTTCGAATCAATCAATTGTGCCTTATATGGGTTTTCCTGTTGGTTTCACAAGAAGTGGTACTTTTCCATGTACGGGGTTTTCATGAGGTATGCTGAAAGTATATATGCACTGCTTTGAATGTAATCCAGGAGTCTCCTCTGCGCACCTTTGAGGGTGAAGGAGAGAGTGAGGCTCCCCTATACAGGGCGCTTTGCAAAATAAACGATTGAACCTTCTCCATTGCCGACTGACTTATTTTTTGGTAATAAGGTATATGGGCTATTGGTAAGTATAGCTCTATGGTATATTTTTCTAGTACTTCAAATACAGCGGTGACACAAACAACTCCTCAAACAATGTATCCTTATTCCATTTTGGTGACACACACACCATTACCATATGTATCTTAAATAGCAAATTCAAGCTTTGACACACATACCTCTTTTTGTTAGGTGTCCTCTTTTATTGTTCTTTTTGCACTCATTTATTGCTGCACTGATTTTGTTCTGTTCTGTTCACTTCATTAAACCTGTATTTTACATTACCTTTCCAGTTTTTGGCTCTACTTTCAATCTACTTGTGCATATTTTATCAGTCATGCATCAAGTAACAATGCCTCCTGCTGCATTCACACCTAACCCTGGTTCCCCTAAATCAGATTGGGAAAAGTGGAAAGAAAGGTATGAGGCATATTTATATGCTCTTGACGGGAGTCGTTCACACACAAGAAGAAATTTGCCATTCTACGACACTGTTTAGGTTCAGAAGGCCGCAGTATTTTAAACCATGTTCCCAAAGTTTTTGTTTAATTCATTGAAGGTGACTGGGATGGAATTGAAGATGAATATGCCACAGCCATTAAATCTCTTGATGCTAGATTTAAAGTTTGTAAAAACGTGACGTTAGGAAGGCACAAATTCTACAAAATGGCGCAATTACCTGGAGAGTCTGCTTCTAGCTATGTGGGTGCTTTACGCATTTTGGCTGTTTCATGCATATACAAAGCATTTGAAGAAGAGATGATCAGAGATCAATTAGTAGAAAAAACTAATAATAACAAGCATTTACAATGCAACGGTTTCGCCTTTGGAAAAGTTTGAGCTATTGGCCTTGTAAATGACAAAATTTGTATTTATGTGTTGGTTAAGAAAACAGATAAATAAATGGCATTGTCATTTACATTGCCAATAGCTCTAACTTTTCCAAAGGCGAAACCGTTGCATTGTAAATGCTTGTTTTAAAAGAAGTGACGCCTTTAGAAGTACTGCTTCACCGGGAGATAGCTCGGGCGGTTAACTCACCAGCTGAGCTGTTTCATCCATTCAACTCGTAAATCACAGAAGGCCTGGGCCGCTCTCATTTTGGAGGTGGATCACACTCTTAACATGGATTTTGTTCATATTAACACTTGTAATTTATAGCGCATTGAAGCTGCAAAAGACGAAGACAGAAAAACCTGCCCAGTAAACACAGTATTTAGAGGCTACTCGAGTTCAGGCTTGGACTACATAGCGCATCGTAGTGAAATGCGTTCTTGAATAGTAACAGGTTATAAGTTATTGTATATCAAGTTCTTTTAAGCGATATTAAATACAAAAACAATTCGTAGTATAAAATAAGCCTGTGTTTAAAAATGGAAGTGTCCTGACAACATTGACTTGGCCCCCAGTGGCTGGCACGGGGCCGCGCGCGGGTTTGCTGCCTGCTGCTGCTGCTTGTATTTATTCGCAGCCGGGTGTTTCCTGTGCTGTGCTTCCCTCTTTGACACTCAGAGGAGGCCGGTCTGATCAGTGCGGCTCCTGGGAGTGCGGTGCCACCGGAGGCCGGAGAGCTGGTGGGTAAGAGTGCCAGGGTGCTGCTGCTCGGGGCATCGGGCGCAGGCTGCCGCCAGGAGAGGCGCTATAGCGGCGGCTAAGCCGGGGGAAGGAACCAACACACTCAACACTCAACACACGTTCACGGAGGTATTCTGATATCCTGTACCCGGAGGGTATCGATGATGGATCAATAGAAGGGGAGGTGCTCCCGTGAGCGCTCAGACTGCTTCCAGGCGCTCGAACACCTGCTTCAGTCGGAGGAGGAAACCAAATCTCGGCCACAAAAAGGAGCTGTTCTCTCAAAGGTTTCCTGATGCCCTGGACCCGGAGGGTATCGATTATGGATTGATTGGAGGGGTGTCCATGTGCCTCTTCAGTCTGTGAGCGCTCAGGGTGCTTCTAGGCGCATCAACGCTTGCTACAGGCTCGGAAGATAAGCACATCTCTACCGGCAGAGGAGGCCAGCTCTCGGAGGTCTTCCCATACCCTGGATCCTGAGGGTATCGATTGTGGATTGATTGGAGGAGTGTCCCAGTGGCCCATCCCGCCTGAGAGCGCACAGACTGCTTCCAGGCGCATTGACAGCTTGGTTCAGCCAGGGAGGTAAACACATCTCTGCCAGCAGAGGGGGCCTCTCTCGGAGGTCTTCCCATACCCTGGATCCTGAGGGTATCGATTGTGGATTGATTGGAGGAGTGCTTGCGTGCCCCCTCCCGCTTGAGAGCGCACAGGCTGCTTCCAGGCGCATTGACAGCTGGGTGCATCCGGGGAGGTGAGCGCGCCTCTGCCGGGGAGGAGGGCTGCTCTCGGGATCCCGGCGGCATCGATCCTGGATTGGTAGCAGCAGACAGACAGACACACCCTGCTGCTGGTCGGATCGCAGCGGCCGTGGATGGAGCGGGGAAGCTGCGCTTGATTCCCGCCACCCCCGTGTGCGGACAGGAGGGGGCGCCCGGTGCAGGCAGCATCTGACCGGAGAGGGGGGACGGTACAGATCCCGAGATTGTGTATCGATCCGATCGATTGGATGGATGTGGAAGCCCCGAGGCCGCAGAATGCCCGGATATCGCTGGTTTTGATCACGGAGGGGGAGCTGATCACCATTGGATGTTATTGATTATTGATTAACAGAGCCTCGGGCTGTGGAGCAGCGGAGGTGGGCCAGGGAGACAAGGGGATCCCCTAATGGACGCAGTCAGTGAGGGGGGGCAGACAATGGGCACCGCTTACCTTGCCTGCCCACAATCTCGGCCACGTGCTCGGAGCTGGGCACCGGCACGCACTCGGTGGTGTTGGAGCTCTTCAGCCGCAGCTCTGGCTCCTTGTACAGGGTGCACAACTTGTTCTCGCCCTTGGGGGGCAGCTGCTGCTGGTGGTTGTGTCTGAGGCCGGTGTTGTTGTTGCTGTCCTCCTGCTGCTCCTGCACCGCCACCACGCCGGCGCTGGCCGGGAGCTCTCCCAGCCCCAGCAGGCAGAGCTGGTCCAGCGCGAGCTGCAGCTCCCGCTCGTCCTCCAGCAGCGCCCCCGTCTGCTCCTTGCCGCCACCGCCACCGCCCCGAAGCTTGAGCTCCCCAGCTCGGCTGCGAAGCCCCCGTTCCTCTCCATGATCCCCGGCACTACCAGGCTAGGCATGGCTGGAAAGCACAAAGACTTGGGAACAAAGAAAAGAGAGTGAAAAGGAAAAAAAAAAGCATTTACGGACGGACAGTGGGAGGGTGCGGTAACGGGCACGCGGGGAGGGGAGGGGAGAACGGCGCATGGACAGCGGGGGGGGGCGGGAAAGGAACGCACTCACCTGGACTTCTTCCGGCGGCCGTGGTTGGCATAATGATGGACACAAACACCCAAAAAAAAAAAAAAAGAAACTCCGCCCACCGCCCGATGACTACACAGAGGGAACGCCCAGGGAAAAAATCTCGGGAACACCCCCGAATCTGGTCCGGCCTTGACGGACAGATCTCTGTTCCAATGGCTAGCCTCCATTTATGGAGCTAGCCAATGGAACAGAGGGCAACAGAGGGCGTATTCCAAGAGTCCCTTACTGAAGACTACAGATTTCTCTGGAGGCGGAGCTATCGCTCCGTGCTCCAGCGAAACCTAAAAAGGTTCATGAGGCTCTATTGTCCACACCTGATTTAATCTTACAAAAAGCTGTCAAAAGCAAATACACAATTTCAAAAGATAAATAACGCCAAGAAACAATTGGTTCAAATGTGAGAGCTGGCATTAAACCCTTGAACAAGCGTTGGGAATGCTACTGATGAGGTAGCACATCTCATCTTGGAAATGCAAGATTCTGTCCTGTCATAGATAAAACCTGTGCCAAATGTTTCAAAAAAGGACATTTCGCCAAAGTTTGCAAGCTGGCAGAACGTAATTCAATAAAGATTCATCCAAGAAAGTACTTAACGTAGTCTCACAGGAGAATCATCCACAAGTGAAGAAGACCAAATTTGTATGGTAACATGATCTCAAGAACATGCACACTGTGCTAATGCAGTCACTAATAGTACACAACAAGTAAGACAACCTTTATGTCTACTGAACGTCAATGGAGTGTACTTCAAAATGCTAGCAGATTCTAGATCACCATTTATGCTTATTATTGATAAGATATGGGAAAATTTGTCTCAGTCACAAGGATTTTTGCAAAAACATTTGACAATACGGCCAGTTGGTTATGGTGGAAAAACCATCAATGTGATAGGTGAATTTTATGCCAATTTATGTTTCCAGGACAGTAAATCTCGAGGTGTTGTGTATGTAGCCAAGTATGATGCTTGTTTGCGTGGGTGACCAAGGTAATTTAGGGATCGTACTGGACACTAATGATCCTCACCAGGTCATATTAAAGAAAGATTTACTCTGTGCACAAACCATCAAAGAAAAAGCATGGAAGTCAATGTACCCTGACATTTTTAAAGAAGAGTTAGGCCTGTTTAAGGGTTTCAAATACAAGATAAGATTGGTTGATGGTGCCAAGTCATCCATGCACAAAGTTCGCAGTAGTACCTTTTGCTATGCGTGACGCATTAAAAAAGAATTGGGAAAGTTGTGTTCTAGCGATGCTATAGAACTCATCGAATCTTCCGATTGGGTTTCCCCCATTGTTTTAGCCAAGAAGGCTAATGGGGCATTCCTCATATGTGTTGATATTCAAGATATGATGATATGAATCACCAAATTTGGGTTGACCAACACCCATTGCCCTACATCAACAGAAATGACAGCCACTCTAGAATGGTAAGTGGTTCAGTCTACTTGACATGACTTCCGCTTATCATCAGATTGATTTGCACCCCGAGTCCAGGCATTACACTACATTCATCACCCCGGAAGGCTTATTCCAACTTAAACTCATGCCCTTCGGACTTGCTTCCACATCTGCAGTCTTTCACAGGATTGTGGAGAGTATGTTCAAGGGCATTTCCGGGTTGATGGCGTTCCAAGATGATGTGTTGGTGTGTGGTGATGATCAGAAACAACACAACAAAAGGTTGCCTGCTGTTTTTTCTATTTTATAGAGCAAAGAGCCTTGAGAAATGTAAATTGAATGTGAACTCTGTAGAATATTTAGGTTAGAAACTGTCTGCTCAGGGAGTTGAACCTAAAGCTGGCCTAGTAAAGGCAATAGAAGATTTCAGTGCACCTGGTGATAAGGATCAATTGAGATCTTTCATGGGGTTCATTGCGTTTTATGCTAGATTTGTTCCAAATTGTTCTGCCAAGACTTATCACATGAGGAATCGTCTCAAAAGGAATGTAGTCTTCAAGTGAAGTGTAGAATGTGCTGGGGAATTCAAGTTAATCAAAAAAGAAATTGCACATGCCATTCCTCTTAAACCTTTTGACATTAATGACTGTCGTGTCTGCAAGCCCCAATCACGACAGAGACCAAGGATTTCGATCAAGTAGCTTTATTATGTTTCATTACAGCTTGTCTTTCCACGTCCTGCTCCTTGGTCACTTCCTGTGTGTGTGTGTCTGTTGACCGGAATTCGTGTCCGGTTACTGCCTACTCCCCCCGCTCGTAGTTCAGGGTCCTAGTGCCTTGTGTCCAGGGCACGACATCTCCCCCCTTGTGGCAAAACAAATAGTTGTGACACCACCTGTTGTCAATGACAGAGAGAGAGAGAGAGAGAGAAAGAGAGAGAGGAGTGTTTCTATAGTCCCTTAGTATTTGGCACAGTGCCTGCCCTATCGATATCTGTGTCAGTTTAGCTCGTTGTACAGCCTTCTTTATCGCTCCCATGAACCTTTCTGCCATGCCATTTGCCTGTGACCACAATGGCGTTATTTTAGGCTGACGGATCCCTAGGTAGTCCATGAATTTTCTGAACTCCTCTTCTGAGAAGGGCGGACCATGGTCAGTCTTTAAAGTCTGTGGGGAGCCCCACGCCGCGAAGACGACATCCATGACTGGAAGCGTCGAGCTTGCTGATGTTGACGCCACTTGCCGCACAATGGTAAATCTGGAAAATTCATCAATTATCACCAGCAGGTAGTTTCCTGTCCCCAGGGGCCCATAGAAATTGGCTGCCAACTCAGTCCACACTGCCTTCGGGAGTTCTGACATCTGTAGTGGTTTCGGTTTCGTCGGCTGTCCTGTCACTTGACAGACACGGCAGTATGCGACTGCGTCTTCTACCATGTTGTCTAATCCCGGGAACCACACCTTTTCCCGTAGCATTTTCTTTGTTGCTACCATGCCTCTATGCGATTCGTGAGCTAAGTCCACCGTCTGTCTTCTCAGCTCTCCTGGCATTACTACTCTCGTTCCACTCATCATTATTCCATTCTTGGTCTCTGAGAGCTTCATGGATCTTTTTGAATGTCAACATTTCTTCTTTGATCACGCCTTTTTCCATGATGCTGTTGTTATTGACATGCCTCCACCTCTGTTGTCTTGTCACCATTTTGATCACTTGCATTGTTGCATCCCGCTCTGTTTCTTATTCCAATTCTTCCATCTTGATCGATGTTGGAGTATTATGTTTTAGTACAAAGTTCAGGTATTCCTCCGCCATCGATGTTGCCTCAGGTGTGTGCGGTAGATGGTGCCTTGACATGTAGTCTGCCGGGTTGCGCTCTTTGCCTGGTTTGTGTATGATCTTGAAGTTATAGTCCATGAGTCTTATTCCCCACCTCACTATTCGGGGCGATATTTTCACATTAGGGTTTCCATAGATCGTTACCAGTGCCTGGTGATCCGTTATGATGGTGAATGGTTTCCCATATATGAACATGTGATAGTGCTCACATGCCCATACCACTGCCAGACTCTCTTTCTGAGAGTATGCCCTCTCAATGTTGGACAGGCTCTTGCTTCCGTAGGCTACAATGCACCTTGGTGAGTCTTTGCCTGGCTTGTGTTGTGCCAGTATTGCTCCCAACCCCACCAGGCTGGCGACGACCGTCAATTCTGTGCACAGTAAGGGATCAAAGTATGCAAGGTGGTCTACTGGTATCACTGCTTGTCTGATTGCTTCAAATGCTTTGTTGCAGTCTTCTGTCCACATGAAAGTCTGGCCTTGTTTGGTCAGTTCCCTCAGTGGCGTGCTCACTGTGGCAAAGTCTTTTATGTATCTTGCGCAGTAGCTAGCAAGTTCGAGGAATTATCTGACTTCTGCAACGTCGCTTGGATGTTTTGCTTTTTCTAGCGTGTCCACTTTGCTGCGATCTGGTCGCATTCCTTTTTTTAGAGAAAATATGTCCAAAGAACACCAATTTGTCTCGCCCAATTTCACATTTGTCCTCGTTTAATGTCAACCCTGCTTGTTCTTGCTGGGAGCACACCTACCGCAGTGCTTTGAACACCAGAATGTTGTCAGTGTAGTTCAGACTATTTTTTCCGGCCTTATTACTTGCCGTATTGTCTCTTGGAATATTTCGACAGCCGATGAGATTCCAAAACTCAAACGCTTGTATCGAAAAAGACCCATGTGCATGGAGAATGTTGTGATGTATCTGGACTGAGGGTCAAGTTCTAGCTGATGATATCCTTTGCACAGGTCTAGCTTTGAGAAACGTCGTGTCCCTGTCAGGCAGCTGATCATGTCGTCGAGGTGTGGTCCAGGGTGTCTTTCACGTTCGATTGCTGTGTTCGGTATTCTCATGTCAACACAGATGCGAATTTTGGAGGTGTTCTTCTTGGGCACTGCCACTATTGGCATACACTCATGGTGTCGGTCCCTTCGCTGGCTCTATGATGTCCTGACTTAGTAGCGCTTCAATTTCTTCCTCTACTTGTGGTTGTAGGTGGATTGGTACTCTCCTGTGATGTTGAGCCACTGGTTTTACTGCTTCATTGATGTGCAGTGTTATCTGTCGTCCTTTTAGCTTCCCTAGTCCCTGTAGGAGTCCAGGATACTCTCGCAGGATGCTTTTCTTCTCTGACATGTGGTATGTCATTTCGAGGAGGCCCATTACCTGTGCCGTTACATTGCTCAATAGGCACGGTGCCGGAATGTCACCCTTCAGTACATGAATGTCTTCCTTGATTGTTTGGTCTTTATACGTCAAGTTCTCTGCAAACTTTCCCATGTTCATCACTGGTTTTCTCGATCCCCACGTGAATACATCAACTCTGGATGGCATCAACACCGGCTTTACTTCCATCTTCTCATATTCAGATATACACATAATGTTGCATGTTGCTCCGCTGTCCAGCACGAACCATGTACTGTGTGGCCCCACGTCTATGGTCACGGTCTCTGTTTTCATTTTTTTTCATCAGGTGGATACTTTCTCGACTCGTGTCTTCTTCGGTGGATGTGTCAATAACGTCGGACATGAGTTATAGGCGTTCTACCTTTTCTTCTTCCTCGTCTTCCCCTGAGTCAGCCGATGAGCTTCTGCTCATCGTTTCCATGTGCCTGGCGTGCCTTAATGTTGTCGTCCGCGGTCTTCCCGGTCTTCCTCTCTCACTTCTGAACTGTAGTCCCAGACATGCGCTAGCAAAGTGATTGCTCCTGTTGCATTTCCTGCATGTCTGGCCCATTGCCGGGCATGCGCCTTTGTGTGGGAATTCAAGTCCGCATCTGTAACAGGTCATTTCTGGTTGTTTCTTTGCCGCCTGTTCGTTATGCGTTTTCTTCTAGGTGTTTGTGCGGTTGTTTTCCGCCATGCGGTGTGCTTGTTCTATCCACCGTTCCTTTCCCCACTCCATCTGCTTCACTTGCACCGTTGCCCTTGCCAAGGACAAGATTTTCTCCAGCGAGGTTGGTTCCTACAGAATCCTCACGCGGAATTCCGTGTCACAACATCCTTCAATGACGCGCAGGCGAATCGCTTGTTCATTGTCATACTTGTCGAATTCACAGTGTGCCACTAGCTTGCGCAGCCGTGTCGCGAAATCATCGAGCGATTCAGCCGTGTGCTGAAATGCTATTGTGCACGTGTATCTCTCAAAGTCAACATTTCTAAGTGGATCGAATTTGCTTGAGAGACACTTTATTAGCCCTTTGTACGTCTTCTGGTAAAGTCATCTACTTCATCGCCTACCAGGTTCAGAAACAGATCCATTTGTTTGGCCTCTGTTACATCCGTTGCGCGCATGTACCGCTCGAATTTCTTGATCCAACGCTCCCATCTGATCCCTACTTGCCATTCTCGGGGACTCCTTACCACTTCGCGGTGCCGCCAGGAGATCTTCGCTTCTCTTCCTCCGCTGGTCTTGTTGCAGCAGGGGTGGGCTCCCGCACCGCGACTTCCTTTTGCTCACTCGAATCAGGGTGGGATCCTGGCTTCGCTTTTCCAACGGCACCTAACACACGTGTGCTTTGTTGTCACCTTCGTCTCCAGTTCTCGTGTCTGCAAGCCCAAATCACGCCAGAGACCAAGGATTTCGATCAAGTAGCTTTATTATGTTCCGTTACAGCTTGTCCTTCCACGTTCCACGTCCTGCTCCTTGGTCACTTCCTGTGTGTGTGTGTGTGTGTGTGTGTGTGTGTGTCTGTTGACCGGAACTCGTGTCCGGTTACTGCCTCCTCCCCCTGCTCGTAGTTCACGGTCCTAGTGCCCTGTGTCCAGGGCATGATATCGACCACACAAATATGTTAGTCAGAAAGGGTTGGGTGCCATTCTTATGCAACAAAGAAACAGCTTTTGCTTCCAGAGAGCTGAGAGGAGCTGAAAAAAAGTACTCTGTGGTGGAGCGAGAAGCTTTAGTTTGCTGGTGGGGCATTGTTCATTTTATACAATATTTGTGGGGTTCCAAGTTTACGGTAAGAGATGACCACAAACCTTCAGTTCGGCTTTTCACCACCAAGGGGGGAGACAAGGCAACTTTTCGGATTACCAAGTGGCAATATAGACTTTTAGAGCACAATTTAAATGTTGAGTACGTTCCTGGAAAGAAGAATATCTTGGCTGATTTTTTGTCCAGGTTGCCCAGTTGTGTAGACAATGCTAGTGACTATGAAGATAAGAATCTTGATTCTGAGATTATTTGTTATACTGTGTCTCATCTGGATTGTACCATTTTCGAGAGTGAATGGTGAGCTGCTTATGAAGCAGACCAAGACATTAAAAGAGTTATGAATTTTGTGTATACAGGTTGGGCAAGAGAGTGTTCAGAAGATGATGTCATTAGCAAGTACAAACATGTATTCAATGAAATATCTGTCATTAATGTACTTCTATATCGTTCTTCTTTACTTGTGGCTCCTGTTGGAAATCAGGGTAAGGTTCTTACTTTAGTCCACGTAGGTCACATTGGCATGCGTGCCATGAAAAGAATAAATAGAGTGCATTTTTGGTGGCCTCGGCTAGATAATCAGGTGTAACACTATGTAAGAGACTACATGTACTGTGCTGTTAGTGATACATCGCAAGCCATGGTTCCTAGTCCTGTAGAAGCTGTAGAATTTCCCTCTACAGCTTGGTCCAAACTTGCCATTGACATTATTGGTCCTTTGACGTTGTCTGTCAACGGTGATCCTGAGTATGCAATAGTTCTGATGGATTATTACAATTGTTGGCCTGAGGTAATGTTTGTGAAAGTTTCCACCACTGCTTGTGTAATAGAATTTCGTTAATCACTATTTGCAAGAGAAGGTGTCCCAGATTAATTAGTTTCGGACAATGAATGTCAGTTCACTTCATTACAATTTGAGAAGTTTATGGACTTCATGGGTATAAGCCACACTAAAACCTCTCTTTATCATCCCAGGAGCAATGGTCACTTGGAAGATTTAATAAAGTAATCAAATTAAATATACAATTGTCTAAAGCCAGTGGTTTGAATTGCAAAAATGAACTGAAAAATCTATTGTGGGCAGCGTACACCACTCCCAACTCTGATACTGAAGTTTCTCCGTTCATTTTACTGAGAGGTCGTCTTCCCTCTTCTAAGTTGTTGAGAAGTGGATGGGTGTGTTTGAGTTACCAGAAGCAAAGATGAAGGAGGTAAGCAAGAAAATAGTGGAAGCTCAGAAAAAACATGTTCAGCCAAGGATTAGGGAGTTGAGAGTGAAAGGTGGAGATCTTGTCAGGGTTAAGTGTCCACGGATTTTACCAAAGGGTGAGTCCAAGTTTTCTGGTTCTAAGATTGTGGTGAGAGTCAACAAAGGTGCGGTGAAACTGGAGGATAGAAGATGGTGGAACAAAAATAAATTCTCGGTTCCCAGGTCACATCACGTCCTGTCCCCTGGGCAAATTGTGTCTCGTGCCAGTTAGGGTGTGGAATGCCATGATGCCATTAATTGTGTTCCTTCCTCCAGGTTACCAAAATTGCCCAATAAGTTTCAAGACTATGTTATGCATTAACATGTTTTGTATTACGTTTTTCTCCTTATGTTTCCTCCTTGCCATGTTTTTATGCCTTATGTTTTATTGCCATTTCAGTTTCTTTTCTTTGTTTTGTTTCGTTGTATAGTGGGAATATGTGTTGGGTTGTATTGCTCTTGCCTCTTGTGACGTGAGTGGAGTTCTGAATGGGAAGGGGGTTCTATAATGGGGGGGTGTGGGAGAAGGACGGTTGGACCCAGGATCTGTACGGTTGGGTCTGTATGCAACTCTTGTCTTGTTTGGAATAAAATGATCTTAAACTGATTTACATTGCGTCTTTCGTTCAGTTTACTGTACTAACTCCAAGCAATCGCCCCATTTGTTCTATCATGTCTAAACTATGCCGTAGAAGGGTACAACGGTGTTTCACTAGCTGCTGTGAGAAGATGCTAAAAGCTCCAAAATGTGTCAACAAGGCAACTTTTTCACTTTATGATTCCCGACCACATTTCACCAGCTCTGAAGACTCTGCATTAGCAACCTATTGCCAGAAGACCTACCTTCAAAACACTGCATGTAATGCCCAAGAAAATGCATGGCTCTGTAGACAGATGAACCACGAGAAATACTCCCAGAATAGCATGCTACACTCCATGTTTTTTTTTATTTATTGGGGTATCAGTATGCTACAAACACAGTGGTCCCTCACAAGGACAATAGGAGAGAAGTAATAAAAATAGATATTTAATTAGATCTATATTGCGCTGTCCAGCCAGACAGGAATACCTTTAATAACGTTGTTGAGTCCTTGATACTGTGACACAATCATACTTATCATCTCAATATGCAATGGTGTCTCTCTTCATTTATGCTTGTCAAATTGATTAACTATTTTCAAGCATTACCTTTTGACTGAGCCTTTCTGTTTGTCCATATCTTGCTGGATGCAAGGTTGTGTTTCCACTTCATTTTTGTGTCACAAAGTCTGAAAAATAAGGTATTCCTGTCCAGCTGAACAGCGCAATATAGACCTAATTCAATGTCTATATTTATTACTTCTCTCCCATTGTCCTTGTGAGGGACCACTGTATTTGTAGCACACTCCATGTTGGGACCAAAATTAATTAGTCCACAATATAGTAAGAAAACTGTCAGGAGCAAATCCTGCTCTATCCATTCTAAAAAAATAGGCAATTAACTCCCAGAAAAAATATGCACCACCAAGATTCACCTCAAGCTTAGGAAGATGCAGAAATCCAGGTTTTCCTAACCTGAATATCAAAGTAGAAGCAAAAAAAGGATATCACAATCAACAGGAAAAGTATCTTGGTCCAAGCCCAAGAAACTTGAAGAATGGCATGAAGCTGACCTCAATGAAAACTGCAGTGACTCAAGATAGCACACAAAATTTTACATTACATATAAAAGTAAGTAGGATGATGAAAACGTTATGGATATCAGGATCAGCAACAGCACCATAGGAACTTCAATCCTCTATAAACTAATAAGTCACAAACCAATCAGAACTAATCACCATAAAATAATGTGTCTAGGACTTGCACTCATTACTTGCCACTTCTTATAAGCCCTCACAGTCTTGCTCCTGCACCATTCAAAGAAAGCTGAGTTTGCAGTATCTCCTCAGTCCCATAATTTCTTCCACTACCTGTACTCATTGCATGACATTAGATGCGAAAGATTACTCAAATCACTCGAATTATTCCTGGTAACCTCAATCCACTTCTGCTCTATAACTCCTAAATTTCCCGGCTAAACCTTACTGCACTCTCTTTTCCATGGCTGAGCATGAATTAGCATGTCCACAAATACATAGGTATATATTGCAACACTAACAATATTACACCAACTTAATAACATGGTGCATTGGGGTGACTAACTAGAGCAGGCACACATACTTGACTTCATACTCCCTATTTACCTGAATGCACCTCTGTCTGAGCTTTCCTGGCTAATCTTTACTGCACTCTCCCTGTCTGTTTTCTATAGCTGGCCATGAATAAACATGTCCCAAAATGCACTGGTGTATATTAAAAAATGTACAATACTACACCCATTTAATAACATAGTGCACTAGGACAACTGACTACAGCAGGCACACATACTTGACTGCATTCTCCCCATTTAGCTCCAAGTCTCAAAGACAATTCATGAATGCCATGTTTACCATAAGTGAAGCATCAACATCATAATCACTATATACTAACTTCTTCTAGACTATAAAGGGCTTGCCAGTAACCATCAATCAACTCTATTAATGTAAATTAATACACAACTAATTATTAAACAAACAACCAGCTATAAAAACTTTCCCTGGGCTCCATGGAGTTGTTTGTTATCAGTCTGCCAAGCACTTCAAACAAATGTTGCAGGGATTCTGTTTGGAAGCAGAACTATGCCGGGATCACAGAACATCAGTATGTAGGTCACTGTACCACATCTGTGTCTATTAGCCCAAATCCTGACCAGCTCATAGTGCCTTACCTGCCCTCTTAACCTTCCTGGAGCAACAGGTTTGTTGACAACCCAGAACCAAACACTATAGCCTCCTCAGGGAACCGTGGTAACGGATCATCACCCTTTGTTCTCTCACTCATGCATGACCACAATAAACAGGAAGGAGATGCAAGAACAATTTACAATATTTATTGAAACTATAATGGTCTATTATGAATCAACTCTGCTGCAATTATGAAATATATACAACTGAGAAGGGTAATTAGCATTACTAATAAACTGAAAAGAGTAAAAAGTCCTATCATGGCGAGAATGGTATAGCTGCCTAAGCCAAGCCTCACTATGTAAGCACAGTGATATATCAGTGATCTCTGGGATTAGTACTGGGCCTCACACCTGGCATTTGCCATTTGCTGTTCGGCATCTCAGATTGTACAGAGCTGGTGCGCTCGGCTCGGGACCTTTCCCCTGCTAGAAATCCTCCTCTCTGTTTTCAAAATGGTGAGTCTCTGCTCATATGATAAGAAGGTCCATGTTAGAAAACAGCCGCTGGTCTCTCTGTTATGTCTATATGCTAGAATGTGTTAGTGACCGAACATTTAGAAAAAAGGGCACGATGTTGTTCGATCTTGTACGAATGTCCAGAACGAGACCCCAGAAGAATTGCTGAATAGCAAAAACTTGCAGTGTATTTCTAAAATAATATCGTGGCACAGAGATAAATGTGTTATTATCTAACGTGTGCAAAGCAACTTGAGCAGTCAGGATAACATAGGGGAAAACTATAGTGGGCCATATAGGGAACTCACAGAAAAAACATTCATCCACTGCAGCTTCTTAGAAAGTTTGTGCCAATTAGTCAAGAAGGTGTTGATTTCCTAAGTGCGATCCCATATGAACATACTCCAGCAGTTACAGAAAAAATGATTGAATAGAATTTCACCAGGAAATTCTAGAACTTTACTCATAAAGTCAGTGTTAGACCTGTCTTTTTCAGAGGGTTTAACCCCAAACGTTTTGCTTTTTGCCTCCTGTTTCTGACCTGTTTTTGTTGGTTTTATGATTCTGTGCACTCTACCACTGCTATTCAGTGCAAAAGTGCATATGCTCTCCCTGTATAATGTTATGGATTGGTGTTTCCAGGATTGGCTATTTGATTTACTAGTTAGTCGCTAGTACAGTGCACCATGTGTGCCCAGGGCCTGTAAATCAAATGCCCCTGTGCTGTTTGCTGTCTGGGATTTGCCTCCAGTGGATACTTGCTGCCAATGAAAGGAAAAAAGGACTTTGCTGTTTGCTGTGCCCCCGTTTGAAGAAGATCTCCAAGGGCTTAAATTGAGCTTGCCTTCTGTTCTGAAGTCTCAGGGACACAAAGACTTCACCCCCAGCTCCCCTGTACTTCTTTGCTGGGAGTTCTGACCTGGAAAGAGGTGCCCACTGTAGTTTTGGACCTTTAGAGCCTTTTTACTCTGGGAGCTGGAAAAGTAATGCAACTTTGAGAAGAGAGATGCGTCCGCACCTGTTTCCGACGTATTGCCAAACAAATCATCACAGCGCCTGCCGTGGCTCGAGAAATCACCGCAAGCTGCATCGAGTGCACCAATCTCCGAAGTCTGATATCACTAAACCAATTTTGGCTACTGTGCGGTTGCAAGAGTTCACACATAGTTCCATCGCATCGAGGCGCCAAGTTTTGTCGCATCATTGGGGGATGCAGTAAGAAACCAATGCATCACCTCCCCACGCAGTAAGAAACTGATGCATCACCTCCTCTCCAGTAAGGAACCGACGCATCACCTCCCACGGAGCAAGAAACCAACGCATCACCTTCCCTGAGTGTAAGGAACTGAGGCATCAACTTCCATGCGGCCCGTTTTTTTTTGTTTGCGTGAAATATCCCAGATACTTTATGAGAAAAATGTTGCATCTGCAATTTACTTTGAACTGAAGTATTTCTACCATCTGAAAGTCATATTTAATACTGTATTGTGGATTTTTGTTGTTTGGTCTTGTTTTGGTTTAGATAAAAATGACTTATTTTTCTAAACTGGTGTGGTGTCCATTTGTAGCGTTTTCACTGTATTACTATATGTGTTCACAAATGCTTTACGCACTGTCTCTGAAATAAGCCTGTCTGCTCGTGCCAAGCTACAAAGGGGGTGAGCAAGGGTTATTTTAGGAGTGTATCCCCCTTACCTTGACTAGAAGCAAGGGTCCCTATTTGGACAAACGGACCTACCTCGGCCAACTAGAGACCCCGATTTCTAACAGTGAGCTTTTTCTGATTTCGTGTAACTTCGAGCAGCTATTTTTGAGAAATTTGTATTTACAGTGGTGTCATAGGGGGCTTGGAAGGGTTAAAAAATAGGTATTTCTAGATGGCTTGTGCCGCTGGAGTCCCATAGAATCACAATTTATAAAAAATATAGGGCCTTTTGATTGGCACAGGGAGCCTTTTCTCCCTTGGACCTTTTTGGCACCGTGATACAGTCACCAGTACCACCGTACAGAGGGGTTTGATTGGCTGGTTGCACCACGGAGAAAAATGTTGAGGCTGTTATTGCCTGTTAGGTCCTGAGTCCTGAGTAAAAATTGGAAGTAGCCAATAAGGGGGCAACATGAGCACACCCTGAACTCCAAGGCCTTGTGGGTCCTTGTAGCTAATAGTACTGCGGTAGCAGCTCCTTTGGTATGCAGGGCTGTACCTGGCCGGCACAAGGCTAATGAATGGTAGGTGGGATGGGCAAGGGCAGCACACGCACAGCGGATTTTAGGTGGGAAGAGCTGGGTAAGCAGGCTTACAGCAGAGAATTGATGGCAGGTAAGAGGGGCTGGAACAGAACTTGGACAATAAAGGGTATGAGCGGCTGGGACAGCATTAGGGTTGTGTGGAATTCATGAGTAGTAATGAGGAATACCTTCCACATCAAGCAAAAAGTGACAATTTGCTTTAGTATAATTATGCAAAATGTTCGCTAAATTCCTGAAATTATTTGAAAGTACACAAAGTGTAAATCTGTCATTTTGCGCTATATTTTAATGCAAAATGTGTTCCAGCATCAATTATTGGTGCTAGGACACATTTAAACAACGCACCGCAAACAACTGCTACTCATGTTCTGTTATTCCTGTGCCTTCATTGCACATTTGTAACTTGAATGATGCCTCCTGCAGTGATCTCTTACAGCAAATGGTGTGTAGTTATGTGAAATGGTGAAATAGCATAACTTCTGAAAATATGCACACCAGGTGTAATTCAAAATTCCAGAGATTATCCAAATCAGACGGGTGTAAACTAAATTTCCCTCAGGTCTAGAGACCACATCGACAATGGAGGATAGGTGGGAAGGAGGGGACACAATAGGGAACACGGGTGGCAGGTAGGAGGGGCCGAGAAAGCAAGTTGACATTGGAGTGCGGGTGGGAGGGCTAGCACATGGACAACAGAGGGCAGGCAGAAGAGTTTGGGGCAGCACACAGGTAATGGAAGGTGGGGGAAGAGTATGGGAAGCACATGGACAACAGAGGATGGGCTGGAGGGGCTGAGGCAACACATAGACAACTGAGGGTAGGTACGGGAGTCTGGGGAAGCAAGCAGACATGACAGGTGTAAGATGGTGTGTGGAGAAGCAAATAGATAACGCTACCTCTGACCGGTTTGGATTTGTGTTCCTGTTGCTACTGGCGCACTTCAGCTCTTCACGCCATACCTCGCGGAACCCGCTCTGCGGGTCCCGCAGCGCCGTGTGTATTCTTCCTGGACTGTCATAACAGCTGTGGGTGCGTGATTGTGTGCAGGGCTGCGAGCGTCGGGACCGGGACTCGATATCCCAGGAGTCCTGGTAAACCCGAGCCTGTATCACCTGGCCGCTTTCCCTGCTCGCCCAGCCCCACCAACAACCTCAAAAGCCTTGCTGGCCAAATGGATTTGGGACGCTACCTCTGACCGGTTTGGATTTGTGTTCCTGTTGCTACTGGCGCACTTCAGCTCTTCACGCCATACCTCGTGGAACCCACTCCGCGGGTCCCGCAGCGCCGTGTGTATTCTTCCTGGACCTGTCATAACAGCTGTGGGTGCGTGATTGTGTGCAGGGCTGCGAGCGTCGGGACCAGGACTCGATATCCCAGGAGTCCTGGTAAACCCGAGCCTGTATCACCTGGCCGCTCTCCCTGCTCGCCCTGCCCCACCAACAACCTCAAAAGCCTTGCTGGCCAAATGGATTTGGGACGCTACCTCTGACCGGTTTGGATTTGTGTTCCTGTTGCTACTGGCGCACTTCAGCTCTTCACGCCATAACTCGCGGAACCCGCTCCACGGGTCCCGCAGCGCCGTGTGTATTCTTCCTGGATCTGCCATAACAGCTGTGGGTGCGTGATTGTGTGTAGGGCTGCGCGCGTCGGGACTGGGACTCGATATCCCAGGAGTCCTGGTAAACCCGAGCCTGTATCACCTGGCCGCTCTCCCTGCTCGCCCCGCCCCACCAACAACCTCAAAAGCCTTGCTGGCCAAATGGATTTGGGACGCTACCTCTGACCGGTTTGGATTTGCGTTCCTGTTGCTACTGGCGCACTTCAGCTCTTCACGCCATACCTCGCGGAACCCGCTCCACGGGTCCCGCAGCGCCGTGTGTATTCTTCCTGGACCTGTCATAACAGCTGTGGGTGCGTGATTGTGTGCAGAGCTGCGAGCGTCGGGACCGGGACTCGATATTCCAGGAGTCCTGGTAAACCCGAGCCTGTATCACCTGGCCGCTCTCCCTGCTTGTCCCGCCCCACCAACAAACTAATTGCCTATAATTGAAATTAACCTTTCCCGCGGCGCGGGAGCGTCCCGGGAGAAGCCCGGGACAAGGGCGGGCCGTCTGTGGCCGTCAGGGGCTGCAGGAGGCTGGGCTGGGCCCACTCTCTGTCATCGCGCTACTGCTATATGGACACTGATTCAACTTGTAAGCCATTTTGATACCTTGACTCGCTCAACTTACGAATTATTGCCACAGTCTGTCCCTGTGTTTAGAGAAACTTTGATTTGGCATATACTGTTTTTCCCCCAACTAAGTGTATTGCCTGCTAAGTATGCCTTCCCCCCTAACTACCCCTGTCCAAAGCTCCCCACAGCCCGAGGTGGGGCTAACAATTATGGGTCCCCTAGATAAATATTTTAGCCGGGCAACTCAAGACATTGATAAAGAGATTGCTTTGGCGGAGCGACGCGCTGAGCGTAGGCTATCTATAGAACTCCTTAAAATTCCCTTGGAGAAACGGCCATCTCTAGGTTTTCCGGCATTGGTTCCTCCTTTATCATCTTTAACCCTGCCAGCGGTACTAGAAACGCCTTATACTTTTTCCCAGTCACCTGGCCCAATGACTAATATTCTTGCGGGTGATGATAGGAACAACCTGGTTCCTACCTCTCCTACTATCTTCACCGATTTACCTACTAGCGAGGAAAATACTGCCCAATCGAGTGTGTTACTCCACGTGGTTACTAACAAATCTTGCACCAAAAGAAAAAGATGCATTGCCCCGAAGAAGTGCTGTCTTCCCAAACATCCTAAAAAAATAAGGAAAATTGGAACAGGCTTGTGCACTCCTTGCGAGCCTAATGGGGTTGGCACTGACGGGGTCGAGATCACTAAGGATGGGGTCACCCAGGCTAGTTCTGCACCCAACATTAGTGACCCTTCTGTAATGGGATTGGGCGAGACTCCACCACCTGCTCTACCCCTGCTCCTCCAGTTGGAGAGGCTGATGAGGTCTCTCCTGACTCCCATCGAAGAACGAGTCAAAAGACTAGCCGATCGATTAGATCACTTCGAGCAGGCAACCCTAGATAATTTCTTTTCCACTAAATCCCTACTTAAGTCCCACCTTAGGACGGGGGATAGTAATAATCTTCCAAAATCAAGTGGGCTGGCAAACGGTGCATCTGCCACTGAGCCTCTTCCCCCTGTAGCCACTATTACAAATAGGCCTCGGTCGACGGTACAAATCCCTAAAACCAATTCCCATCTACCGGACCATCCAAGTAGCAACACTTCTCAACCCAAAAAGCGCCTAGATATTGTAGCCCCGGGTACCAAAGATAGATCTAAAACTGGTAATCCTGTACTGAACAATTACCAAGCTCCACTGAACATTCCAACAACTCGCCCTGTTGTTCCTGCACTTAGTCTGCCTGATGCACTTCCCACGAGGGCGCCTCGTAGGACACCACCTATGAATCTTCCTCCAGATTCCTATCCTTTCGTTGCTACCCTTACCAATGTACCACCTCTGCAGGTTGGGAAAAGAGAATCCTTCCAGATGCTGAAAAACAAGGTAATGCACTGGTTAAGGATTAATAGACCATTGCCTAGGGAAGTGGATGGGTTGATCATTGGAGTGAGAATGACAGACTGGATAGGTTGTACTCCAAAGCGCTTGGAGGGGGATTGTATAGTTGTTAATTTTCAGGATCCCAGGGTGGTACGTTTGATTACGAGGCAAAATTGGGGCACAAGTAGTGCTGGAATTGGTGTTGTCGACCTAACATACTTCTATCCAAGACCAACAGGCATTCCATTTGGCATAGTCCCTGAAGTAGGCTGCTACAATAATCTCCCCTCTCCAGGATGTGTTCCTTTCGCTACACCCAACCAACGGGGAAACTATTGTAATATATCAACGTATAATCGTTTTGAAGTGATGGCAGATCCGGGGTGGGTCAATTGACCAAATGGAAAAAATCTCCAGGATTCGGGTTACGATGAATTTAATTTTGATCATACTATTGACAACTGGGAAAGTATGAATCGTGGGAGTATGTGTGGGGAGTCTGTATTAACTCTTTTGATAACCAAAAATGTGGAGCCAAATGAAACTGATATTAATAGGGAAACTGGTAATTCTGAGGCAATGTGTGGGGAGTATACTCCGATTATTGGGGTATCCGAAAATGAGGATCTAATTATACCTAGCACTGTTGGCATTCAGGAGGTTGTGCATAATAATGAGGACAAAAACCGAGATGGGGAGGGGAACGCAGGAATCCTAATAAGTCACTCTGTGGTGCCATCTGCAGGAGCAGCTCTTACAGATGGTTCCTGTTCGGGCAAGATGGTCTCATGGAATATCGCGGGGTTGAGTAGCAAGCTGGCATCCCAAAACTGGAGAGACTTCATCAATGGTTTTGATGTATGTCTATTCCAAGAGACATGGGCCTGCGATCCTATATTCCTTCCTGGCTATCTAAACTTTGCAATCCCGGCTAGTAGAGGCGTCAGGGGCCGACCGATGGGAGGCCTTACAATTTGGATACGACAATGCCTAAAAGCAACAATCAAAGTGGTGGATTTGGGTTGTAAGTACATCCAAACTATAAGAATGGCATCAGATCACTGGGGAGGGATAGACATTTATAACATCTATGCCAGGGGCAGTACCGCAGGGAACTCACCTATTTTAGAGGCTTTGTCCACTCTTCTGGAAAAGCAGTCCTTGGGAAATAAAGTTGTAGTAGCTGGCGACTTAAACAGGACTTTCGAACCACTAGACAGCTCTGATGATCCCTTGGGGCAAGAGGAAGACACGCAATGGGGCGTTCCAATTTTAAATTTGGCCCCGGTCAGGCGGTGGACGAAAGACATAATACAACTAAACGCCATCTGCCTGGAACAGGGACTAACAGCCTGATTCATGTTGGTAAATTGCACTCGCAAAGGGCCAGATTCTCAGAATCTGGCCCTTTGCGAGTGCGATTTTTGCATTTGGTATTCATGATACCAAATGCAAAAATCGCTATGTAAGAATTCGCATATTTGCGTGGAATGGCATTTAAGGAATCTCTAATAGAGATTCCTCAAATGCTATTCATGACACAAAACAAAATAGCGATTTTGGACTTTTGGGGCCGCTATTTACCGACAGGTCAGACCTGTCGGTAAATAGCAAAAACACAGAAAAATGCTTTTAAAAGCATTTTTCAAAGTTGCATGTAGCACACACACATGTTCTTTGGACATGTGTGTGCGCAACACCTGTCCAAAAGTGCATTTTAGGGGTGCTACAGGGCGTCCTTTGGACACCCCTGGCACCCTTAAAATCGCTATCTTAGTTGCGAGTAGCAAATTGCTACACGCAAATCCCCATTCATTCCTATGGGCCTCTTGGCCCATAGGAATGAATGGGGAGTATTTGCGAGTAGCAAATTGCTACTCGCAAATAAAGAACATGTAGGAATCGCTATTTAAGTAGCAATTCCTACATGAATGCCGTTTTACGTGTCCTCAATAGCGAATTGCTATGATTCGCTATTAGGGACACGCAAAACGGCATGTACATGAATCAGGCTGTTAGAGCCCTAAATGGGAGAACGAAGAGCGATAAGGAAGGTGCTTGTACATTCGACAATGGTCGTAGCCAAAGCAGGATAGACTATGTCCTTTGCAGCCTAAACATGTGGCAGTTGGTGTGCGACATGGAAATTAGGGACAGATTGGAGAGTGACCATAATCCTCTCTGTGTGACCCATAACTGGTGGTTGGCCACAACAGGGAATCCCCAATCGACTGACAGTCCACTGCCTGCTATGGCCAACAACATGCATAGACTTAACTGGCCGAGTGTATTGACAAATGCAGAATCTATGGCATTTATAAGCTCTGAGGTGGACATTGCAATCACCGCTATGGAGGATGCAAACCCAGTAATCCCAGGGTCTAGGGAAATAACTGACATACATGATAAGCTCTTTTCCCTTTTAAAACCGCACTTCCTGAGGCCCCGTAAGTCAAATAGCAAAC
Source organism: Lissotriton helveticus (assembly GCF_964261635.1). Lineage (NCBI taxonomy): Eukaryota > Metazoa > Chordata > Amphibia > Caudata > Salamandridae > Lissotriton > Lissotriton helveticus. Next base: position 612,585,749 of record NC_136061.1, on the reverse strand, counting down.
AACCACCCAAACCAGCCAAGTGGTTTAATCATCAGTGCAGGGAAGCCAGGTTAAGTTTGGGTAGAGCAATTAGGACCAGAGACAGGGTAGCGATTAGTGGCGCTAGGAAGCATTACAAGGCTAGCCTATCGTTAGCAAAAAAAACATGGGACGAAAAGCATTGGGCCGAATTAAAGGAGGCTTCGGGGGCCAAGGACTCCAGGTTATTCTGGAATATTGTCAAGTGGGGTAGAGGTGGAATTCCAGACAAACCCGATAACAACGTCGCCGAGGGTGCCTGGGTGGATCATTTTAAACCCAATATGCTGAGACTGCAGAGTTTAAGGATGTGGAAGCAATTTCAGCTGTATTTCCCATTGGGAATTTATTTACCCTTAAAGAAACGGAAGTCGCAATATGCACTGCCCCCGGGGGGAGGGCCCTGGGTTTAGATGGCGTACCTTCTGATGTTTTTACAAACGACAAGGGGAGGTGGGCCAGATATGTATTCCTTTTGGGAAATGCTATTGCGAAGGGAACTGCTGTCCCTGAATTATGGAGGGGAGCAACCATCATACCCATATATAAAAAAGGGGACCGGTCTCTCCCGGTTAATTACAGGCCGATAAGCTTGATTGCCACTGTCCAAAATGTGGTAGGGAGGATGGTGGTAAACAAACTGATGGATTGGGTTGACGAGAACAATGCCCTATCCCCTTATCAGGCTGGTTTTCGGCGGGCCACTAGCACAGTTGACCAGGTGTTTCGCTTTGCTCTGCTGCAGTGGGGGACGGTGGTGCTTGGCGAGGGCAGCCTGTATGTCGCTTTTGTTGACCTGCGGGCTGCCTTCGACCTGGTCCCACGGAGAAAGCTCTGGGCAGTTTTGAGCGAAATAGGTCTTCCGGCAGCGCTACTTACTCTGATAATGAGGCTGCATGAGTGTAATTTCGCCAAAGTCCAATGGGGCATTAATGGCGAATCCTCTGTTGACTTCCCGGTCGAACGTGGAGTGCGACAGGGGTGCGCAATGGCTCCCCTGCTCTTCTCCTTATTTATTAATGGGATAGTGGCTCGGATGCTGGACGCCAGTGTAGACGCGCCTTCGTTGGCGGGCCTCAGGGTCCCGATCCTGATGTTCGCCGACGATACGCTAATTCTATCCAAAACTCCGGCCGGCCTGCAGCGAGCTCTGAATATTTTTGATCTCTTCTGCAGGGAGCATGGCCTGGAGGTCAACGTGGGCAAGACCAAGCTGATGGCCTTTACATCAAAACGTAAACCCCGGCCAAAAATATTCTTGAACAACTGTCAGCTTGAGGTGGTTACTGTATTCACCTATCTTGGGATACAGATAGCAAACGACGCGAGATGGTCGCAGCATATAGAAAAGGCGGTCTTGAGGCACCAACAGATCTCGGGGGCACTTCGGGTGGAACATAAAAAATCGAAGTCCAAGCCAATAAAACCTGTCTTGGCTGTATATGACGCCAAGGCTCTTGGGTCTGCCCTCTATGGGGCAGAGCTATGGGGATTTGGGAAGCTCCTACCTTTGCAGATATCTGAGAATAGGGGAATTACAGGACTCCCACAGAGCACACCATTAATTCCGCTTGGCTTTGATTTAGGGAGAAGATCAGTTAGCGACCTAGCGTGGTTGCGCCCAATTCTCTATTGGAGACGCCTTTGGACTACCCCGGAGATCCGGCATTATGCAGAGGGGTTTTTGGCCATAATTAATGCTGATACTTTCCACAAGATAGTTTGGCTAAAAAATCTCAGGACTGCCCTAGGTGATCTGGGCCTTTCAATTTATGGGACAATCCATCTGGGGAACCCTTCCCAAGTAAAAATACGATTAAAGGCCTAAACTGGGATTGGGTAGCTGGAAGACTTTGGAACAAAACCAGATCTGACTCTATGAGGGGGCGTTTTTGGGAAGTTAAATCGTTTCCTGCCTTGGAACCATATTGGGACAGCATTACTAACCCAGGGGATAGGAAGCTCTTCTTCCAGTTAAGATCAGGTGCCCTTCCTTTGAGATCATTGACAGGCAGGTGGAGGAGCTCCTCCACATCTTGCTGCCCAGCCTGTGGTGTAGCAGACGAAAGTATAGGCCACTTTCTATTTTTGGGCAAAGCCTACACCACTCCGAGAAAAGTCTGGTTAGTCCCTGTCTGTAGAAACTTAGGGACATCCAGGGGTGTTGAGGCACTACGAATACTCTGTACCTCCACCGATATGCCTGTTGTCCTAGCAACAGCAAAGTACTTGGGGTGGGCATGGTCTATTAGACGGAGGGCAATTTCCACTAAAGCAAATTGATTTGGAAAATTTTTGTGGTTTCTGTGTAATCATACATCAAAGTTTTTTTATTATTGTTTATGTTTGTATAACTGTTTTAAAACGTATTGCATATTTAGGATACAATTTTTTAATTGATGTTATTTTAACTGTATGTTTGTGCTTTTATGAGTATAACTCTCGAATAAAGCTTTGATGATGATGATGCAAATAGATAATGGAGGTTAGATTTGAGGGGCTGGTGCAACTAATGGACAATGGAGGATAGATAGGGTGCCTGAGGTTGCCTGCGGACAATGGAGGGTAAATGGGGGGGGGGGACACGCTGGCTTCAGAGAGTAGGGAGGAGGAGCTGGGAGAGTGCACGTACAATGGAGAGTAGGTAGGAGGGGCTGGGGAAGCATGCAGAAAATTCAGCCTAGGTTGGAGAAGCTGTGGATGCATACAAACTATGGAGGGTAACCCACAGGGGTTGGGACAGCAAGCTGACACCAGAGGATGGGTGGAAGGGCCTTGGAATGAAAGCCAACAAGAGAAGGCAGGTCCAAGGTACAGAGGCAACAAGCTGACAACAAAGGGTGCCAGGAGGGGCTAGGGGAATCACACTAAATATTATGCATGGGTAGCAGACCAGGGTAAGCATACAGACAGTGAACGGTGTGTGGGAGGAGCTAGGAAAGCAAGCAGCCAATGGAAATGTCCCATAAAAGAACAGGGTGGTCACACCCAGATATCCAGAACCAGGCAGAGGGGTCCCAAAAGGACAACCCATTTAGTTAAATATTTTTACAAATACACTATTTTGGGTGTCAATCCTACAGTACTAGCTACTGGTTTAGCAGTACACGTGTACTCACCCCCGCGGTACCACGGTACTGGTGCTATGGTACCAAAAATCATTAAAAACAATACAAGGGGCTGGTGATACACCAGTTCCTGTGGTAAACCAGCATTGTGCAGGATATAGGTCATGTGGAATGGTAGTTTGCTGTTTGCAGTGGGGTGGGCACAGGGCAGATGCACTGCTGCACACTGCTGAAGGCTGTGCTTAGCGGTGGTCGACCAGCACAATGTATTGCTGAAGGTCAAGCCCTGTGGCCAACCCTCCACTGTGCACAAAAACTATGCATAGTCGGGGGGTTGGTCGAATATAGAAATACCACCAATTCACTTATAAAGAGGATAAAGTGATGTTACAATTAGGCACGATAATAGGATCTTTCCATAAACACAGAAATGCTCTGAAAAAAACTAAAGTTCAAGTGATATTACAGTTAGGTATGGTAATAAGATCTTAGCTTACATTAAACAAAACTACTAATTCACTGAAAAAAACATTAAGGTTAATGTGACATTATAGTTAGGTGTTGAAATCGCTTAAAACAAATGTTTTAAAACCCCAAAAACCACACTCAAATTCACCAGCCACGTACTGCTTATCACCTCATATACTGCATCACCCATGACACGCTAAATGACATAGTTAATGACATCACTGATGACATCTCAAATCACGTCAATTATGACATCACGGATGATCTGTTGATATCATTTATAGCACTATTGTCAGATACAGCATAGAATTATTGTTAAAAAAAGTGTAGGTGCAAAGAATAGAAATAAAGAAGGTCCTTGAAGCATGTGTGGATGTGCATGTTCTATGTTATATGGTGCATTGCTTGCAAATCAGCAAAGTTTGAGATGCAATTAGTACTACATCTTAAACATAGTAAAGTCTGAGGGGCAGATTTACAACTTCTTTCGCATCTCTGCTAATCAGCAGGGATGCGCCAGAACAGTTGTGACATGCCAAACCACCCATGCGTCACCACTGATGCACCGCATTTACAATGCGGTGCACCATGACGCACTGATTGGCAGATGCGTGTCGCATCCCCCGGCGGAAAGGCGGCGCTCTGCTGGAGCCGCAGCAAGGCTCGGGAGCCCCTATTCCTCATTGTAAATACCCCGTAGCATGGCGCTGGCTTTGCGCCACCGCTGCGTCACAAAAGTGCTGCAACGGTGGCACACGGGGCTTGTAAATCTGCCCCCGTGCATATGTTGTGTGTTGCAGAGTATTCAGAGTAAAACATTTCTTTACGCCAAAGCCTATTGCAATCTCCTTGTAAGCCCAAAGGTTGTGATGGCTGATATTCGCCAGTTAACAAAAGATTTTTATTGACCAGTGTATATGTGGGCACATGCCTGTGTTAAACAGCTCTAAAACACACAGATACATTTTATATACCAAAGATTTTTATAAGGTGAGGATATTTATTTTCAGAAACTTCACACAAAAGTTGGATATATTGAATAAAGTAGAAAAGATTTGAGCCACTCAAAGATGATTTATCACAAAGTGGTGTAAACGTGGTTCTAAGTTTACAGGCCAATTTGCCCACCACAAGAATGTGTGAGGTGCATTTTACCAAACTCTGGACGGTTGTTCAAAGGGACTCCAGAAGGGGACTTTTTAGTGACAAAGGCATAACTGCCAATCTCCTGACTTAAAATTGGGTACCATGTGAAGCCTTTACTAGGGTGATCCCATGAAGCTGAAAAGAATACAAACTCTTTTTTTGCTGGGTGTTCAAGAATTAATAAGATGGTGACCCCATTAAAGTACATGGAGACATTTTGTTTGTTAGCTGGGTGAAACCCAGTAAAAAGATTACGTCCACCAAATGTAAGTGACTTGACAGGCATGCTGATTGCAGCATGTGGGCAAATGGCATGTCCATTATCATATGACTCGTGATAGTAACTTGCCCACAGCTGTACTGTGTTGAATGACTTCAACTCCACAAACCCTATAGAATGGTGTAATAATTATTCTAAAATTTCATCAGTGATTTCATAAATGTTGTCATTGAGGTTTCATCAGTGATGTCATCATCATATAATTTAACATACTATAAGTGATGAAATATGTGAGGTGATTGATAGCTGTAAAGGATCAGTTTACCTTATATTTACAATGCGGCATATTTGCTTAGCTTTATAGCTGCCAATAAAGCATACTTTGGGACCGATTTATATCTTGGTGGTATGTATACTCCATTGCAACAGCAATGGAGTATACATACCGTCAAGATATAGGTTCACGCGCCAAATTAAAAAGCTGACCGACCTTAGATTTAATCATGACAGATACTACTCCTCTCAACCCCTGTAATGGCCCTGTCGAGCGAAGGCTGTCGGAGGTAGAGGGAAGACCTCTAATTCCACACCCCTAATTTAGACGGGCTGAATTAAAAGTCAGTTTTCACTGCCCGTTACTGCCAGAATAACCCTAGCAGTAAGAGACAGTGAAAACTGTAAAATGCTCTCTTCACCATGAGAGCTGTCTCCCAAGGCAGGGTGAACATTTTCTTTTTTTGCTTTCCAAAAGAAAATCCCTCTTCTAGATTTGTTTGGAAATAAAGAAGAAAACAGTTTAGTGTAGGGCTCAGTCTTGGTGACAGAGCCCTGCACTAAACTTTGAACAACACTGAGGGGATGTTGGTCCCTGCTTTTGCTCTAGATATTACCACCAACGTGGCAGTCATTTCTAAATTCGGCGGGTGGCAACTCCGTCAGAGAGACAGAGCAATTTTCACAATCTATCTGACAGAGAAATGGGCAGCCGCACATACTGAATTGCATAAATGCATGCAAACTCAGTTTGCAGCATCGAAGTTACAGAGTAACGGGCAGGAAAGCAGACAGACATAATATCATGCATAGAGAACGTTTGACATAGAGGCAACTAGACACACACACACACATGCAGACCCACGCACATACAAGCAAAAAGAAGCACACGTTCAGGTGCAGAATAAATAATGTGCTGTCGTTGTTTGAACTGCTTTGTCCCATTAGGTACTGACCCTTGCCGTTGGCAATGGTGCACCATAAAAGGGCATGCAATCTTAGGATTCTCCTGTTTTTAACTGTGTCTGCCCTAAATATGGAGTTCAGGTGCTAGTGGTCCAGCCATCCTTGGGACCCCTAACTTTTGGAATGTTGGTCCCTGGTTGTTGAGTGAAGGGGGTGTGGTCTAGGAGTGGGCAGCAGGGTTACATAAAAATCTGTGAGATTCGGCTGAGTTCCGGGAGCAAGCGGAATTTGGCGACTCGCGAAGCTCAGGCTGATTTTTAGTGTCTGAAGCTTGTTCCGTGCTGTAAAATGGCACCACATGACAGGCCAGAGGGCTTGAGCTATTTCTGCTACTCGAGAGGTAGCTTTCTCAATGTGAACAGTCGCAACCCACAGCGACTGCCCGCATTGAGAAAATCTCACTCTGAGGCATTCTAGCACCCGATGATTGCACTATGGGATGCAAATTCTGGTTCGCACTTGCCAACTTACGTAGCACACATTAAGCAAAACTCAGTGAACTTAACCGGCAGAGCGGAATTTTCCCCATAGTGTGGTCATGCCTCACTGGGGCTACTAGGAATTGATTTTTTTAAATCTACTTCCTGCTTAGGGAGGCACTAGAGATTTGGTACCTGTGCTGTGAGTGCCATTATTTCTCACTGATTTCTTCCTATGGGGTTGAATCCTCCCAGCATAATCTACTGCAGTGTGTTTCTACTGTTACATCTCTCCCCTATCCAAAACCTTCATCATCAGCTGGTCAGAGCTCCTTGAAGCATTGCTTCAGTATTGGAGGTTCTTATATTCCAGTACCGAAGGTCTCAGTTGATGTTGGTGAATCTGCATGGCAACAGGCATTGCATGGCTTGTACACAGCGGCGGCAGGCACAAGTAAGCACGGTGGGCGGAGGGGCGGGGGCAGGGGCAGGGTGGGCGGGAAGTCAACAGACGACGGAATAGGTATAGTTAATTAAATAAATAATACCTATTCTGTCGTCAGTCGACTGCCCCCCACAGCACCCTGCCCGCCCCACCGCGCTTACCTGTGCCAGCTGCCACTGCTTGCACATCCCTATTAGGCAGAGCCTGGTAGACAACACTTGTGCTCTCTGTTACAAGACTTACTGTGGATTTACAGGGACTTGGAGCCCCCCCCCCACCCCCCATTGGGTGCAATTAGTAGGCTTTCATGTCACTCTCATTTGTCTGCTTCTAATTTGTGTTACAACTTGTCAATCTTGAGTTTGTCCTCTTAATGTGTATTGTCTTGTTCACATTTCTTTTGATTGGCTCACATCTATGCTTCCACTGTTAGCTATGTAAGCACTTTTTTCTCTTTGGTTAAGGTGTCCACAAAAGTGCATATGTTTCCCAGCTGTCTCCCTGGTGTACCTCTCTCCTTCTTCACTCGTGCTGCTCTCTGCAGCACATGTGCTTCCCCCCACATCCCTTCATGTTGAGCTTGCTTTCATGCCCTCATCTATTGCTTTCTCGCCCATATGCTTCCCCATCAGATCCACATTACTCTCTCACCTGTTGCTACTCTCTCCCCACCCACACTCTCTGTGTTGCTTCCCCCACCCTTGACCTTCTTCTCTGTGGGCTGTTGCATCTCCTCCCCACCATCTTCCATGATGCTTCCATCCTCCTCAACCATCTGTGTTACTTCCTCAGACCTGAACTCTTATTCTCTGTCACACATTATTTCCTCCACCTGCACCCTTCGACGTTGCCCCATCCATGCCCTCTGGGTTGCCCCCTCCCCCAGGCCCTCCATTATCCTTCCTCCACCCGTGCTTCAAAAAATGGTTTTGCAAAATGATTTTCTTTTTATTTGCCGATCCAACTAAAAAAAGTAGATGCATCATTTTGTAGGTGCTCGCACAAAAAAGACACAGCCAATTCTTTCATAGACATTTTCTCTTTAATCATGCTGCACAGCAACTGGTACGATGTACAGCATGCCTAAAACCATTGAGAAAGCCAGAAGGTCTGAAAGGCAAGACATATTGGCTTTGCCAATGCTTGTTTCTCAGCCAAGAGGTCTTCTGGGCATCGCTTATGAGATAAAGGCTTAAGAATATTTCAAATGGCTGTTAGTCGTGCACAATATTCTGTCTTGTTCTTGTGTGGCTGATCTTTTTGCAGGGTGTTACCTCAGTTGCAATGCCCGGACGTGTGACAGTTATTGTAAGTAAAGATTTGGGGAACAATTCTCACAAGAGAATGATTGTGGAGTCTACATTCTGGTCTTTGACTTCCAGGTCTCCCTCTCTCCCTGTAAGTGGGAGCAGCCTTGGCAGGATTGAAGAGGGTCTAGAATCCGATGTTCTGTTGCGATGTCTGCTACAAAAGGGGGAGCATCTGAACCAATCAAACACTCACACCCAGTCAACATATCTGGGTTTAATCCATCACCGTTCTTTAGCCCACTCTGCCACCCCAGTTCAGACATGGCCATATGCAAATCAGTCTGACCCTGTGCCTCATGGGACAGTCCCAGTGTTGCGATGTCTGGTCACCATGTCTGTGACTGTACATCATAAATGTATGCCTTTTCTTCCTCCTAGAAGTCAGAGATCACTCATGAGAGAGACACTGGCTTCAACCCCATGAATACAGTGGAAGAAGCACATTGGTCTTGATGGCCATAGAGGCAAATCCTTTAGAAAGGATTAACTCCCAAGGGTTGTTTTCAGGATTCGAGTGAAAATAGATTTTCCACAGTCTGGTGAACCTGTTACTATGGCTGGTGTTGTCCGAAGGCTCTTTTGAAACCCCCTGCTTGTGCTCCTTGAAAATACAGTGTAGTTTGTCTTCCAGTTCCACCCAACAATCTGGAACCTTTAAAAGACACACATAAAACAGGAGATATCTAGGATCCGTATTCAGACTTTCAAGACCAAGTTCTGCTATGCAGACACCATTGCAGCTCCAGCCAAGGAAGTTGCGTGGACCACTTCAATGAAGACATTAGAACAAAGTTCAACCTGCTGGTTTATAGAGCACCCTAAAGTCAGAAATCATGTGATGTGCAAGTACCATAAATACCACTCTGTAGATCATGATGAGACCCAGAATAATAATTTTTGAACAAGGATTCAACTCCCATTAGCAGGATCCTTCAAAATGTCATTGTGCTCCACAGAGGTCCACACCACCAACCTTGCCACAGGAATAGAATCATGCAAAGACTCCCCCATATCCACTGGTGAACAGAGATGAGCCATATAGGAAGGCATACCAATCCACTCAGGATTCTTCCACTGATGGGTGATAGCATCACAGGCATCAGGCTGAGAAGCATCTCCTCCTCTAGAGCAAGCTGTAACGACAAAAACACTGTTTGAAGAGATTAAAGTTATTATTTCCATGGGATGTAATAAGACAATTTTTTAAAGGGTTAAGGACAATAGATTAAAATGAAAACCCCCGCTAACTTTACATTAATAAGGATACCACAAGCCATTTTTGAGTTCAATGTCCTTATTAAAGTGCCCAGCCTGAGGCCTTGTGGTGCTATACAACTCCTCAATGACCTGCAAAATCCATATATTACCCAGTTTGGAGCACTTTATACTGTATATAAAAGTTGAGTTCCGAAGTCACAGTGTCTGGTACTACAGCCAGCACAAAGTTTTATAAACTTCTCCCTGAGAATGATGGCAACCTTAAAAATAAAAAAATCTGAGGGTCTGATTCACAAAGGGCCTCCGCACTCATGGCGGAGGCCCCCCTCTGCACTCATGGCGGAGGCCCCACAGTCGTGGGGAGACTCTGAACTTGGGGCAGAATCTCCGTAATGAGAGTTATCATTGTAGGGATTCCGCCCCGAGTGCAGAGACTCCCCCACTACTGCAGGGCCTTCGCCATGAGTGTGGAGGCCTTTTGTGAATCAGGCCCTCGGTCTTCTTCTTTGAATTTGTTTAATATAAACGTTTTCTATAAAATCAGACAGTTATTAACTCATTTGAATTTCATTTTATTTAGTGTATTGATAAACTTTAGAACAGGAGCGTTCAGGGCCCCTAGTTGACTTCATATTACAACGATGCAGCACTTGCAGCCAGTTTTGATTAGTGCATATGGTAAACAGCGTAAAATATAGGTGTGTTTTTTGGAAAAGTAATATTACACCCAATTGGTAGCATCCTTATGTAATTAACAGTTGTTATGGACAAATATCCTCTAAAAATTGCAGAAATATAATGAATACAATCTGCAGTTTAACATATGCTACTTGGTCGCACTGCGGTTGCAGGTGTTGCAAGGGTGCCCACATTGAGCTTTGTACATGATCATTGAGCACACTCTTCTGTTGCTTCCTCTGTGTTTTTCGAAGTATCGACATGCACAAACTGCAACTAGAGAGTGTTGCTGTTACATTTTGTAGAGAAGTGTGCACACTTTTCAGTTGAGGGAGCCCTACCTTGATGCAAAAAATGTGCAGTTGTAGAGGAGTCACAATTGTAGTGTGTAGAGTTTGGATGCAAACAATCTGCTATTGCATCAATCTATATTTGTAGGAGTGCCTACTACATGCATGCAACAGCAGTTCTAGGGGAGCCAGCATTGGATTGTGCTGAGGATGAATGCCACCTTGAGGCAGACATTCTGCTGCTTTTGATGAGTCAGTATCAAACTATGCAGAGGATCGCTGTATACTGTTCATATTGAAAAAGTCGATGCCAATATGAATAATGATACATTCGTGTATAAAAACGAAATTGCATCTTCATTGATGAATTTGCCCGTTGTGAACTTCATGTCAACCCGACTCAGAAATACATAGTCAGGCATGCCCTGAGACCCAGGCCCTAGCTCACTGATTAACAGATCGCAGGCAGGGTGGCACGTAGCCAGTAGACAAACGGCCAAACAAGAAATCCTAGATTGATCCCACAGATAGGCGCAGATACACCACAATTGACCAAGGCGATTGGACGCAATAAAGTACATATTGCGCTCATTCCCAAAACATCATGAAATCAGATGTCACATGAAGTTAGGAACAATTTGCCAATCAAGACACAGCACACAGTGCATGCAGTGATCAAGCACTCCCCATGCCAGACATCTGGACACATTATCCACTGACCACATAGTGTCCATGCAAGGTCGAAGCCCACCTAGATTTCTAGTTCAATATCTTAATTTATGACTCCAAAGACAGAGGTACACATTCCTAACCAAAAAAGGATCGCTGGAACGATTTTACTGCATTCAATGAACTGAATAAAAGTCTATGTTAGACAGATTGAAATTAAGACAGTCCTCAGACCCTATGCCTGTGACTGAACTCCCGGCCACACTGTTTAAATAAACGAACTGCTCCTGTTTTGCCAAATGCCTTTTGTCTCTTGTTTTTTCAAGGTATTTAATGTTTAAGCAAGATTTTGGTGAGCCACCATCAGAGGTGATTGGTAATTCAAACCAGACTGCATCCAAAGGAAGGGGACCCCGCTTGGATTCACATGTGCGCAACAGGGAAGGTGAGTGAACATCACAATTGACTGGAAGTTCTGCTGAATACATGGGGCAGAGGTCCTTCCTGAAGCAGCCATCACAGAGGGGAAAACACTACATCAGAACTGTAGCAAAGCATGTGGCATATGGCAAACTAGGGAGAGGCATAAAAAGATGACCTGAGCACCCTGCCACTGACAAATAACTGGCATATTACCTATTTTATGTGTCCTAGCTGAGTAGTCACATGGCAGCCTCAGAGCGATCCTGCTGAAGTCACCTTTTTTCAATAGTCAGCACACTTGGAAAGGCGAATATTTATTCTATTTATTGTCAGAGTTGACACCTCAACCTTATTTTTAAGTCTAAAAGGGATTCTCAGTGACACTGATTTCCGAATCCAGTTGGAAGTGAGAGGTGTTGATCGCTTGGACCACTGGGTGTAACACAGATGGCACTCTTTTTTAGGCTGGGCATGACACAGCCAGTATGCTTGGACCGCTGGGAGTGACACAGGTGGTACGCTTAGCCTGTGGGTGTGATAGAGGTTGTGATTCAGACATTTAGAGAAAAAGATTTGGGCCTAGAAGATTAGGTGCAACTTGTGTTTGGCCAAGAGGGGCATGTGGTACTCGAGTTATTCCTTTTTTCTGCAAACTATTGGTATTATTCTTGTCATGGAGCCAATAGTGACAGACTATCAGGCTAACGTAGTCCCATTAACCTTGCAAAGCTTCCCCTTGGTTGTATGACGTTACAACACATACTTTTACAACGCATTTTTCACATTGCAACATCCTTTACAATGTATTCCATTACATCGCATGACACAACATCGCATTTTAGGAAACTACCTTTACAACGCATTCCATTACATCGCATACTACCTTTATAACACATACCATTACAACGCATACCATTACATTGCATTTATGGTAAGTTTTGGATAGTATGAGGTAAAAATTACTATTCTAACTCCAGGGGGTGCAACAGTAAGGTAAGTGTTGGATAATATAGGGGTAAAAATTACTATTCTAACTCCAGGGGGTGCAACAGTAGGGTAAGTGTTGGATAGTGTAAGGGTACTATGCGTTGTAACACTATGCGTTGTAATGTTATGCATTGTAATGACTGCGTTGTAATGACATGCGTTGTAATGGTATGCGTTGTAGTGACATGCGATGTAATGGTTGCGTGGTAATGGCATGCGATGTAAAGGATGTTGCGATGTATTGACTGCGTTGTAATGGTAGTGCGATGTAAAAGTTGCGTTGTAAAGGTTGTTTCCCTTCCCCTTGGTGACAGGATCACATGCACTAGGAGCGGGCTAAGGAATTTATTTTGGACAAAGTCACCATTCTTTTCTGTCAGCTTTTTTAGGTGTTGGTCGCTTGGACCGCTGATGCAGATGGTACACTTGGTGCCTGGGTGTGATACAGGGTGCAATTGTTAATGTCAGGTATATGTGTGATGTTGTGGTGCTGTTAAATTCCTGCAAACTGTATTTTGTCCTAGGTATTGTGCTTAAGTCAATGACCCAATGTTTCATATGAAGATGCTGCTATTTATCACCAACCGTAACTGATGCCAGGAGTCAATATCATTCAGATACTGTTTTCATTGACAAATTGTACATTTTCTATGTTGCAACCCTTCATATGCATTGTTTTTTGTGTTTAAGAAATGACCATGTTGAATTGTTGATGCATCTGTACATAGCGAGGAGCTCATAGTTACTTAATTCGAAGCGGTAATCCCCATGTATATTTTCCCCATGGTACAGATCGAAACCAAAGAGTCCCTAAAACAAAGAAACTAAGGTATCTTGTCCTCTAAAACTACCAAACTTATCATGAAGACACCCTTGAAACATGTGCAAACCTGGTTTCCCACATAGGCTAAACAACCTAATAAGGTTTGCCAAGAATGGCACGCACACATGAAGGCACATACATTTGTTTTGCCAAAGGAGGGAACGTTTGACATTAACATACCTGAACACTTGAGAACATATATACAAACCAAATACACAGGTCAAAATAAAGTTAAAAGAGAGGCATTACTGGAACTATGGGCCATCTTTGAGGAGTCCCAGATTGACAGTCCTGCACTAAAGATAGTGATCCAGCGGCCTATAGAAAATATATCATAAACAACGCTACCCAACTTCATAACCTATAAACAAAATTCTATACTAAATCATGGACCCATTTATAAACCTGACATATTTTGGGCCTACTGAATCAGGTGGTCGGATTAAATCTATATACACCAAATTTACAAACTATATACAATATTATACATTAGCGGAAAGAATATTGTCATTATAACAAATCCTAACTATTTAAACGACCACCATTGGCGACGTGATCTAGCTAATAGTAACCTACACTTCTGAATAATCAAGACCAGCTTGTTTGTCAAAAGTAAGATTTTATTTACTAAATTATGGTATTTCAATTAATAGTTTTATAAATGTAATTTATTAGCATTGAAGCAAGCATGATTGTAAAGAAACATGAGAAAAATACAATTTAAGCAAGTGAATCAAAGTTAAAGTAAGTATTTAAAGTTTAGCATTTCTAAAACCTAAGTCCCTAACTAAGCTAAATAGATGGAAATTAAAGTAAAGTTCTTTGAGGATTCTTACGTGCTCCACGCAATGTCCGACAGCACTTCACCCTCATCGGAAAGTCAGAAAGCAGCAGCCAGCCCATCCCTAGGGGCATGACTTTTTATACCTTTCTACGCTAACTAAACTACGCAAAGGAAAGTTTTCAGAAATCTTCGACGTCCCATTGGCTGAGAGTGACAAGTGACATGTCACCCACATTTCAAATCTTCCATTAGGTCACTTTTCTTAAGGACCATTGTCTTTTCCGAATGCAACCAGGAGCTTCCTAGGTTTGCAACAATTGTACAATAATATTCTTGCTGCGTCCATTTGACTTCCACGGATGCCAAGTTAAGGCTGACAAAATGTTCTTTTTCGACCTTGGCCACGTCTGACAGAATGATGATAGCACGTCAGTTTTTGCTTTGTGAATGCAGCTTTTGACGAACACTTTATTTCAGAATGGGCGTCTCGTGACTTTTGCAGAAGTAAATTTCAGCTTTTAGCAACTCGAGCAAACTAGGCCCAAAAGCAGGCAACTTATGCTTTCTAGTATAAAACAAACACAAGAAAAGTATTAATGTAAGAAATAATGTAGATTCTGTATCCACCCCAGGATTTACTAATTAATTAACCCACCCGATTAGTCAAATGTTACCTAGCAAATGCAAACAAATAAAGCAGCATTTATATCTACCAGTCTTCATTAATCCATGAGACTTATGTGCACCTAGAATAGTAGAAATGACATCACATAAACAAGGAAAAGCAAAATAAGCACATGCTTCTTTTAAGTTTGCAGCAGTTAGTAGTGACAAAAACGAAAACAATAAATTATTTTATTATTTTGCACGAACAAAAAGATGCAACAATTATGCACGTTTATGAGCACACATGTTAGTCCCCCCATGTGTAAAGTTTAATCTAAGTTGTATTAGCACGACATATCACAAAACATTAATATTATTATTCATGTTATGGAAATGTGACTTCGCGAGTTTAAACAAAATTTTGTTTTCTATCTCGCTCCATCAACTCCCTCATCTGGTGATTAACAAATCACCACACTAGCACCCAAAATTTTGATAATTTTAACTTCCGAGAAAATGATTCAAATTCATTTGTGTCAGTAAATTCTAAAATCCAGTATCTGCAAAATCCTCGGAATTTGCATAACGTTCTCTATGTAACTCTTGTAACTCAATCTCTCTTTCTTCTTCTTTTCTAAGTTTATAGATTCTTTTCTTTTCTTTCAACTGCTTCTTTCTTTTATGCAACAAACAACCTATTTTGGTCAAAATAAAAATGAATACTATTATAATCAAAGGTGCCAAAATCTTGCCAAGAATTGAACTCCCAATGTCATGAAACCAATTTCTAATTGCTTGAAATCTTTTTGAAAGTTTCTCTGTGAAATCATCTTCTTCTAAAGGAATTATTTCCGAATGCATTTGTGTAATATTCTTGATGTACATTTCAATATTCTTACTTTCATCAGGTATATATGTGCAACAATGTTGTACATGTAAAATGCCACAGACTCCTCCCTCTTTTGCTAGGAGTATGTCTAAAGCAAGGCGATCTTGAATTACCATGGATCTAATAGCAATAACTTCGACATTCACTAATTGGAACCCATCAGCTGTGTCAGTTGATAATCTATCAACTATAGTGGACAATTTTCTGATTCTCCCTGCATTTAAGGTTATACCAACAAAAGGTATTACTGCTTGAAAAATATCTCCCAGAACTTCAGTAAAAGTTTCTCTTTTAACTCTATTTACATAATTATGAATTTTAAACAATCCTTCTGAATTTCTATCAACGTGAAACACTTTAGGAAAAACAATTCCCACATAACAAGTTCCATACCAGTGGTCTGGAAGGTTGTAGTAGGCTTTGTCACCACAAACAAAATAAATCCCAGGAAAGATTGGATCCTTTCCACCTTTGAATCCCCAACCTCCCAAAATCTGATAAGTATCTTCACAGTTACTTGCACCTACAAAATAATTATCAAAAAGTGTGTTATCTCTCCTAATGCAAAGCTTTCCACTAACTGGTTTATCTATGTGAATTGCAACATTTTCAAGCATTTTGCCATTTAACTTTTCATCCTCTTTCTGCCAGAATCTAGACTTAGTCTGCTTGACTAATTCATTCCTTTTATAAATTGCTCTTCTCTCCTCAACCATATTCAAAAATTTCTTTCCTTCAGCACTTAATTTGCAAGTTAGATTATTTTTATAAGCATACTCATAAGTGAGTTCGTTAGTAACTAGGAAATATTCCCTCATTTGTTTTGCTTTCTTATGCTTATTTAAAGCATTTTCAATCTTAATATTTGCGAAAATCTCGTCAAAATCTGAATAGTAATATTCTAAGCGTCCAGTTTGATAAAATAAGCTAGTTAACACACTACATGTTACACCATAAGTGAGAGGAAGCATATTATATGTTACTCCCTCAGAAACAGAAGCAGGTAACTTGACACAGACGTAGCAGTCTTTTGCATCCATTACCTTAACATATTCACTCAATAGCTTTGTGAATGTATTACTTGAAAAATCACTAATTGATTTATCTTGATGAATGTTAGGCTGATGATCAATAACTTTCGCAGACGCACTATGTTTAGTTTGACTAACCAAAGCTTTGCTTGTTATGTTAACTTTGTGTAATTCTCTGTTCATCTCCAAAGGGATAATCACAGCTAAAACTAACCAGAGCAGAATTAAAATGAGCAGACACACCAGAGTCATCTTACAGCATCTCTTAAAAACAGAACACCTTGAAGTGCTCTCCTTAACATAAGGCATTTTTGGTTAGTTTAGCCTCAAAATAAAAACAAAATAAAACAAAAATTTTTAAATCTAAATTTATATTTACACCCCCCTTTTAAAATATATATTTTTTTTTTTTTTAAAACCCTAAACAAGATTTCTTCGACCTTATGTCATACATAAGTTTTCTTCAACTAAACAGTTTTTCTTCGACCTTGTGTCAACTAACAAATTTTCTTCAGCCTTTTGCCAATTTAATATTTCTGTACTTCAATCATTGTCACTAATTTCTTGGATTTCATCTTCTTCTTCACTACTACCATATATGTCAATAACAGGTGGAATTACTAAATAAGTCCACTCAGGAGACTTGTATTTCTGATTTGGTCTTACTATTCTTTTTCCTTTTCTCGACACCACTTCAATTTTCCTTCCAACTCCAACCTCCTTTCCAGGACTCTTTTGACTACTGATTTCTTCAACTTGCTCTTTTGGTTTCTTGATCAACCTGACTCTCAATCTTCCACCAGGCCAGTAATCTGCTTTTCTCACGTACTTCTTCCTTGGTTCAGAATTATTTGATTCTGACTTCCAAGTCCTTTTCTTTCTGTTTCCACTTTCACCATCCACGTCACTTTCTTCAGTTTCGTAGTCTGAAATTTCAATTGACTCAGGAACTTCTCTATTCGGCAATTTCACTCCTTCAGGAACTTCACTTTGTTTTCCATCACTGGTACTCGGTAATTCGTCTTCCTCCTCTTCTTCAATTACCCCCAACTTCCCAGATTTCGGATTTCTGTTCCTTACTCCAGAGCTTGTTCTCTGCCTTTCGATACTCTCCTGCTCTGAAACTTCTTTTTGTTCTGCTTCTTTGTCTTCGATAGAGACAACCGAATCCTCAGTTATCTTTCCCTTTAACAGATTCTCTTCACCTTCAGAATCTATTTCAATGATTTCTAAGTCTTTTCTTGTCAAATTTCCATTCACTGGCACAGTTTCCAGATGTCGACTTTCTTGTCGATCTTCAGAATCTGGATTTATTTCACCTTCTGTTTCGCCTTCTGCTTCAGAATCAGAATCATCTGTGGTATCACTTTCAACATCAGAACTCTCAGGAGTTGGTACTGGAATAGTATGACTAGGATGAATCCAACGTTTCAATCCTCTGCACTTTACAGCATTAGTAGTGATCAAAATTATTTGCCTAGGCTTCTGCCATCTAGGAGCTAGACAATTCCTTCTCCGATGTACTTTCGTTCTGACCCAATCGCCAGGTCTCAGATCATGTGTCAAAACCTTTTCATTTGATTGTGCTTCAGTTCCCACCTGATTAGACACAGAAGTTACCATATCAGATAACCTTTTACAGTAATCCAAAATAGCACTGTCATTTATGCTCAACAGTTTACCTACAGGTACAAAAGCTTGTCTCATAACTCTTCCCATTAAAATTTCATGAGGACTCAAACCTGTCTTTTTATCTGGTGTACTTCTTAATGACATCAAAACAAGTGGAAGAGCATCAGTCCACTTTACACCTGTTTCAAGACACATTTTTCCAATTCTGTTTTTAATTGTTCCATTAATTTGTTCAACCACCCCAGATGCCTCTGGTCTGTATGCACAGTGTATTTTCTGCTCAATGCTCAAAGCTTCGCAAATTAACTTCATCAGTTTGTTATCAAAATGGCTTCCTCCATCACTCTCAATAGTGACTGGAAAACCGTACCTTGGGATGATTTCTCTAAGCATCAGTTTTGCCACTGTAATTGAATCACAATGTCGTGTAGGGAAAGCCTCTACCCATCTTGAAAATAAGCAAACAATTACAAGGACATATTTCAAACAATTGTGTAAGGGCATTTCGATGAAATCCATTTGTAACCTGGTAAAGGGACCACCCTCTCGACCAATTATTCCTGTCCCCACCACTGATTTTCTGTTTGGATTCATTTGTTGGCATGACAAACACCTTTGACAAAAAGATTCTGCAATTGTTCTGAACTTAGTATTGAACCATGTTTCTCTGAAAAGTCTAACCATAGAATCTCTTCCAAGATGTGCTGGACCATGATATAATCTGGCCATGTCAGCAATCAAGCAATTTGGTAAGACCACTCTACCATCTTTGTAAACCCACACTCCATCTTCTTCACGTGGTCTACAATCTGATCTTAACCACAAGTCTTTCTCTTCATCATCTGCTTCATTTTGTAAATCTCTAATCTCATGCCATGTTTCTACAACTGTTGTTAGCATTAATGAATTTGAATCAGTTTCTTTACTCCTTTCCCGATTGTATGAATAATTTTTTCTTGCGCAGTATTTAGCCGTTTCATCTGCAAAGGCATTGCCCTTGGAGATATAATCAACTCCTTTAGTGTGCGCTGCACACTTAACAATGGCGATTTCTTTCGGCAATTGTATTGCTTCAATTAATCTCCTAATGAAAACCGCATTTTTAATTGGTGACCCTGCTGATGTCATGTATCCTCTTTGTGACCAGAGTTGTCCATAATCATGCACAACTCCATACCCATACTGACTATCAGTAATGATGGTAACTCTTATATCTTTTGATATTTCACATGCACGAATCAAAGCAATCAATTCAGCTACTTGTGCTGAACGAACTCCTTCAAGACATGATGCTTCTTCGACATCTTTAACTGTACAAACTGAATATGAAGCTTTCAAGACACCTCCTTCGGATCTTAAGCATGAGCCATCTACAAAGTAGACAAAATCCGATTCAGACAAAGGTCTGTCTTTGATGTCTTTTCTTGGTTTAGTGCAGAATTCCATGACATCTAAACATTCATGTTCTGTTTCAATGTCATCAACAATTTCAGAATCAGGCAGTAATGTAGAAGGATTCAGATTCAAACATCTTGAAATCGAAACATTATCTGCTCCTAGTATGATTTTCTCATACTTTGTCAATCTGCTACTTGTTAAATGCTGAGTCTTACCTCTTGTCAGCAATATTTCTACTGAATGAGGCACAAAAACTTTCACAGGAAATCCCATAATGATCCCCTCACTTTGTTCGAGACTAATACTTGTAGCTGCAACTGCTTTTAAGCAACCTGGTAATGCTTTTGCAATTGGATCAAGAACTGCAGAGAAGTATGCAATAGGTTTCTTTAGATTTCCGTGTCTCTGAATCAGCACAGATAATGCACATCCTTCTCTCTCACTGCAATACAGTTCAAAATCTTTCTCATAATTTGGCATACCTAAAGCAGGAGCTTGGCATAAGCTCTTTTTCAGGTTCTCAAAAGAATCCATCTCAGCATCATTGAGAATAATTGGATCTTTTACATCTGACTTTGTCAGTCTTTGTAGTGGTTTTGCAATTACTGAAAATCCACTTATCCATTGTCGACAGTAACCAACCATTCCCAAGAACATTCTGACCTGTCTCTGTGTTCTTGGAGGTAACATTGCTTGGATCATTTTTATTCTCTCAATTGTTACTTGTCTTTTTCCCTTTGCAATTCTGTGACCAAGATATTTTACTTCTTGTTTGCAAAACTGTAGTTTTGCTGGGGACACTTTATGTCCTTCTTCTGCAAGGCGATTTAACAGAATTATTGTGTCTGTCACGCAATTTTCTCTTGTCTTAGCAGCTATCAACAGATCATCAATATATTGCACTAACGTAGACCTACCTGGTAAATCCAAGTTTTCCAAAGATCTTTTTAACAACTCATTAAAGATTGAAGGACTTTCTGTATAGCCCTGTGGGATTCTTGACCATCCGAGGGTCTTACCTTGGAATCTGAAAGCAAAGATTTCATAACTGTCTGGATGTAAAGGCACCGTAAAGAAAGCATTGCAAAGATCAATGACTGTATACCATTCAGCATCATGCGGAATTTGGTATAGAATTACTGCTGGATTTGGAACCACAGGACAACATGGAACGACAATTTGATTAACCTTTCTCAAATCTTGTACGATTCTAAATGTTCCATTTGACTTTTTAACTCCCATAATTGGTGAATTACAAGGACTACTCTCCATTTCTTTTAATACACCTTGTTTGATTAATTTTTCAATTATAGGTGTAATACCTTCGATTGTTTCTGCTTTCATTTTATACTGTGGAATGTTAGGAAATTCTATTCCCTGTTTCAATGTAATTTTTACTGGATCTATGTTTTTCATTAGACCCATTTCATTTCCTGTAAAATCCCATATTTCAGATTTCACTGTTTCTCTGAGCTCTTCAGGCAAATCTTTCTTTTCCATTGCAGGAAACAATTTTGTTTCTTCTGCTTCCATCATCATCATTGTCATTCTGTACAAACCATCTTCCTCCATTGTTTGTAACTCAACTCCATCAGGAGAACAATATATTCTGCAATTCATTTTACATAGGATGTCTCTGCCCAATAGATTCACTGGACTACTATTACAAACCACAAATCTGTGTTTGTCTCTGTAATTTCCAATTTCAACTGGAACTGGATCAGTTAAGTCAGTTTTAATTTGCTGATTACTTACTCCGACAACTTGGATGGTATCCCCAGAGAGAGGTAGGTTTTCAATTTCCACTGATCTAACAGTAGAACGGGTAGCACCAGTGTCCACTAGAAAAGTGATGTCTACATCATTAACTTTCCCGTTTACAAAAGGACCAGACTGGTCAACCTCAAGAGTGGCTCCAACAACACACTCTTCCTCCTCTCTCGGGTACCGTCAGCAATAATCATCCGAATCACTGTCTTGACTTTCTGTTAATAAAAACTGTTGTGAAGCATTTTGCATTTGAACTCTTTGCTGCTTTTGCTGTTTTTGCGGTTTTATTACCTGTTCATTTCCCTGAAATCCCACGTTTGGATTATATTTTTGAACTCCCCCACAATTCGGAAAAGGTGGTTGTGGCAATTGATCCTGACGATTATTCACCTGTTGCTGTTGCTGTTGCTGCAACTGTCGCTGAATGTTTAACTCGTTTAACCCCTGTTGCATCTGTAGCTGTCGCTGCAGGTCAACACCATTCTGCATCTGTGGATTCAATAAGGGATTCTTTAAGTTTTTAGGAGGATGAGGACACTCGTCTCTCCAATGTCCAATTTCGCCACAATTAAAACAAGGTAATCTTTGTTTCAACTCCTCAATCTTTGGGCTAAATTTCTTTGGGAAATTATTACCTTTAAACTTTCCTTGTATCTGGTTTGTATTTCCAGTTTGAACAAAATTAGTGTTCTTATTACCCATACTGGCAATCTGTTGCTCAGCCACTTTTACTTGAGCCCACATCGCTTTTTCCTTGAGCTTCTTCTGTCTTACTTCTAACTCATCACTGCAATATTTAGCCTTTCTTAGAATATCATCTACAGAAAGTGATTGCCATCCTACAATGCTATTTCTGATCATGTCTCCAATTTCAGGTTTTAGTCCATAAACAAATCTATAGACAAAATGACTCATATCTTTTTCATCTAGTTTTTCATAACCACTGTATTGTTTAAAGATTAACAGTAGTCTTTCATAAAAAGAATGAACTGATTCTTTTGTTTCCTGTTCTGTCCTTTCTGTTTTAACCCAATCAACTTCTTTGGGTGGAATTTTGTTTTTCATCCAAACAATCACCTTTTCGTAAAAATCCATTACAAGTGGATTTGGAGCACCCGTTTCTTTGATTCGCTCAGGTTCTGTTTTTGGCCAACTAATCGATATTTTGCATTCTGTCCAAAGATCTGATGGAACGACAATGTCAAAAAATCCATCTAAATCAATCCACAGAACTTTTGACACTTTGATAAATCTATCCACTTGTCTGTACCACTCCACTGGTTTCTCCCTCAATTTTGGAAAGTCATTTGTAAACAACAGAATGTCCTGTCTCGACCAAGGGACATGAACATATCCTCCACCTGCAATTTCTCTCATTGGAAATTGTTTTGACAATTTTTCCAATCTTTCATCTTCCTTCTTTTTCGTCCATTTTACTCTCCACTTATTCAGTTCTCCTAGCTTTTTGATATAAACAATTAAATCTTTTATATGTAATATTCTTCCCATTGAGTTCAAACTCTCAATGTCACTTTCTGAAAAGTCTAATCTGTAATGTTTCGCAAAATTCTTTTGTTTGCTCACATCGATTTCAAGTTCCGCTGCTAGATCCTCTAGTTGATCATATTTATTTTTTGTTTTCCACTGAATGCTTTTGCAAATGAACAGTAGTTCATCATCTCGATAGTAATTTAAACTATCTGGACCGATTGTTCCGATTATTAATTCTTCGATATTTGCTTTTAATTTGGCTACATCAAGTTTTGGTGTGGTTACCCTGACTTCAGGACTCCCTACATCTGATATAGCACCCATTGGTGTTTTTGGAGATAAATCCTCATTAAAGGTTAAATCAGGCATTCTCGATCTAGAAGAGTTTATTTCAGATAAGTCTGAATAAAATTTTTCAGCAACCCTTTGAATTTCTGTATTTAAAGGAATAGTTAATCCTGTCTTGTTTGTTTCTCTTTGGTCAAATACAGGCTGAACAGGACCAATCGTTACTGGAACTGTCACAGCTTCCATGCTTTTTGTCATTCGTTTAATTAATTCTTCTTTAGATTTAAAATATTCAGCAGAATCGACATCTTCAACATTTCTTGTCTCTCTTGTATAATCTTTTGGAGCTTCTCTTGCCCTTGGAGCCATTGTAAAATGTCTACCTTCATTTCGAGCATTATCAAATTCTGGTCTTCTAGGAGTTTCAATGATTTCACAATTATTTGGATAAAGTTTAGGAGCTTCATTAATTGGAGGTGCACTCGGTGAAGTTTCAGTAGAAACCACCGGAGTAGACCATGATCTAGGAGGTCTCAAAGGCTGATTCTTTCTAGCTGTAGTATATATTTCTTCCATAACTGCATCCTCAGATTCACTTTCCATAGATTTCCCTGTAGGAGTACCCATTACCATTTCTTGAATTAAATACAATCCTTCACTCATGTTTCCCTGTCTCCACATTCGCAATCTATCTTCATGAGTTTCTCTTCTCCAAGGTGGATTTTTAGAAGGTCTTTTAATTCCACTAGCTTCTCTTTGTAACTGATACATCTCGTCTTCCCACTCAACTAAAGCTTCAAATTGAGTTGGTCTCGGTTTTGTAATAAGAGCATTCATTTTCTCTCGTAAATTTCTCAAAACTTTTACATTAAATGAACCATCATCAGGCCAAGTTAAAACACCGTCGTTCTTTGTATAACGTTTCCAACTATCAAACCATAAAACGGTATGATATCCATATTCACCTTCCATGTACGCTGCAGGTGTTTTATACTTATGAAGTAGTTTACCACCTCGCGTTTCGATTTTCTTGTCAGGCGAAAATAAATTTTTAAATTTCTGAAATAATGTTGGCTTTTTCTCAACATGTTTAAAATGATAACTCATTTTTAAGAGTTAAATCTAATTCACAAAATCGTTCGTAAAATATTTCCGGGATGTTCCGCAAAACAACCAATCCGTGCGCGAAACACACCAACAAGCCAATGACAGTTGAGCTACGTCACTTTTCAGCCCAACCAATAAAAATGGAGTTTTCCTGAATAACCAATTAGCTTACGGACCGTCAGAGACTCAAGAGCCAATCAGAGTATAGGTAGTGACGTAGGTCACCCAATCCCAGCGCGGCTCTGTGACGTACACAGCAGCTGCGGTTTCTCGTTTCTCACTCCTGGCGCTTACCCCTCCTTCACAAAATCTTTTCACAGCGCCATTTTAAGAACACTTTTCAGTGTAAATTAATTCTTAACAATGACAATAAGGACTCATCTGTTCGTTTCACTATTTAGGATAGTTTACATACATTCAAGTATCCACACTTCGGAATAGACGGCGCTATTCACACTAAGGATAATTTTCAATTGTCAGTAGAGTAACCCTTACCCCACCCTTCTAACACGTATAATTATGAACTCGCTTTCCTCTGAACGCACCGCGAAGTGACAGTTCTAAGAGTTCCACTTGAACATAAAATACAAATCAAACTCGCACTTTCACACGGAAAATTCCCTAATTTCGAACACACATGAAATCCGTACAGGACTTTCACCTGTTTATAGAGATCATGCACCGTTAGCAAAATAACGACGTTATCCGTACAGGGCTCTCACCTGTTTATAGATATGAAACATGTACCCGTACAGGACTCTAACCTGTTTATAGATAATCATGCACCGACGCTACTTTACCCTTCACTCAAGCTCGGATATAACTAATACTCTTATCACAGTGAGTTTTATGGAAGGCGCTTTGTCCCTATTCTCATGCTGCTCTAATTTCTTAGAAAACCCTCACTATACAAGATTCACACCTAGCTCTAAAACTGTGCTGCTCGGCGACAACACTATGGTACACGGCGATACCTCTTGTGATACTCGGCGATATCACTACAAACAGAACAGATGGCTTGCGTGACTAATTTCTCGCCACACAATCTATACCGGTATAGCTTACAGATAGCACGAATAACAAACTCAACATGTGTTAAAACATCAATCCTATTTTCATACCATTACACTTTAGTAACCCTTAGCAACCAACATATTACCTTGGTTACCCTTAGCAACCATCAATTTCTGCTACCAGAGAATTGATCCAGCGGCCTATAGAAAATATATCATAAACAACGCTACCCAACTTCATAACCTATAAACAAAATTCTATACTAAATCATGGACCCATTTATAAACCTGACATATTTTGGGCCTACTGAATCAGGTGGTCGGATTAAATCTATATACACCAAATTTACAAACTATATACAATATTATACATTAGCGGAAAGAATATTGTCATTATAACAAATCCTAACTATTTAAACGACCACCATTGGCGACGTGATCTAGCTAATAGTAACCTACACTTCTGAATAATCAAGACCAGCTTGTTTGTCAAAAGTAAGATTTTATTTACTAAATTATGGTATTTCAATTAATAGTTTTATAAATGTAATTTATTAGCATTGAAGCAAGCATGATTGTAAAGAAACATGAGAAAAATACAATTTAAGCAAGTGAATCAAAGTTAAAGTAAGTATTTAAAGTTTAGCATTTCTAAAACCTAAGTCCCTAACTAAGCTAAATAGATGGAAATTAAAGTAAAGTTCTTTGAGGATTCTTACGTGCTCCACGCAATGTCCGACAGCACTTCACCCTCATCGGAAAGTCAGAAAGCAGCAGCCAGCCCATCCCTAGGGGCATGACTTTTTATACCTTTCTACGCTAACTAAACTACGCAAAGGAAAGTTTTCAGAAATCTTCGACGTCCCATTGGCTGAGAGTGACAAGTGACATGTCACCCACATTTCAAATCTTCCATTAGGTCACTTTTCTTAAGGACCATTGTCTTTTCCGAATGCAACCAGGAGCTTCCTAGGTTTGCAACAATTGTACAATAATATTCTTGCTGCGTCCATTTGACTTCCACGGATGCCAAGTTAAGGCTGACAAAATGTTCTTTTTCGACCTTGGCCACGTCTGACAGAATGATGATAGCACGTCAGTTTTTGCTTTGTGAATGCAGCTTTTGACGAACACTTTATTTCAGAATGGGCGTCTCGTGACTTTTGCAGAAGTAAATTTCAGCTTTTAGCAACTCGAGCAAACTAGGCCCAAAAGCAGGCAACTTATGCTTTCTAGTATAAAACAAACACAAGAAAAGTATTAATGTAAGAAATAATGTAGATTCTGTATCCACCCCAGGATTTACTAATTAATTAACCCACCCGATTAGTCAAATGTTACCTAGCAAATGCAAACAAATAAAGCAGCATTTATATCTACCAGTCTTCATTAATCCATGAGACTTATGTGCACCTAGAATAGTAGAAATGACATCACATAAACAAGGAAAAGCAAAATAAGCACATGCTTCTTTTAAGTTTGCAGCAGTTAGTAGTGACAAAAACGAAAACAATAAATTATTTTATTATTTTGCACGAACAAAAAGATGCAACAATTATGCACGTTTATGAGCACACATGTTAGTCCCCCCATGTGTAAAGTTTAATGTAAGTTGTATTAGCACGACATATCACAAAACATTAATATTATTATTCATGTTATGGAAATGTGACTTCGCGAGTTTAAACAAAATTTTGTTTTCTATCTCGCTCCATCAATAGCAAACAAGGGGTCAACACCTCCCCCATTGGGATGCTCTAATCTGCCAGTTGAAGAATTCGGTGGGCCTCCCACCGAACAACAAGCGGTTAGGCCCAGGCATGAAAGATTAACAGGCCAGCATGCCCAGGCAGTCACAGAGGAACCCCAGTCCGGTGCAAGGTCTTCCAGATGTTTGACACCCCATCCGTTGAGCCTGACACATAGAGCCCCAGTGGTGCAGAGGACACGCACCCCCACTGTCTTAGTTGATCACACACTAATGACAGGGAAGGTTGTAGTGGTTCTAAATAGGGATGCAGCTACCGGGAGTAAGGAAGGGGGCCCCAGTCCCCCCTAATCTGATGACGAGATGAAGCTGCAGGACTTGCCCAGGTAGTTGAGGAAACAACAAAGAGTGAATTTAAGGGCAAAGCCTGATCAAAAATGAACAGTGCATTGCTCAGAGCGAAGGAGGCAACCTAGACACGATGTAGAGGAAAGGCGTGAGCTAAGGAGGGAAAGGGAAACAGCTAGGACCCAGGAAACACAACAAGAACACACAACAGCATGCCCCCACATGAGGAGAGCTTGGATAGACACAGGGCACACCAATCGGGGAAGGGTTAGAGGTTGAAGCAGATGAGAGACTCTAGGCTGGAATCCGAGTCTCACCAAATGTTCAATGAAGGAAAGGGGCTGTCCAGGAAATCAGAGATCAAGGTAACCTAGTGCCTCACCAAAGACATAGGAAAAACTGGATGTCACATTTGCATGCACATGGTGGAGGCAGCAACCAAGTCGTACGCTGCTCCACCTGAACGTACGCTATAGAAGCAATTACCCCAAGGGAGATAGTGGGCTTGGAAGTAGGCGAGACCTTTGTGCGGCTATTCTGCCACTTGCTAGACCACTGAACCAAGGGAAAAGACCAGTACTGTAGACCTTGGCCGAAGGAGGGACCTGGCCAAAGCAGAAGACTGCATTCGCCATGGAGGAGGAGATCCAGAGTAGAACTTCCCCCACATGCAGGAGAGCCTAAAGCGATGGGAATTCCATGTTAAGGAGAAACCAGTAGAGTTACCCCAAGCAAAGATGTACCCGCTGCTACAGAAGGGCACATTGGGGACCATCTATGTGCTGTGGGTTCAAATGGACAAGGAAGGGCTAAGGGCAAAGTTACTGCCATTGATGGATGGAGTGGGGAAATGGATCTCATGCTTTGAGAAGACCACTGTGGCAGTTAACCTAGCAATAGGCGAAATAAAAAGTCTGCTAGGTAATTTCATTGAAAAAAGACTAGCACAGTGTTTGCCCGTGCTCGCATCCCAGCCATTATGCAGACAAATACTGAGCATGACGGGCCACATTCAGACAGGCACCGAATATCGATGGTCCTGAGGGAGATGTTCCCTGACCGCTGTCTTGTAGGACCGCTATTGACAGAGACTATGAAGCCAGGGGAGACAATAATTGATTTTCTGGATAGGATGGGAACAATGGGAATAAGAGGCAGGACAGTCATAAACACAGGCCCACATGTTGCATTGTTTTTCAATATTCTAAAAAAGTCGCTGTCCACCAACATAGACAGTGGGCTGGACAGGGTGTGTTAAACACCAATCCCTGGCAGGAGATACAAGCCCTTATATTGCTTCACCACAAAAAGAAACAAGAGAATGATTGAGGAAAAAAGACGAGCAAGCCCAGAGAGACGCAGCTAAATTGGTCCAACACAAATTAAAAAAGATTGCCCTCAAGGGGGCAACGTTGGCTGTGAGCGTGCAAATGGCACCACTCTTAAAGGGGGCTCCACCACAAAACCCCAGAGCGTTTCAACCAAGCTATAGTGGCGGAGGTTAGGGAGGTTGGCAGCAACCAGACCTTAGGGAAGGTTACTGTTGCGACAGGATGGGCCATCTGG
This sequence comes from Lissotriton helveticus, assembly GCF_964261635.1. NCBI lineage: Eukaryota > Metazoa > Chordata > Amphibia > Caudata > Salamandridae > Lissotriton > Lissotriton helveticus. The sequence continues at coordinate 612,556,697 of NC_136061.1, read as the reverse complement.
CAGACAGATGCCAGTTAAAATCACACCACAAACAGAGATTGATGGGGTATGGTCAGCCACAACAAAATCCCAATGCACACAATCAAACCCATGGAAACACACATACACCTTACATTCATGCACAGGGATGTCAGTCAGCTGCCACCCCCCCACAACAGGGATCAGGTAGCTGGATAAACACATACAACAGCAACCACAGACAGGGAACCCAGCCCAACAGGGACTGGGGCCACTGCTCAGCAGGGAGGGGTAAGTGTCTGGGGAGGCAATGCCTTAACAAAAACTGTCCAGATGTGCAGCTAGATAAAAACTCAGAGTAAAATACCACTAATTCACCCATACCTACATCCCAAGAATGAACTGTGGCAAAGCCAAAAGAAGGATCAATTAGACAATGTTGGCAATACAAACCTTTACTTGCAACTGGGGATTCAGGGCTGCAATATGTGTTCTGACGGTCTGATATCTTCACTAAGTTCACACTTAAGGGAGCCTGTGAGAGCCAAGGACCCACTCTGCTGCTGATATCCCAGGCTGGATTTGGCTGGCCGCCCCCCAGGGAAAGGGCATGATGAGGGGGAGGGCGGCTCACAGACCAAGTACTTAAAAAGCAGGCACCAAAGTCCTGCATCCAAAGTCAATGCGACTGGTTCCAATTACCAAATCGAAAGGTCCCTATTCTCGGGCTTTCGACCCCAAACCCATGTTTCCTTTATAGCATTTAATTCCACCAGCGCCCCCAAAAACTAGAAGCCTTTGGCCAGATGAAGGCCCCCGTTTGGTTTTAAAACAAAGTTGTCCTCAAGTGGCAGGATCCAGGATTACCGTAAGTCTGGGATGGTGAACATCCCAAAACCTCCACAGCACATACACTAGAGTCAATAAGTTACGAGGCGCCCGCATAACGCAGAGTCAGTTAAGAGGTTCATCAGGTTAGTCAAACTTCCTGGAGTTGCGAGGCAGTCCTGGTTCAGTCATCATCCCTAGGCAAAGTTCGATGAAGGTTCTTGGCCTTGAGCTCTCCACGTTCTTGTGATCTCTGTGATGTTCTCAGTTTTTTTCCTTTGGGTTTTTTGAATATCCGAAGTATGGTCACCATAGCATACCCCTCCAAAATAAACAACAGAAGCACTCCTGCAAGTTGGAAGTACCTAGCCACAAGCCAGGAACCGCAAATCCAAACACGACTGAGAAGACATGGTGCTAGAGAGAAGGGGTGCCTGGCAGAGGGGGAGAAAGGGGGGATGTAAAGCCCATCACAGCTCCAGGAAAGAGTAATAAACAGAATGCGCTCACCCCTGTATCAGGCCTAGAAATTGACCAACTTACCAGGCCTCACATTAACCATCTGGAGAAAGCAGTTAGTCCTGAACTTGGAAATCAAAGACAGCACGATCAGAGGCACATGGGAGCCACTGAATGACGTTCATACCCCTTCCGCATCATGACAAATGGAATTGCAGTTTGTGCAAGATCTAGGGAAGCACCCAAAAGTAGCCTAAAGTCAGCCTAAAAAGAAAAGAAGCCTTCAGATGGTTGGCATGACAAGGGAGTGGCACATTGCACGCCAAAGGCTGAGGCACACATGATCTCGGGGCCTGCTGCAACCATCAACAACACTTAACAGCAACACGCTCCCTCGTCATACAGGTCCATTCACGTGTAGGTTGAAAGCAACCCGCACCAATCCAGGCACATATCAGGAGAAACAGGGTCTTGGAAAATTGGCAATGTCATAAAACCCTAGATAAAACCTGATAGACCCATCCCTATGATCACAAGAACACTCCATAAAACACTAATCCAAGCACCCAGTTAAGTACAAAGCCTCAGAAAATAGAATAATACATGATTACCGATAAGCCACATTTAAGCTGTAACCACCAAAAAAATACTATAACCTGGTCCACATTTCAGTGCCCCACAAGAAAAATGTGCAAATGAAGTGTGAAGAACACACCCCTGCGGGAGACACAGGGGCGGCGCCTCCATGTGGGCAGAGGAGCATCGCCCCACTGCTTTCTTGCAGTGCGAGAAGCAGAAATATAAAATGGTATTATAAATTCCATTTTATGTTTCTACTTCTCTCACTGTGAGAAAGCAGAAGGGTTTGGTTGGGGGTGGGTGGGCTGGTCTGGTCCATGGCAGAGGAGGAGCGGCTTGCCCACTGCTGAGGCCACTAACTGTTGGTTGGCCCTCTGGGGCTGACCAAACCAGTAATGTGCACTCTGCCATTTCTCCATGTAGGCTGCAGGCAATGCCCTCTCCAAAGATGCTTGGGTGGTCGGCGTCCCGACCAATCACAACACAGCCATTGCAGCTTTGTGATTGGCTTAGGGGAGGGGAGGGAGTCTGCCAGCTTCCTGTTCAGGACAGGTGTAGAGAAGCAGAGACGACCCAGGGCTGGGCCGGCAAAGGGAAGTTAACTTAAAAAAAATATATATTAAACCCAGCCGCGCGACCCCCTCCCTGCTCGACCCTCCTCCGACCCCATGCGCGAGTCATGCCGGTCGCGACTGGAGAGACAGACTCATGCCTGGCGACTAGTCTTACTGAAGTGGAAGTTGACACAGAAAAGAAGATTGTGCAACTGAAGAAACTATACAGAGTATGAAACATGAGGAATCTATTAAGGACATAAGTTAACAGACAGGTGATCACAGCAACAAATAATGCCCTGCAGCCCCGCCAGCATCCTTTTCGCCGTACAGCCCTATCAAGGGCGCACTTCTTTTAATAATCTTCCTGAGTGTCATTACGTTTGAAGACAACCTCCAGTACAGAGTTGTTCAAGCAAGCTTGATTTCCAAAGGTTGTGTAAGAAAGTATTGTCCGCAGAGGTTTGGATCAGTATTTTTCTAGTGTTGTGTCTAATGGAATAGTCTAAATGCGAGGCATGACATTATAAGTCTATGTAGAATGAACACCAGCTTTAATCAAACAGGGCTTGGTCTTTCAACATTGAAGTCAGGTGTGTGGCCTTTGCATTGTGTAACTTGATCAACACTATGAGAAGTCAGCATTGGTATGTACTTGAAGTGAAATGTGTGTAAGTCGGCTACAGGACTAGCAGTTCCTTAAGTGTACACCATGCAGAGGATCTGTCAAATTGTGTATTTGGGTGAGTTAGCCCTGTTTACAGTTCAGATAGTGCAGCGTTTACTGTTTGCTTTTGGTTGCGTGAAGGGGTTGAGGGTAAAGCTGTTGTCTTTGGCATCCAGGATAGGAATCTATGCAACAAACTTTTATCCAAAGACATTTTGGGAGCACAAACGCTCCTAGAGCCACCCGGCCAGATTCCAATCTGTTTGCCGCCATTTTGGACTACATGTTCTGCTCCTTAGCCTGGTCGGCCGGACTACAAGCAGTGCGTGAAAGGAGGTAAGGAATTATCAAATCGACTGGGCAAGTAGCAAGAAAAACAGAAAAATGGAACGGATTGGTAATGTAAAGGCATGTCTGGTGGTGTGACTTTTGGCGTTGCTACTCTACGTTTATTGCAGGCAGCACAAAGCAATTTTGGCCACTGCTGTCCCGGTTATTTTCTTCATCAAGGAGCAGCGGGAAACAACATTTATGATGCTGTTGTTACCACGCAGGTAGGGAATAACGCGGTTGTTACAACGACCGCGTTGTTACCACTCGTGGCTTTACATCGCAAGTCATTTCTACGACTTGGGCTATGTGGCGAGCAACACCAGGTAATGTCCAACACATTCCCTACTGTTGCGCTAACTGGCGTAGGAATAGTAATGTATACTATTACTAAGTCAAACGACTTGCGATGTAAAGCCAATGACCGCGTTGTAACCTACAGCGTGGTATTTGCTCGCAGTGTAACCTCATACATTCTGGAGCGGTGTCTGAGTTCCGGAATGGTCTCACAGCTTCACGGAAGCATACAGCAACTGATGTTATGTAGTAATGCTACAGACTTCCTTCTTCGTTTTCTTGTACTGAGGTTTTGGTGTATGACAGGAGCATTTTGGGCCCGATCTCATGGTCTTAATGTTCCGTGATGGGAAATTTGAGTATATCAGGCATACAACGAATGTTGGTGTATGACAGGAGCATTTTGGGCCCCATCTCATGGTCTTGATGTTCTGTGATGGGAAATGTGCGTATATTAGGCATAAGATGCATTTTGTAGTGTGTGCATTGACGGTTTTCTTGTCCAGTGAGAGTGAGATGTTCCTCAGCAGTGGCAGTATCCTGTGTTTGCGCCTATGAGGTTGTTCTTCCTCATTTCAACTGTATGCTTTCTGGTTAACATTATGTCAATATGTTTTTGTAATTTGTTTGCAGGATATGTTCCTTAATGTGTTCAGTTCAAATTTACTGCTGGCATTTTTAAAGCTCTCATTGTGTTATTCTGATTTTTACATTGCTTGTTTATGTTATGTAGTGTGTTGCTTTCATTTTCAGGTTGTCATTCCTAAATCCGGTTAACTGCCCAAGGCTCTGCTCATTACACTCAGTGTTCCATTAGAAGTCACATTCTTATTGTCAGCAGTGTGTTGATTGTGCTATGTATTAATGACTGCATATTCATGTCTGGGTGTGCTTTCTTTAATAGTGCATTTTACGTCAGCATGTGTACTGCTGTGATAGCTGTACTGGTTTATGTATAGTTATGTTAATTTAGGGTCTGGAGGGGATTTCTCCCAGATCATTCATTGCTTAGGGGCTCACTTTCTTTGTAGTTTGAGTGCAGTGGTTTTCTCGCTTTACACTATGTTAGAATGTTCACGTTTTAGATTACATTGTTACTTTAAACCTTATATATCCCTCACACGTGGTATTGCGTCATGGGTAAGTATGCCTATTTTCATTTAGGGTTCGTTTACCTGTGCATGAGGGACGGGAATGGGTCTTAGTCCCATTTCTATGCTGCACATCTCAAATCCTTAAATGAGGTATTTTCTTTATGGGTTATTGCCCCATTTAAATTTTTTTTTACACTTACATGAGGGGTGGTTTAATTTACACAGATTACATCAAAAACCCTTACACATGGGATATCTTTATGGGTTGCAGTCACTTGTCTTACATCACAACATTTTTAGAGGCAGCAAATCCCCCAACTCAATGCACAAACACATCTGCTCCTTCCTTCATTTGTAGTCCAAGAGTAGCACTTAGCATAACTGGGGGAGTCACCCTTAACAACAAGTGGACTCCCGACATTGAGTTCTTGTGTATGGCCATCCAACGCAATGATACGAAGGGAAATGGTTCCCATAGGGGAGGGTTGAATAAAAGCATAGACACCTCATGTCAAGAAATCTGGGATACCCAGGTGGGTGGATACACTTGGCTAGAAGGGAAGGAGCAACCCTTAAATGTATGGAAACTTACACTGTATTCCTTATGTTTCAGTGGTAAAGAAACATGTCCAATGGGACGAATGAAAACTGTAGCACAATACTGCACATTTTGGATATGCAATAGGGCACCTCCATGCTGATGGATATCTACTAAGAGTGCGGCGAAGTTGTCTACACTCAACTCGTCCCTGGATGGCACGGACTCTGTTCTCTGGTAACCATACACACTGATATACTTGTCATCCCCTGAAAAGAACTATTGGACGTGTACCTGCGTGGGCTAAGAAAGAAGACAGCCTTGCTGCCAGGGCCGGACTGATGATTCTGGGCACCAGGCAATCCCCCGGTAGGCTGGCTGGGGTGGGGGCCGGTTTTTACACTGGGGGCTGTTTTTCTTTCGGTCCGGTCTCTTCTGTTTCTCCGCTCCGCGTTGCGAGAAAAAAAAAGCACAACTGCAGTGGTGCACACCGTCCGTGACCGGTGCAGCAGCCTTGTGAATTCAACAATTAGGAGCAGAGGAGCAGAGGTGCTGGTGCGCAGCATACAGATGACTCCTCCACCGCCGCGTTTTCGCGCCACCCTTCAGAGTGCAGTTCACCCTTAGGGTGGGGCCGGTGGTTCCCTGCATGCAACATGCGCACTGGGGCTAGCGCAAGTGCGCGTGACTGACATCCGATCCCAGAGACTGAGAGGCTGAGACTGAGTTGCCGCCATAATTGAACTATTTCTAGCCCCCTGGGCCCTGTCGTCTGCCACCCGCAGCAGGTGAGTTTGTCCGTCCACTCGACAATGTATCATCATGGCAGTGGGAACTGGGCGGGCGTCGCGACCGGGCCGGGATTACATTTAAAACAATGCTAAAGGTATAGGCCCTGTTCTAATCTGCAGTGTGGATTTGATTGTGAACAGGACGGAGTGAGGACGAGATCAGGTGGCTTGAGTTGCGCACCATCGTGGCAATAAATCAAAAATTTTAATCATGATGATTGTCACCGTCAGGGACCGTGACAATCATCATGATTACAATTTTTGATTTGGTGCACGCAGCACAACTTCATGTCACGGGCGGCCGGGCCGCGATTAAAGTAGAAGTTGAGAACGAAGGTAATGCAGGTTACTTCAAACTGGTACTCGCTACTGTGGCCCTGATGTATTTCAGGAAGGGGTGTTATTATTTGGTACTTGGTGTCTCCCCATATCACGTGGTACTTAAGTAGGGAGGAAAACTAGTGCTCTGCACTGGCTGTGTTAAGCCATTTCCATCTGAATTAAAACTTATTTTATTTGTAAAAAGCTGAAACACTTTTGCTGTGTGTTGACTCTTGCGTCTTGCCAGAGAGCGGTCAAGCCTGACAAAAAAAACTCCATTGTGTCACGTAGGTGCTTTAAAAATTGCCTTGAAGGCATTTGAGTGCAATTAGGGGTCAAAAAGAAAGCTTGCAAAAGGGTTTGGTCTGCGGCTGTGCTCAGATCTGGAAGGCGAAACACTGGCAGGCTAGCATCAAAGGACCGCGACCCTTTGGAAAATGTACATACGTGCATTCGATGTAATGTGTGAAAAATGTGTGCCCATCAGAAGATTAAAGCGTTGCTCTTGGAAAGGGGATTTAAGCAAAAGTCTGAGAACAATAGAGTAAGCATAGATGCAAAGCGAGGTGAAAGCATGCTCTTGGGGATTTGATTGCTACACATGGGAAGTTTTGTGACAGTCTAGAAAAGTGTAACATGATGACAAAGAAGAGGGGTGGGCGTAATCAACTAGATTTAATATTTGCAATGCTTGTGAAATTGACGAGTCTTAGGCGTCATGTGAGATGCCGGTGCGGGAGCCTGGTCATAAACATGAAAATCAGGACTTTTTTGATGCATGTTTATTGCAAAGGCCTCAATTCTACCATCCGCTTTCCAGGTACATTGTGTGCAACCAGTATCTACAATTGTGCAATGAACTTCGCAGCATGTGTAGCCATGGCACACATCTAGTTTATTCACAGCGGGTGGTAGTTGACAGTTTCCTCAAGACATTTTCTTCCTAAACCACATCTCACTAGAATCGAAGTTACACAGTCACAGTAATGTAAAAAAAAAAAAAAAAAACTACTCGTACAATGAGTAGCTAAAAAAATCAGGCTTGCACAAAAAGGTGAGTTTTTTGCTTGGTGGGCTGGAGAAAGTCCCCTGTATGACTCCGGAGAATGCACAACCCTGTCTCGAAGTCCCATAGGAAGCTGTAACGTTTTTGTCCCTCGCCTCAGCATATATGATGATCATGCGTGTGCACTAAGGGCTGCATGATCTGGAGTGAGACCCAGAGCGGGGCTTTGTAGCTGAATATGTAATGAAAAATGTGCTGTAAAATTCACCATTTTGGTCTCTTTTTCCAAAATTTTCTCAGGGGGGGGGGGAGTAGTGGTCCGGCTCACTCGCTGCGCTCGCTCGCAATGCGCCGTGCGGGGGCTGGTCTGGCAAAATTTGCCAGGGCTGCTTTCAGTTCCCAGTCCGGCCCTGCTTGCTGCATCGGCCTAATGAAAATAGAACTACAGATTATTTTGGCTGGGCTCAGTACAAGGACAATCCGGAAGAAGTTAGACTGCTCTCGGACACACAAGTATCAACAGGAGGTGCCAGCTGTTGGGGAGTCTGACCTCCAGTGTATCGCCGCCTCCGCCGCCTGTCCAGCCGTGGATCAGGCACAGCTCCCCTCTCGTCTCCGCTGCCTGTCTTCCTCCACCCCGCCTTTTGTCTGTGTTCCCCTGGTGACGGGGGTTCAGCGGGTCCTGTTGGGACATTGCCGATGTCCCAGTGATTTCTCTGGATGGGTCTCTCTCCTCCTCTCCCTCCTGATTCGACGGCCGCTGCTTTTCGCTACCGCTGGCCCGCCTGTCTTTTGTCGGAGGTTATGGTGGGGTGGGAACTGCGGCGTGGCTCTCTGGTACTATCTGAGCCTTTCGCCTTCCATTCCTAGCGGTGAGGCACCCCCTTTGATTTGGACTCTGCGGCGTCCCGTTCTCCGGACTGTTGCCCTGGAGTCTGTGTCGTTCTTCCTTTGACCTGGTAGAATGGATCAGACATTGTTGCCCCCGCGGCCTGAGTCCTGTGCACATGGAGATTGCCTGCCCCCCCCCTTTTGACTGTCTGGCTCCTATACCCCTCTTATTCCTCCTCCGATGGGTCAGCTCCCTGGTTTTCTTTGGACTTGGCCCTCCTAGCTTTTGGACTGGGACTCGTGTGTGCCCACCATTTTGGGACCATCTCCTGTTGTTGCTCTTGTCCTCGGTCCGCCATCTTGCAAACGCGGTCTGTTTCTCTGTCCCCACTGGTCTCCAGCTGGGTGACCTATTGATCGTCCTCCTTCTCCATGGATCTGCTCCCTCTTTATGACTATTGTTTATACTTCTGGTCCAATCTCCATTTTGTCTCTCTTTCTCTTTCCTGTCCCTTTCTGCTTTTCTTCCTTGTTTCTCGCTGATACTCCTATAAATGCCATGCTCTGTAAATTTGTAATATATAATTGTCTAATCCTAATCGCTTTTTTAATGTAATCTTGAGTGTTTTGCAACTTATATATATGTAATTCCAACCACTAGTATCTGTCGTAGACGTATTTACTTATTACCATTCTTATAATTTTAGAGTTTTTTCTGTTTGTTTCTTCTCCTTGAGTGAATCTTCAACTTGTATATATGCAACTCTAACCTTTAGAATCTGTAGTAGGCGCATATACTGACTACTATTCTTTTGCGATTTTAGAGTTGTTCTGTTTGTATCTTTTATGTAACTCATGTTCTTCAAAGTCCTTATGTAATGTAACTGATCCTTTTGTAAAGCGCTCTGACACCTTTGGGTAAAGTTTGCGCTATATAAAATTGCATTCAATAAATAAAATACCCTTCTTCACCATGCTGACGAAAGCAATGCCTGCTGGCTCCAAATCACCAGATGAGAAATGCTTAAAATGAGGAACAGCACAGAGCTCAGCCTAAATTCGATCAAGGAAGAACTGAGAGCAAACTGCCTCATAATAATGCAGAATCTGTATGTATTTGACGTATTAACTACGATGGAGGAAGGGGTTTATGCCACGATTGGTGCTTCTTGATGCACGTTTATCCCAGGGAATGACTTGGATAATGGGACTGTTGGTCTTGGTCCTTTATTGACTGTTGCCATCCAGACACTGCACCATTTACAAAGAGACGTGTAGGCAGGTGTCCCTGAGCAAGGGTGCTTCTCATGATTCTTCCGGTGGCTTACCGGATTGTGCAGATCCCCCTGTGGCTTTCCGGATTGTGCACATCATTGTTGCCTTTTTTCATCAGGTACCTTTTTGTGTGTGGCTCTGTGCAATTGGGGATTTGCTGTTGTAAAAACGTAGCACTCAAATTGGGAAGAATGCAAATAACTGGGAAAGTAGTAATTGTCAAAACAGAAGAACAGTCCCCCAATAAAGTAACTGTCATGAAGTATAAGTTACATAGTGTAGTTGAAAATTCAACTAGAGGTGGGAATGCTAATATTGAAATGTCAATGTAAATAATGATACATTCATGTATGAAAATGAAATCACATCTTTATTGACAAATTCGCCGGTCGTGAGCTCCACGTCGACATCGACTCAGAAATACATAGTTAGTCAGACCCTGAGACCTAGGCTCGAGGTCACTGATTGACAGATCACAGGTTGATACCAGCAGACACACGCCTGAATAGGAAATCCCAGATTGATCCTGTGGATAGGCTCAGTGACACCACAATGGTCCAGGGAGATTGGCCCCAATAAAGCACACATGGTCAGAGGGGTGCGCATGTTCCCTAAACACCATAATATTAGATGCCACATGAAGTTAAGAACATTTAGCCAATCAAGACACAGTACTCACAATACACGCAGTGATCATGCACTCCCCATGCTGGACATCTGGACACATAACCTACTGGTCGCATTGTGTCCACACAAGGTAGAGGCCCACCTGAATTCCTCATCCATTACCTTATTTTATGGCTCCAAAGACAGAGGTACACATTCCTTACCAAAAAAAGGATCACCGGAACCATTATATTGCATTGCATTCTATGTTATACCTATTGTAAATTGAGATAGTCCTCAGATCCCATTCCTGTGACTGTGCACCCAGAAGAATTGTTTAATTAACCGAACTGTTCTTGTTTGCCAAACGCCTCTTGTTATTTTTAAGGTATTTCATATTCAAGCAACAATACAATCTGTCTTGTAGGAGCCCCACCTGAATTAATGTAAGGTGCAACTGTTGAGGAGTCAGCACTGGATAGTTCACAGGATATGTACATATGCTCTGCAGTTGTAGGAGTGCCATATCTAAGCATCAAATCTGCAGTTGTTGAGCAGTCAGAATTAGACAGATGATCAATGCATATGAACTGCAGGAGTAGGGGTGCCACCAGGATTAATGCAATCTGCAGTTATCCAGGAGTTAGTATTTGAGTTTCTAGAGTAATGGTGCATAGGGTGTGTAGTTTTAAGAGTGCCTCTTCAGTGATTACAATGTGCAGTTGTTGAGGAGTCAGCATTAGAGTATGTAGATGATCAATGGAAATGATCTTCAGTTGTAGGACTGCCACCTCAATGAATGCAATCTGCAGCTATTGAGGAAATAGACTACATAACTGTGAGGATAGATGCATATTATTTGCTGTTGTAGTAGTGCCCCCAGACACATGCAATCTGTAGCTGTTCAGGAAACAGTACTAGAGAACTCTGTGTATAGATGCATATGATTTTCTGTTGCAGGAGTGACACCAAGATTAATGCAATCTGCAGTTGTTGAGGAACAGCATTACATAACTCCGAGGACAGAAGCATATGATTTTCTGCTGTCGGAGTGCCACCAAAATGGATACAATATATAGCTATGTGGGGACAGCTTTATGTTGATATATATCCGAGGATAGATACATATGATTTGATTTTGTAGGAGCGCAATCTGCGGCTGTTGAGGAAGCAGCATTGCATAGCTCCGAGGATAGATGCATATAATTTGCTGTTGTAGGAGTGCCACTATGATGGATGCAATCTGCAGCTGTTGAGGAAGCAGCATTTCATAACTCAATGGATAGGTGCATTAGATGCATATGATGTGCTGTTATAGAGATGCATGCAATCTGCAGCTGTTGTGGAAGCAGCATTGCATAACTCCGAGGATAGATGCATAAGATTTACTGTGGCAGGAGTGCCCACAAGGTGAATGCTGTTAGAAACGGGATCTCTGGCTGGCCAAGGCTTGCGCCAAAGTCAGTCAGAGACCACCACTTCCACGTCAGGGCAAGGGAGTCACACACCAAGATAACCCCTGCTCACCCTCTAGGTAACGTCAACTATGTTTCAAGTTTCAAGTTTACTTTATTTGCATAGTTAATTAAAACCATTGCAATACAAAAAATATACTCATTTAAAAACTGTCATGTACATAATTAAAACTCTTGTCTCTAAAAAGCCATATTGTCTGGATTCTTGAATCATATACTCAGAGTGTTCACAGACACCTTGCGTTTATGCAAGTGCTATTTCTGGATCGGTTCCTGTTGTCAGTAATTCTGGCATCTTGCTGCCGCACAGTCTCAGATATTTTACTGTTCTACAGTTCAATTGTGGGTTGCTCGGTTCGAAACATGCTAGCAAAGCTTGTCTCCTGGTGCGGATCCCTTGTTGATTTAAGGGATGTTTCAGAAATTTAACTCGTTCCTTTGTAAGTTCTTTACAGGAGCATAGTAGGTGCAGCATGTCTTCCTGAGCCAATCCACATAGGCGGCACGCAGAGCCAGCTTGGATCCGAAGCCAGGGAGGGAGATGCTTGGCACAAGGGAGCAGTCCGAGCCTATATCTCATAAAAGCAATTTTTAAGTTTTCATCATAACCCAAGTTGAAATAGGTTTGTATGCCGGGCTTCGTGTATGTGTTCAGGGTCATCCAGCCGTGGGATCTCTTTGATAGTGCATCCTTGTCCTCCAGCCATGAGAGGAGTTTCACAGTTTTCCATACTAATTTTTTAAAAGTATGGCTGGTTGTCGGTGTCTCCCAGAGCTGGTTTAGCCTCAAATTATGAAGGCTACTGTATAGGTATTCCGCGGCTGGTAATGCGGGGTGCAATTGTAGCTCCTTCCACAACTGTTCGTTTAGTGTGCCACGTTCTGCTCTTCGCACTTTGCCCTTGCTGCCGTTCCCTATCAAAATCATGGAGAAGCTAGTGACCCGCGCCCTGTCCGGTTTCCTGGAAGAGAACACCTGGTTTGATGAGGCACAATTTGGCTTCCGTCCAGCGCATGGGACTGAATCTGCGCTGGTGGCCGTGTTGGACAACCTTCGTTCGCGGGTTGACATGGGTCGTGCAGCCTTTTTAGTGCTGCTCGACATGTCGGCCGCGTTCGACACGGTCTGCCACTCTACCCTCATCAGGAGACTGGAAGAGTGCGGGGTCACCGGGCTGGCAAGGGATTGGTTGGTCTCTTATTTGAACAACCGACGGCAGGTGGTGGTGCTGCCCCCATTTAGATCGGAGGTGAGGAATGTGGGGCAGGGGGTACCACAGGGCTCGGCCATCAGCCCTATACTTTTCAACCTTTACCTTTGCCCTCTGGTCCATCTGATAAAATCATTCGGCATCTCAGCATTCAATTATGCTGATGATACCCAATTGGTCTTTTCACTGGAAGGCAACAACTCGGTCCCGTTGGAAACATTCCATCGCTGTATGTCAGCTACAGCTGACTGGCTTCGATCTAACTCCCTTCAGTTCAACAGCAAAAAACGGAGGTGCTTTACTGTTCTTCTGATAAAATACCGCGTTCACTCCCCGACAACTTTTGGCCCTCGACCTTTCCTGAGACAGTGTCAGCCGCTGAGTCTGCACGTAACTTAGGGGTTACTTTTGGGCCTAACTTGCAGCTGGATATACATGTAAATAAGACCACGGCTACGTGCATGATGCTGTTGCGCATGCTCCGTAAAGTTTTGCCCCTTCTACCTGAACAGTCTAGACCAGAAGTAGTGCGTGGGACCATCTTAAGTCGTTTAGACTATTGCAACGCTCTACTTCTGGAAGCCCCTAAAACGTTGCTATGTAAGCTGCAACGTGTGCAGAATATGGCGGCCCAGCTGGCCCTCTCTCGCCCCAACTTCAGCTCCTCCACCGCTGCTCCCTGGGACGTACATTGGTTGCCGGTCCATTTACGTGTTCAGTACAAAGCTGCCTGCCTGGTGTTCCACTGCAGAATATGTTTTCATGGTATTCGTCCACGCGATGTTTGCGCTCTTCTTCTGCGTGGCTGGTGGTGGTACCGAGATTCCAGAGAGTGAGGATGAGTGGACGCTCGTTTAGTGTCGCAGCGGCTAAACTCTGGAATTCTCTGCCACTCCTTTTACGAGGTCAAAGGGACCTTCTACCATTTAAAAAAGCGTTGAAGACCCACTTGTTCCCTAGGGCAGTGTAAGATGTTGTTTCTGTTGCTGACAGTGATCTCAAGCGCCAGGATGCCCTTGGGGTGACAGTAAAGCGCTATACAAAAACACAAATAATAATAATAATATTAAGTGATGATAAAGGCCCCTTGTCTAGCAAGTGATTGTTTCAGAATGCCAAATTCGAGTCTAATTTGGGCCGGTGAGGTGTATTTCGGCAGCCCGAAGATGACCCTATATGCCGTTGTTACTGTGGCATCCAGTATTTTTGCATCCTTCCCTTTCTGTACCTCACTGCCATAGGTGATTGTTGGCAGGAGTTTTGCCCGAGCAACCTCAACAAGTGGTAGGATCGATGGGCCTGTTAATTTAGAGTTGAATGTTTTTAGGGTAATTGCCAGAGCTAGACCTTTGTGTCTTATGCTGGTCTTCTGTGCCACAAACCGGCCTCCTGTATCCAACTTCACGCCTAGATATTTATATTCCATTGTATCCTCTATTCTGGTCTCACCCCAGAACCAGGCAGCAGTTTGACATCTTTTCCTCCTCACTATCATTGTTCTTGTTTTGCCAATGTTAATGGTCAGGTCATTTGCTTGGGAAAAATCCCGCGTTGTGTTTAAGAGATGTTGTAGCCCTACTTTAGTTTTGCTGATCAGGACTATGTCGTCTGCGTAGAGGAGACAAGGTAATAAAATATCTCCTAATTTCGGGGCATGGGAGTTGCAGCTGGTTAGTAGTGGGACTAAATCGGCAATGTACAGATTAAAAAGTGTGGGTGCTAAGACGCAACCCTGCTTTAGCCCTTTTTCCGTCGGTATGCGCCTTGATAGATGCGTTCCTTTTCCCAGCTTCACCTGTAGCCACGTATTCGTATGTAAGTTCATTATTAGTTTGAGTAAAGGCTGTGGCAGCCCCCAGCTGTGTAGTTTGGACCACAGTCTGGTGCGGTTGACGTGGTCGAAGGCAGCTTTATAATCAATGAAACATAAAAATAGAGACGACCGTGTAGCCTCAGCCTTGTCCATAAGAATGGCCATGCTTAGTATGTTTGTCATTGTCCCAACCGATTTTATAAAGTCAGTCTGCTGTAGGGGAATTATGGATTTTTCTTCTGCCCAAGCCTGGAGATCCTCCAATAGCAAACCAGCAAAAAATGTAGCTTCGTTGTCTACTAATGCCACTAATCTGTAGTTTTGTGGATCCGACTTCTCGCCGGATTTATAGCTGGGGGAGATGATTGAGCCTCTCCATGAGCTAGGCAGGGTATTCAGTGATCTAATTTCTCTGAAAAGTGGATCCAGAGCTTCTGCCCAGAAGGTTGCCTCCTGTTTGTACAATGCTGGTGGCAGCCCATTTGGCCCAGGGGCGCCTTCTCTTCTCCCTTTTCCTATCTGCCGTTTGATGGCATCTATATGATTGGTGTGGGGGTCCTCGGAAGATGTAACTGTTCCTGAGTTCTCAGAGTCGTCAAGATTGTTTTCCGCCCAGGACTTGTGTGTCTTTTGGTAATCTACTTCGTTTCGCTCTGCTTGATCATGGTCTCTCTGGTCACTGCCTTGATGGAAATGGGACCTGAGGTAGTTTGCCCAGATTTCCTCAGAGATGTAGGAGCAGATTCCATCCTGATTGTTATTGATGAATTGATTTATGGTCCTCCAAAATCTGGAGCTGTTGTTTTGTTTGAATTCGGCATGTAATTTGGCCCAGAGATCTTCCTCCTTAGCTCTGTTCGCGTCTCTTTTCAGTTTTTTAAGGGCTGCCCTTTGATTCTGTAATGCTTTCAGTCAAGTTTTATCACTGGGTCTGTCCCGAAGGTATCTCAGAAGTTGGTTAATCCTTTTTTTTGTATATTTAATTTCTTTTTTGCCATGTGTGACATGGGCATTGTGCCACTGAATCTTTGCTGATTTGGTAGTTTAACCTTGGTAGCGTATGATTCCATCCCAGATAAGAAGTGTTTCCATTTCTCGACTTCTCCGTTTCCGACCCTTTCAAAAAAGAGTTGTTTTGCATTTTCCAGCATCGCGCCGCTTGCTGCTAATTTGAATTTAATTCGTCTTAGGTCGATGGTAGTTGTAGTTCCTTGAGGCTCGGTAACGTGACGCGAGCAGCCAGGCTAAACTTGGAGGCTATGTAGGTTAAGTGTTTGCGCGCGCACCCAGCAACAACACCCAAGGCCCATCACAGAGGAAACTCCACACAAGGTTATATAAAAATAGCCTTTGTATTATACCAAAACACATTAGATAAGAACACACACTTTACAATGTGCCAACAGGCACGGGCAGAATTTACACGGGATATGTACAAGTCAGGGCCACATGGACCACTGTCAGGAATCAGCACTTTTAGAACTAGCACTTAGAATATCACTTAGAACATAGAACATAGAATGTAGAACCACTGTAGCACAAATTAGCACACAACCAGTAATTACTGGTAACGGGTAAGTACCTCCTACGCAACCCTAACCACCTTAGGAAAATATTGCGCAGGGAACCAAGACCTCACTAGCAACACCTGTACTAGGAGAAAAACAACCACCTAAGTATCACCAACATTTAGAGGTATAAGAATAGGAACATTACACATGATGCATTAACATTCAGAGGTGTAAGGAAGGAAAACAAATGATGCATCAAAACACATTCAGAGGTGTAAGGAAGGAAAACACATGATGCATTAAAACACATTCAGAGGTGTAAGGACAAGCAATTGCGCAAAACTCACATGAGCCACTGATCCAGCGGCCCTATAGGAAATATGCCATAAGCAACGCTACCCAATTCCACAATACCTACTTTTAACCACAATTTATTCATAAGGCCCATAAACTAACATGACATATTTTGACCAACTGAATCATGTGACCTAATTAATCTATTCACAAATTATATACATTTATATACAACTGCAGTAAAACGATTTCATCACACTTTATCAAACCCTACAAATAATTAAGCCACTATGGCGAAAAGATCTGCTATTAGTAACCTAAACTCATGAAATAACAAGGCCAGCTTGTTTTCTCAAAGAATGTTTTTATTAACTAATGTTTAGAAAGTGCATTAGAATCTTTTATTAAAGCATTTATATTAAAGTATTTGCAATAGGTAATATCAGTTTCAAGTAAAATTCAAAGCATTAATTTCAAATGGAAAATAGCAGCTTGGCATTATCTAAATTCTAAGTCCCTAGCTACACTTGCTCTATAAAATTAAAGGGTGAAAGTCTTTAAGCCCTAAGTTCTTACGTGCTCCAAAGAAGTCCATCAGCACGACACATCCATCTAATGGTCAGCAAGCAGCAGCGCTCTTCCCTAGAGGAAGAGTTTATATACCTTTTCTAACTAAACTAATCTAAGAAAAATTGTATTCTTTCTGCTCGATCTGG
This sequence comes from Lissotriton helveticus, assembly GCF_964261635.1. Classification (NCBI taxonomy): domain Eukaryota; kingdom Metazoa; phylum Chordata; class Amphibia; order Caudata; family Salamandridae; genus Lissotriton; species Lissotriton helveticus. Next base: position 612,539,543 of record NC_136061.1, on the reverse strand, counting down.
GGTTTCATTGGCTGTCAAGTGACAGGCCATAATGTCATTGTATTCTCAAAACTTTTAGTTCCGTCTCTTTCTTAGAGTCCATTGTCCTTCGCTTTCGAATTGTGAGGCTTCCTCCAGTTTGCAACATTTTAATAACGAGGTTCATAACTTCCTCAGCTTGTCATACTCCTCTGCCGGTTCCTGGCCGTGGCCTAGCTGACTAAAGAACAGTCAGCTCATCACGTTTATTTATTTCATTCCACACGAATAGTTTTTGGCAGAGAAATCATTCTTTCCTCACAGGACTCTTGCTTTACTCCGAGCAGAACTTTTGGCAACCGTGAAAATACAAGGCCTCAAAAAATGCCTTCACGTTAACTAGTGTATAAACAAACATAAAAAGAATAATTAATGTAAGAAATGAAAATCGTTCTGTTACCCACCCACCATTGCTAATAATTAACCCATTAGTCTATATTATCTAGCAAAAGCAAACAAATAAAGCAGCATTTATATCTACCATTCTTCATTTAATCCAACAGGATTCTCCGCATACCTGTATAAAATAAAAAAAGACACCACATAGACAAAACATACATAAAAATAAGCGCATGCCATTAATTAAACAGCCGCAATTAATAAGACAAATGACAAACAGACAAGGTTAGCTAATTAATTTTAAAACGTACTTGCTGCAACATAGAGCACAATATGTTAAACCCAAATATTCGTGTATGCAATTTTATTCTAGGTTGATTTAATAACATACATGCAAATCATATTAGTTTTATTAAACATTATGGAAGTTTGATTTCACAAGACTGAACTAAATTTTGTTCAATAATCTGCTCCATCAACTCCCTCATCTGGTGATATTTAAATCACCACACCACACCCAAAATTTAGTAAATTTTATCTAATATAAACATGATTCAATTTCACTGTGTTAGTAATTCTCAAAGACTTGTCTCAGCTGTTTGTTTGCAACTATCATATTGAGCTTTACGAAACTCCTCCAGCTCTATTTCTCTCTCCTGTTCCTTTCTGATTTTGTAAATCCTTCTCTTTTCTTTTATGTACTTCTTTCTTTTGTGTAACATGCAACTGATCTTAATCAAAACTATCACAAAAATAATTACAAATAAAGGTGTTAGAATCTTGCCAAGAACTGAACCATCAATCTCTTGAAACCAGGTTTTAATAGCCTGAAACCTTTTGGAAAGACGTTATGAAAAATCATCCTCTTCTAATGGGACTATTTCCGAATGCATCTCTGTAATGTTCCCAATGTACATTTCAATATTTCTACTTTCATCTGGGATATATGTACAGCAATGTTGAACATGTAAAATGCCACAGACTCCTCCCTCTTTTGCTAGGAGTATGTCCAAAGCAAGGCGATCCTGCATCACCATCGATCTGATTGCAATAACCTCGGTGTCCACTAATTGGAAACCACCAGCTGTATCAGTTGATAATCTATCAACAATTGTAGACAATTTTCTGATTCTTCCTGCATTCAGGGTTATACCTACTAAAGGTATTACTGCCTCAAAAATGTCTCCCAAAATCTCTGAGAAACTTTCTCTTTTGTACCTGTTTACATGATTTCTAATTTCAAATGAACCTTCCGCATTTCTGTCAACATGAAATATCTTTGGAAACACAAGACCAACAAAACATGTCCCATACCAAAGGTCCGGGAGGTTATAATAGGCTTTGTCTCCACAAACAAAATAAATTCCAGGAAAAATTGGATCTTTACCACCTTTAAATCCCCAACCCCCCATAATCTCATATGTGTCTTCACAATTGCTAGCTCCCACAAAATAATTATCAAAAAGTGTGTTATCTCTTCTAATGCAAAGCTTGCCACTAACTGGTTTGCCTATGTGAATTGCAACATTATCAACATTTTTGCCATTGAATTTTTCATCTTCCTTCTGCCAGAATTTGGATTTGGTCTGTTTAACCATCTCATTTCTTTTGTAAATTGCCCTTCTCTCCTCAACAAGATTCAGGAAAGGCTTTTCCTCAGCTCTTAATTTGCAAGTTAAATTATTTCTGTAAGCATACTCATAGGTGAGTTCATTGGTTACTAAAAAGAATTCACTCATCTGTTTAGCTTGCTTATGTTTATTCAAAGCTTTTTCAATTTTTAGATTAGCAAAAATCTCGTCATAGTTGGAATAATAATACTCTAAACGACCAGTTTGATAAAATAAACTAGCTATCACACTGCAGATCATGCCATAAGTAAGAGGAAGCATATTGTATGTCACTCCCTCTGAAACAGAAGCAGGCAACTTTACACAAATGTAACAATCTTTGACACCCATAATCTTAACATATTCACCCAAAAGTCTTGAAAAAGTATTACTAGAAAAATCACCAACAAATTTGTCTTGATGAGCCTCTGGTTTGTGATCAGTAACCTTGTTAGCTTTGCCTGTTGCACTATGTTTGTCTTGTCTAACTGAAGCTTTGCTTGTCATATTGACCTTATACATCTCCTTATCGATCCCGAAAGGAAAAATGACAACTAAAACTAACCAGAGCAGAGTTAATATGAGCATACATATCAGAGTCATCTTACAACAATTTTTAAGAATGGAACATTTCGAGGAACTACGTTTCAGAACAAAAGGCATTTTCACTAGCCTTATCACAGGAAAGAAAAAACAAAATTTTAAAATATGTCTAAATGTAAATCCTAAAATTTTAAACACCCCCCTTTTTAAATTCTTTTTTTTTTAACCCTTTAACAACTTTTCTTTAACCTTGCGTCACAAGTTATTATCCAGCTAAACACAATTTCTTCGACCTTGTGTCACCTAACACAATTTCTTCAGCCTTTTGCCAAAAACAGAAACTAAATCCTAACAAATCAATACTTCAATCATTATCACTATTGTCCTCAACTTCCTCCTGACTGCTACTATTTATTTCAACTAATGGGACTATTTCCGAATGCATCTCTGTAATGTTCCTAATGTACATTTCAATATTTCTACTTTCATCTGGGATATATGTACAGCAATGTTGAACATGTAAAATGCCACATACTCCTCCCTCTTTTGCTAGGAGTATGTCCAAAGCAAGGCGATCCTGCATCACCATCGATCTGATTGCAATAACCTCGGTGTCCACTAATTGGAAACCACCAGCTGTATCAGTTGATAATCTATCAACAATTGTAGGCAATTTTCTGATTCTTCCTGCATTCAGGGTTATACCTACTAAAGGTATTACTGCCTCAAAAATGTCTGCCAAAATCTCTGAGAAACTTTCTCTTTTGTACCTGTTTACATGATTTCTAATTTCAAATGAACCTTCCGCATTTCTGTCAACATGAAATATCTTTGGAAACACAAGACCAACAAAACATGTCCCATACCAATGGTCCGGGAGGTCATAATAGGCTTTGTCTCCACAAACAAAATAAATTCCAGGAAAAATTGGGTCTTTACCACCTTTAAATCCCCAACCCCCCATAATCTCATATGTGTCTTCACAATTGCTAGCTCCCACAAAATAATTATCAAAAAGTGTGTTATCTCTTCTAATGCAAAGCTTGCCACTAACTGGTTTGCCTATGTGAATTGCAACATTATCAACATTTTTGCCATTGAATTTTTCATCTTCCTTCTGCCAGAATTTGGATTTGGTCTGTTTAACCATCTCATTTCTTTTGTAAATTGCCCTTCTCTCCTCAACAAGATTCAGGGAAGACTTTTCCTCAGCTCTTAATTTGCAAGTTAAATTATTTCTGTAAGCATACTCATAGGTGAGTTCATTAGTTACTAAAAAGAATTCACTCATCTGTTTAGCTTGCTTATGTTTATTCAAAGCTTTTTAAATTTTTAGATTAGCAAAAATCTCGTCATAGTAGGAATAATAATACTCTAAACGACCAGTTTGATAAAATAAACTAGCTATCACACTGCAGGTCATGCCATAAGTAAGAGGAAGCCTGTTGTATGTCACTCCCTCTGAAACAGAAGCAGGCAACTTTACACAAATGTAACAATCTTTGACACCCATAATCTTAACATATTCACCCAAAAAGTCTTGAAAAAGTATTACTAGAAAAATCACCAACAGATTTGTCTTGATGAGCCTCTGGTTTGTGATCAATAACCTTGTTAGCTTTGCCTGTTGCACTATGTTTGTCTTGTCTAACTGAAGCTTTGCTTGTCATATTGACCTTATACATCTCCTTATCGATCCCGAAAGGAAAAATGACAACTAACACTAACCAGAGCAGAGTTAATATGAGCATACATACCAGAGTCATCTTACAACAATTTTTAAGAATGGAACATTTCGAGGAACTACGTTTCAGAACAAAAGGCATTTTCACTAGCCTTATCACAGGAAAGAAAAAACAAAATTTTAAAATATGTCTAAATGTAAATCCTAACATTTTAAACACCCCCCTTTAAAAAAAATTTTTTTTTTAACCCTTTAACAACTTTTCTTCAACCTTGCGTCATAAGTTATTATCCAGCTAAACACAATTTCTACGACCTTGTGTCACCTAACACAATTTCTTCAGCCTTTTGCCAAAAACAAAAATTAAATCCTAACAAATCAATACTTCAATCATTATCACTATTGTCCTCAACTTCCTCCTGACTGCTACTATTTATTTCAACTACAGGTGAAATAATAATATAAGCCCATTCAGGAGACTTATATTTTTGATTTGGCTTTAAAATTCTCTTTGTCTTTCTAGTGATAACTTCTATCTTCCTCCCTGTCTCAGCATTCTTTTCAGGATCTTTTTGACTAGTTATCTCATTCACTTGTTCCTTAGATCTTTTTATCAACCTGTATTTCAGCCCTTCATTTTTACTTGGCCAAATATCACCTTTTCTTAATATTTTCTTCTTCGGCTCAGTCACATTCGATTCTGTTCTACAAGATCTCTTTCTCAATCTGCTTATTTGAGAATCTTCATCACTTTCTCCAGAATCACTGTCAGAAACTTCAATTCTAGACTCAGGTATTTTTCTACTCGGCAGCTTCACTCCGTTAGGAACGTTATTTCCAACACTGGTACTTGGCAATTCGTCTTCTTCTTCAATTACCTTCAACTTCCCAGCTTCAGATTTCTTGTTCCTGCTTTCAGAGCTTCTTCTCTGCCTTTAGATACTCTCCTGATTTTGTTCCTGAACCTCATCAAATTCTTCTGCAGCTTCTGCTTCTTTTTCTAGCAGATCTTCATCATCTTCAGAGTCTACCACAATAATGTTCAAATCCTTTTCATTTTGATCTCCATTCACAGATGAATTATCCAGATGTCGTCCTTCCTGTCGATCTTCAGAATTTGGATTTACTTCAGTTTTGTCTTCAGAATCTGAATCAGCAGTTGTATCACTTTCTTCATCAGAATTTTCAGGAGTAGGTAATGGGATAGTATGACTCGGATGTATCCACCGTTTTATACCTCTGCACTTTATTGCATTTGTTGTCACAAGTATCACCTTTCTCAGCTTCTGCCACCTCGGCACCAGACAGTTCCTTCTTCGGTGAACTTTTGTCCTCACCCAATTTCCAGGCGACAAATCATGTGTTTTTATTTTCTCTTTTGACTGTACTTCAGTTCCCACCTGATTAGACACAGAATTCAAGACATCAGACAGTTTCTTGCAATATTCCAAAATTGCACTGTCATTTATACTCAACAGTTTTCCTACTGGTACAAATGCTTGTCTCATGACTCTGCCCATAACGATATCATGTGGACTTAAACCTGTCTTTTTATCTGGTGTACTTCTTAAGGTCATCAAAACAAGTGGAAGAGCATCTGTTCACTTTACACCTGTAGCTAGACACTATTTTCCTATTCTGTTTTTGATCGTTCCATTTATTTGCTCTACAACTCCAGATGCCTCTGGTCTGTATGCACAATGTAACTTCTGCTCAATGTGTAGTGCTTCACAAATTAATTTCAACAGTCTATTGTCAAAATGTCCTCCTCTATCACTCTCCAGAGTCACAGGGAAACCGTATCTTGGTATAATCTCTCTCAAAAGCAATTTTGCTACAGTAATTGCATCACTGTGACATGTGGGGAATGCTTCTACCCATCTTGAAAACAAACAGACAATTACAAAACATATTGTAACTTGTTGTGTTTGGGCATCCCAATGAAATCCATCTGCAACCTGGTGAAAGGACCACCCTCCCGTCCTATGGTTCCCGTTCCCACTACCGTCTTTCTGTTTGGGTTCATTTGTTGACAGATCAAACACCTTTGACAAAAATATTCTGCAATTGTTCTGAATTTGGTATTAAACCAAGTTTCCTTGAAAAGCCTAATCATTGAATCTCTTCCAATATGTCCAGGGCCATGATACATTCTGGCCATGTCAGCAATCATGCAATTTGGTAAAACTACCCTGCCATCTTTATAAGTCCAAATTCCATCCTCATCTCGCTGCCTACATTCTGCTTTCAACCATGTGTCTTTCTCCTCATCATCAGCTTCATCTTGTAAATCTTTAACTTCCTGCCATGTCTCAATTACTGATGTTAGCATTAATGAATTTGAAGCATGTTCATTGACCTTTTCCCGATTAAGTGCAAAATTGTTTCTTGCACAATATTTTGCAATTTCATCTGCATAAGCATTTCCTTTGGTGATAAAATCTTCACCTTTCTGATGAGCAGCACATTTTACTACTGCAATTTCTTTTGGCAACTGTATGCCATCAATCAATCTTTTGATAAATTTTGCATTTCTGATTGGTGAACCTGCTGATGTCATATAGCCTCTCTGAGACCAGAGCTGTCCATAATCATGCACAACTCCATACCCATATTGGCTATCAGTAATTATCGTTATTCTCAAGTCCTTTGCTATTACATATGCACGAATTAAAGCAATCAATTCAGCTACTTGTGCTGAACGAATTCCTTCAAGACATGATGCTTCTACAACATCTGCAACTGTGCAGACTGAATAGGCTGCCCTTGAAACGCCTCCTTCTGATCTCAGACAGGAACCATCTACAAAGTAGACATGATCTGAGATAGGCAAAGGTACATCTTTAATGTCCTGCCTTGGCTTGGTACAGTATTCCAAGACATCCAAACACTCATGATCTGCATCATTTTCATTTCAATTACAGTACCATCAGGCAACAAAGTGGAAGGATTTAAATTCACACATCTTGCTATGGAAACATTATCTGATCCCAGAATAATTTTCTCATATTTCGTTAGTCTATTACTTGTTAAATGTTGCATTTTGCTCCTCGTAAGGAGAATCTCAACTGAATGGGGAACATAGACTTTTACAGGAAATCCCATTATAATTCCCTCACTCTGTTCAAGGCTCACACTAGTTGCTGCAACTGCTTTTAAGCAACCAGGTAATGCTTTTGCAACTGGATCAAGGACTGCTGAGAAATATGCAATAGGTTTTCTTAAATTTCCATGTCTCTGTATTAACACAGACAATGCACATCCCTCCCTTTCACTGCAATACAGCTCAAAATCTTTCTCGTAATCTGGCATGCCCAGAACTGGAGCTTCACACAAACTTCTTTTAAGTTTTTCAAAAGATTCCATTTCAATTTCTGTAAGGATAATTGGATCTTTTATGTCTGATTTTGTCAATCGCTGCAGTGGTTTCACAATTACTGAAAATCCACTAATCCATTGACGACAATAACCAACCATTCCTAGAAACATTCTGACCTGTCTTTGCGTTTTTGGAGGTTGCATTCCTTGAATCATTTTAATCCTCTCAACTGTCACCTGTCTGATTCCCTTTGCAATTCTATGACCAAGATATTACTTCCTGTTTACAAAATTGTAATTTTGCAGGAGACACTTTATGTCCCTCATCTGCCAAATGATTCAAAAGAGTAATTGTATCAATAACACAGTTTTCTCTTGTTTTTGCTGCCACTAAAAGGTCGTCAATATACTGAACCAAAGTTGATCGACCTGGTAAATCTAGATCTTCCAAAGATTTCTTTAACAGCTCATTAAAGATAGAAGGACTCTCTGTATACCCTTGAGGAATTCTACACCATGCTAGGGTCTTACTGTGGAACCTGAATGCAAAGATTTCCTGGCTTTCTGGATGCAATGGAACAGTAAAGAATGCATTGCAAAGATCAATGACAGTATACCATTCTGCATCATGCGGAATTTGGTAAAGAATGACAGCTGGATTTGGTACAACTGGACAACAAGGAACAATTATTTGGTTAATTTTTCTCAAATCCTGAACAATCCTAAACGTTCCGTTTGTTTTTTTGATCCCCATAATCGGTGAATTACAAGGACTGCTCTCAATGTCTTTTAAAACACCTTGCTTAATGAATTTTTCAATCACAGGAATGACACCCTCAATTGTTTCAGCTTTCATTTTATACTGAGGAATGTTTGGAAATTCTATTCCTTGTTTCACTGTAATTTTGACTGGATCAACATGTTTCATTCCCTGTTAAATCCCAAATTTCAGCCCTAACTGATTCTTTTAATTCTTCAGGCAAATTTTCTTTATCAAATACAGGAAATAGTTCTGCTTCTTCTGCTTCAACCATTAACATTGTTAACCTGTACAGCCCATCTTCTTCCATGGTTTGCAACTCAATTCCTTCTGGTGAACAATATATTCTGCAATTCATCTTGCACAATATATCCCTCCCCAATAAATTTACAGGACTGCTATTGCAAACTACAAACCTGTGTTTGTCTTTAAAATTGCCAATTTCCACCTTCACAGGTTCTGTCAGATCTGTTTTAATTTGCTGATTACTTACACCGACTACTTGGATGGAATCCCCAGAGAGAGGCAGGTTTTCAATTTCCACTGATCTAACAGTAGAACAAGTAGCACCAGTGTCCACAAGAAAAATGATTTCTACATCATTCACTTTACCATTTACATATGGACCAGACTGGTCAGCCTCAAGAGTGGCTCCAATTACACACTCTTCCTCCTCTCTCGGGCACCGTCAGAAGCAATCGTCAGAATCGCTTCCTTGGTTTCCTGTTATCAAAAATTGTCCTGATGTATTTTGCACATTTGGTTTTTGGGCTCTTATTACCTGATCACCTCCGCTGAATCCTGTACTTTGGTTATACCTTTGACCACCCCCGCAGTTTGGAAGAGGAGGTTGTGGAATCTGACTCTGCTGATGCACTAACTGTCGCTGTAGCTATTGCTGAAGACTCAATTCATTCAATTGTCGCTGTAGCTGTTGCTACAGATCTACATCATTCTGCATCTGTGGATTTAATGATGTATTTTTAAAATTTCTGGGCTGGTTCTTACACTCGTGCTTCCAGTGTCCAAATTCTCCGCAATTAAAGCAAGGTAATTTTTGTTTTAACTCCTCAATGTTAACATTAAATTTAGGTTTGTTAAAATTATTTTTAAACTTTCCCTGACCCTGATTCTGATTCTGAACAAAGTTTACATTTTTATTCTCAAGATTTGCAATTTGATGTTCAGCTACCTTCACCTGTGCCCACATTGCCTTTTCTTTTAATTTCTTTTGCTTTGCTTCCAGCTCATCACTGCAATATTTTGCCTTTCTCAAAATATCATCAACTGAATTTGATTGCCATCCGACAATATTATTCCTGATCATCTCTCCAATTTCAGGTCTAAGACCATAAACAAATCTGTAAATAAAGTGGCTCATGTACTTTTCATTTAAATTTTCATAGCCACTGTACTGCTTGAAAACCAACAGTAATCTTTCATAAAATGAATGAACTGATTCCTTTGGCTCCTGATTTGTTCTGTCTATTTTTACCCAATCAACTTCTTTTGGTGGAATTTTTTCTTTTAACCAATAAATCACTCTTTCATAAAGATCCATGACCACTGGTGCTGGAGTACCTGTCTCCTTGATTCGTTCTGGCTCTGACTTGGGCCAACTCACAGCAATTTTACATTCTGTCCAAAAATCTGATGGGACAACAATATCAAAGAATCCATCTAGATCGATCCACAGAACTTTCGAAACTTTAATAAATCTGTCTACCTGTCGATACCATTCCACTGGCTTTTCTCTCAGCCGAGGAAAATCATTTGTAAAAAGCAGTATGTCTTGTCTTGTCCATGGAACATGAACATATCCACCACCAGCAATTTCCCTCATTGGAAGCTGTCTAGATAGTTTTTCTAATCTTTCGTCTTCCTTCTTTTTGGTCCACTTCACTCTCCATTTACTTAGATCACCTAACCTTTTAATGTACACAATCAGCTCTTTTATATGCATGACTCTTCCCATTGTATTGAAATTCCCAATGTCTTTCTCAGTAAAATCTAATCTGTAATGTTTTCCAAAATTTTTCTGTTTACTCAAATCAAAATCCAACTCTGCAGCTAATTCCTCCAACTGATCATATTTGTTTTTAGTTTTCCACTGAATGCTTTTGCTGATAAACAGAAGTTCATCATCTCGATAATATTTCAAACTGTCAGGACCAATTGTGCCAATTATTAACTCCTCTAAATCTGCTTTTAATTTTGCCACATCAAGTTTAGAAGTGGACTCTGTTTTTTCTGATGATTCTGTATCTGACTCTGCACCCATTGGTGTTTTATTTAGTGAACCTTCATTAAAAGTTAAATCAGGCATTTTTGTTTTCTCACGATGTATTTCAGTTAATTTCGAATAAAAATTTTCAGCTACTTTCTGAATTTCTGCATTTAATGGAATTGTCAAACCTGGTTGTTTAATTTCTCCTTTATCAAAAACAGGCTGGACAGGACCAATCGTTACTGGAACTGTCACCGCTTCCATGCCCTTGGATAACTGCCAAATTAATTCTTCTTTTGATCATAAATAATCTGAGGTATTTGCAACTTCCTCATCTCTCACAATTCCCATTGAATTTCTAGAAGCTTCCCTTCTCATTGGGGTTTCAGAAAAATTTCTACTCTCATTATAGACACTAGAATTAGTTCTTGTTTCAAACCTTTCAGGGGTTTCAAAGGATTCAGAATTATTTGGATACAATTTAGATGATTCTTCATTTAATGGAGGTGCACTCGGTGTGATCCCTGGAGAAACCATCGGAGTGGACCATGAACAAGCTGGTTTTAATGGGGTCTGTTTTTTATTTGTCATATAAATTTCTTCTAAGACTGCATCTTCTGTTTCACTTTCTACCTCAGCATTATTTTTCTTTTGAGTATTCTTTTCACCTGGCGTTCCAGAAACCATTTCTTTTATTCCATAAAGACCCTCACACATGTCTGCCTGTCTCCACACACGCATTCTATCCTCATGTGTTTCTCTTTTATAAATTGATGTTTTAGGAGGTCTTATTAATCCATTTGCTTTCTTTTGAAGTTGAAACATCTCATCCTCCCATTCAACTAAAGCTTCAAATTGTGTTGGTCTAGGTTTTGGAACAAGAGCTGTCATTTTTTCTCTTAAGTTTCTCAAAATCCTCATGTTAAATGAACCGTCTTCTGGCCAAGCTAAAACTCCGTCATCTTTGGTATAATATTTCCAAACATCAAACCATAGGCAGGTGTGATAACCATATTCACCTTCAATATACGCTGCAGGTGTTTTGTATTTATGAAGTAATTTTCCACCTCGCGTTTCAATTTTCTTATCGGGTGAAATAAAAATTTTAAATCTTTGAAACATCGTAAGCTTTTTCTCTACCTTTTTATAGAAATAACTCATTTTTAAATCAAATTCGCTAAATTGAAATGTTTGTAAATACTTCCTGTATGTTCCGCCAACTCAGCCAATCCGTGCGCGAAACACACCAACAGACCAATGAGGTTCGAGCTACGTCACCACCTTGCTCAACCAGTAAGAACGGAGCTTTCCATAAAAGCCAATCAGCGTCTAGCTCGTCAAAGTCACGTGAGCCAATCAGAGTACTAGCTGTCACGTATGATATCCAATCACAGCGCGGACCGTGTGACGTACACAGCCGCTGCGGTTTCTCGCGTCTCACTCTCAGCGTTCACCCCTCCTTCACAAAAACTTTTCACAGCGCCATTTTAAAAACACTTTTTCCAATGAAACTCATTTAATAACGACAAAAAGAACAAACCATTTGTCTGTTTCTCTAAAATAAAGTGACAGTTTTTACAGGCATGCAAGAATTCTATGCGTGGAATAGACAACGCTATTCTCACAGAATATACATTCGTTGATAAAGTAAAAATTTACTCTACCCTTCAAACAGGTAATTATGAACTCATTTCCCTCTGAATGCACATAAAGTAGCAATTCAAAGTTTGACTCGAACGGAATTACACAATCATTTACGCACTTTCAAACGGAAAATTACCCTATTACTACACGCATTCAAAATCCTGGCAGGACTTTAACCAGCCATAGAAATTCAGAACCACCAGTAAAATAAACTACGTTATCCTACCCTTCACACAAGCTCAAATATAATCTATTACTCTTTTCACAGTGAGTTTTAAAACGGGCTCTGTGTCCCTATACTCAAAGCCAAAATTTTATAGATACTCCTCACTATACATACATTCTATCTAGCACACCTAAATCCCTAACACGTGTTGTACGACCACAACACTTGTGATATAAGATAATACCACTACTCTGAAACAGATCAAATGCACTGTGTAACTTCACTTCTTGTTACACCATTCTGTACCGGTACAACTAGGATTTTTCACACTGCAGGAAAAGAAAACTTTCGACTACACATAACACAAGTGAACGAACTCAACATATGTTAGACATTGATCCTATGTATCTACTATGTAGCATGTTGGTTACCATAGCAACCATATCTCTGCTACCAGGAAATTGATCCAGCGGCCCATAGGAAATATGCCATAAGCAACGCTACCCAACTCCACAATACCTACTTTTTACCACAATTTATTCATAAGGCCCATAAACTAACATGACATATTTTGACCAACTGAATCATGTGACCTAATTAATCTATTCACAAATTATATACATTTATATACAACTGCAGTAAAACGATTTCATCACACTTTATCAAACCCTACAAATAATTAAGCCACTATGGCGAAAAGATCTGCTATTAGTAACCTAAACTCATGAAATAACAAGGCCAGCTTGTTTTCTCAAAGAATGTTTTTATTAACTAATGTTTAGAAAGTGCATTAGAATCTTTTATTAAAGCATTTTTATTAAAGTATTTGCAAAAGGTAATATCAGTTTCAAGTAAAATTCAAAGCATTAATTTCAAATGGAAAATAGCAGTTTGGCATTATCTAAATTCTAAGTCCCTAGCTACACTTGCTCTATAAAATTAAAGGGTAAAAGTCTTTAAGCCCTAGGTTCTTACGTGCCCCAAAGAAGTCCATCAGCACGACACATCCATCTAATGGTCAGCAAGCAGCAGCGCTCTTCCCTAGAGAAAGAGTTTATTTACCTTTTCTAACTAAACTAATCTAAGAAAAATTGTATTCTTTCTGCTCGATCTGGGATTTCATTGGCTGTCAAGTGACAGGCCATAATGTCATTGTATTCTCAAAACTTTTAGTTCCGTCTCTTTCTTAGAGTCCATTGTCCTTCGCTTTCGAATTGTGAAGCTTCCTCCAGTTTGCAACATTTTAATAACGAGGTTCATAAATTCCTCAGCTTGTCATACTCCTCTGCCGGTTCCTGGCCTTGGCCTCGCTGACTAAAGAACAGTCAGCTCATCACGTTTATTTATTTCATTCCACACGAATAGTTTTTGGCAGAGAAATCATTCTTTCCTCACAGGACTCTTGCTTTTCTCCGAGCAGAACTTTTGCCAACCGTGAAAATACTAGGCCTCAAAAAATGCCTTCACGTTAACCAGTGTATAAACAAACATAAAAAGAATAATTAATGTAAGAAATGGAAATCGTTCCGGTACCCACCCACCATTGCTAATAATTAACCCATTAGTCTATATTATCTAGCAAAAGCAGACAAATAAAGCAGCATTTATATCTACCATTCTTCATTTAATCCAACAGGATTCTCCGCATACCTGTATAAAATAAAAAGACACCACATAGACAAAACATACATAAAAATAAGCGCATGCCATTAATTAAACAGCCGCAATTAATAAGACAAATGACAAACAGACAAGGTTAGCTAATTAATTTTAAAACGTACTTGCTGCAACATAGAGCACAATATGTTAAACCCAAATATTCATGTATGCAATGTTATTCTAGGTTGATTTAATAACATACATGCAAATCATATTAGTTTTATTAAACATTATGGAAGTTTGATTTCACAAGATTGAACTAAATTTTGTTCAATAATTGGCTCCATCCCACAACCTGTGGCAGTCCCTAGGTCCTCTGGCCTTGTTGGGGCTAGGACCCCCTGTGTCCCAGTGTCAGGGGCCTAAACGTGGCAGCTGCCCACGAAGTGCTGGGCAGCTGTAAGGCAATGATGGGGTCAATGTTGGAGCCTCGTGGGCTCAAGAACAACAGGATGGTACTCCAGAGCCTCTCTGGGGCTCTAAAACAAATATGGGTGGTGAGCCTCTCTCAGGGCGCTAGCACAACAATGCCTCTGAACGTGGGAGTCCCCCCTCGGGGGACTCGTGGTCGCAACCGGTTCACTGGGGCCTCGGGGCTTCAGGCAATTATGCCCCGTGAGCCTCTCAGGCTCTTAATAACCAAACTGCCCCCTCAAGCCTCGGCTCGAAATGTGACTGGCACCGTCGTTGGAGTCCCTCGTGGACTCAAAACAATAACAAACTGCCCCCGCGTTGGAGCCTCGACAGGCTCTAAATCTCAAAATGCCCCCGCGTTGGAGTCCCTCGTGGGGGACTCGTAATAACCAAAATGGGCCCTGAGCCTCTAAGTACACAAATTGCCCCCAGGAGCCTCGGGGCTCCAATCACCAAATGCCCCCGGAGCCCTCTCAGGGCTCTAAAGAAACACTACTCCAGTTGGTAGAGCGGCCCGCTATCAACCGGGCCGCTCTGCTTTCAATTGGGAGGCCCCAGCCCTCCTGCACTCACCGGCTCTCCTGCGGCGGCTGCTCTGGTGCCGCGGGCGGGGCTCCTCTCACTCTCCTGGCAGCGCGGGCACTACCAGGCGGACCGGGGCTCTCTCCGCACTCAGGGAGCCTCGCTGCACGGCGGCCGGTGCTCTTCTCCTCAGCCGGCCGGACTTCCTGCTTCTGGTTGTCCACTTGTCCCGCCCCCGGCCTGCCTGACTTCCTGGTCGTGGGCCGGGCGGTGATTTTCGGCTTTCCCGGGCTGTGGCGGTGATTCAGGGGGACACACGAGGGGTAGGCTCCCTCAAGAATCAATAATAAAGCGGGGTGGCACCCGTTAAATAAATAAATAAAACGGGGCTAAAATAAAAAGAAAGCGCTCCTAAGCGGTAGGGGCCACAGGAGCGGCAGACAACGCGGGGTGGGCACCCGTGCCGCAAACCACTGGCAGGGGCTCTCCAGGCAGCCTCTCGGCGTGGCAGGACCCCCAGCAGGCCTTCCCCTAGCACAGCGCCTAGGGAGCAGGGTCCCAGCTCAAAGTAAGGAAGGCAGGGGCAAATCCAGCACTCTCCTGCGCTTGAGGGCAAGGTCCAGATCCAGCAAAGCTCCTTAGGCAGGCAGGGGGGCAAGGCTGGGCCCAGAGCCATCTCACTGGCCCTCCAGGCAGGAAGGCAGTCCAAGTGGCGGTCCTCCTGGCGCCCAGCAGCAGCCCCCCTCTGTAGGATCAGGAAAGAGAACGACATTCATGGGGACACAGCCCCTTCTTATACTGTAAAACCCTTTGTCTGTAGGTGCAGGGTGAGGGAGAAACCAGTCGTAGCTGGTTTTGGAGCACCCTTGATGTTCTCAACCACCCTTTCTATTCACTAGGGAGGCTAGGGTCGTTAGCCGCACCACAGGGGGCGGAGCCAGCACTGTGTGGGGAAAGCCCAGCCCTATTCAGGAACCAGGTGCAGCCCTCCCTCACATCACTCATGCTAATCTCTCCACTCACCACTGGGCAGACCCATCTAGACTTCCTGGAGCCAGGCTTGCTAGCCAGCTCCAGCCAATCACACTCCAGCACCCTCACTGCACACACACACCAATGTCTAGAAGTGGTACTTCCCCACTAGACACATACATGCCACATACATCATCACGCAGCATTCAATCTCACGAGTTCGCACATACCAAACTCGAGCCTGCACTCCCCACACATCAGGAACTACCAGGGACCCAGATATTCCCCATGCATTCCTATGGGAGGGCAGGCCAACCTTACTCCACGCACGCACTTTACCCTGGGACCTAGGGAAAAAGTGTGCCAAGCCAGAAATCATGAACGCCAGGTCGCCATCAAAAGCAAAAAGTTCAGGGGTGAACCAGCCCAAAAGGCCCGGGTCCAACACAACCCCCTTCCAACCAAAACGCAGGGTAGACGATCACCACCGTGATGGGCTTCCCTGCTTTGGGCGATAGAACACGGACACGGGCCCGCCACTGCCGGGACACTGTCCTGTTCCACGCCACTGTGAACCCCTGGGATTCCTTCTAAAACCACCATTTGGAACAACTGGGCTATCCCACTGGTACTCCCAAGCTGTCCACGGTCAGGACCAGGCCCTGGGCCACCCAGGTGCCACTGGTTCTGGCCTACTCACAGAGTGGGGGGTAGTAACCCCTGGCACATAGTAGCCATTCTCCACTCTTCCTGTCTGCAAGACAGGGTTAGACTGCCACTGGTTCCCCAGCCTAGGGTCTACACCCTCAGGCGGACCAGGAGTCTCAGGGAAGGCTCTCCTCCCCCTACCTCTTCTTCTAGGGTTCCTCCACCTCCTGCGAGTGGTACACCTAGAACACCATTCCAACCCAGGGTTTAACCCCTCAGGTTGCACCGGAGTCAGAGGTGGGCTCTCCCACCCTCTGCACCCCCTTCCAGAGTTCTGCACTCTCCCAACTGGAGAGGTACCCCTGGCAGAAGCACTGGCCAGGACTCTGGTTACAGACGTCCCACCCTTCATTTCAGGCCGATCCTGAACTTGGCCTCCCAACCTTCGGTCTAAACCCCTGGGTGGGATAATTGCCTGGCACTCCAGGACTTCTGGGGACTCACTCACCATCCCCCTGAGGCTAACACATGACTCATGTGCTGTGTGACTGTCTGTCTGGCGCAGATCTCCCGTCCCCTGTCCACCTGACAGTGCAGGAGGTTCCCCCAGAACAGACGTTGTGTCACCATGGTCACTCCAAGGGAACGTAGCCCAACTGGCTAGTCCCTGACCCACTGGTTCTCTCACTAGGGAACACATCCCCCATTCACTCCTCACTTCGGACTTCTGTGCCCCCACCAACGGGAGTGGCACTGCAGGACACTAGAACGACTGGAACACTATTTAAATATACTCCAGGTTCTCTAGACACTAGGAGATCCCCCTCAAGGGGTCTAACAGGACAGCCTAGGTCCCCAACCTGGTGTTCTCTCAAGAAACCATCCAGGTTATGAGACTGGGTTTCGGGCACCTGGGAACTCTCAGTCCCCCTCTCACTCTTACTCCACTGAGACAAGACGTGAGCCCCTACACCCCTCTCGCTACACTGGGACCTAGCTGGGCTACTCTGAGCCTCTTCCACCTCACTGGGCTGTAAGATAACTGACCCACTACTCTCGGGTTCACTCACCCATGACGTGTCAGAACCTCTGGCACATTCCCAGCGGTCTTCTTCCTTCGCAGTGTCCCCAGGACAAAAGTAGTCATACCTCGACAGGTGTCGACATAACTCTGGCAAAAAACAATTGAACAGCTGCTCTCTGATAACCAGGTTGAGCAGTCCCTCAAAATCAGGTTCCCCGTGAACCTCTAGCCAACCAATCAGCGCATCATGACAATCATCCCCATAATCCCCCAATCCTGGTGAGGCAGTCTCCTACTGTCCCTGAACTTCAACCAGTACTTGTCCTCTCTGGAACAAGGTACTATTCTTTGGAGAAGGGGACTGGGACCTCCTGCACTGAACTCTTTATTGCTGCCACCACTGGATCCAACCCTCCCTGGGGAATCCAGAAAACTATAATTGCGGTCAGGGGATACCCTACCCTCTAGGGCTATCTTCTCCCTGGCCAAGGCCCTCTCAGCCTCTGCAATCCTCTCCTGCACACCCAGCTGCGCTATCTCCTTGGCATGCTCTAACCTGAGCTTCTCCAAAGCCAGCTGGTGCTCCCTCTCTTCCCTCCTATCCAACCACTCATCTGGGGACAGGGAAAGGAATGGGGTGCTGCATCTGACACTGGACCCAGCAAGGGACTCCCTATCTATGGGGTCCTCACTATCTGCTGGTGCCCATTCACTGTCATCCTCATCCTCCTCTTCAGACTCTTCAGGGCTCCCCTCAGACCCGCCACCCTCATGGTGCGAGGCCCAGGCCCTCTCTTTCCCACTGTGCTCACGTTCCCAGTCATCCTTCTGCCATAGGACCAGGTTATCCCTAAGTTTGGACTGGGTGTCTGACTCATTCACTGTGATGTCTCACTCCTCACAAAACTGTACCAACTCATGCATACTATACTTAAACAGACCACAGAGGTTAAAAGAAGATTCCATCTTGGCAGGATGCTCACAGACACGTGCAGCACAAGGGACCTAACAGTCTGAGCTGAAGCAAGAGTACACAGTTCAAAGTATTTCAGCAAGCTCCCTACCCCAGAGAACTCACACTCATTTGTCCAGGCGACACACCATTCATCCCCACACACCCCCCCCCTCGGACCGGTAAGGCAGTTTTTACCACCCCTGATTTCTCAACCTGACCACACGTGACACAGGTACCAAACTCTGGGAGCAGGATGAGAAACAAATGTACTGGACACTCTTTGGAACAGAAATACTAGAACTTCAAAGAACAATAATCCCCAACATGTAATTATCTAAAATGCAGAGTTTTGTAGTGTGGCCTGTTGCCACTGCAGTACAACGCAAACACAAATCCGGATCCTCACCGCCTGCCACCAATGTTAGAAACGCGATCTCTGGCTGGCCAAGGCTTGCGCCAAAGTCAGTCAGAGACCACTACTTCCACGTCAGGGCAAGGGAGTCACACACCAAGATAACCCGTGCTCACCCTCTAGGTAAAGTGACGCGAGCAGCCAGGCTAAACTAGGAGGCTATGTAGGTTAATGTTTGCGCGCGCACCCAGTAACAACACCCAAGGCCCACCACAAAGGAAACTCCACACAAGGTTACATAAAAATAGCCTTTGAATTATACCAAAACACATTAGATAAGAACACACACTTCACAATGTGCCAACAGGCACGGGCTGAATTTACAGGGGATATGTACAAGACAGGGCCAAATGGACCACTGTCAGGAATCAGCACTTTTAGAACTAGCACTTAGAATATCACTTAGAACATAGAACATAGAATGTAGAACCACTGTAGCACAAATTAGCACACAACCAGTAATTACTGGTAAAGGGTAAGTACCTCCTACGCAACCCTAACCACCTTATGAAAATATTGAGCAGGGAACCAAGACCTCACTAGCAACACCTGTACTAGGAGAAAAACAACCACCTAAGTATCACCAACATTTAGGGGTATAAGCATAGGAACATTACACATGATGCATTAACATTCAGAGGTGTAAGGAAGGAAAACACATGATGCATCAAAACACATTCAGAGGTGTAAGGAAGGAAAACACATGATGCATCAAAACACATTCAGATGTGTAAGGACAAGCAATTGCGCTAAACTCACATGAGCCACAACCTGTGGCAGTCCCTAGGCCCTCTGGCCTTGTTGGGGCTAGGACGCCCTGTGTCCCAGTGTCAGGGGCCTAAACGTGGCAGCTGCCCACGAAGTGCTGGGCAGCTGTAAGGCAATGATGGGGTCAACGTTGGAGCCTCGTGGGCTCAAGAACAACAGGATGGCACTCCAGAGCCTCTCTGGGGCTCTAAAACAAATATGGGCGTTGAGCCTCTCTCAGGGCTCTAGCACAACAATGCCTCTGAACGTGGGAGTCCCCCCTCGGGGAACTCGTGGTCGCAACCGGTTCACTGGGGCCTCGGGGCTTCAGGCAATTATGCCCCGTGAGCCTCTCAGGCTCTTATTAACCAAACTGACCCCTCGAGCCTCGGCTCGAAATGTGACTGGCACCGTCATTGGAGTCCCTCGTGGACTCAAAACAGTAACAAAATGCCCCCGTGTTGGAGCCTCGACAGGCTCTGAATCTCAAAATGCCCCCGCGTTGGAATCCCTCGTGGGGGACTTGTAATAACCAAATGGGCCCTGAGCCTCTAAGTACACAAATTGCCCCCAGGAGCCTCGGGGCTCCAATCACCAAATGCCCCCAGAGCCCTCTCAGGGCTCTAAAGAAACACTACTCCTGTTGGTGGAGCGGCCCGCTATCAACCGGGGCCGCTCTGCTTTCAATTGGGAGGCCCCAGCCCTCCTGCACTCACCGGCTCTCCTTCGGCGGCTGCACTGGTGCCACGGGCGGGGCTCCTCTCACTCTCCAGGCAGAGCGGGCACTACCAGGCGGACCGGGGCTCTCTCCGCACTCGGGGAGCCTCGCTGCACGGTGGCCGGTGCTCTTCTCCTCAGCCGGCCGGACTTCCTGCTTCTGGTTGTCCACTTGTCCTGCCCCTGGCCTGCCTGACTTCCTGGTCGCGGGTCGGGCGGCGATTTTCGGCTGTCCCGGGCTGCGGCGGTGATGCGGGGGGACACACGAGGGGTAGGCTCCCTCAAGAATCAATAATAAAGCGGGGTGGCACCCGTTAAATAAATAAATAAAACGGGGCTTAAATAAAAAGAAAGCACTCCTAAGCGGTAGGGGCCACAGGAGCGACAGACAACGCGGGGTGGGCACCCGTGCCGCAAACCACAGGCAGGGGCTCTCCAGGCAGCCTCTCGGTGTGGCAGGACCCCCAGCAGGCCTTCCCCCAGCAAAGCGCCTAGGTAACAGGGTCCCAGCTCAAAGTAAGGAAGGCAGGGGCAAATCCAGCGCTCTCCTGCGCTTGAGGGCAAGGATCCAGCAAAGCTCCTTAAGCAGGCAGGGGGGCATGGCTGGGCCCAGAGCCAGCTCACTGGCCCTCCAGGCAGGGAGGCCGTCCAAGTGGCGGTCCTCCTGGCGCCCAGCAGCAGCCCCCCTCTGTAGGATCAGGAAAGAGAACGACATTCATGGGGACACAGCCCCTTCTTATACTGTAAAACCCTTTGTCTGTAGGTGCAGGGTGGGGGAGAACCCAGTCGTAGCTGGTTTTGAGGCACCCTTGATGTGCTCAACCACCCTTTCTATTCACTAGGGAGGCTTGGGTCATTAGCCGCACCACAGGGGGCGGAGCCAGCATTGTGTGGGGAAAGCCCAGCCCTATTCAGGAACCAGGTGCAGCCCTCCCTCACATCACTCATGCTAATCTCCCCACTCACCACTGGGCAGACCCATCCAGACTTCCTGGTGCCAGGCTTGCCAGCCAGCTCCAGCCAATCACACTCCAGCACCCTCACTGCACACACACACCAATGTCTAAAAGTGGCACTTCCCCACTAGACACATACATGCCGCATACATCATCACGCAGCATTCAATCTCACGAGTACGCACATACCAAACTCGAGCCTGCACTCCCCACACATCAGGAACTACCAGGGACCCAGATATTCCCCATGCATTCCTATGGGAGGGCAGGCCAACCTTACTCCACGCACGCAATTTACCCTGGGACCCAGGGAAAAAGTGCGCCAAGTCAGAAATCATGAACGCCAGGTCGCCATCAAAAGCAAAAAGTTCAGGGGTGAACCAGCCCAAAAGGCCCGGCTCCAACACATGCAATCTGCAGCTGTTAAGGGAACAGTGCTAGATATATCTGAGGATAGATGCATATGATTTGCTGTTGCAGGAGTGCCACTAAGAGGTGTGCAATCTGCAGCTGTTGAGAAAACAGCATTGCATAACTCTGAGGGAGAGTGAGTATGATTTGCTGTTGTAGGAGTGCCACCAAGAGGCTTGCAATAAGCAGTTGGTGAGGACTCAGCATTAGAGTGTGCAGAGGATCGATCCAGATGATCTGCAGTTGTAGGAGGACCACCTGGATGCATGCAATATGCAGCTGTAGCTGAGCCAGCATTAGAGTGAGCAGATGCTTGATGCATCTAATCTATTTAGTAAGAGTTTCTTTTTGAGACTGCAGCTGATCAGTACATAAAATCAATGGGCCTTATTTATGAAGGCCTTGCGCCGCCGGTGCGTCACTTTTTCCCATGTTAGAAGTGACACACCGGCGGTGCAAGGCCTTCATAAATAAGGCCCAATGAGTTTCGGTGTCCCTCCTCCAGGTGCGCACTGGTTCCCTGTGTGAACACTTCATTTTTACTGTGTCATATAACGGATTTTGTGTGCCCTGGAGAGGAAATATTTTGGGGGGCCTTGTTGGGAGAACTTTGAAATGTATTATCCATTTTTTGCTAACTCAGGTATTGTGAGACCAAACAATACAGACTTTTAAGTCAAGGGTTGAGAAAAAGAAATACACTGAAGTGAGCTGGAAAGTTCACTTCTCAAGGGCCCTATGGAAGGCGGGGTGTTTGGTCAATTGCACAGTTTGCAAATGCCTTAAACGGTGAATGCATTTGTATGACAGATGTCTGAGATCTGCAGTTACAGGACTGTCACCTTTTGACTTGAATACAGAGGATGGATGTTAAGGTTGGAATTATGAGCAGCTCGGCCTTTATTCTTGTAAAACATTGCCATGCAGTACACTGAGCTATTACGGATGTGCATTTTCATAACTGTATTTTGATGTCATTTAGTTAAGTTTTGGAGAAAAAAAGGTAGCATGCTCGACGTGTCTACTAAGGCTCCTAGGGACATATGTATACTTTAGTGTAAAGTAGGCATTTTGATGAAAGTAACTTATTTTTCTCTTGCTTAATTGTCAGTCAATTAATCAGGATTAGTAGAGTGCGGCTAATCACCCGATAGGGTATCCAGGCACTTACAGTTCCCGCAGGCTTATTCGAACAGTCAGGTCTTGAGGGCATTCGGCGTTCCGGAAGTGAGGTGATGGCCCAGATGTGCGTGAGGAGGTAGTTCCAGGTGTGCTGATATGTGGCTAGGACCTGTTTTTGTGCTGTTGTTTGCTTGATCTTGTACATTTCAGTATTTTATAGCAAAATGTTTGTACCCTTCTACCTCAAACAATTTTTCCTGAGGCAGCCTGGGCGAAAGCCTCCTGATCTACTGCTTGACACCTGTATCCCTTGCCCTGCAGCCTCAACTACATCAAGCCTTTGCTTAAGGCTTGCCTCTCTCCTGTGCCCTCTCCTCTGCTGGCTGCCGTGGTTAATAAGTGTCACGATTCGAAACACAGAATGTGATCCTTTTGTGGACCCTGCTTCAGCGTGGCTTTACGGGGAGGGGTGCAATGAACCCCCTTTCCACTGACGCTAAAGAACACGCCTTTGAACGAGAGGTGGAGATATTGTAAAGCACCCCATTTAATCTTATATTCACAAATTCATTTTGTGAAAGCATCCCCCCTCCCCTGGGATGGGCTGGGAGGTTATTCTGCTGCATGGCAGGGGGCTCTGGTGAAAATGAGAAGCCCTGGCCTCCCAGTGACCCCATACGTGCACTGGTCCTTGCTGTACTTACGGCAGGGCTCCAGGATGAATGTGTGACCCAGGCACAATCAGTCACATGCTTTTCTTCAATACTCTTCGGCTGTCTGCTGTCACTGCTGAAAAATGATTCAAACGGAGCCTTGCAAATTGCAGCACGCTGCACGTGTAGCCAGGACTGTGCAGCTAAATTCGATGTATCATTGCATCAGAAATACACCACCAGCTCAAAACACCACTAATCCACTAATTTGTGATCTGTTGAAAAACAGCTACATTTCAGAGCCCTAAAGTGCCTTGCATTGCCTACCTATCTGAGTTCAGATTGCTTTAAAGCAGCCTTTTTTGCCAATCAGATAGATGTGCTTCCTAGCCCTTCGTATAGATCTTCAGAAGGTCCGAATATTAAACCTTTAAAATTGAATGTCTTCTCTTGTCACTGCCCCCTCTTTTGCTTGTCCCAAATGGAAGGTAGGCTGCGGGGCAGATTTATGAGTTCTGGCGCATCTCTGCAAATCAGCAGGGATGCGCCAGAACTGATGCGTCACGCAATTCCCTCCTTGCGGCACCACAGATGCGCCGCATTTACAATGCGGCGCACCATGGTGCAAGGAAGGGCAGATGCGTGACGCATCTTGTGGTGTACGAGCGGCGCATTGCTGGAGTAGCGTCGCAAGTGCGACGCAACTCCCGCAATGTACAGAGGCCACCCATACATAACGTGGTGCGTCACTCCTTACGCCTGCTTCAAGCAGGCGTAAGGACTTGACGCAGCAGCGTCGTAAAACTGATTCAGTGAAATCTTGTAGATTTCACTGCGTCGGTTTTACGGGGCTTTCCTACGAGGGAACGCCCACCCTGCGACAGAACGCCCACATGAAACCTGACGCAGGTTTCATGTGGCGCAGGGCTTTACAACGTGACGCATCTGCCTAGATGCGTCACGTTGTAAATAGGTCGCAGGGATGCGCCACGTTTCCGCGCCGTTGCGTCACGCAACGGCAGCGTAAACGTGGCGCATCCCCTACATAAATCTGCCCCTTGGTTATCCAGGCAGTCAAAAACTCCGGTAGGCCCTCTCCCTCCATTTCGTCCAGGTCACTAACTCTACGCTCCTATTGAAAAACGAAAGCATCACTTCTCTGCGCCTCATGCGTGTTACTTGCGCCTAGAAGCTCTCAAGCAGGCATAGCGCTTCAAACGTGTCACTGCCCCAGAATATGTATGGAGCAGGGACTCTGGGCGTCTTCATCATCTCAGATGTTGAAAAGCCCGGACAGCTGCCCTGTCTCTGCCGATGCGTCTGCCATTGCCTTGTTTTCGAAGTGCCTCAGTGAGACGTTTACTTCATCCGCATCTTAATGGGGACAGCAGCGCCGGCAGCCTGGAACTCATCAGTGCCCCCAAACAGTCTATGATAACCGCAGCTGACATGATGAACCAGACGTATTTGGCTCCTAATGGCCCCTGCAAGTTTCCACGTGTGAGCTGCATGTTGCTGCATGCAAACGAATGCGGCGTCCCCCCACTTCCCCCGCCTTACGTGCCACGCACAAGGCTAGCGGCTCTCCATTAACCCCTCACATTAGCTCTTCTTGATACCCAGGGTGCCTCTGGAAGGGAGGGTGAGGAGCGGGGAGAGCGCAGATCTCTGCATTCGGTCCTTGAGCAGCAGTGTCTCGAACATTCTTCAACCTCGTTATGACGATGAAGCAGAGTCGCCATCTTTTGTTAAGCCAAATACGAAATGTACATTAGTTGGGAACTGGGTACAAAATGTGGGAATTATATATTGAGATTTCGAGACAATCTGTGTCCCCGAGAGAGGTGTTACAAATACAACACCATTCCAGCCACACGTCTAACAGTGTGTAGCTCTCTATCCCTGTGGGCAAGCGCCCCATATAGTAGGCACTATACAAATCCTATAATGCAATACAGTTTACACACTTCTTAGTCAAATGCATGTTTCCAACTTCTCTCTAATCTCATTAATGTGCACTCTGGGTGTTTGAGAGCAATGCATTGCTTTATCTATGTCACGTTCCCTGTGGTGACTGGGTGTATAATATATCAATCAATCAATCAATCAATCAATCAATCACGACATTTATAGAGCGCACTACTCACCCGTAGGGTCTCAAGGCGCTAGGAGGGGGGGTGCCGTTACTGCTCGAACAGCCAGGTCTTGAGCTTCTTCCTGAAGGAGAGGTGGTCTTGGGTCAGGCGCAGGTCGGTCGGGAGGGAGTTCCAGGTCTTGGTGGCCAGGTAGGAGAAGGACCTTCCTCCTGTTGTCGCTCTTCGGATGCGGGGGACGGCGGCGAGGGCGTGGCTGGTCGATCTGAGGTGGCGCTTGGGAGCGTAGAAGTTGATTCGGTTGTTGAGGTAGCTCGGGCCTTGATCGTGTAGGGCTTTGTGTGCGTGGGTGAGGAGACGGAAGGTGATTCTTTTGTTGACGGGGAGCCAGTGCAGGTCTCTCAGATGTCCGGAGATGTGGCTGTTTCGTGGGATGTCAAGGATGAGTCTGGCTGAGGCGTTCTGGATCCGCTGGAGTCTCTTCTGGAGCTTGGCGGTGGTTCCGGCGTAGAGGGCGTTGCCGTAGTCCAGTCGGCTGGTGACGAGGGCCTGGGTGACAGTCTTCCTGGTCTCGGTGCTCAGGGCTTTAAGTGAAGGAAAAAAACAGCGCGTTTTCAAAGGGGCGAGGCCGAAATAATTAAGGTAGCGGCTTGTAACACTTAAACTACAAATCTGCCTTTAGCATAGTGTGCCGCCCGACTGGTATTTTGATGCTTCTGTCATTGCATCCAGATATATTATACAAGTAACATTACACCTACAACAAGCAAGGGCTATTGGCTTTGGCAATGCTTGTTAGTTGTGGAAGGTAGATCAGCAACAACTAGGGCATCGTTGTCTAGAATATTTACAACTTCTCCGTTTTGAAATGATGAGACTGTGAAAGAACTATATCGAGTGTCTTAGAAGTTACCAAAGTCAGTAAGGGGTGATAAGTATGCAACGTTCAGATTTTTTATTCACCCTGAGTGTGAGGTCAAAAAATGGAAAGTATGACTGCTTGTAGAATGTAAATTGTAAGTGTAAATTGATACTTGTATAGCACACTACTCACCCGCAAGGGTCTCAAGGCGCATGTATGAATACCGCTGTGGAACCCATCCTGGCTTTCCCTGTGAGGTGTTCACTCCTGGGCACCCCCAAGGTGGAGGCCAGGCATCCTTAGCGTTGTGGAGGCCGTCGTGGAGATTCAGCAAGCTATTGCCCAGAGTTGCAGAGTGGGACTCCATGATTGGAATAGGCACCGAGGCGAGAATTATCAGGTCCGTGGAATTTTGAGCCCAAGACCCACCGAGGCGGGGAATTGAACCCTGGTCCCGGGCTAGACCTCTGCATCAGGGTCTGCGCTCTAACCATTGAGCCACACTTCTCCACTCTACACTCCATCTACGTTCTGCATAAAGTTGCATCTTTATAGTTTCTTTCGAAGCTTGCTAGCTGTCTGTATCGGAGTGAGTCCTATTTACAGTTGTGAGGTAAAGGAGAGTAGGGAGAAGGAAAGAGGTGACATGGCCCCGCCATGCTGGCCAGCGCTGCGTGCGCTCAAGCGTCTTGTGGTCGTCTCGTGGCCCACCCGGAGACTGAAGCAATGGGCGGAATGAATTCCCAGGGTAGCTTTCTGGTTGCCCCCAAGAAGTCCTTCGCAACCAGGCAGCTGCGCTGTTGCCAGGCCTGGACCAAAACACGGATAACGTTAGTTACTGTCACAGCCAGTGCTGCAAATGGGCCAGTACTCACCGGTACTGAGTAGCGGCACTTCTCATTTTTATCGCTCTGAGTACCGGCACTTCTCTGCTGCCAAGGCGAGTACCGGTACTCATCATAGGTAGGCTTATTGTTGCTAGTGCTCATGAGCACAAACAAGGCTGTCTGGAAGCCAACGGGCCTCTAGCCCAAGCTGAGCCACCTCTAAACAATTCAGCAGGGCTCATCTGCATAATATCTGGTGTTCACCACCACGCTGTGTTTGACGGAGCAGGGTCCATTCAGGCCCTATGCTTTCAATCACATTCACACCATGGTGTGCATTTGTGTACACACTCGAATACAGGCATCCTTCCGACAGCAGCAATAGCAGCAATTAAAAAAGCCAAGGGGGATATGGGGTGTAAAATGGCCTTTATCCCACCTGAGTCTTTTGAACGAGTGTTTGTCTGCTTGTGTCTGGGTGTTTGCCTGCTTGTGTGCGCATGTGTGTGTGAGAAAAGCGAGTGAAAGAGGGGGAGAATCCAGACACTAGGGAGGTATTTTAAAGGACATTCTTTGAATGTTTTGTGTGAGGATTGCTGCTTGTTTCTGTGAGTGCGCACTCAAGAATATATAAGTAATCAGCCACATAGTAGAAGTGGCTTAAATGTTTTGTCCTTAGCCCCGCCCATAACCCCACACACAGCCCCGTCCACTTGCTACACTCGTAGCTCATTTTAAGAGTACCTGCACTTATTTTTTCCCATTTAAAGCACTGGTTACAGCAGTCCACTAATGTATCAAGCACGCTGACTCAGCACATTCACTGTCTGTTTTGGAGGTAATCACGCTCATTTGTGAATGTTGGGAATACATTTCCCTTGATATCTGTTTTGTTTCGTTGGTCGAGTGGTGGGTGGATAGGCACACGTAAGCCAGGATGCTAGGCCTGCATGCACGTTAGGGCCATTTAGAAGGCGTCAGTACTTTAAATCCACACAGTAAGTTGCGCCCAACACCCAACTCCAGTGGACACTATGCACCCCCAGAGCTTTAAGTCGGATGAAAAATCTGGGGGGACTCTCAAAAGGGCGTGGCCAATGTAATTAAGGGCGTGACTTAAAAAACATGTAAGCTAAAAATCTCTGGTTAGCATAGTGTGTCACCGACTTGTATTTTGCTGTTTCTGTCAATGCATCAAGAAATATGATACAACAAGTAACATTACACCTACAACAAGTCAGGACAATTGGCTTTGTCAATGGTTGTTAGTTGCATAAGATAAATAAGCAGCAACTATGGCTCGTATATAATATTGAAAAGGCTTCCACTTAAAGCCCTGGTTACACCACCACAATGTTGCTGCTCCTGAGTTTCAAAAATAGAAGGGAAATCCAGAGAGAAAATGACTCTTTAAAGGATTTCCCTTCCCCTACAACGCTCCCCTGGCATGATGTCATGACGTAACTTCTCCACTCCTGAGAAGTGATCAGTGTGAGCAGCGCACATGGATGTCCCTGATGTCTGGAAACGGGTCTCTATCGGCTCTGTTTTTTTCAGGACTCAGACTGCAGTCTGGATAAAAGTGCCAGGGCACAAAACAGAGCAGGACAGAGACCCATTTCGAGGCCACTTTTAAAAAACTGCCGGTGCTCAGACCCGGCCCACTTAAGGCCCTGCACCCCCGCCCCCTTTATTCTAGGTTGACGCTGTGAAGAGACTCCCTTCCTAGTCTGCACCATGTGAGGCCTTTCTCAGTAGTGGTTGGGCTGCGAAGCAAGGAAACCTGACAGAGGCATTCGCTGGTGAAATATCGAGAACTAAGTGCTACTTCGCACAGGGGACGTGCTAATAGAGATTCAACATCTGCGGATCTGGAGCCCGGTTCCATTATTTAAGAGAGGCTTTCATCTCTGAATAATGCAGACCGCAGGGCTGCACGCCGAAGAATGTTCACCATTAGCATCCCAGCTCTCCACGTTCAGGGAGATGGATACGGCGCGATCAGGAGTTAATGTCCCTTTATCACCGAAGGCGGCCAAGATGCGCAGCACCTGTCCTTGGACAAAGTTTGCGTTAGCACGAGGCGCCTCTAGGCTGCTCCATCTTATTATGGTTCTAAATTGCTGTGAAATACAAACACTGTGTGCTGGGGCAGGGGAAACTCTTGGATATTAATGGAAAATAAGTAGCGGTATTCCTGGATTAAAGAACAGTCGTCCGTCTCCCCCAGCAGAGCGGAATGCATTATCCGCTTTTCTTCATTCCCTCTCAGCACACCTTCGCTCAACCATTTCCTTTCTTCTTTTTCTTCTGATGTCTCTTTTATTGTTTTTTCTATTTTTATTAAATGCAAACACCAAGTTTTTTTTTTTTTTTACACTTATTACTGAGTTTCACAGAACGTAGAGCCTCTCAGATTCTTGGCAGAAAACGAAACTGAGGCACAAGGAGATAACGCGATTTGGGCAAGTTACTACAAAACTGGCGAGTGCACAAGCAATTGTTAAAAATCCAATCTCCAGGCTGCACAGTTACCACGTCACCACTTCGGAACACATCTACTCATATTTTTTAGGGCCAGTGGCTGTAAATCAAATGCTATGAAGGAGCTTGCAGCACTGGTTGTGCCACCCACAAAGGTAGCCCCATAAATGCGTATCCGACTTGCCACTGAAGTGCCTAAGCACGCAGTTTACAACTGTCATGTTGACCTGGCAAGTGCACCCACTTACCAGGCTCTAGACTTCCCTTTCCTTATATGTAAGGCACCCCTAAAGTTGGCCCAAGGTAACCCCATTGGCATGGTGCAGTGTATGCCAAAGGTAGGGCATGTACTATTGTGTGTCACATATCCCGAGAGTTAAATGCTGCCAATTTCGTTTTTCACTATTGAAAGTCTATTTGTCCCATAGGCTAACATGGCAGTTGCTATGTAATATTTTACAAGTATACATTTCCATTGGGACCAGATTGAGAAGTGAAGTTTAGCCACTGTGAACTCAGAATTTAATAACACAGCTTTTTAGGGAGATGGTTTTTAAATTGCCTGTTTGGAACTGCCACTTTTAGAAAGTAGACACATTATTGTTTAACCATTCTGTGTGCCCCTGCTGTTTGTGTATTGACTCTAGTTTTGAAGTGACAGGATCTGTGGATGTGCATTCACTGTAGAAAGCCACAAGGAGGGGTTGAGATGTGTCCTGTCTTTCCTGGGCTTAATAGAGCTTGCCTGCATTTAGAGTGGTGGGAGGAGTTTTTCTAGCACCTGAATAGTCAGTGTCTCCTCTGCACAATGCAGTAACCACCTCCTGAAATGGTGCTGCACCAGAGGGGACAGTACTTGTGTGCACTGGGCTCAGAGACCCTGGCTATAAAGAGAACAAAAGAGAAAATGGGGTATAAGTATCGCACCTTAAACCCAGGCCGGCTCTAGGGCGGTGCTAGCTGTGCCACCACACTAGGCACAACATTCTGGGGTCTCCCGTTTGTGCATGCACTTTAAAAGCACACTCCTCCACGAGTTCAGAGTGCGTGCACGAATAGTGTTGCCTGGTTAAGCTTTGCTTATTTCCACTGAAATGGGCCACATTTTCCCATTTGTACACTGAAAAAGTTCCTCTGCTCGTTTGTCAAATTTGAGCTGATACTTGCTCTCCCCCCAGAGGTGTCTCTGCCCACTGTAAATTCAGTGAGTGCTGGCCTGGTGCTGCAGCTGAAGGGAGCCGCCAGTCCTGGCAGGTGCAAGGGCATGCAAAGCAAGCAGCTAACAAGGGATTTGTGGGAAGATTAGTTTACCCATAATTCCTGGCCACCGTTCACTGGCACCCAAAATTCCCCAGTTCCTTAAGTTAACTTTCATTCTGCGTGCTGGTAAATGGTGCAGCGTGCAGAGCTGGTCTGCTGCTTTCCGCTTTACTATCCAAGGGGCTTTCGGGAGTTGTTCGTCACTGGTGGGCCGGTTTCCATGCTACCTTTGAACTTACTTCATGCTACCGGTTTGCCTAAGAGTAGAACTGCTGCTGGAGTCTCTAAACTCGCAGGTAAGCACGGGCTCCTGCTTGGCACCGATGGCATTTACATGTTATGCAAAAGTAACCACAGCTCCCCAAAACAGCATTTTACCCTAGGCTCTTGTTTTTTTTCTATGTACAAACTTCCTCTCAAATTATTGTTTTTTTTGTCTATTTGCGCCATTGTTACGGGTGCTTGTAAAATACTGTAGCATCCACCAATAATTGGCTGACATGGATCCTCAACATGTTTATCAGGAACGCGCTCCATGTTCCAACAGACTAGAGTTTTATGGTGCATTAGTCCAGTTTATTCAGTGGAAGTGAACGAAAACTGCAATTTCCATGCACGTGTTAAAAGAAAGCTGTGGAATGGAACAGCCTTTAGGCTCAGAATTCAGTGAGGACGAGCGATGAGCAGGAATGTTTGAATTTTTGGGGACGGACAGCAAATTTTAGGAACACCGGGGGAGAAACAACGAAATCCTGCGCAACATGTAACACGAAAGTCATAAATGTGTATTCTGTGCAGAAAGCTCAGTGGGTTACTGCGTTTGACATGGATATCTTTTAGCTACTCGTAGTTCGTGCAGTATAATCCTTCTAAGAACTACAGGTAAACTGCAAGGCAAAGGATTATAACTTTTTTTCCTCCAACTTTTGTTATTCTAAGTTTGCTAAAAAGGGTTCCTTTGCGAGGTGAAACATTCTTATTAGTATAGATAGCACCAGCCACTGAATTATATTTTAAATCCTGAGTTTGTGTTTCTCCAGATGAAGCGCTCTTAAAATATACTGCCCAGCAGCAGGATGGGACACCTTGTAGCCCTTTTTGTCTAATGTAACATTTCCTATACATTGATTCACACATTTGTATGATTCACTGTCTCTGCATAGCATTTGTGTAATATTAAGCACTCTGATAACCTACATTACGATGAGAGTGGTGCTATAAAAAAAAGAAATGTGAAAGATAGGCTATGGAAGGATGAGGGGCACTGTTGTTTGGTGGCAATGAGGGAATCAGCGGAGGAGGCTCTGGAGGCACCAACAAAGGCTTTCGCACCAGGCGCCACCAATGCAAAAGCCAGCCCTGCTTAAACCCCAGTGAATTAGATCACTTCTGGACTCAAGAGGAACCTTTGCCGAGAGAAGAGCTGGAGATCTGTTGGAAGGAGGACTGCCTCTTTGCTGTGTTGTTCATTGGGTTGGCCTACAGTTGCTGCCTCTGCCAAGGAGAGGACAAAGACTGTAACTTTGCTGTGAACCTGTTTGGAGAAGAATCTCCAAAGGCCTCTGTCTGCTGGCCTCCTGTTCTGATGTCTTAGGGACACAAAAACTTTACCTGCAACCTACTGTTCAGCACCTGGACTCCTTCATTCAGAGGGATTCCAATTCCTAGGCTCTGAGAATCATGTGGTTAGTGCAGCAAACCAAGAAAACGACTCCGACACCGTCAGCGATGCCACCAGTGATGCTGTGACCTGAACCAACGCCGGCGGTATCGCTCGTGAAGTGCACGATGCACCGCCCGACCTGCACAACAGCTCCGACACCCTTCAACGCCTGCTGACCCCTGCAGTTATTGACCTTCCTAACGCCAGTTCTCGCACCAACATCGGCACCGCCAGTATGCCATTATCACGGAGCTGAAAACCAATAAGGGTGATTTCACAAACTCTTCTACTTTGCATCGCCATACTGGAACCAACGCCTCACCGCCGACGCACTAACTTCTCTTGTCCTGGACTTGACGCCTCGCCTCCCTCGTGGCAACCAGGGAACCAACCAGGTCACCAACACCTCACCTACATGATGCCGTGCATTGTCCATCGACTTTGTTTCCAAGGTACTGTTGTTTGGGGGTCCATGTGACTCCTTGCCAGATTCTGCACACCTCGCGGTCAGCGCTTTACTTTGGATTTTTGCCTCTCGGAATAGACCCAGGTGAAGCTATTTGTTTCTACAAGTGCTACTTTTGTAATATCTGTTCTAAATGTGATATTTTGATACATGTATGTTAGATTTTTGTTGTTTGGTCTTGTTTGGTTTAGATAGAGATACTTTGTTTTTCTAAACTGTGTGGTGTCCTTTTGTGGTTTTTCACTGTATTGCTGTGTGTTTTGAGTACAAATATTTTGCTCATTGCCTTTGGGATAAGCCTGTCTGCCCTTGCCAAGCTACCAAGAAGGTGAGCAGGGGTTATCTAAAGTGTGTGACTCCCTTAGCCCTGACCAGGAGCAAGGGTCCCTACTTAGACAAAGGTGCATACGTCTGACAATTCGATACCCTAGTGTTAACAGTTTGGAGATCTATTCACATTTAAAGTTATCATTTATATTTTGAACTCATCAAGTTACGTGAGTGATGGTGTAAGGAATCAAAGAAAATTACTTGTTATACATTAAAACATTTAGGGGGCGAGTTACAAAGGGCCTCTGCACTCGTGGCGGAGGCCCCACACTCATGTGCGGTTCACTGGTGGCGGGTGCCCTGCAATGGATAAGTGCAGTACAGATGTACCACCACAACTGCGGGGAATCCTCCACAAGTGTGGAGGCCTTTTGTGAATCGGGCCCACAAAATGGCATGGCTTAGATGGACATAAGATCATCTGAGCATTCTAAAAGGTCAGAAGTATGCTGCTGGGTAGTTTGTGAGGGTTTAAAAAACACCAGGTCCTTGATTTACTAAAATGTCAAGCAACACAGTGCAGCATCTAAAGTTGCTAGAAAAGGTCTAGCGTAGGCTATGTACTAGCCTTTCAGTACACAATAATGTGTGTACACAAACTTTAAAACTTTCCCACTTTGGATGCATGCTGGACAGTGCAGCACACAAGCAAAGTTGGAAATGTTGGAGAAATAAAGCATTTCCTCTTTTTACGCTACCCTCAAGCGGTGGGATTTTTTTGTGAAAACCCGATCTACTACTGTTAGCAGATAGGCCTTTGCGTAAGAAAACCATGGGTAGTTCATTGGAGCCTATTATGGAACTCCTGCTACATACAAAGTAATGTAAAGTAGTCCAAAGTGCTATTTGTATTAATTTACAACAACTCTCCAGCCAAAACACTTTTTGCAGCGAAAAATAAACTCCAAACAACATTTTGCTTTAGGCTGCGTCCCAGGAAATCGGGCACAACATGTTAACAAATTCACCCCCAGTGTAGGCCATAATGCAAAAATATGCAGTAACATACTTTGGGGCTGATTATTCCAAGCAGCTCAGCATAACAAGTCACCTGGCTGTCTTGCGCTGCGTGAAAGGGCAGGAATACGCTGTATTTGCCATGAAACCTCGCATTCTTGTACTTTCCTTGTGCTGGTGCACAATGCGTGCCCTAGCACCAACACAGGCACCCTTGCACCATGGTTCAAGGGTGCTTGCATTGAAGACAGGATTGTTTTTGTGTAGGGAGGGATTCCTTCCAGCACAAAAAATTCCCCTGAGGCATAATGCAGCACAAATAGAGAGTGAGAAAAAGAAGGAGAAATAAAGATCTTTCTCCTTGTTACGCCTCACTTGGCAAGGCGTAGCATTTTGACGCATTCCCAGGTCTGCCAGTATCGGTAAATCTGGGAATGTGCCAAAATCCATGGGTGGATGTGTGGAAACACCCATGCTCCACCCATGGAACACCTCCCTAGAGCAGAATAACGCAATGCAGAAATGTATTCTGCGTTGTGTTACTCTAGATTTATCAAGCCACTCAGCGCCACGCAAGGTGACCTTGCATGGGTTAATAAGTCTGACTCAGTAATTGCGTTGCTTTTAGTCCCCTTGCGTGGCACAAGGGTGACACAACTCTCAGGTAAATCTGCCCCATTGTTTCCACATGTGTGCAATTGCATTGATGGGGTGCAAGTAATAAAGCAATGTGAAGCCAGATTTCAGATCACAATAAAGATGACCTGTGGCAGCTGCTTACTTTTGATGATGTGCAGGATGGAAAACACATATGTGAAAACATTTACAGCTGTATTATAATAACATTCTTCATTACATGGGAAGCTGAGGAATCAAATCAATGTCCTGCTTTTTTTTAGTGATCCCGAAACTTTATTTTGCTTATTTTTCTTGGCTAAGTCCTAAGTTTCTATGTCAGGTTCAGGTTACAGTGATACAGTTTTCTAGTAAACTCAGTACTGACACATTTAAGGGAGTATCATAGTCAATGCACATCTATACTGATCTGCACTACACATGGTTATTGTATTGCTGATACATTCATAGGGCTTTCACAAGGCACGTCCATATTTCTGAGATGTTGTTGAGCCTTCATGGAGAAACTCCCATCCCAGGTCTGATACATTCTAAGAGTTCTGACAATGCACATCTATCCTGACCTGGTATATAACATTAAATCTGCACTGACATACACACAAAGCTCTTACAAAACACCTCTAGTCTACCCTTTACAATGCACATGTCTACTAATAAAATCGTCCTCTTTTTTAAGGGAAGTGCTGCATCCTTACCAAGTAACTACAGCTTAATTGTGCTACTGGATGCCAATCCCAAGTACTTTTCCACTCTGCTGCTTCATGACCTGGAAGCTTGGATATCAAACATGAGAAGACTCCCATTAAACCAGACTGGGTTCACAAAGATCCAAGGCACATTAACAAACCTTATGGCAGTGGGTGTGGCCCTCAGTAAAGCAAAGGCCACCGGCACTCCACTTTATGTGTGTTTTTTCAACTTTAAGGCTCAGTCAAATGTGTCCCCCATGGCAAGCTATTGGCAAAACTCCAACAGTGAGGAATCCCGCCCAACGTCTTAAGGGCAATCAGGCGGCTATACTCAGACACATGGGTCAAGATCAAGATCAGGGATGGAACCCACCTGTCAAGGGAAATGAAAACATCAACGGGACTAAAACAAGGTAGCCTTTTAGCACTCCTTCTCTTTAACTAATACTTTGCAGACCTCTCCTTGGCATTAGACAGACAGGTATCTCACGCCTCAGCATTGGTGGCCAGCCACTGTCAAAAGAATGTCTGCCAAAATGTCGATACAAAAAATATCGACATACAAAAATATTGCAACAAAAATATCGATGTCAACAATATCGACATCCTATCTCCAAAAAGGCAGTACAAAAATATCGAAAAAAAATATTGAATGTCAAAAATATCGTAATTAAAAAATATTGTTTTTTTAAATTAAACAAATATGTAAAATAAATGAAATAATACTTTTAAATGTAATAAACATAGTGAAAATATTTTATACTGTTTAAAATTAATAATGAATATACATAATTTAATTAAAAAATAATTAAACATATACATACAATACATCATATATATACTTACTTAATAATAACATTTAATAATTATTGTAATAACGTATAAATAATTAAAAATATTATAAATTACAAATACATCTATACACATAAAATGATAATATAAATACAAAATAAATAAAAATGTAAAACAAATTAAAAAAGTAAGGAGAATAGCGTAGTACTAAAAATTACTATTCCAAATCCTGAAAGTGCAACAGTAGGGAAAGTGTTGGATAGTGTATGGGTAAAAATTACTATTCCAACTCCAAAGAGTGCAACAGTAGGGAAAGTGTTGGACAGCGTAGGGGTAAAAATTACTATTCCAACCCCAGTGAGTGCAACAGTAGGGAAAGTGTTGGATAGCGTTGGGGTAAAAATTACTATTCCAACTCCAGTGAGTGCAACAGTAGGGAAAGTGTTGGATAGTGTAAGGGTAAAAATTACTATTCCAACTTCAGAGAGTGCAACAGTAGGGAAAGTGTTGGATAGTGTAGAAGTTAAAAACAACATAATTGAAAATAATTAAAATATTAAAAAATATTAATGAATTAATTATTAAATAAGAATAAACTTTTTAAAAATACCAAAAAATACTTAAAAACATAATTACCAATGAATAATTAATTCACAATAAATTAATAATAAATACCAATACATTAAAATTAATTAATATTAATTAACAATTACAAAATATATTTAAAAAACATAGGGCCCCATTAGGATAGCGGGCGGAAAATCACCCCGACCGCCATGGAGGCAGGAAACAACTGCTGCCAGGACCATGGATAAACCTGCGGTCAAATTAGTATCAACCGCCAAAAAAGACTGACCGCGGCGGTAGCGGGCAAAACAAAACCGCCCGACGCGGGCGGTGGCGTTCAAAAACCGACCGCAGTGGTCGTAAACGCTGCAGAAAAGCTACAACTCACCGCAAGCAAAGCGGAGACACCGCCCGGGAAATTAGGATATCCCCGATGGTCCCGCGGTACGATCCGCTGTTTCCGACCGCCGCGGTCGCATACAGGAGTGAATGGGAGGGACAGCAGAAGAGCTGCAGCATAGCCACCGCAGCGGACGGTACATGAAAAACATGGCGGACAATGCCAAAAAAGCCGCAAAGTTGCCAAACATTACACAAATCAAAGTATCCATGCCCTCTAAATACACAAAACACATACCAATGAAAAAACAAGCCAAAAAAACAAATACATACAATTACCAGGCCAACAGCCACAACACACTTGACAGCAGAATCCCATTTGGACACACCCACACAGCTGACTATAAAACCAGCCCCTTTACTGACCACAATCCTTTGCAACACTCCAGAAGAGAAGGGCACACACCAGATCTGACAGGACAGGCAAAAAACACAGCACACACACCACCACCACCACCATCACACCATTACAAACAATCACCCACCACACAACACACCTCACACATCAACACCACACCCACCACACACACCCCTGCATCCACAAACACTTCAAACACCATGCACCATGGCAGCACAGAAAATGCCCAATTTCACAGAGAGTGAGTTGACAGTCATGGTAAATGAGATAGTCAGAGTGGAACCACAACTGTTTGGTCGCCTGGTCCAACAGACACCATTACCCACAAGGAAACAAATGTCGGAAAGGATAGTTCAAAGGGTCAATGCAGTAGGGACCACCCCGCGATCCCAGAAGGAGATCATGAACCGGTGGCATGATCTCAAGGGGGTTGTCAAAGAGAGGAGGAGCAAGAACTGGGAGCTGGCTAACCGGACTAGCAGTGGCCATCCCACTGAAAACATTCAGACATTGGC
Organism: Lissotriton helveticus; assembly: GCF_964261635.1. Classification (NCBI taxonomy): domain Eukaryota; kingdom Metazoa; phylum Chordata; class Amphibia; order Caudata; family Salamandridae; genus Lissotriton; species Lissotriton helveticus. Next base: position 612,501,124 of record NC_136061.1, on the reverse strand, counting down.
CATACTGCATCCTGAGAGTCTCACAGGAGTATCCGGGGGAATGGAGGCTGGTAAGTACAAACAAATGGCAACCAACACAATATGTACTTCCTTGCACAACCCAAACACCATTGCATTGTTCACCCTCACCTAACAGGTAGCTAGCCATCTTGCTTGGGAGGCTTGTTTGTGGGTGGGAGGCCTTACCACGACTCTCACCATACTCCCTGTCCCACACCCCAGCAGGATAGAGGCCTCCCCCACCCAGAAACATGTGTCAGCTATTGCATTGTTCACCCTCACCTAACAAGTATGTAGCCATCTTGCTTGGGAGGCATGTTTTGGGGTGGGAGGTCTGTACCACAACTCCCACCATGCTCCCTGTCACACACCCCAGCAGGATAGAGGCCTCCCCACCCAAGAGCATGTGTCAGCCATTGCACTGTTCACACTCACCTAACAGGTAGGTAGCCATCTTGCTAGGGGGGCTTGTTTGTGGGTGGGAGGCCTGTACCAAAACTCCTACTATGCCCCCTGTCCGAAACCCCAGCAGGATAGAGGCCTCCCCCACCTAGAAGCATGTGTCAGCCATTGCACTGTTCACCCTCACCTAACAGGTAGGGAGCCATCTTGCTTGGGAGGCTTGTTGTGGGTGGGAGGCCTATACCACAACTCCCACCATGCCCCCTGTCCCACACCCCAGCAGGATAGAGGCCTCCCCCACCCTGAAGCATGTTTCAGCCATTGTACTGTTCACCCTCACCTAACAGGTAGGTAGACATCTTGGTTGGGAGGCTTGTTTGGGATGGGAGGCCTGCACCACGACTCCCACCATGCTCCCTGTCACACACCCCAGCAGGATATAGACCTCCCCACCCAGAAGCATGTGTCAGCCATTGCACTGTTCACCCTCACCTAACAGGTAGTTAGCCATCTTGCTTGGGAGGCTTGTTTGTGCATGAGAGGCCTGTACCACAACTCCCACCATGCCCCCTGTCCCACACCCCAGCAGGATAGAGTCCTCCCCCACCCAGGAGCATGTGTCAGCCATTGCACTGTTCACCCTCACCTAACAGGTAGGTAGCCATCTTGCTTGGGAGGTTTGTTTGTGGGTGGGAGGCCTGTACTATGACTCCCACCATGCCCCCTGTCCCATACCCCAGCAGGATAGAGGCCTCCCCCACCCAGGAGCATGTGTCAGCCATTGCACTGTTCACGAAACAAGCTTACAGGTAGGTAGCCATCTTGCTTGGGAGGCTTGTTTGGGGATGGGAGGCCTGCACTCCTACTCCCACCATGTCCCCTGTCCGACACCCCAGCAGCATAGAGCCCTCCCCCACCCATGAGCATGTGTCAGCCATTGCACTGTTCACCCTCACCTAACAGGTAGGCAGCCATCTTGCTTGGTAGAATTGTTTGTGGGTGGGAGGCCTGTACCACAACTCCCACCATGCCCCCTGTCCCACGCCCCAGCAGGATAGAGGCCTCCCCCACCCAAGAGCATGTGTCAGCAATTTCACTGATCACCAAACAAACTTACAGGTAGGTAGCCATCTTGCTTGGGAGGCTTGTTTGGGGGTGGGAGGCCTGTACCACGACTCCCACCATGCTCCCTGTCCCACAGCCCAGCATGATAGAGGCCTCCCTCACCCAGATGCATGTGTCAGCCATTGCACTGTTCACCCTCACCTAAAAGGTAGGTAGCCATCTTGCTTGGGAGGCTTGTTTGGGGTGGCAGGCCTGTACTCCTACTCCCACCATGCCCCCTGTCCCACACCCCAGCAGCATAGAGGCCTCCCCCACCCAGGAGCATGTGTCAGCCATTGCACTGTTCACGAAACAAGCTTACAGGTAGGTAGCCATCTTGCTTGGGAGGCTTGTTTGGGGATGGGAGGCCTGCACTCCTACTCCCACCATGTCCCCTGTCCGACACCCCAGCAGCATAGAGCCCTCCCCCACCCATGAGCATGTGTCAGCCATTGCACTGTTCACCCTCACCTAACAGGTAGGTAGCCATCTTGCTTGGGAGACTTGTTTGTGGGTGGGAGGCCTGTACCACAACTCCCACCATGCCCCCTGTCCCACGCCCCAGTAGGATAGAGGCCTCCCCCACCCAAGAGCATGTGTCAGCAATTTCACTGATCACCAAACAAACTTACAGGTAGGTAGCCATCTTGCTTGGGAGGCTTGTTTGGGGGTGGGAGGCCTGTACCACGACTCCCACCATGCTCCCTGTCCCACAGCCCAGCATAATAGAGGCCTCCCTCACCCAGATGCATGTGTCAGCCATTGCACTGTTCACCCTCACCTAAAAGGTAGGTAGCCATCTTGCTTGGGAGGCTTGTTTGGGGGTGGGAGGCCTGTACCATGACTCCCACCATGCCCCCTGTCCCACACCCAGCAGCATAGAGCCCTCTCCTACCCAGGAACATGTGTCAGGCATTGGACTGTTCATCAAACGAACTTACAGGTAGGTTACCATCTTGCTTGGGGGGCTTGTTTGGGGGAGGGAGGCCTGTACCATGACTCCCACCATGCTCCCTGTCCCACACCCCAGAAGGATAGAGCCCCCCCACCAAGGAGCATGTGTCAGCCATTGCACTGTTCACCAAACAAACTTACAGGTAGGTAGCCATCTTCACTGGTCTGGCTGTTTGGGGGTGGGAGACCTGCATCAATACACACAGCAACAATTGCATGTAATGCATCGATACCTGACATGTATGAGTAATTGATGTTCCTCTGCACCATGTATTTACGCCCAGTATTGCACTTAATAATAAAAGTGAAGATCTCTCAATTGTGTAGTGTACAGTTAGTCGATGACACGCAGCTAACAGAATAGTTGCACAGTGCCCAACACTGAACAGTTCCCATCTAATCCACAAGTGATAAAGAACTCACTGCTGAGGACAACAATGACCAGCGGAGCCAGTCTACCCCCCGGTACATGGACTCTCGGATTTTGACTCCCATGATAGTTTGGACGATGAGCTCCAGGCCAGCCCATCTGGTGTGCCAGGGACCAATAGGTCCCAGGCCCCCATCCTCCCCACCACCACGTCTGCTGCAACAACAACAGCATAGCAGACCCCTGCAGTCACGACCTGTGCCTCCACCGCTGCCACCTCCACCACCACCACCACCAGTACCACCTGCAGCACCCTCCCTGTCCCAGGGGATGACCAGGACACACCAAAAACTGTGGAGGGCATGGAGAGTATACGTGGACCCACAGTGGCGAGGCAACAGGTCCGTGCCAGCAGGGCAGGTGGGAGGGCCAGGGTCACCCCCAGCCCTCGGGGAGGTTGGCACACCATTCTTGGACCACTTCACCAGAGTCATCGGGGCATATGAACAGGTCCAGGGACAAAGTGGCCGGTCTGACCAACTATTACGTGAGCTCATCCTGCTGATGAGGTCCATCGACACACGCATTGGACAAATGGTGGACCTCATGGCCCAGCAAGTGAAGTTAATGAGGGACAGGCCTGCGGCCCAAACAACACCTCCGCCCCCTCTGTTGTGCTGCAGGATGACAGTGCACCATCCTCCCTGCGGCCACAGAGAAGGGTGAGTCCTCAGACGCCGCCTGCCATGCAGCAGGCCCCCCCGCCAAAGCGATCAAGGGGGCGTCCAAAGAAGAACCTGGGAGTCTCTGGGAGGTAAAGCACCAGCCACACACCAGTCACGGAGCCAGCCCTGGCAACCCTCTTCCCCACTGCATTGACTGTTTGGACTGTCCTTCCCCACACTGCCTTGTGAATGGCACCTGTCTGTTGGACTGGGTCACCACATCAATGTGGTGTCTACTCTTGCATCTCCTTTACCATGACTGTCAACTCACTGCTCCATCACCACCTTCATCAAAATATGCCCGTACCCCTCACATGTCAACTTTTTTAATAAAATACCTTACATACTTGAATTTGTGCAGTTTTGTTTTTAGTGCAATATTAACAGTGTTGAAAATGTCCATGATATATCCAAAAGATGTACAGTATGTAGACCTGGACAATATTCTGGCATCTAGGGAGACACAACAGAACAACTGTCACTGGAGTTAGTGTGGCATCACAGACATAACACTACACAAACATCCACATAAGTCTACAGGCAGACAACACAAAGTGCAGCAAGTGTCAACAAACAGAGTTCTGTATACGTTCACATGTGAAATGTCACTGCCACATTTCCACATACACATGACTCAACATGTGCCTGTCTGTACCATCCACACATAGCCCTTCACCACAACACCAATCACACCAGACAATGTACAAGTCATACCTCGTCACCCACCTTCAAGTGAAGTAGCGGGTGATGAGCTGTTGACACATGTCAACTCCTTCCTCCTCTCCACTGTCTTCATAACTGGACTCAGTGCCCTGAACAGGCGGGGGCCTTGGATCCTCACCATCATCCAGGAGCAGGGGAATCGCCTTGTGAATGGCCATGTTGTGCAGCATACAGCATGCCACAATGATATTGCAGACCTTCCCAGGCGAATATGACAGTGCACCTCCGATCCTGTCAAGGCAGCGGAATCTTGACTTGAGCAGGCCAAAAGTCCGTTCAATGACACGTTGGGTCCTGCCATGGGCCTCATTGTACCTGACGTCAGCCGGGGTCCTGGGATTCCATAGTGGGCTCAGCAGCCATGGACGGCTGGGATATGCAGTCACCTGTGAATGACAAACACACATTGCAATGTTGCACAGGCAGAGGGCAGCAGGTCACCCACACAGCACACCATATCACTAGGCATACTCACCCACAATCCAAGCATGCTCGGGAAGCGGATTTGCCATCATCCGGGGCACCATGCTGTTCCTCAGGATGTCCGAATCATGGGCTGAGACAGGGAATCTTGCACACACATGTGACATGGTCATGTCCGCAAGGCACACCACCTGCACATTGATTGAATGATAATGTTTACGATTTCAAAAAATGTGCTCATTCGCCTGTGGTGGCACCAGACCTACATGGGTGCAATCGATGGCACCAACAACATGGGGGATGTGCCCAAGGGGATAGAAGTCACCCTTCACACCGGCCAATTCTCCTGCCCTGGGGAAATGTATGTATCGATCCTTATATATCATCATGGCTGCAAGAACATCCCTCAACACCAGGCTGAACATGGGTTGCGACATCCCTGCAGCGCTGGCCATGGTCTCCTGGAAGGAACCAGTTGCAAAAAAGTAGAGGGCTGCCATCACTTTGTATGTGGGTGTGAATGCTGTTGGGTAGTGGCGACAAGGCTGCAGGTGGGGACCCAACAGATCACAAAGGGTCTTCAGTGTTGGTCTGTCGAGGCGGAATTTGTGAATGATCGCTATATCCTCCATGTCCTCCAGCACTGTCAGGTGACGTATGAGATTAGGCCTCCTCCTAGTTGAGATGTAAATGGACAAATGTCGCTGACAACCATCATGAGAGAGCCACAGCACATACCGTTAAGGATGTCCTGGAAAACCAAAGACTGCCATGAGAGATGCGTGGCACACCAGGTTACATAGGTGGACATTTGAGACACACAGAGGGCACACCTCTCCATTTACATTACACAAGTGCCGCAAACAACACATAGGTCAATGGAAATGCACACATACTGAACCCCACATTTCACATGTGCACGCCTCGTACCGTACCATCCACCAATGTGTGTAAAATGACCATTACTGTCTCATACCCACCTGCTGTACCTGTCACACCTCAATGCATCATGTGAACTTGGCACACATCCACAACCCAATTATCACAGTAGCTTGAAAACTGTCACTTGTGTGCATGAGTTGATATGAAAGCACAAGTAAGTAACAACACCATACAGTGGGACAAGCCTTGCCAAGCACTGACCCACAACACATTGATTTGTTACACATTAATGATAACAGCTTAACACTGTGAAGCATCATCAACCATCAAATGCATAAGTGACATGGCAGGGACCACAGACCAATGTGCGTCACACATAACGTGCGTCCACAGGTGGATTATATGGAATAATGGCATTGTGTTCCCACTGATGTGCCCATAACCATGTTGCTGCTGTGTACTGATGCAGTGTTCACAATGGACATTGGCATTGCATGTGCCACAGATCGCGGTAGCTACTGCCTGGCCACGGCGGTGGGACACCAGCACCACTCCGTTCACAATTGCGGTAGCCATTGGCATGGAGACATGGATAGATGGTGGTGGGCATGCTCCACCACCCAATTTGCGGTAGCTACTGCATGGCCACGGATGTGTGACACCAGCACCACCCCCTTCACAAGTGCGAGAGCTATTGGCATGGGGACATGGCTAGATGGGGTGGGCTTGCTCCACCACCCAAATCGCGGTAGTACCGCATGGCCACGGGGGTGTGACACCACCATGGGGCATTGCCTACAGTCAATGGGAGCAATGATTACGGTGGCATGATGCAGTTTTAAAAATTGCGAAGGGCGTGCTCCGCCACCACGGTGGCGGTCATTGGATGCGTTGGAATGATGCACCATCGCGGTAGTGCACCCCAGGCCCCTGCGGTGCATCACCGCCATGGAGCATTGCCTACAGCCAATAGGAGCGATGATTGCAGTGGCTTGATGCAGTTTTGAAAATCGCGGAAGGCGTACTCTGCCACCGCGAAGGCAGTCAGTGGCGTCACAAGGGGGGTGCGGGGGGTGCGGACCGCACCGGGTGACACCAACACCTGGGGTGACACCAATCTGCACTGCAGCCTCGCTGCCTCGCCTCTGCTCTCACCTTTACTGTCGCTCCCTGTGCAAGCTTGTTCCTCATGCTGTTCACACTCGCCAGCGTCTCGCAGGAGATCTGCAATGCTTGACTGCAATTTTCTTTGCTCACAAGGCAACTCTATAGCAGCCTAGCTCATCTGAGGGTGCATGGTTTGCAAGACAGAGAGAGAGGGAGCTAGAGGGAATAAGAGAGAGGGAGCTAGAGGGAGCAAGACAGAGAGAGAGGGAGCTAGAGGGAGTAGGACAGAGAGAGGGAGCTAGAGAGAGTAAGACGGAGGGAGAGGGAGATAAAGGGAGTAAGACAGAGAGAGAGGGAGCTAGAGGGAGTAAGACAGAGAGAGAGAGAGCTAGAGTGAGAAAGACAGAGAGAGAGGGAGCTAGAGTGAGAAAGACAGAGAGAGAGGGAGCTAGAGGGAGTAAGACAGCGAGAGGGAGACAGAGGTAGCTAGAGGAAGTAAGACAGAGAGAGAGGGAGCTAGCCAGAGAGAGGGAGCTAGAGGGAGTAAGATAGAGAGAGAGGTAGCTAGAGGGAATAAGAGAGAGGGGGGTAGAGGGAGCAAGACAGAGAGAGAGGGAGCTAGAGGGAGTACGACAGAGAGAGAGGGAGATAGAGGGAGTAAGACAGAGAGAGGGAGCTAGAGGGAGTAAGACAGAGAGAGAGGGAGCTAGAGGGAGTAAGACAGAGAGATGGAGACAGAGGGAGCTAGAGAGAGGGAGCTGGAGGGAGCTAGACAGAGAGGGAGCTAGAGGGAGTAAGTCAGAGAGAGGGAGCTAGAGAGAGTAAGACAGAGAGAGAGGGAGACAGAGGGAGCTAGAGGGAGTACGCCAGCGAGAGAGGGAGCTAGACAGAGAGAGGGAGCTAGAGCAAGCAAGACAGAGAGAGAGGGAGGGAGCTAGAGGGAGTAAGAGAGAGAGAGGGAGCTAGAGGGAGCAAGACAGAGAAAGGGAGCTAGAGGGACTAAGACGGAGAGAGAGGGAGCTAGAGGGAGTAAGACAGAGAGAGAGGGAGCTAGACGGAGCAAGACAGAGAGAGAGGGAGCTAGAGGGAGCAAGACAGAGAGGGAGCTAGAGGGAGTAATAGAGAGGGAGCTAGAGGGAGTAAGACAGAGAGAGAGGGAGCTAGAGGGAGTAAGACAGAGAGAGAGGGAGCTAGAGTGAGAAAGACAGAGAGAGAGGGAGCTAGAGGGAGTAAGACAGAGAGGGAGACAGAGGGAGTAAGACGGGGAGAGAGGGAGGGAGCTAGACAGAGAGGGGGAGCTAGAGGGATTAACATAGAGAGAGAGGGAGCTAGAGGGAGCAAGACAGAGTGAGAGGGAGTAAGAGAGAGAGAGAGAGGAGCTAGAGGGAGCTAGACAGAGAGAGGGAGCTAGAGGGAGTAAGACAGAGAGAGAGGGAGCTAGAGGGAGTAAGACAGAGCGAGAGGGAGATAGAGGGAGTAAGACAGAGAGAGGGAGACAGAGGGAGCTAGAGGGAGCAAGACAGAGAGAGAGGGAGCTAGACAGAGAGAGGGAGCTAGAGGGAATAAGACAGAGAGAGAGTGAGCTAAAGGGTGCTAGACAGAGAGAGAGGGGGCTCGAGGGAGTAAGAGAGAGAGAGGGAGCTAGAGTGAGTAAGAGAGGGGGCTAGAGGGAGTAAGACAGAGAGAGAGGAAGCTAGAGGGAGTAAGAGAGAGAGAGGGAGCTAGAGGGGGAGCAAGACAGAGAGAGAGAGGGAGCTAGAGGGAGTAAAACAGAGAGAGGGAGCTAGAGGGAGCAAGATAGAGAGGGAGGGAGCTAGAGGGAGTAAGACAGAGAGAGAGAGAGCTAGAGGGAGCAAGACAGAGAGAGAGGGGGCTCGAGGGAGTAAGAGAGAGAGAGGGAGCTAGAGGGAGTAAGAGAGGGGGCTAGAGGGAGTAAGACAGAGAGAGAGGAAGCTAGAGGGAGTAAGAGAGAGAGAGGGAGCTAGAGGGAGCAAGACAGAGAGAGAGGGAGCTAGAGGGAGTAAAACAGAGATAGGGAGCTAGAGGGAGCAAGATAGAGAGAGAGGGAGCTAGAGGGAGTAAGAGAGAGAGGGGGAGCTAGAGGGAGTAAGAGAGAGAGCGGGAGCTAGAGGGAGTAAGAGAAAGAGAGCGGGAGCTAGAGGGAGTAAGACAGAGAGAGGGAGCTAGAGGGAGTAAGACAGAGACAGAGGGAGCTAGAAGGAGTAAGAGAGGGAGCTAGAGGGAGCAAGACAGAGAGAGGGAGCTAGAGGGAGTAAGACAGAGGGAGAGGGAGCTAGAGGGAGTAAGACAGAGAGAGAGGGAGCTAGAGGGAGTAAGACAGAGAGAGATGGAACCAGAGGGAGCTAGAGGGAGTAAGACAGAGAGAGGGAGCTAGAGGGAGCTAGACAGAGAGAGGGAGCTAGAGGGAGTAAGACAGTACCTAGCGCCGTACATTTCCGACAGAGGTGGTCCATGCGGTAAGTCGTGAGGGGGGTGACACCATGAGTTACCCGCACCGGGTGACACCAACCCCAGTGACGCCACTGAAGGCAGTCATTGGATGCACTTGAATGAGGCAGACCCGGAAAACCAATTGTTGCAGCTTTGCACCTTACAATCGACCCCATGGGGCCTATAAATCTGTGGGAGTGAGCCTCTCATTTCCACTGCTCACATAATCTGCTGCCTGGGACCCTCTCCTGCTGCTGCCTCAAGAGCCTGCTGCCTGGGACCCTCTCCTACTGCTGCCTCAAGTGCCTGCTGCCTGGGACCCCTCACTACTCACTTCCACCACAGGTGTTCCATGTCCACAGGGATGGCAAGGACAGAGTAGATCCGTGCCAGTCCATTCACAAGCAGGGAGCCGGAGGTCCTAGTGGACGAGGTGCTGGCACAGTACCCAAGGCTGTCTGGTGGCCCCAATGTAGCGTAAGTCATCATTAAGGGAGCTGGAGGGCAGGGGTGTGTGTCAGACATGTAGTTGTGCTGCTGCGGTATATGCCTGAGGGTGTGGGGTTGTGTCATACACTGACAAACAAGCTTTCTCCAGAGCGAGGGAGTGTGTGTGTCCCAATGTCACTGTTTTCCCTGCTTGCAGTTGTATGTGTGAGTGGAGTATGTTACATTGTCAGCTATACAGAGCCACAGGATGTTGGACATGTAGGTGCCAGGACAGTAATTGCTCGGGTGAATGTTTCTGCGTGTCCCTGTTGTCCAACTCAGTGTGAACCCAGAGACTAGCCCCAGTGCCTGCCCCCCAAATGACAACACACAACCAAACTTACATGGTCCTTGCTCCTGTTCATTCACACTGAATAGAAGAAATGCCCCATCTCAGCCCTGTATAATTGCACACGAACACACTTCTGTAGATGCCTATTATGTTGTTGAGTCCATGTGCCCCGAGGCCATACACATTACAAAAACACATGTCCACAGGACATGCTTATTGAATGCTGCCCAGTCATGCACACAGTGCTTCTAGACACAGACACAGGTAGATATGTGAGGTATGTAGTGGGCAGACATGCATGGGACTGGTGATGTCTGCAAGCCACTGAGGGGGTACAGTGCAGTCATCCAGCATGTGTGTGAGATTATCAGGGACCCTCTACACCCTCATGTATGCATGCAATCACATCTGTTTGGCCCATGCAGAGTGCCCTTGTGAGGTGTTCCCCAGTTTGGGATGGTTGCAGATTACAATAGGTCCTGAGTCTGTGTCTTGCTACTGTACTGATAGATGTTGGTACATGACACTGTGTAACTGGTCATGTACCCTTTTTTTAACCCATACCTGCAGCTCAAGGTACACCTGCGTAATGCCGTGTGGAGGGCCATTGCAGCAAAGGTGCGAGCCCTGGGGGTATCTAACCGACAACGCACCCACTGCCACAAGATGTGGGACGACATGGCAAAGAAGGTGGCAGAGATGACATTGGGGCTGCTACCACGCACTCGGCATTTGGCACGGCGCAACATAACACCACTGATGGTCAGCATATTGGCAGTGACTAATCCGGAGCTGGATGCACGTCTGAAGGAGCATCGCCAGCAAGGTAGGGGTGAGTATTTGTGTAATGTGACTATGGCTGGGAGCGGATGCATGTGTACAAGGCCTGTGGCAGCGGTGGCCCATGTGATGTTCGTGTGGTGGTGCTGTGCTGTGTCATGCTGCTGGGATGCTGGGATGTGGGCCAATGTCGGATATTGGGCCAAACTGCCCTTACAAAGCTGATCCTCCCTGCTGTGCTTTCTCATAGCCAGATGTGTTAGGATCTACATGGTCATTCAGGATTGTGTGGAGAATCTATTAGGGGGTGAACAGCAGGGTCCACTATCTGAGTGTGACGTCATGTATAACCCTGGGCGAAGGACTTCGCTACGCCCACGAAGTGGGCGTAGTGTTGCCTACTTCGCCCTTTGCAAATTAGGCGTAGCTGGCAACACTACGCCCACTCCGTGGGCGTAGCGAAGTTGCCCATCACCCGGCTCACTCCCGCCCTCCCCATCATACCTAATTTGTGTAAATAGTAAAAGAAAAGTAAATAAAAGGCACATACCTTGTCCGCTGCGTCCCGGGGCTCCCTCATCTCGTTCGCGCCGCCGTCTTGGATACCAATGCGCATGCGTGGCCGCCCGCGCGTGCGCATTTCTCACGAGAAATGCGCATGTGCGGGCGGCCACGCATGCGCATTGGTATCCAAGACGGCGGCGCGAACGAGAAGAGGGAGCCCGGGGACGCAGCGGACACGGTAAGTGCCTTTTATTTACTTTTCTTTTACTTTTTACACAAATTAGGGATGTAGGGGAGGGGAGCAGATGGCACATAGTGGGGCTACGTGAAGTGAGTAGGTGGGCGTAGTTTCTCGCCCACTTTGCGTAGCTTCGCGTAGCCCCACTACGCATACGACGCCCACCCTTAGTCATGTATGCCTACTTTGCATGCACCATGATCAGAGAGGCCCACACATCTGACAACAAGGTGCCCCAGAGTACCACGTGGTGCTTGGTATGGCCTACTTGACATTGTGGACTGTCATGTCCTAATAGATATATGTGTTGTTCCCTCCTGTTCCCTGAAGGTCTGTCAGTGGCAATGAGTGTTGTCCCCACATCACCCCTACGTGTGGGCAGGGCAAGTTGTGTGTCTGGTACACTTCATCCATGGGCAGGGTGTTGTGCTGTGTGGCCTCAAACTTGGCTTAATCATGGCAGATATTCAGGGTTACAGGCACTGTTGTGGTCTATGTAGTGTGTTGCTGCAATATGATTGCAGGGTGTGGTGGTCACCATGTTGATTTGGGCATCTCCAGTACTGCATTGATTGGATTGCTTTGTCCTGATGATGACACTAACACAACCCTGCATCTTTCTCTCATGCAGAATCGCCAGCGGACACGGAGGAACGGGAGCCGGAAATCTGTGGTGGCGAGAGTAGCACCACAGCTGTACCGGAGGCCAGTGACACAGCGCTCACCAGCGTATCTGAGGGGGACCGTAGTATGCAGGAGGAATCCGACAGACACGATACAGCACAAGGAGCACTCAGTAGAAACAACCCAAGCGGGCCCGATCACAGACACCATCCCCACAGAAGAGCAGAGCCAGCCCAGAATGCAAAGACAAGAGCCTGTCAGGGAAGAGCAACCCGAAAAAGCTATGGGGCCGACATCAGGTTCACATGCCTCAGAGGCATCACCAGCAACGGACTCTACTGTCCCTAAAACTTCCCGCAGAGCTAGGCGTGCTGTGTCTGTGCCCACTGAGGAGCTGTTGTATGGCAAGGGAACACCTAGGAAGGACACAGGCCCACATCCCCCCACCGCATCAACTCCAATTCCAAGCCTAGTGAAGCAGGTGGAGGAGGGCACTGTCGGGGCCACCCCTGGCAAAGAGGCAAAGGAGGGCACTGTAAGTGGGACACCTGGCAAGCAGGTGATGGTGGTCCAGAGGCATAGCTATACAAAGCGTTCCGCAGGATCCAGTAAGTCACCAGAGGGAGTGTCAGTGTCTGCACCTGATGCGGGACAGTTGGTGTGTGTGCCTGTTGTGTCATCACCAGTTCCCATTAACCCCAAGACAGGGAAGCCATTTCGTATTCCCAAGAAATAGAAGGGCACCCCTCCAACCTCTCCCACCCACACTGTGTCACAGGTCTGCATGACTCCACCTCCACTTGTCACTATACCACCTGGTCCAAACAGCCCGCCAGCTTGCCAAACCACTGATAGCCCTACCTCACCTGGGCCTCTGTCTCCCCAGTCAAGTGTTCCTGCTGTCCCGACACACAGCCAGCTCCAAGTCCGCCTGACAGTCTGAAAGCCAAATGTGAGTGGCAGTCCCCCTTATACACCTGTCTCTCATACAGGTGTGCTAGTCCTGCCCATTGTTTGGCATCTGGGTGTGTTGCTGGTCAGGGAAGGGTATAGTCAAACACACTCACTGTGAAGCTTCTCATGTCCTGACTCCGCATTTCTCCTTGGCAACTTAAATTGTCATCCACTGCTGTGTTGTACTCTCACCTGTGCCATGGCCACTGGCCCTGTTGCTTTGCTGTGTTGGAGTGTCCCCTGTGCAGCCTCTCATGTACTTGCTGTGCCACCTGCCATGGACAATGGCCCTGTTGCTCTGCTGTGTTGTACTCTCCCCTGTGCCCTGGACACTGTCCCTGTTGCTCTGCTGTGTTGGAGTCTCCCCTGTGCCTCTCATGTACTTGCTGTGCCACCTGCCATGGACACTGGCCTTCCTGTTTGGAGTTTGCCTGTGCAGATTATCTTGCATATGATCAGCATTTTGTGCCTTGCTATTGTATACTGTTGTTTTACTGTCACATCTGTGCAATCTGTGAATAAAGACAGTTACTCCTGTTGTGTGTTTTGTCAGTGTCCTTGCTGATTAAAGTTAATGTTGTGTGTGCATTTGGTTGCCTGTGCCCCATCCTCTATGTGTCACTTCAACATTGCCAAGCTCTTTGCACACATCACATTTTAAACAGGGGTGACAGGGTCTTCAGTCCATTCAGGCACTGATACTTGTGTTATCTGTGTTGGCTCTTTTGCCTGTCATGCAGTTCTCTTTTTAGTGGTTTGCTATTGTTGGCTAAATTGTTGCCATGTCAGTTTGGGGTACACTGCCAGCACATGTTGTGATGCTGTGCACAGGTTTGCATGCAGGCTGGGCAATGTCATGATGTATGTGTGTTATTCCTGTTTATGTGCCCAGCTGTGTATGTGTATGGTCATTTTGTGTTTGCCCTTAGTCCTGGCCCCCTGCCCTACATGAGATGTGTGCTCTTGGGTGGTGAAGAGCTGTGCAGTGTGAAGGGTGTGACTTTGTAGTGGTTGTGGATGTGTGTGTGCCCCTGGATTGTGATAGACACACATGTGTCACCCAGGACTTGTGTGCCTGTTGTTTGGTTTGTCCTGCCCTGTGTAAATGATTGTATGCATCTTGTGTGAGTTGTCTGTTGTGCACTGTTCAGTGTGTTGGTGTGTCCATGCTGTCCTGTGTGACCCATCCTTGTTGTTTTGGTCACTTATGAGTGTGCAATGTATGTGACTTGCACATCAGTGTTGTGTTTGTATGACCATCAATGCATCATGAGTGTGTTTGTGTAGACTGTGTGGCCATGCTGCTCCTCACTGGCATTGTGTTTGTGTTTGTCATGCATTGCAGGCACATGGTGCTTTTCTCCTCCTGTATGGCATGGTGTGTGTGGTGTAATGCCATCACCTATGTGTGCCACTTGTGCCTAGCCATGGTGGGTCAGCACTCTCTCTATTTGTGTATGGTACACCCCTTGCATGTCTACTACTGACATGCTAGTCAGTTGACTTGGATGTGAGCCGTCCCCTTGGTTTACATGTGTATGTGCCTCCCCATCACTAAGCGTGGGCGTAAAATCTGTTTCGTTCCCGGAATTTGCGGATTTTTGGCAATTGTGCGATCCCCGAATCCGCGAATTTGCCCAAAAATCCGTAAGTTCGCAAGCTTGCGGATTTTTTGCTTGGTCGCGCTTGAAAAATACAATATCGCGCGCGCGCGTTGACTTACCGTGATTCTGAGTCCGCTGAGTTGTTTTTCTCCCGGTTTGCGTGTGCTGCACCAGTTTGGATCTTGCTGCGTAATCGCACGAGAGTTGTTCGACCGCAATTACGTCATCGCAGTCCGCCATCTTGCACAGCGAGAGTTTGACAACGCGAGTACGTCATAAGGGCCCGCATTCACGCATCACGGGAGTAAACAATGCCGAACACGTAGATGCGGCACACAGCTGACTTCCGGCAGGAGATTTGAACAGCTCAGCTCGCTTTCCCAAACTTGCAAAAATTGCAATTCTGCACAAGAAATCCACCGCAGGCAGGATAAACCTTCTGAAAATCATGATTATGATCAGAATAACTCCTCAGATTGACATTTAGCTGCACTTTTTTGTGCAAGGAGTCCATTTTGGGGGGGTGGGTGGGAGGAAGGAAGTGCCCCAGAGTCTCCAACTTCCTGTTCCTGTCCAGCAGGCTCCTCCTAGTGCTTTGTCTATGTCCTGGTCACTTTTCATCTGGAGCTGGAGCTGGAAGGATTACTTTTTGTGTCTGCTGCTGGATATTTTTATTTGAGGACTTTTTGTTTGGATCACATTTGGATTACTTTTGGATTTGAGATTTTACAAGTAAGTTGGTGTTGTTTGCTTGGGGCATTGCAGTTGCTGCAACTACAATTGTTAAACTTTTTCACAACTTTTCACAACTTAAAAAAATATATATTGTGGGTAGCCACAGTATGCAGTAGGCCCAGGGTTAGTCATGGGTGCATGATACAACTGTTTCTGTGAGGTTTGTTGAACTTAAATATCATTTATGTCATGGAATTGAATAGCTCACTGTTACATGTGGATTTTTTTTTACATTTTGGGGTGCGTGTTAAGCCACACTAGCCAGTAGGCCTGGCGTAGTCAGTGGTGCATGGACCAAGTCTTTCTGTGGGGTGTCTTGAATTTAAACATCATTGAGGGCATGGATGGCATTGGATTGTGCTGATTCTTGTGTGTTTTCTGACTTTTCGGGGTGGTGTTGGGGCCTGGCCATGTGGGTGGGAGCCATTTTGAGGCCTTGTACAGGCAGGGCCTGGCCATGTGGGTGGGGGTCAAGGGGCCATTTTGAAGCCAGGCAGTGTGCTCAGGCCTGCACCCAGTTTGCCTTGCTTTCATCCATTAGGCCCAGGGGTACTCAGTGGTGCATGGACCAAGTCTTTCTGTGGGTAGTCTTGAATTTAAACATCATTGAGGGCATTGATGGCATTGGATTGTGGTGATTTTTGTGTGTTTTATGACGGTTTGGGGTGTTTAACTGATGTTCCTCTGGCTTCCATTGCTTTTAGGTGCACAAGAGAACCACCAGTGCCAGGAAGAAGTCCTGCAGCGGTGTGTGCAGCACAACGTCACGTGACGTCACGTGTGGCCACAGACAAGACAACTCTGCAACTCGTGCAACTGCGGCCTGCTGTTCTGACATCTGAAGAAGATGGGCCCAAAGAAAAGTGGCCGTAGCGCCTCAGTGAAAAAAGTTGCCAGTGCCACTGCCAGTAAGAAGGAGCAGAAGAAGCAAGTGGCACCCCCTACCAAGGAGACTGGTGGGCCCACCGTCACCTTTTTTGGGAGAAAAAAATCTACGCCTGCAGCAGCAGCGGTGTCCGCCGGGGACCAAGCTGGAAGCAGCACCTCCGCTTCATTGGGCTCAGTGCCACCACACCAAGTTAGGTCCAAGACCATGAGTGCTGCTGAGGCAGCCACTTTAGCTTCTCAATCACCATCGACCAGTGATGTTGGCTCATCACAAGAAAGTACCATCCAATCAACGCCGGGTGTAACTCAGCTGACAAGTGTTCAACAACCACAGCCACAACGACAACCAAAGGTGTAACTAGTACAAGCGCAAGTACATGGGCAAGGAGAGGCGCAAGTACATTCGCAGGGAGAGGCGCAAATAGAGGCGCATGGTGAGGCGCAAGTAGAGGCGCAAGTAGAGGCGCAAGTAGAGGCGCAAGGAGAGGCGCAAGTAGAGGCGCATGGAGAGGTGCATGGAGAGGTGCAACTAGAGGTTCATGGAGCGGCACAACTGCCTACAACACTTGTTCCTCCAGAAGTAGGGGCACATCAGGAAATTGATATTCAAGCGGAGGTATCATCTGAGGAAGCCACTCCTCCTGATGATGATCCATTGTCTTCCAGATCCCCAGCAAGAAAAAGGTCAAGGAGGGCTACTAATACAAGTTCTTCTTCAAGCCCCCTTCATTCTGATGACCTTGATCTTGATTGGAACCCTAAAATATTAGTTAGTCGGAGTCAGCTTGGTACCAACTATGGTACCGGAGGCCAGAGAGGTCATCTCCAAAAACACCACATTATCCAGTGGGAGGCGCACCTAAGGAAGATCCGGGAAGCCAGAAGTAGAACTGATCCAAATGTATCCATTCACATTGCATCTGATGCTGACGAGGGGCTGATTGTGCAGGGGGGAAGTCAAGAACCGACTGACATTTTTTCTAGTACACGCAGTACCCCTCGCAGCAGCACTGCAGTAGTAGCACCCACACCCTCTACCCCTAAAACATGTATGAGGCACACTAAGAGTCTGGGAGAGACACCAATGCGAAAAAGTACATCAATGAGCCTAACTGGTTTGAAGAAGTCTGCATCATCATAATCACGTAAAACAGTCCAGACCACCATTAGCAGAATGTTTTGGTTGGATGCGCCATTTGAACGGAACCACCCAACGGCACGTCTGTATAACGCAAAGCTGGATAAAATGCTAGTGCTGGACCTTCTACCTTTTTCTTTCGTGGAAGGGGTGGGCGTTCTGGAATTTGTGGCAACAGTCTGTCCTAAATGGAAGGTTCCTAGCCGGTCCTATTTTGCCAGGGTTGCTGTTCCATCACTACATCAAGATGTGCTGGAGGTGATTGGCGCAGCTATTCTGAAGAGTGCTGTTCACACTATCCACCTGACAACAGACATGTGAACCAGTTGCCAAGCCCTTGATTACATGTGCATCACTGCACACTGGGTCTCTTTTGCAGGGGTTAAAGACCAGTTAAAAGCAGGTGTTGACACGGACACAGTTATTCAAGCTACTCGGAAACATGCAACAGTAGCCATGTTTGCCATGGAGAAGACTCATACTGCACCTAACATTTTGGAGGAGATTGATAGGAAGGTCTATGAATGGCTGCATCCAAGAAATCGCATAGTTGGTTATGTTTCCACGGATAATGGCAGTAATATAGTTAGGGCCATGGCTGATGGTGAATATTTCAGAGTGCCGTGTTTGGCACACAGTATTAACATCATGGTGCAAGATTTCTTGAAAAAAGAATACACAGTCAGCAAGTTACTGACCACCTGCCGAAGAATCTGCACACATTTCAGCCATTCTTTTAAGGCCCGGAAGCAGCTGAGGAGCATTCAACATGAACGTAGACTGCCAGTCAAAGGACTCATCTAGGAGGTGGCAGCATGCTGGAACTCAACCTTTTACATGCTTGAGCGTCTGTCTGAGCAGTGGGGGGTAATAAATGATTATGTCTATAAACTGGGTTCTACTATGAAAGACATGAGGCTAGAGTTGGAGGAATGGAAGCTAGCTGCAAGCCTGACAGACATTCTTCGTCCTTTTGAGGTCTGCGCACGTGAAGTCAGCAGGGAGGACTGTTCTTTGGGCAAAGCTATCCATTGTTGGTCATGCTAGAGCACCAACTGAAGGCGGTGTCTTCAACATTCCGAGATGATGCTGAAAAGCAAGACGCATATCAGTTGGCGGAGAGGTTATTAAGCCGCCTAGTTGACAATGAAAGGCTTAAAAACATACATACAGAACAACAATATATTTGTGCCACTATTCTGAAGCCACGGTACAAAAAGGCAGTGGCCATCAAAGTATTCATTTCTTTTGATGAAGCAGATGTTTCAAAGTACAAATATTGGCTAGCTGTGTCAGCCACTCGGTTTGAAAAAGAGAGGCAGGAAATTCAAGGAGCCGGCAGAAGTACAACTGAATCAGCAGGCCAGCCGGCGTCAAGTTCCACTTCTGAATCTGTGGCCGAAGAGAGTCACTTTCCCTCACAGCTGTTAACGACACCAGCAACTGTATCATCATCCTCACCTGCACCAGGCCCAACCATAATATCGTCGGAAGCAGATTGGTTAACTCATCAAGGGTTTGCTCGTTCCAGTGATGCAAAGGCCACAGATGGTACGCAAAGTGGAGCAACCCTGGAGAACCTTGAGTCGATGGTGCAGGCCTATCTGGATGACCCAACAGAGGTCTTTGTTAATCAGAACCCATTGCTGTAGTGGTATAGGGAAAGGCCTCTATGGCGACTGATCACCAACCTGGCTCTAAATTATTTGTCTTGACCACTCGCAAGCCTGTCTTCTGAACGTGTTTTCAGTGCTGCTGGTGCCATTGTAACTTCAAAAAGGACCCGCCTCTCGCCCAAAAATGTGGAGAGGTTAACACTGATCAAGATGAATCAGCACTTCATACCACCAGATTACAAAATACGTGAATGCACGCAGGAAGAAGAGGACACCGACTTAGGTGACGGAAGTTCTTCTCTGTTAGCTGACCTACTCCCGTCTCAATTCATAGAGTTTGAGGACGAGCTCTACTTCCCTGACACCGAGGCCTGAAAATGACTTCCTTTTTTTTCGTCCTTATTCATTTTTATTCCTGTGTGTCTTTCTTTGTTTTGCAACTTTTACCACAACAAAACTCTAATCACCTAATCACAACAAGTCCATCAGCAGCACTGTCTTCATCTTATTTTCCTTATTGATTTGAAGGTGCCACAGTCTGCATTCCTGAGGTTCACAAGTTCACAACTCAATCATGCTCCTCTATCCTCCTCCTCCGGACTCCCCCTATCCATTTCCCTCAAGGCAGATGGATGGATTACGAAGAATAAAGAAACTTTGTCTTCGAAGACGAGTCCCCTCAAGTGGGACTGAAATTACTGACTGACTACATGCTTGCTGACTGCTGACAGAGTTACTTCTGAAATTGACAGGAGAGGCTGCCCTGTGGGCCCTCACTTTCCGAAGAAGATGCGGACAAAAAGTAGAACAGGTGATGAATAATGAGAAGATGGCATGCAGTGGACAGCAATGGCTGTCTGGCTCTGATGAAACCAATTGCTGTTTGTTTTTGTGCATGAAATGAATCATATGTCTTGTATTAGTTATTATTTAATCTTCTACACAGTAATTGTAACTCATGTCTACTACTCTTTTTTTTTTACCTTGCTTAATTCAAATTGTACTTCAACTTCAGGGGCCACTATGTTGCATTTTTCAATATGCAAAATGTCCTTGGAGTGGACTCACTTGGCCAATATACCATGATGATTGATTAAATAATATATCTTTTTTCTTTACAGTCACTCACTGGGATGGATGGATCATCAGCGTCGGTTTGCGGAAGAACTATGGCCAATTCGTGAGTGGCAAACAGGTAAACCAGTCTACAACAACTACTACAGCAGAGCTACATGTCTGTCTATTCGTGGTATGTAGTGGTCGAGGGCGAGGCAGTATACTGTTGTTGATATACCAGGCAGAGTCCACTCCACTCCAGACAGCAGTTCATGTAAAATTGGGGTTAGGTGGCTTGATGCATACAATTAGATATGCTTTGTCTGTCTGACAAAGAACCTAGGTATGCTACATCAGGTTGCTTCACTCAGTGGTGCCTGCCTTGACCGTCTGCATGGCCTTGCCTCAAGCTTGGGCCAAACATCAGTTATGTTTGCGAAATTTGCTGTTTTTCGTTTTTTCGTGAATCTCGCAAAATTACCGAAAATTCGCAAATTCTTGAGCAGAACAGATTTTTGGCCCATGCTTGCGGCAGGGCCATGCAGACGGTCAAGGCAGGCACCACTGAGTGAAGCATCCTGATGTAGCATACCTAGGCTCTTTGACACAGACAGACAAAGCATATCTAGGGTTCAGGGTTCAGTGCGATTTACTAGGGTTTTTGGGTTTAAGTTGGTAGGGTTCCCGCGGAGTCTAGGGCTCAGGGCGGGCCGATGCAGGTTCGTTCATAAAGATGTTGGCAAGGTTTTAGGGGGGTTTGGCGTTCTTTGGTCCAGAATTGGCAGAATTTTGTCCTTTTTTTGTGTTTTGCGAGCGCGTGTGTTTGGGTGAAAAGTGAAAACTAGTCGTAGACCTTCTTCTTCTTCTTCTTCAAAGAGCGCAGTGGTTCGATTCTGTTCTGCCTTGCTGAGATTCTTGGGAATCGCTGGAACAAGTGACCAGGTAAGAGTCAAGAGGATCGAAGTAGTGGAAGTGGGGAAAACAGCAATTTTTTGTGAACAGCGCAATTTGCCATGTTTTGGATATACCAGTATTGTATGTTTTTGGGGGGCTGTTTTGGGGTGTTCTAGATTTATGGGGGTGGGTTTATGGGTCTGGGAGCACTGCTGGGAAGGTCTAATTTTGATTGCAAGTGGTTTGAAGAAAATCCATGGTGGAAAAGGGGGGTTTGGGCCTAGTTGCAGACAGCGTTTTGGCACAATTTAAACTGAGACCTAGCAGTATTGCATGTTTTTGGGGGGCTGTTTGGGGGGGTTCTACATTTGTGGGGCTGGGTCGAGGGGTCTGGGAGCACTGCTGGGAAGGTCTAATTTTGATTGCAAGCGGTTTGAAGAAAATCCATGGTGGAAAAGGGGGTTAGGGTCTAGCTGCAGAGCACGTTTGGAGCGATTTTCAGGTAGGCCTCTGTAGATTTTCTAAGTGTGGCATTTTCCATTTTTGCTTTTGGCCTGTTTGGGGGTGTTCTACTTTTTTGGGGGTGGGTTGAGGGGTCTGGAGGCACTGCTGGGAAGGTCTAATATTGGATGCAAGCAGTTTAGAGAAAATCCATGGTAAAAAAGCTTTTCTTTTTTAGCTCACTTGCGTGTTTTTGGGGGGCTGTTTGGGGGTTCTAAGTTTTTGGGGTGGGTCGGGGGGTCTGGGAGCACTGCTGGGAAGGTATAATTTTGATTGCAAGTGGTTTGAAGAAAATCCATGGTGGAAAAGGGGAGTTAGGGCCTAGCTGCAGAGCGCGTTTGAAGCGATTTTCAGGTAGGCCTCTGTAGATTTTCTGTGTGGCATTTTCCATTTTTGCTTTTGGTCTGTTTGGGGTGTTTAACTTTTTTGGGGGTGGGTTGAGGGGTCTGGGGGCACTGCTGGGAAGGTCTAATATTGGTCAAGTGGTTTGGAGAAAATCCATGATGAAAAAGTTTTTCTGTTTTAGCTCACTAGCATGTTTTTGGGGGGCTGTTTGGGGGGTTCTAGGTTTTTGGCACATGCTTGCGGCAGGGCCATGCAGACTGAGTGAAGCATCCTGATGTAGCATACCTAGGCTCTTTGACACAGACAGACAAAGCATATCTAGGGTTTAGGGTTCAGTGCGATTTACTAGGGTTTTTGGGTTTAAGTTGGTAGGGTTCCCGCGAAGTCTAGGGCTCAGGGTCCGATGCAGGCTCGTTCATAATGATGTTGGCAAGGTTTTAGGGGGGTTTGGCGTTCTTTGTTCCAGAATTGGCAGAATGCTGGCCTTTTTTGGTGTTTTGCGGGCGCCTGTGTTTGGGTGAAATGTGAAAACTAGTCGTAGACCTTTTTCTTCTTCTTCTTCAAAGAGCGCAGTGGTTCGATTTTGTTCTCCCTTGCTGAGATTCTTGGGAATCGCTGGAACAAATGTCCAGGTAAGTTTCAAGAGGATCAAAGTAGTGGAAGTGGGGAAAACAGCAATTTTTTGTGAACAGCGCAATTTGCCATGTTTTGGATATACCACTATTGCATGTTTTTGGGGGGCTGTTTTGGGGTGTTGTAGATTTGTGGGGGTAGGTTGGAGGGTCTGGGAGCACTGCTGGGAAGGTCTAATTTCGATTGCAAGTGGTTTCAAGAAAATCCATGGTGGAAATCGGGGGTTTGGGCGTAGTTGCAGACAGCGTTTTGGCACTATTTAAACTGAGGCCTAGCAGTATTGCATGTTTTTGGGGGGCGGTTTTGGGGGGGTTCTACAATTTTGTGGCTGGGTCAAGGGGTCTGGGAGCAAGCAGTTTGGAGAAAATCCATGGTAAAAAAGTTTTTCTTTTTTAGCTCACTTGCGTGTTTTTGGGGGGCTATTTGGGGGTTCTAGGTTTTTGGGGTGGGTCGGGGGGTCTGGGAGCACTGCTGGGAAGGTATAATTTTGATTGCAAGTGGTTTGAAGAAAATCCATGGTGGAAAAGGGGAGTTAGGGCCTAGCTGCAGAGCGCGTTTGAAGCGATTTTCAGGTAGGCCTCTGTAGATTTTCTGTGTGGCATTTTCCATTTTTGCTTTTGGTCTGTTTGGGGTGTTTTACTTTTTTGGGGGTGGGTTGAGGGGTCTGGGGGCACTGCTGGGAAGGTCTAATATTGGTCAAGTGGTTTGGAGAAAATCCATGATGAAAATGTTTTTCTGTTTTAGCTCACTAGCATGTTTTTGGGGGGCTGTTTGGGGGGTTCTAGGTTTTTGGCACATGCTTGCGGCAGGGCCATGCAGACTGAGTGAAGCATCCTGATGTAGCATACCTAGGCTCTTTGACACAGACAGACAAAGCATATCTAGGGTTTAGGGTTCAGTGCGATTTACTAGGGTTTTTGGGTTTAAGTTGGTAGGGTTCCCGCGAAGTCTAGGGCTCAGGGTCCGATGCAGGCTCGTTCATAATGATGTTGGCAAGGTTTTAGGGGGGTTTGGCGTTCTTTGTTCCAGAATTGGCAGAATGCTGGCCTTTTTTGGTGTTTTGCGGGCGCCTGTGTTTGGGTGAAATGTGAAAACTAGTCATAGACCTTTTTCTTCTTCTTCTTCAAAGAGCGCAGTGGTTCGATTTTGTTCTCCCTTGCTGAGATTCTTGGGAATCGCTGGAACAAATGTCCAGGTAAGTTTCAAGAGGATCGAAGTAGTGGAAGTGGGGAAAACAGCAATTTTTTGTGAACAGCGCAATTTGCCATGTTTTGGATATACCACTATTGCATGTTTTTGGGGGCTGTTTTGGGGTGTTGTAGATTTGTGGGGGTAGGTTGGAGGGTCTGGGAGCACTGCTGGGAAGGTCTAATTTCGATTGCAAGTGGTTTCAAGAAAATCCATGGTGGAAATCGGGGGTTTGGGCGTAGTTGCAGACAGCGTTTTGGCACTATTTAAACTGAGGCCTAGCAGTATTGCATGTTTTTGGGGGGCGGTTTTGGGGGGGTTCTACAATTTTGTGGCTGGGTCAAGGGGTCTGGGAGCAAGCAGTTTGGAGAAAATCCATGGTGAAAAAGTTTTTCTTTTTTAGCTCACTTGCGTGTTTTTGGGGGGCTATTTGGGGGTTCTAGGTTTTTGGGGTGGGTCGGGGGGTCTGGGAGCACTGCTGGGAAGGTCTAATTTTGATTGTAAGTGGTTTGAAGAAAATCCATGATGGAAAAGGGGGGTTAGGGCCTAGCTGCAGAGTGCGTTTGGAGCGATTTTCAGGTAGGCCTCTGTAGATTTTCTAAGTGTGGCATTTTTCATTTTTGCTTTTGGCCTGTTTTGGGGTGTTCTACTTTTTGGGGGGTGGGTTGAGGGGTCTCGGGGCACTGCTGGGAAGGTCTAATTTTGTTCTAAAATCACAGTTTACACTTTTCACCTAGCTTGAGGGGAAAGATCCACACATTTCGCCCACACTTATTTATCCTTGAAAAGGAGACTTAGAGTACGCACTTTCGAAATGATGCTTGTATGTATTGTAATACTGTCGACTCTGAAACTGAAAGTGTTATTTTTGCACTACACAGCGTACCTTATATTTTTTTCTCCGTGGTGTTTTAATATCACTTCCTGCTTTTCCATCAACAATTACAGGCCGGATTTTACCCTGTGCAATGGGAACAAAGAATGAACTCAGGCTTACCATTAGTGAGCCGCAATTCAGAATCCGCCAGGCAGGCAGTGGACAAGGTGTCTTATGGTCCCCAACATTGATTGACGGTGCGTCAGATGGAATGGAGGAGTACCGCCAAAAAGAGGAATGGCTGGAAGCATGCAACTTCCCAAATTCAACAGGACAACTACAACAAAATACAGTTACAGTATCCATCCTAATTTCTACTTATCTTTTAAGTAATGTTATTGCTGTGAACTTCTATGAATGTGACTCTGTGCTTTTGTTTGCTCTCTGCTTCAATTCATCCCTCCAGCCATTGTTTACTTTTTTCTTTGCTATTTTTTAAAATAATTTAATGTACTAAGTGGTTCTTCTCTCTTAGGGCAGACAGGCAAGTGAAATTGCGTAATTACTGCAGCCCTGTACTGTCACATTGTTTCTTCATAGTTAGTACATTTTAGTAAGTACTACTTACTTTTTAGTAGCCTATCCATTTAGCTAACAACTTCATGCATGCAGTAGTGCACGCACTTCCTTTATGTCCCTTAAAAGATTTATGGATAGCTTTGTATCCAAAAATTTGTTTAGCTTCATTTGTTGTTTGTCCATGCTGTGTTTTTTTTTCCTCTCTCCACAAAACTTTCCCCACAAACCCCATTCCTATCCAAGTTTCAAACCCTAACCCTCTTCCTCCGGGCTGTGTGGTTTTCATTGAGGTGTGAGTAAATTACAACAATAATTCCACACACTTGCTCGGGAGGATAAGGTGCAAGCAACCTCCTCAAATCAATTTTAAGGCAGCTAGATGAATCCTAGGATATTGTAATTCTGGTTAAAAAAACAACAATGAGTATTTTAAAATAAATTCTGAATTTCATGCCCACCATCGATTGGATCCATAGTCAACATCATCCTCCTACATGTCAAGAAGACCTGTTGTGACGCTGCTGTGTCACTGTTCTTGTTGTAGCCATAATCATCCATGCAATTCTTTTTTCCCCATACTTATCTTCAGCATTGCTTAGGCTACTGTTCCTTCTAATACTCCTCTGAGGCCACTCAATGTCTCATTTTTTACTTTGTTTTTCATATGCTACTGCTAGTGTGGTACCACTCCTACTAACACCACAACAAAGGAATTTCGGTCCGGGATGGCGTAATCGCCATTTGCCATTCAGCCAGCGCTGTGCCTAGCTCTATTCTCAAACACGAATCACAGGTAAGATAAGCATTTTGGGGAGGTAGAATAATGGGCTAGGACTCGGAGGAGAGACTGACAGTAGTACTAGTAAAGTACTAGTAGGTCAATTGAATTCACTAACTCTGTTAGTGGCACTTTTGAACATTTTTGGACGTTTTAGATAATTCATGCTGGTAAGTTTGAGGAAACCAAACGTGCCGTAACCCCCGCCCACCACCCCACAAAATAACATCAACGCATACACTATGTTGAAGTATGTAAAATAAATAATTATATATTTACCTTTAACAAAAATAAACTAGTCCCACCCCTCCCTAACCCAAACAATTGTCAATTTCAAATAGTCCTCTAAAAAGTCCCAAATAATCCCCAACTCCCGATTCCCACCCCCCCCCAACAGTCTTTAAAAAAGGGGCAAGGCACACAGTCATTTCCGGCGGTGTCTGGACAGGCCGTCCCGCCGCTCCTTGCGGAGGTCCTGGAGCTGTGTCTCAAGATTGTCCACCTTGCGCTCCAGGTAGTCCACTCTTAGGCGTAGGCGGCGCATGCATGCCATCCAGGCTCTGGGGGGGCCAGCTGCTGGTGTTCTTGCAGCTGAGCGGCGGTGGGAGGCTGTCTGAGCACGGCGCCGTGCTGGAGGCTGCTGGCTGGTGGACATGGGGCACTGGAGGAGGTTGTTGATGCCCCCTCCTCCAATTCCCGAGCCCACAGCTGGTGATATTCTACACAAATGGCCTCCAGCTTCCGGGCCCTGGCCTTGACAGCCATCTCCTGTCTGGTGAGCTTTTTGGGAGCATCTATATTAAGAAAGAAAGAGAAATAATGTAACCAATACCCTTTAACAATAACACAAAATAATTCAACAGAAAGTTGTCTCACAGTAACACTAGCAATTTGCAAGCACAGTATAACATTTTGGCATGTATCTTTCCGCCGTCTTTGTAGGCCTGTAACAGTGGGAGTTTCAGTAATTCTACTACCAGGCAGCACTATGGACTCAACACATAGTCAGAGAGTCAGAGAGTACACCGGTATTTTTCTTTTATTCTCTAGTTTTGTGAAAGACATTACTTGTACGTGAACTTTTGTAAGCCGGCATAATGCCAGCTCAGTCAGCTTGCACCCAAGAAAAAGAGACACAAGCCATGATGACGCAGACTTGCATGCATTACTTTAAGCAGTACATGCAGGTGGGGATAGGGAAGCTCTTACTACTTTTGTATAGGGGTGGCACTAGCCATACTCGGTTACATCAAGGGCTACTGCTCAATGTAATTTATATTTCGCACTGCCCCCCCTGGGCCTTCAGTACTACAAAAGGAAAATGAAGATTATTCATTTCTGATCATGTATCCAGCCGATCACATGATCTCTTTGCTTATATGATGGATGACTTTAGGTGCTTTGTTGTGATAGATTGAGTGAACAACAGCGATAGTTCACCCATGATTAACACAGCAGAAAGAAAATTATGAACATAGGGAGTGAGGTAACCATAGTTGCTGGAGGAAGGGACTTGACTTGATATAATTGTCAACTATACAATACATGCACAATATATGCTGTGCTTGCAAAGTAAACTACTATACTGTTACTTTAGGCAAGGGAGAGTTTCTGAATCATCACCACTTGTAGTATTTGGATTTCCTCTGCTTTGCTACTCTGACACGGACATGCTGTTCGAACAAAGTAACACTCTTCATGCACTGAGCGTCCGCTCTACATACACCTCTGCTATGTATGAGGAAGAAGATACCATCCAGGCTTCCAAAGTAAACCTCTATCATTCTTCTTAATGTCTCAAGTGTACCAACTTTACTTTTTCTCAATAACCAAATAACACCCTTTTCATTTTATTTGGTAAACGACCGTCTTGACTTGCATTTGAGTTTCACCCAAATGATATATTGCAATGCACACCACAAATGAATTTTCTGATTCACCCACACAGGCAGTAATTTTTTCTTTCTCCTCCAACCATCCTTGCTTCAAGCTGCCATGCATCTGATTCCTTCCTATCAGCCACCTCTGCCTGCATTCAAAAACACGTATCATTCTTTACAGTCATAAATGTTACGACTCGCTCGTCCTTCCATTGACCCTAAGTTCTTTCCCTTTTCGTTCATCACATCCCTCAAGTTCATCTGCTATGACTTGGCTTCACGATAAAAGTTTTCCAGCTGATTTGAAGTCAAATAGAGGGGGCCATTGCTTACTCGAGAACTACCGCCGCTAATGCTATTGCTAAGTCAAGGGTGACTATCTTCTCCATGATTTGATAAAATGTAGTTCTAAATCAGTAACTGTTCTTAACAGTACAGTGTACTTGTAGTAGTGTACTGTCTACTGTACAGTACATCATATACTCCTTTGCGAGCCTACTCTAAAATGTCAATAAGTAAGGAGTATAATAATAACTTACCACCGTCCGCCGCTGCTGAGCCATCCCCCTCAGCTCCTCCTGGTGGCACTTGTGGCGCCGCCGCATCCGCCCCTGGAGTGGACCCCTCCACACTGCTGACCCCGGCACTGGTGGTGGGAACTAGTGCTGCATACAATGTTGTGATGCCTAGAAAATACCAGCCATATTTTTAGATGCCATACACCACCCCCTATTTCGTCTCGTAATGGAAGAGAAAATGTTAAACAATTTTTAATTATTGGGACTGAAAAGAAGTCACGGTTTTGGTGAGGGTGTTAACTTATATGCTTAGCCATAACATGCAACTCTTTTTGGAACAAGTGATGAATGCTTGCTCTTTAACGTGCAACATTTTTATAATTACAGACAGAACCAACTACTCCTCATCACCACCAGGAGGACTTGAAGTTCCAACAAGGTGAGGGCTCCCGAGTCCCGCACAGTTACTTCCAGGCACGGTCCATGCAGGGCATTATACCGGGGCAGTGACGTCAGGCACGGGAGGGTCAGGGTGGGGGGTTGTAAAATGCGGGATTTGGACCATTACAGGTAAGTACCGAAAAAAAAAAAAGAATTTTGTTGCCCGCGCTGCATCGCCCATTTGTGATGCAGCGCAGGTAATAATTTTTTTTCCCCGGTACTTATCTGTAATGGTGCATATCCCGCATTTTACAACCCCCCATCCTGACCCTCCCCCGCCTGACGTCACCGCCCTGGTATAACGCCCTGCACGGGCCGTACCTGGTTACTTCTGACTGAGGTATGTGGAAAGTCGAACTGCACCTATCAGCAACAATGTCCTATTTCTCTTGTCCATACTTCTGTATGTACAGAATAGTCCCTGAAACACTAGGGGTATGGTATGTGCTACTATCAAATCAAAAAGCCAAGTACTAAGCTTATTCTTGGTGGACATTGACATTTTGTTGTTGGAAATTGTCAAAGCACTAACATTAAGAAGACTGGAATAGACAGCAAGGGCAACTCAGAGGACTGCACTGAGTGCCTCTAGAGCTATTGCTGGATCAGAGTTTTGTTTAATACCGTTTGCCGACTGGGCAAGCTTAGCTACCTACACAGACCGACTCATAATAATAGTAAATAGTAGTAGCACAGAGAGTGATGGTACAGAGGCAGGATAAGAATGTAGAAACAGTCTACAAGAAGATCAAACACTATTTTGTAAAACATAGAATTAGGAAACAGTTTGGAATGAATAGGAGCTGTAAAGGTTAGGGAAGTATAATTATATTAACAACAGAACAACTTGATGGGGCCAGCAGAAGAGCCTGCAGAGGACCATTCCTGCCCACTCTGCTCCGCTGGAGTCTGGGGTGTTGCTGTCTTCTTGCCCTTGGAGGTTCTGATGATCATGAAATAAACACAAACATGGATGATTGTTTTTTTTGAAATGTTTGATTTCTTTTACCACAATCTAAAATTATCTCGAGGAAACAAATTAGCAACAATTGCACTACATGTATTGACCTATCTGATCTAGTCAACTAGGAGGATACTAGTACAGTATTGCTGGATTTGCAGACCGTCTACTTGGAAAGTTATGTACATCACTAACTAAACCAACAACAAAAAGGTTCTACTACGACTGCCAGCACTCAACATCACGCGACGTGACAGACACAGTCCGTCATCATGATTGCAGACCACTAAAAAATGTCCTACTACTAATAACAAGTCATAATATACTCAACCTATCAATCCATCACTATCTCTTCTTCTCAGTGGCAGCAGGAGTACAAAGGAAGGACTAGACTTGAGTCTCTAGTCTCTCTAGCATTATGCAGTTCTGTAAAGTACTACACTCATACATATTCAGGCCAAATGAGCACAAAGTTGCAAACAAGTAAGCATAGTAGCAACGCCACTGAGGAGGCGAGCACCTGCAATCGCAGAAGCTATTTAAGCATTATTTTACCTGCAATGTAATCGAATCTGCAGCATTCTTGCTCTTTGGGAAAAACATATATTAGCAATATAACACAGAGCAGAAGAAAACAAAGTAGTTATTAAATAGCTACTCACCAAGGCCAGGGATCTCCACTCCTAGCAGGTCGAGCAGGTCCCTCTCCCGGTCGAGGAGGTCAGCCCACCGGTGCGTCGCTTAGTAATAGGTGCACCGGACCCCCGACTCCCTCCGCATGGCCCGGCACACCTTATCCCACCGCTGGCGACGCTCCCGGAGGCCATACCCTTTACCGGGCCTGCCCCCTGTTCCCACGGTCTTAGGGAGGTGGCGCAGAACAAAAAATATAAGAGTGGCCACCTCCACCGTGGTAAAAACCTCCCTGGCCACTACATCCTCCCCCCTCAATCGCCCGCATGGGAGCCGGGTACGGGGTGCGGGACCCTTCCCCTTGCTTTTCCCAGCTCCCTTTGCTATGGTCCTGGGTGAAAGAAGAAAAGAATAGGGGGAAAAAAAGTAAAGAAAAGAAAAGAGAGAGCTAAACAAAAAAAGTAGTTATTAAAGTAACAAAAAGTTGAAAAAACACAAAATATAGATCTAGACAAATAGAGATATAGATAATGAGCAAAAAAGAGCAAAAAAAAGTTCAAAGAAACAAAGGATTGCAAAGATTGAAAGAGGATAGAAAAACCATGCCCAGAACCATAGCAATGAATGAAAAACAAAATGGCCGCACCCATTGAGGACCGCGTGGGTAAGTTTGCGCGATATTTTCCCTACGAGCACACAAAAACACACGCGAACTCATAATAGCACGCCGCACACAACGCGAGCTTGCCAATAGCGCCCGGAAACAGAAATAGGCTACGTGCACAAGATGGCCACACCCATGTACGACCGCATGGGTAACTTTGTGGTTGGTGCGCTGCAAGCGGCCCGCGAATATGCAAAAAAAACCACGAACACGAAAAAAAATCCGTAAATTTGCACAAATTTGCAGATTATGCGGTACGCGAATTCGCTTTTGCACGAATTTGCGTACCACGAATTCGCACATTTCGCCCATATTTACCCATCACTTAATTTGTGACACTGTGCCTTGTGGTGCAATTCTTGGGCCAAGAGTGATGTTTCACTCTGGACATTGCCCCAATGGTTTATGTGTGATGTTTTTGAGCTATTTATCAGTGAGGATTGCTCATGTGCACTTCAGCTGTGTGTGCTCTCCAGTGCTTTGGTGAAGATGGTTCTTCTCTTGTATCCCAGAGTGGTGCATCCTGTTGTTGTTGTGTTGTATGTATGTGTGTTGGCTGTGGTGTTGCTTCACTTCCTGTGTGTGCTGTTGTATTTGTGCTGTGCTGATTTGTGGTGTGTGTGTTGAGGTTGTATCAGTGATGTCTGTGTGTAGCTGTTGTGCTTGGTGTGCACAGACTGCTTGTTGTGCATACAGTGCTGTGCGTATGTGGGCTTGGCATTGCCTGATGTGCATTCCCTGATGTCCTGTGGAGTTTGTTGATTTTTGCTTTCATGTGCATGTGTGGTTGGTTTGTTGTGGCAGTGTAGTTCTGTGCAGGTGCACTTCTTGTGTGATTTGTGGTATGTCATGTGTGTTTTGTTCTTGAGTGATGATGTTCGGCACTCATGTTGTGTTTGTGCTCACATTGCCTTTCCACAGTTTGACTGACAGGGTATGTCTGTTTGTGTTGGGGTTCTGTGTGTGTTCCTGTGGTGTTTGTGTGTTGTTTTTGGGCTGGCATCTGTTCAGGCTTCCCTGTGTGTGTGTTCTGTTTGTGGCTACACCCAGAGTGTGTGTTTTTTTTGTGTATATATGTTCTGGGAAGCCTTCAGTGTGTAAGGCACTGGTGTTGTGTATTCCTTGTCAGCCACTCCTGCAGCGGCTGACTCCCTGGTTGTTTGTTGTGTGGTGCAGGGTGTGTATTGTGCTTGCTTGTTGCTGTGCTTGTAGCTTGTTGCTGTGCATGGGGGTGCACAGGATGGGCACCTGGCCTGTGACTTGATGGGGTGTGTTGATGTGTGGTTGGGGGTGGTGTGTCCCTGTGGTATTTGTGCCCTGCCCCTGCCTTGGAGTGGCCCTGCCTTCTGCATTGTGCGCATGTGTTGACCGTGGCGGTGATGTGACCGGGAACGGGACGTTGCTGCTAGTTCGCAGTCGATGTGTGTCCCGGATGCAGAGGGGTGACTTGGTGGCAGGTGGGTCATGTGTGGGTACCCTTGTGAATGTGTTATGACCCCCAGCAGGGTGTCTGTTATGAATTTGGACGCTGTGTCAGCCCGTGTGTTGTGTGTTGTATTTGTGTATTTGCGTACCTGCGGCGGCGGCCGCTGTGGCCCATTTGATGGTAGTGCTGTAGCAGGTACATCACCGGATGCATATGTAGGGCAGGGTCCATGGCGTTCATGACCGGGTGGAGAGGACCGGGTCTGTGCTATCGTGCTCCGCTGTCGAGTTTCTGCCGTCCCTAGTTGGGCGGTGTCTCCGCTGCAGTGTGTCTGCCTGTTTGGGCCATTGTAATTTTTGGAGCGGGCCGGACGTCATTCCGCATGGCGGTGACGGGTGTACTTTGATGGTGGTGCGCTACGCTCCGCGGCAGATGGGAAATGACCTATGTTTTGCTATACTAATATGGCGGACGTGAGTACTGCTGTTTGTGGGTGGTAAAAGGCATTTTTTCCGTCCCGCCAGCACCGCGGTGGTGCCACCGCCCGACATCCTAATGGGCCCCATAATAACAAGAACATATTAATTATAAAAAATAATTAACAATTAACAAACATTAACAATTAAATAATGTTGTATACTAAAACAATTTATTAATTACATCTAATTACCAATTAATACAAATTCATTACCAATTAATAAAAAAGAATTACCAATTAATAAAATGAATTACCATTTATCAAAATTAATTACCAATTAATAAAAAATACTTTCCAATTAATAATTAATTACCAATAAGATAATTACCAATACCAATTAATAAAAATAAATTATTAATTAATTACATTTAAATTACTTCCCACCCTATTCCTCTATAAAACCACAACCCGCTACAGAACTTAAACAATAAAATTAATTAAATGTATTTATAATTAATAAAAATGAATAATCAATTTACTGTAATTAAATTACTTCCCTCCCTATTCCCTTATAAACCCACAACTCGCTACGGTACTAAAACACAAAATTAAAATAAACATATAAAGTTATTAACATAATACATGAAAATAATACAAATATCAATATTAGTAACATCGATATATTTGATATTGATATTACTAACTTCGATATTAAAAACATCAATATTACTTACCTTAAGGTCGACATTCTGTCCATCGAAATTATTTACATCGATATTTTGTACCATCGAAATTAAAACATCGATATTATTGTATATCGATATTTTAATTTCGATACTGTGGCTACGTACCCTGTCACTAAGCAAACACAGAGAGTCCAAGGGTCAGAAAAAACAAACTTTGTACTAAATTATGACAAAAACCAACAAAGAGGGTTCTATGGAAGAGAGTGCTACCTCTAGATCCCTACAGGTATTGAAAGATACCCATCAGTAGCTATCCTGTACTGCCCTATTCATCATTTGGGCGTCCTCATACCGTCTACCTTGAATGTTCACCCCTAGGGACCAGATATATATATCCCATAAGAGGTTTTCCTTCCACATGACGATTCGGGGCACTCTGCTCCGTGATCACACCATATGTTAGCTAAGCAAACAGCGTTGATGTGCTTAGAACCCTTGCCTCAAGACCTTGACATAGTCAGGGAGCCAGCTGGGTTGATCGGCGGAAGACAGCCGTAGTAATATATTAGAGCCGAGGTTTATACATCTTCCCACAGAGGCCACTCCCTATACTATTTTTTTAATTAATGTACCCACACTTTCAAGTGGAGAACCCGAACATTGGTCCTCCTTGAAAAACAAGGCGCTCCACGCATTGACTACTAAGACAGGCTACACTAATGATCTGTTTACGATATTTAAGATGGTCCGTCGGATCCCCTGGATTGGTTGTTCCCCAAAAACAGTAGCAGGGGATTGTGTAGTGATCACATTTAGGTCCCCGGGTTTGGTTAGAAGTATTTTATCCGGTATATTATCCGGTCAGTAAGTGGGGCGTAAGCGTGGTACCTTTAGATTTTTTTCTATCAACTTACCTCGGTTTTGAACCAGGTACCAGTATTTAGTAACACCTGTAACTCTGGACCACATAGCTACGCTATTCCAACCTTTCATTTTTATGACCCTCTTTACAGTTTAGATGGGGTTGATTGACTGGAGCTACCCTTTGATATCTCAAGTAGCAGGGAAGCGCAAAGAGTAACTAGCACCATGGACCCTACCTTACAACCAGGCACTATTCCGAGTGAGGATCTAATCGGGGTTTCAACGCCAGAGAGCATAGAGAAACACATAAGTAGGAAGACTATCCATGAGGTTCAAGCAGTCTCCCTGGAGCAACAAGAGTTTGTTCCAGGTCCACCCATGACACCCATTTTAGACCCCCATAAGGCCGTGAGATTGACTCCCACCAAACCCCAAGGCCCATCTGATCCTAATATATCCACCATGGCATCCTGGAACATTTCAGGTCTAAGAAATAAGCTACAAAATCCAGTTTGGGAAGCCTTTATTTAGGACATGGACATTCTTGGCTTGCAAGAGACATGGACAATAGAACCTATCCATATAAATGGCTATAAGACATACCACACTCAGGCAGTCAAGGGTTTGGGAGGGAGACCCAAAGGCGGTAAATCCACTTACATTTCAAACCGTATGCCTTTAAGGAACACTGTGTTTCACGAAGGGGGCACTTTCTACCAGTTAGTAGAACTAAACTTCAGCACTAAGTATCGCATTCTCCTGATTAATGTATATAATAATGCCACCCAAAAAGAGTTACACCTAGTGGTTAAGAGCGTAATGGAGGTGGTGACGAAAATATGCAACAGGAAAGTTAAAGATACGTCAATTCTGTTTTTGGGTGACTTTAACTGTGGTTTATGTAGCCATATGGATGTACGACTGTGCGGCCTGCTTAATGAAGCAGACAATAGTAGCCATTTTAATCACTCAAACACAGGAGATTTATTTAATGAGCTCATTTTTAAATTGGATCTTGGATTAGCCAATGAATTAATAATTAATCCCTCTTGTATGCCCCCCACCTTTAATGGAAGAGGATACGCTACCACCATTGATTTCATCTGGATCTCACGCTCTCACTCGCATTTGGTTTCATCATTTAAAGTGGGCGAAATAGCCCTAAGTGACCATTTCCCCCTCCTCTTAAAACTTAAACTACCTCTCCACAGTTTCAATAAGAGAGTGAAATCTGCTCGAATGACGGGGGATGTTACACTGAGAAAAACCAATGGCTATTCACTAAAGTGGGAGAAAGTGAAAGCAGATTTACTTATCGAAAAAGTTATAGGCAAATGTAGGCCCATGTTGGACACCTGCTTGAGCGAGGTCGCCCCGGATGAGGCAATCGTGAACTCCTTCATAGATAATATGAGGGAGACTAAAAATCTGCTGACACTTCAAATTAGTAATAAGGTGAAATCCTCTGGTTGGTTTGTTGCTAAATGCACTAGGACATATGCCAACCTGAAAAAGGTTTTGCATACACGACCCAGATCGCCAATCAAAATACGACAAGCAAGAATAGATTACAAAGGGGCAATAAAAGACAGAAAACGAACCATGCGAAATGAAGCTTGGGACTCACTGCATAGTGCCGCACAGCAGAAAGATAATATGGCATTCTGGAAGGTATTGAGGACCCCTTTTCTTTCTCCTTGTAACTGCCCCTCTGTGGAAACAGCAATCACAGAAGTAACTTGGATTACCCATTTTTCCAAGCTGTTTAATGAGCAGGGGAATCCTGTAGGGCATTCCATAGTTGATAATACCAACATTGCTGAACAAACTGATTTAGAAATCACCCTGGAGGAAGTGATAAGGGCGCTAGCAAGAAGTCTGGACGGCAAAGCGCCAGGACCCATACATAGACTTATGTCGTTTCCTAAACGTAATGATTGGTCATGTGAATTAATACTGTGCCCCTGCAATAATATGTCTGACCAGTCTAGTATGCATGTAGTCCTGTTTTGTAAATTTTACCTGGAACAGAGGAAAGTCTGGATTATTCCACTTTTAAAAAACGTAGGTCTCATACAATGCCGCCAAGCCATGTTCATACTTCAGCTATTAGATAATGAACATATAGCGTGGAGACTAGCGCAATTTTTAAAAGCTGTGTTTTATATCAGGAAAAGAAATATTCTAGAATGCTAATGGCTGCAATTGGTTTCCTTTTTTTAACGGTAAATGAAGTGTGTTTCTTTTAATGTTTTGTATTGAATCTGTAATGAATTTTGTATATAATTGTGCTGTGCTTTTATGTCTGTTTTAAATAGCAGCCGAATAAAGCTTTTCTTGAACTTGAACTTGAACTATCTTTGAGGTTGGGCCCACGTTTGAACGTTTGATGTGCTAAGAACCCTTGCTTTAAGACCTTGACATAATCTGAATGAATCTCAACTAGCGGGACAATTTCATTTCTGCTAACGCTTAATTAAAAAAAAATTGCTGTCTCCGTTGGTCTTGCAAAGAAAAACCAAAGGTGGTGATGGACGGAGCGTTGACAATCCAAACACTCACCCCCAGTCAACTGATCTGGGTTTAATCCATCACCGTTCTTTAGCTCACTCCGCAACCCCAGTTCAGACATGGCCATATGCAAATCAGTCTAACCCTGTGCCTCATGGGAACAGTCCAGCCTGAACTGCCAAGCCATGTCTTCCCTGGTGCGGAATAAAGCTTCCCAGGACCGGTTACTGGCATTACAGCCGTCTTCAGCTGGTCTTCATATGAGCTGCAGCGAGGTGAGGCAAATCCCTTCTTCACACTAGGTAAGAGGTATTAGGTACCCTGTGAATCATATTCGGGGTATTGCACTGCTGGGTACATAACATTGGTAATGTGATAGACAGAACTATGTGTAGTGTAGCTCCTATTTTCCCAATAGGCTCTGCGCATTGGAATAGTGCCTACAGCAGTAAAGGCCTAGGCCAGACGTTAACTAGGTCTACTACTGTCGATACTAGACTTAATTTTTGGGTTTGCCAGCTAAGCTCAGAGTTCGCTAGAAACTTTCTCGAATGTCCAAGGAAGGATTAACTCCCCTGATTAGACAAGAAGGGATTTAGTTTCTGACAACCATAGAACATGACAACTTTGCTCTCCCCTAATCAAGAGTCAATCTCGAGAGTCGTGTGAGCACAAGGCAATTATTTTACTCAGTCAGTACGTGCATTCTTAGTCTCATCAGAATGTAGAGAAAAGGAAGAGACGGGCGTGTTCAATAAAAGATGTTATTTATTGATCAGTCTCTTTTCTCGTACAAGAGAAATGGATCGATATTATTGCAATACTTATAGTTAAGTAAAGTGCATACATTAGAAGCAATAGTATAAAATAATACTGTAAAAACATTGATATGGTTTCTGAGCCATATGATGTTTAAAATGAATAAAATATATTTACATACACATATACATTTGACTAAACGTACTCAACTGGTGTTTCTAAATACGCCTACCCCGTGTACCTGACCTAAGTCTAATGCGTGGGCGGGAATAGAAAGTTACAGTTTAGTTTAAGTTTGTTTTTGCCAAGTGAATAACTAAAGAATTCTCTAGGAGGGGTTATTCAGTTCTGTACCTGGAATTTAGGATGAATGAGGAATGGTATCTCTTTCTCTGCTCTCGATATTCCAGGCTGCCTGCGAGGGCTGCCCAGAAGCGCCGGTGCTGGGTCTCTCGGCTTGAGATAGCAGCGCGTCTCTCAGCGCGTCAGGAAGGCGGGGCTGCTGCCTGCGGGGTCTGCTTCTGCTCTCGGCTTCGGCAAGTATGGCTGCTCCGTCTTGTCACCACGCGTGTGTTTGCATAGGGCAAGGTCGGCAATATTTATACCTTAAAGGTGCCGGGATTGACGTAAGGATGGACATAGGTACGTCAATAAAGATGTCATACGACTTGCTCGTTAGCACATTCTTTACTAAAGTTCTCTGTGAAATCAAAACAATGGCCGCACGGATTATCCAGGTTGTCATAGGTTTGATTTGTTATGAGAACGTCGTATGCCTTATCAGGGGCTGGAGGAATATCGCTTGTCTAATTAGATCTCAAGCGTTATGACCTAATCAGATAACACGTTCCTGTGCCGTAGTGTGACTGCGTCAGATAACGGTATCTGCATCATGGGGAATTTCTTGCCTCATGGGCTGACTGTTAGTTAACTAGCTAGGTAGCTTAACCAGAATAGGGTCAGGAATAGGGGGATCGATTCAGAACCTATAGAAATACACGACACCCACTCCACGCTAACTATGGTCATATCTACTAATCTATGCATAGTATAACATAGTACAACATACTATAGAGTATAGTGTATACCTTACCACCCCAAAATACATAAATGCATTTCGAAATTTTCAAATATACTGAAAAAATTGCAGTCATATATATTGTATGCACTTAAGCTATGAATTAAATGCAAAAGTAAACACGCATTGTTATGCATTATTGCTTGTTGGTATATGAGAAATACACATGAAATGGCTCTTAATATGGCTATACAGAAAAAAGTCGAAACCATTTCATCACATAAAATCTATTGCGAACATACCAGCGGGCAGCTAAAGTCTATAAAGTCTATAAAGTATCTAAAATAGAAATCTTAGTTCTCTAGGAATAGTCTCTTACTTTAAGCAGAAAATCAGTGTCCCGGGAAAAAATATATAGAAAAATATTTTAGGGGCTTGCTGAAAAAAGTTGCTGTCCGTGAACTGGATTGTAATTGTTCATGTGACTTTATTTTTAAAGTTGAAGGCCGAATTCAGGGAACGCCGTGTGCGAGTTTACTCAAAAGTCTCTATTTCTGTTCCGGAGAGAACATCATATCATTCAGGCTTTCGAAAAAACTGTCAACAGCTTCATGGGAAAGTTCCTCTAAGTCGGAAATAGGGGTAACCATGCATTCATGCGCATGATTGTCTGCATTGACATTCTGATTTGCATTGCTGACAGAAGGTCGTACCTGTTCGATGCTGCTTTCATCTCGTACTTCACTACTCTTCAATCGCAGTGGTGAAGATTCCAGGAATGCCGTCATCAGAATTGGCAGCCTTTGAGGGCAGCACAGTGCGTGAACCTTGGTAGGAACCAACAGTGTATCTGCATCCACCGGCGCATCCGATTGTAGCGTCAGACAGGTGTCTAACACGCATTCTTCTCCGCATAGCAGACACCTTAGTACAGGTAAAACACACCTTTGCCACATTGGTCGAAATGATAGAAACCAAGTCATGTTTAGGTCTCTAAGCCGGGATAGTCCCAGGATTTTTGATATCCGGTCCCGGTATCCAATGGCTAGGATCGTATCTTCCATTGTCGCGAGAGTTTGATCTGTGACATGGGTTGCCATAACGAAAAATAAGGACTAGGAATAGGATTCCTGCAATTAGTCCTAGGATCAGGGGAAGTCCGCCAAAAATCGAATGGACGAAGTCTGGAAAAATACCCAGTATGGCTTTGAATGGTGTTAATGCCATCGAAAATACTGTCTTAAATACCTTTGAGACCCCTGTGGTATCAGAAATATTTAAGATTTCGCTCAGGATTTCCGCGAAATGTACGGGGGAATTAGTTGATAATAATGTATGTATCTCTGCAGTCGTCCTTGCGACTTGTAGATCATACGTTTCTTTAGATGACGTGAGCCTTGTAGGCGTCTGAAGAAGCACTGTTTTCATTCTGCTTAAAGTGTCTATTCGAATAGAAGTAATTTTCAAACCGGGCCATGCCCTTGCCTCCCTGTCTGGAAAGGAGCTGGGAAACAAAGAACGTCCACAGCACTTGACCTTCGCCGTCGTAGTGACGAGATAAGGAGTCCCGGGCATAAGACTACAGCATCTGCGGTCTACAATAAGAATGTAACTCCCATTATAGAGTCTTTGAAAGAATGGTTCTATTTCAGTTGCAGGTGCGCCTTGCTGGTGACATGAAAGGTTGTATGAATTCCCTTCACAGGCTCCGTGCAAACTAATACCGTTACACAGAAGCGTGCCGCTTAGTGACATAGCACAATTGTTGCCACTAAGAAACACTTTCTGTCCTTTGTTACTGACACATGCATGTGAATAGGGCAGGTTCCATGTTGTTTTAAGGTACCCCTTTCCCAATTTCTCGTACATGCCAGCCTGTATATATTTTTGGCAGTATTGAAACCTGAAGGTTGAGATTGGAATATTTATGATTCCGTGGATTATCCATTCACTGACAGGTCGTTCTGACATTGTCAACGGTAATCTTTCTAGTTTTTCAATGCTCAAGATTGTATAATCAGCACCCTTCTGAGCCATACCGATTTGTCCATCAGTAAGGTTAAAGATTTGGAATAGTGACGTTGTGTTGATTAAACGCCAAGGCACATAGCCTGAACGCAGATTTTGTAACGTCCAGCCAAGCTGTACAATAGAACGCAATTGTGACTGACCATGTTGTAATAACAGTAAGTCTTGCGATAATATATCGATTGCTGAAGACACAATGCTGTCCAATGAAAAAATTCTGGAGGACAGAGTCATTAACCCATTGTCCACTACAGAAAGTGATTTTTCCAAATTAATACGGTCAATTTCCCGTATTCTTTCTGCTGTCTCAATTTGAGTAACCTTCCAGGCCTCATTGTATGCTGCATATACAGAGGCTGCTATGAAACGCTTTTGACGCTGTTTGCGTGGTCCCATTATGAAATCACGCAAGTCAGCACCATCAGTAAGTAAAGTTAGGTGTTGCTTAATTTCAGGCAGTGTGGAAGTTTGTAGCCATTGAAGGCATAATTTGCCCACACTGTAGGTTGTTATTATCCCTGGGTGATGTCTTTGGGGATATCTAGGGTCTGGCCTGTTTATTTTGAAACCCTGTGTTTTATTCAGGAATCTATCTTGACAGTTATTTGTATCTGTGGGCCAGATCAACCATTGTTTCCAATCAGGATGTGTTCTGTTTTGGTTAAGTATATGGTTTATGTCTATTTCTTCATCTGTTTCAGAGTTATTGCTAAACATTGTTGGCTTTGGAATAGACAGGTTATTTAAATCTTTGATTTTGGCTAAGCCAAGACAGGTGGTTTGTTGAACGGTGTCATTTAAAAATATCATTTGTTCTGGGATCATGCAGGCTCTAAACAAAGCTTCTATACCCTGTACTTGCCATTCTTTTGTACCCCAAACACTTTTCAAATCAACATGTTTGTCCCAATAATCAAATCCAAAAGTATTCATTTTTTCAAAGAAAGAATCTGAATATATCAATTTTGTGTTGGTTATCATGGTTTTCATCCCTGTCTTGTTTGACAATTTGTAATAAAATGTTTCAGCATTAGTTATGTTAAAACCTGAAAAATATGAATATTTGCCATACACGGTTCTAGAGCTCCCTCTTGGAGGTGTAGCACAATGTTCCCATTGATTAAAATTTAAAACATTTCTAGGTTGTGCAGATTTATGCAAGAAATGGTTACCATAATGGTTATAGCAGTACATGCTGTCATAATTTGTAGAACCCTGCAAATAATCATGTTTTGTAAATTTAGCAGACATTACTAAGTCAGACATCATATTGTTTATACTTTCAAAGTCCCAATCATCAGCAAATGAGTTTGGTTTTGCAAAGTCACTCAAGGAGATCTTGATTTGGTGTGGATATTTCAGGATCTCGACCGGACCATAAATTTCATAGTCAGTGTTGTCCCAGGCTACCCCACCAGGTATTGGAATTGCTGTGAAGTTGGCTGAAGAAAGTTCTGAAGAAAGTTCTCTTTTCTCGACGTGTGAAGATGTGTGTGGTTTGAGGACCAAGTTGATGTTCTGACTTGCTGTGTCCATTTTAGCATATTTTCCCTCAATGAAGCGTCCCAAGGTAAATACCATGATGAGCCAAAGTATGAGGATAAGTGCACCAAAACCCACCCAAAATTCAATCCATGGAGAAATCAGATATGTTTCTTTTAGTTGTTTCAAAAGTTCCTTCGCTTTGTCTTTAAAGGATTTTGATGATGGCTGTGTCTTTTGTTCGCTGAAACCGTCAGAGGAATCATCGAAGTTGATGA
Organism: Lissotriton helveticus; assembly: GCF_964261635.1. Classification (NCBI taxonomy): domain Eukaryota; kingdom Metazoa; phylum Chordata; class Amphibia; order Caudata; family Salamandridae; genus Lissotriton; species Lissotriton helveticus. Next base: position 612,458,763 of record NC_136061.1, on the reverse strand, counting down.
AGTAACCGGATGCAGTTCTGTCAATTGTTCCAATTTGTTCAGGATTTTTGTTTCTTGCATTTTCACTTGGTACTTCTGTATAGATTGGTGTGTCTCTGCTAAATGTCTTTATTTGGGTTTTCAGAGGTCTAAGTTCTATTGCATTGTTGCATAGTCCTTGTTGTTCTTCCGTAGGCGTTTCGAATGTGATGAGCCTCTTTGATAGGACCTCTGTACTGGTAGCAAACCTTGGTGTTCTGCTACTTATTGGGAGTCCACTTGGCCTACTGTTGGTTATCGGCCACATGTTGTGGTTTTACCAGGTCGATGGATACAACTCGGTTCTCCTTTTTTCCAGCAAGTGGCGGTAGTACAACTGATCTTGTCCCGTTGACAGACAAGACAGGAACTGCTTTTCTGTAAGAAGGCCCAAATTCCTTCTTTACCGCGATCTTCTCCCTGACTAGATCCCCGACTTTTGGAATCCAGACAGGTCTTGCTGGGACAGGTGGTGATTCTTCAGTGGTCGTTGGCTGTTGTTTCAACTGTATGTTGCTCAGGTCTTTTCTTGTTTTGTTTAAGTCCTGCAAAATAGCCAAACGGTCTTTGACATCAAAGCTTTTTTCTGTTACCACTGAAGTCTGACTATCAAGGTCAGAGATCAACATCCTAGTTCCGAATAATAATTCGTACGGACTGAATCCCTTCAGAGAATTTCTTGGCAAGTTATTAAGACTACGTTGGACACTTATTAGATGTTTGACCCACCCAGCTCCCGAACCTAATATCCTTTCTATTATAGATTGCTTTCTGTCTTGGTTTTTTCTTTACACCATCCCATACCCTCAGGAAGGAAGTGAGAAGATTCCCGCTGGGCTGTGCTCATTTGGCCATTCTTTCCCCCCCAGGCTGGATTGCCTGAGTGAAAACAATGGTCGAACGTAGCATGCTCTTAGCGTATATGCCATTTAGACTCGCAAATCTTGTATAACAGTCCGGACGTCAGCCGAGTGTTGTGGATCTACATTATAAGTGGGAACTAGCCTGTATATGTTAATCGCAAGCCATTCTTTTTAGTGGTGATGTTATCTGCCTTGATACGACGAGGTATTAAACTGCTTCTCTCCCCACTGCGATCTCTGTTGCAGTTTGGGCAGTTTTTTACAAACATGGTGTAGTGCAGGCTCATGCCTGGCCACCAGTACCGTGATTGTAATTCTTCCAGAGAATCCTTTAATTTAAGGTGTCTGAGACCCTCGCCCATGTGTGCGTCTGCGATTAACAAGTTTCTCCTGTCCATGTTTGGAATCACTCTATCCCCCACTCCAGGGATTCGAGCAAAAGGAATGGAGTTTGCATCTATGATGTATGTGTAATTGAGTGGATAGTTGATCGGTAACGCCGAGCAGTCGCCTTTTGATGACGTTTTTACTGCCAGCAATGTTTCGCCGTCAATGTATTTTAATGTACGCTTTTTTCGATCTACGGGAGCCGGTTTACTGGCTGCCGCTGCGGCTGTTTCAGCCAATGAATTCCCTACAACGTGAACGCCATCACGCTGGTGACTCAGTGAGTGTGTCACGTGAGTCTTTGGTAGTTCTTTTTTCAAAAGAGCTACTTGTTCCCAGAGAAGTCTCTGCTTTATTGGTGCATCCGTGTCATCTTTGTAATCGTTCTGAATCCAGGTCTGCAAATCCTTGTTATATGCTTTGACGCAGAAATATGAATCTGACACTATAAGTGTCGGGAATTCGCGATCCGCATTATCTAGCGCCATTTTCAAAGCTAATATTTCAGTTTGTAGTTCTGAATTAGTTTCTACTGAGTGTGATTTTGTTAATAGAGGTCTTAGTTTACCTCCGTGCCACACTTCTTTTGTAATCTCACATGTGGGATTGTATGCATGTTCTCCCCAAACGGAGGGTTGAGCATGTCCGTCTGTATAGATTACACAGGCGTAATGTCGTAGAGGCAGAATGTCGATTGGCAGAGGATACGTTTTTTCATATTTTAGATTTTTTAATTCTTCTAGTTCTGGATCAAAGAAGTAATATACTTTGTCCGTTGTGATTGAATTTACCCATTGTAACCATTCTGGATCCAATGTTGTTGTTGGTAAATTACACGGTGTTGTTAATGCCTCAAAAGCTGATTCTGCTGTTCTGACTGTGATATGTCTACCGTCAGCTATGTCTTTTTCTCTAGCTATTGCGGTTTGAACTGCTTGAACAATTTTTCCTTTGTTGTTGAATCTCTGTTCAGCTTTTGTGTACAAATGTGATTTGAATGCAATTGGTACCTTATCTCCCTCATTAGAGGTTAGGTATGTGAATCCGTATCTCCCTGGGATGACTCGGATCACAAGGTTGCGTGTATTATCACGGGTTTCTAATTTTGTTTTAATTAGCATGTCTGTTTGTAAGGATCTCAAAATTTCTGTGTGTGCTTGAGTCCAACTGGATCTTTTAAAGTCTGGTTTAATTAGATCGTAAAGGGGTTTGACCCTTTCTGCGTAATTTGCAATGTAAGTTCTTCCGAAATTTAGGAAGCCTAGAATTGACTGTAGGTTTTTTAGCGTTTTAGGAGCTTGGATTACGGCACATTTCTCTAGGAAATTGTCTGCCAGGCTTTTGCCTTCACTTGATAACTCATATCCTAAGAATAGGACCGTCAGATGGGCAATTCTGGACTTTTTGAAGTTGAATTTGTAACCCTCTGCAGCGAAACCAAGTATTATGGTGTTCACTCTTTTCAAGTGAGTCTCCAAGTCATCATCTGTTAAGTAAATGTCATCGACATAAGATAATGCTTCATCATCATATAGTTGTAGTAATTCTGTTACTCTTGCTGAGAATACCCCCGGGCTGTTCTTGTACCCCTGGGCTAACCGACAGAATTGTTTTTGAGTGCCATTTACTGAAAATGCAGTTAAATATCTGCTCTCTGGTGCTATGTTTTGACAAAAGAATCCGTTGGAGATGTCCAAGGTAGTTTTGTATTTTTTGCGCACTATGTTATTCATTAGTGCAGCACTGTGTGAGTTTTGCACTGCAAAAGTTTTGCAACATGTGTTAAGGTGTCGGTAATCCAAAACTAGACGGTACGAATTGTCTGGTTTGGAGACCGGAAACAAAGGATTGTTCATTTGTGAGGTGCAAGTTTCAATCACCCCTTGGTATTCTAGCTGATCTAGTATTTCATTTACTTGTTTTTTAGCTTCTTGCTTAATTGGGTACTGCCTTTGTGCAGTAGGTTGTGATTTTAACTGGACTTTGTGAGGAGGAGAATCCTCATCCCATCCTACATGATTTTTATATAAAGCAGGTGCTAAGGCCACTGCCCACTTTCTAGCAAGTGTGTATTTTTTATGAATCGGGATTTGATTCGAGAAGGCAGGCATAATTACTTCTTCGCCATGAGGGCACTCCCTGACAAACTCTGGTGGCCAGTCTTTTTCAGCTAGAAGGATGTCATAGCCCTTGGATAGGTTATCCCAAAATAGTCCCCTTATTTTCCTAGTCTTATCTCCCTCTATACGTAATGTTATCTCGTATATTTTGTGGGGCTTGCTAACTCTGGTATCTGCAGTTTCCACTTGAAGGTATTCATTCGTGTCCACTGTCTCCAGATGATTCATAAGGACTTTGCGAGCTATGCTCACCTCTGCTGCGCTGTCTAGCATTGTCTGAGCCCATTCTCCGTTTTTCAGTTGTGTCCTCAGTATTCTCGGCATTGTTAACTACCTTGATACTGGCTACCTTCTTTTTTGGAAATTGTGATTTCTTTTTCAGTTGAGCAGGTTCCTTGTCTTTGGACTTGGCGTGCTCTTCTGATCGTCCTCTTCTTTCCGATTTCTGCGAGGAATTCTGAAAAGATTGAGAGGGACGTGTATCAATGTCTTGATATCTATCAGGTTTTTTAATATTATCCCTATTTCTAAGGTTATATCTATTCCCAGAGGGTTCACTCTGAGGTGACCTTTGTCTCGGGTTTGGAGATTTCTCTCTTCGCCTAGGAGACCTTCCTCTGGACTGGAATTTCTTTTCTTTAGGATTGGACTGTTTATTTCCATCCCAGTTCTTTTTTGGTGAATTATTATTAAAAAATATTTTTTCTGGACTTGTAGTCAGTTGCGGTTTTACTGGTATTCCACCTAGACTATCTCTGCCTAGTTCTTCATAGGATTTTTCTATGATTCTGGCAATTTCAGCTGGTTGGTCTGCTATATCTGTCTCTTTTAACCTCTGGCGGATCGCCACGTTTGCTGCTTCACCCTTTATGTTGGCTAGTAATATAGCCGAGACCTGCTTGAAGTCTTTCAGTAATTTCATACCAAGAGTTAAAGCAGGTTCTGGACCGTATTCATCTTGAATTTGTTTTAGCACATCTGGTATCACCGAAATGGATGGGACACCGTGCGTTTTTGTGTAGATGGAAGCAAAGACTGTACCCCAAGTGTCACAGTCCTCAATGTGTGGTGCGATTCCCATTGGGAGACATATAGTCAGAATCCTGTGTTTTTCTAATGGGGTGGTGTCAGGAAACACCGCCTCTATTTGGGTAATTTTCTGTGCCAACCAGAATGGTATTTGTTCCCGTTTAGCTGGAACTTTACCTAGGCAGGATTGGATGTTCTGTGGTGTGATTTTATTTGTGTTCCCCTGGTGAGGGGTCAGCTGTGGAATTTTAATCGCTGGCTGAATTGTTGAAGTCCGCATTACATACTGAACTAATTGTCTATGAATTTTTAGTAGTTGTTTTAGCTGTATTAATAGCTCTGCTGCAGGCATTCTTTCGATGTCTGGATGTGGTGTGTATCCGGCTAGGACCGGCCACGTTGCTCCTGGTCTTCCTAAAGGACCGAGCCTTGTAATGTGATTGTTATGTATTAGGGCGCCATCAAATAAGAGCAAATGCTCTTGGAATTTGAGTGGTACTTCCACCTCCTCGAAAGGAGTGTACGTTTCAGGAGGTTCCTCTACTTTGTAATAGTGGAAGTACTTTGTTACAGCATTTGCTGCTGGAAAATGTATCCATGTATAGTATACCTCTGTCTGCCGATATTCGTGTGCCTCAATTACGAATATGACTGTGCCACCTCTAGGTGTCAGTCCATTTTCTATAAGTTTTAAGGTTATAGATCTCCTTTTAATGACCGGAATAAGTATTATATCCGCGTCTGCTGCTTGCATGGTAGCATCAGCATCTGCTATTTCAGTAGCTAATCTAATTGCCTCTCTTTCATCATCACTCTCTGCCATTTTACAGAAAGGATGGTATTATGTTTGTTTGCAGATCAGGTTTCTTTATGGAAACAGAGATTAGATGCACAATATTTTGGAACTGTTTTATCCTTCAACGTTGACTAGACCAAGAACCATACATAGGAGTTCCCTCCTGCGAGGTTTTGGAGGATATAATAACCTTTCACCCACTCCAGACGTCTTTGGAGTATTTGGGAAAAGGGGTCTGAGTGAGAAAGCACGACTGAGTTACTCTAAATGTCTTACGTTAGTTTTATCGCCCTTTCCAAACACGTTGGGCGCCATGTAGTGTAGCTCCTATTTTCCCAATAGGCTCTGCGCATTGGAATAGTGCCTACAGCAGTAAAGGCCTAGGCCAGACGTTAACTAGGTCTACTACTGTCGATACTAGACTTAATTTTTGGGTTTGCCAGCTAAGCTCAGAGTTCGCTAGAAACTTTCTCGAATGTCCAAGGAAGGATTAACTCCCCTGATTAGACAAGAAGGGATTTAGTTTCTGACAACCATAGAACATGACAACTTTGCTCTCCCCTAATCAAGAGTCAATCTCGAGAGTCGTGTGAGCACAAGGCAATTATTTTACTCAGTCAGTACGTGCATTCTTAGTCTCATCAGAATGTAGAGAAAAGGAAGATACGGGCGTGTTCAATAAAAGATGTTATTTATTGATCAGTCTCTTTTCTCGTACAAGAGAAATGGATCGATATTATTGCAATACTTATAGTTAAGTAAAGTGCATACATTAGAAGCAATAGTATAAAATAATACTGTAAAAACATTGATATGGTTTCTGAGCCATATGATGTTTAAAATGAATAAAATATATTTACATACACATATACATTTGACTAAACGTACTCAACTGGTGTTTCTAAATACGCCTACCCCGTGTACCTGACCTAAGTCTAATGCGTGGGCGGGAATAGAAAGTTACAGTTTAGTTTAAGTTTGTTTTTGCCAAGTGAATAACTAAAGAATTCTCTAGGAGGGTTTATTCAGTTCTGTACCTGGAATTTAGGATGAATGAGGAATGGTATCTCTTTCTCTGCTCTCGATATTCCAGGCTGCCTGCGAGGGCTGCCCAGAAGCGCCGGTGCTGGGTCTCTCGGCTTGAGATAGCAGCGCGTCTCTCAGCGCGTCAGGAAGGCGGGGCTGCTGCCTGCGGGGTCTGCTTCTGCTCTCGGCTTCGGCAAGTATGGCTGCTCCGTCTTGTCACCACGCGTGTGTTTGCATAGGGCAAGGTCGGCAATATTTATACCTTAAAGGTGCCGGGATTGACGTAAGGATGGACATAGGTACGTCAATAAAGATGTCATACGACTTGCTCGTTAGCACATTCTTTACTAAAGCTCTCTGTGAAATCAAAACAATGGCCGCACGGATTATCCAGGTTGTCATAGGTTTGATTTGTTATGAGAACGTCGTATGCCTTATCAGGGGCTGGAGGAATATCGCTTGTCTAATTAGATCTCAAGCGTTATGACCTAATCAGACACGTTCCTGTGCCGTAGTGTGACTGCGTCAGATAACGGTATCTGCATCATGGGGAATTTCTTGCCTCATGGGCTGACTGTTAGTTAACTAGCTAGGTAGCTTAACCAGAATAGGGTCAGGAATAGGGGGATCGATTCAGAACCTATAGAAATACACGACATATGTTTGAAATGATACCGATGATTTGTCTTTGTGTATCTTGTTTTCTTTCTTTTGTTCTTTTTTATGACGTATATCCCTCTCCAGAAAAGTTTCAACGCAAGGAGGTGGAATGAATCACACCTAGGAATTCAGGTGATATGGTTTTTGATTTATTTTGATTTATTCACTTAATTTGCAGTTGCATCAACACCTTTCTATAGGTCCTGATGAAGGCAGAGGACACTTGTGTCCACCAGTCTGCTGAAATATGTTGACCACATATTAGATATAGCAGATATGTGTTCGTACTGCTATTTCTGCACTGTTTTTAACGTTTGGACAAATGAGAGACACTATTAAAACTTTTTTTTTCCCATCTGCTCCAATTTTAATTACACATTAGATAAACCTTTTTCTCACTATTTTCTTTGCACTGCAACTCAGTAGCTGTAAGATTTACATCCTGGTCTCATTCCATCGTGTTCACGCCAACTTATGGGATATATACATCTGGTCCCTATGGGTGAACATTCAAGGTAGACGGTATGAGGAAGCCCAAATGATGAATAGAGCGGTGCAGGATAGCTACTGATGGGTATCCTTCAATACCTGTAGGGATCTAGAGGTAGCACTCTCTTCCATAGAACCCTATTTGTTGGTTTTCGTCATAATTTAGTACAAAGTTTGTTTTTTTCTGACCCTTGGATGCTCTGTGTATGCTTAGTATCTTGGTGTGGGGGGCGCTGTCCATGAGGTCGTTAAATATGCCTTTAAAGGGGGAATGACGAATATAAAAAGTACCTAGAATGTCCAAAAAGAGCACATCCTCTTGGAAGCCACTTACCCCTGAAGATCAAACAGAAAATATTGACACTGAGACTTGACAATACACCAACTCTAGACTGATTACAAAAATAGAGGGAAGAAGGTCAAAGGGGGGTCAATATCATCAGGCAGATGAAACTCTGTAGCATGTCAGCTGTATTTGCCCCATGCTAGGCCACCAGTGAAGAAGCATGTTGAAAAAGGAATTGAATGCATTAGGGATTCAGTCTTGTTGATCAGGCCTATTTGAGTCATTATATCCAAGGAATACAATGCTTAACATTTGATTGGTACAATTCTTGGAAATCTTTAAATCCCTTGCCAAAGTGAAACTTCAGACATAGGCAGTGGTCAAGGTGGATGGCTAAGAAAGGTCTTGCTAAGAATCCTTGAAACCCATTTATATCATGGCAGGCTGCTAGGGATAATCAGTGCTTGACGGTCCCCTATCCAGTCAGGTAGGATATTTGCTTGAGTTTATCTAAAAATCTCCAATCACCAAATATCAGCACTGTTGCATTTTCCAGTTTTTAGAAAAGCAGTAAAAAATCAATTATGCTGCAAAGTGGCTGGAAAATAAAGACAAAGTGGCTAAGCGGTCACATAGGTGACTGGTGCTGAAATCCTACAATGTCCAAAAAGAGCACCTCCTCTTGGAAGCCACTTACCCCTGAAGATCAAACAGAACATATTGACACTGAGACTTGACGATATTCCAACGCTAGACTTATTACATAAGTAGAGGGAAGAAGGTCAAGGGGGGTCAATGTCATCTGGCAGATCAAACTCTGTAGCATGTCAGCTGTATTTGCCCCATGCTAGGCCACCAGAGAAGAAGCATGTTGAAAAATGAATTGAATGCATTAGGGATTCAGTCTTGTTGATCAGGCCTAATTGAGTAAATATATCCAAGGAATACAATGCTTAACATTTGATTGGTACAATTCTTGCAAATCTTTAAATCTCTTGCCAAAGTGAACCTTCAGACCTAGGCAGTGGTCAAGGTGGATGGTTAAGAAAGGTCTTGCTAAGAATCCTTGAAACCCATTTATATCATGGCGGGCTGCTAGGGATAACCAGTGCTTGTCGTTCCCCTATCCAGTCAGGTATTTGCCTGAGTTTATCTAAAATCTCCAATCACCAAATATCAGCACTGTTGAATTTGTCCCGTAATTTTGCACACTGTATAGGCCTCTGTCAATTTTATATTAGCGCATCAGCATTGTGGAATGCTAGGTAGTATCAGGACCTATTGCTTTTTATTTATATAATGGCCACTGAATAAACAAGACAGAGGTCCTGCACTGTTGCACTTCATGCGCTATATTGCCCCACTGGTAATATCAGTTGCTAGCTAAATTGATCGTGTGCACACTGATCCTATATGATTGGTTGTTCTTCTCATAACTTGGCTTATTTATTTGTGATTTCAACGGAATATTTTAACAAGGTTTATGGTTATTATTTGCTTATAACCAAATATTACTACTACTATATGCAGGGCCACTTGTATTATGCAGCAGGGGAGCATCAATTTATGCAGCATGGTTGACTAACTTATGCAGAAAGAGAAAGAAAATGATGCCACATAATGTGGTGCCATTTTTGGCAGTATACTTAATTATTCAGTAACTTCCTCACATGGCAATACTGTCTGTGCAAAGATTTCATCTCATTAATACTAGTTTAACCCCTTCGGTGCTCATGACGAGCTAAGCTCGTCATGAGGTATACCTATAGGGTGCTCATGACGAGTTGAGCTTGTCATGACCACACCCGTTTCTATTATGGGCCAGCACAGGGGAAAAATAGCAATAGTAGCCAAGGTGTTAACATCCAAATATGGATCACCGACACGGTATCGGAATAAACAATATTGTGTGACACTAAAATGGTCCATAGATATAAGAACGATTCAAAAGGGGGTGGTGATGGACAGAGTATCTGAATTAAGCAGAACACTCCTACCCAGTCAAAAGATCAGGGCTTGATCCATCACCGTTTTTTAGCTCACTGCACCATCCCAGTTCAGAACCTGGCTACATGCAAATTAGTCTGACCCTGGCCCAGTGCATCATGGGAACAGGGCAGACCAAACTACCACGCCAATTCTTTACTGGAAAGGAAACAAGCTTCCGGGGACCGGTTTCTGGCATTACAGCCGTCTTCGGCCCGGCTTGCTTGAATCCGGATGGTGCAGTGAGCAAGGGACTCACATCTGAGCATACCCTTCCACACTTATGGTGGCCAAAACGATTCAAAAGGGGGTGGTGATGGACAGAGTATCTGAATTAAGCAGAACACTCCTACCCAGTCAAAAGATCAGGGCTTGATCCATCACAGTTTTTTAGCTCACTGCACCATCCCAGTTCAGAACCTGGCTACATGCAAATTAGTCTGACCCTGGCCCAGTGCATCATGGGAACAGGGCAGACCAAACTACCACGCCAATTCTTTACTGGAAAGGAAACAAGCTTCCGGGGACCGGTTTCTGGCATTACAGCCGTCTTCGGCCCGGCTTGCTTGAATCCTGATGGTGCAGTGAGCAAGGGACTCACATCTGAGCATACCCTTCCACACTTATGGTGGCCAAAACGATTCAAAAGGGGGTGGTGATGGACAGAGTATCTGAATTAAGCAGAACACTCCTACCCAGTCAAAAGATCAGGGCTTGATCCATCACCGTTTTTTAGCTCACTGCACCATCCCAGTTCAGAACCTGGCTACATGCAAATTAGTCTGACCCTGGCCCAGTGCATCATGGGAAGAGGGCAGACCAAACTACCACGCCAATTCTTTACTGGAAAGGAAACAAGCTTCCGGGGACCGGTTTCTGGCATTACAGCCGTCTTCGGCCCGGCTTGCTTGAATCCTGATGGTGCAGTGAGCAAGGGACTCACATCTGAGCATACCCTTCCACACTTATGGTGGCCAAAACGATTCGAAAGGGGGTGGTGATGGACAGAGTATCTGAATTAAGCAGAACACTCCTACCCAGTCAAAAGATCAGGGCTTGATCCATCACCGTTTTTTAGCTCACTGCACCATCCCAGTTCAGAACCTGGCTACATGCAAATTAGTCTGACCCTGGCCCAGTGCATCATGGGAACAGGGCAGACCAAACTACCACGCCAATTCTTTACTGGAAAGGAAACAAGCTTCCGGGGACCGGTTTCTGGCATTACAGCTGTCTTCGGCCCGGCTTGCTTGAATCCTGATGGTGCAGTGAGCAAGGGACTCACATCTGAGCATACCCTTCCACACTTATGGTGGCCAAAACGATTCAAAAGGGGGTGGTGATGGACAGAGTATCTGAATTAAGCAGAACACTCCTACCCAGTCAAAAGATCAGGGCTTGATCCATCACCGTTTTTTAGCTCACTGCACCATCCCAGTTCAGGACCTGGCTACATGCAAATTAGTCTGACCCTGGCCCAGTGCATCATGGGAACAGGGCATGTCATTTGAGATGTCATCAGTGATGTCACTGACCATGTCATGAATGATGTAATATGTGACATCATCAGCAGTGGATTGCGGGTGCGCGAAATATAATTAGTACAACTAACTATATAGGAGCAATTTCAATGGTTTTGTATGAGTGAAATGTCCAGCTAACTATAACACCCCTAAAACTTATAGTTTTCTGGGTGAATTTCAAAGCTTTTTTAAAAGCTAATTCCTAACTATATAAGGCCTGAAACCTATGGTTTTTTCAGTGAATTTCAAAGGTTTTTAAAATGCTAATTCCTAACTAGATAAGGCCGGAAACCTATGTTTTTTTCAGTGAATTTGCAAGGTTTTTTAAATGCAAATTCCTAACTATATAAGGCCTGAAACCTATGGTTTTTTCAGTGAATTTGCAAGGTTTTTTAAATGCTAATTCCTAACTATATAAGGCCTTACACCTATGTTTTTTTAATTGAATTTGCAAGGTTTTTTTAAATGACAATTTTTAAATGTATTAATTTTTTTTTTTTAATACTGATTTACTACATTTTTGTAGGCAGGTGTTCAGAGGGCACGCTCCCTTTTTACAACACTCTGAAGCGCAACCCCTGGCGCATTTGCAGAGGAGGAACTAATTCCCCTTGCATACTGGGGGTCCCTGGGGGCAACTAGGCCACCAGGAGCCTCCAGTATAAGCCAGGGGGCTGCATTGCAGAGAGGTGTAATGAGGCCACACCCTTTTTTACACCTCTCTGCAACGCAGCCCCGGGCGTGTTTTCAGAGGGGGAACTAATTCCCCTTGCATACTGGGGGTCCCTGGGGGCCAACTAGCCCACCTGGAACCTGCAGTATGCGCCAGGGGGCTGCATTGCAGAGAGGTGTAATGAGGCCGCACCCTTTTTTTACACCTCTCTGCAGCGCAACCCCTGGCGTGTTTGCAGACTAGGAACTGATTTCCCTTGTATAGTGGGGGTCCCTGGGGGCCAACTAGTTCATCAGGAGCCTCCAGTATGCGCCAAGGGGCTGCAATGCTTTGCCCCGGGGGTGGCGGTCCCTGGGGAGGTGTGGGGGGGGATTGTGGACCCCCGCACTTCTTTATCACTATGCCCGCGTGATTTGGTCCCCCCGGGGGGTAATTTTTTAAAAAACAGACCAGGTTTTAAAAAAAAAAAGATTTGGTCCTTTTTTGTCCTTGTGGGACCACCTGGGCAGGCCTAGGGTGTCAGGGTGTATCTACCCTGAACCCTTTTTGTGTTCTTCACGTTTGTTTTTTTGCTTTCCTTTGCCTTTGTCTATCGAGCACAAAATGGATGTCAACACTTCCTGGTTAGAAGTGTTGACAGCCAATGAGCATGCAGCTTTCTCGGGAAGGCATACTGATTGGCTGCCACTTTCTGTCAACACTAGCACAAGATGGATGCCAACACTTCCTGGTTAGAAGTGTTGACAGCCAATGAGCATGCAGCCTTCTCGGGAAGGCATGCTGATTGGCTGCCACTGTCTGTCAACACTCCAAACCAGAAAGTCTTGGTAGCTGTTGTAAATGAACACAAAGTTGAAGTTGGGTTCTAAGAAGTAGATTTATTCTGGCACAGAACAGCTTAACATCCACAAAAGGAGACACAGCAGTCACCGTCTTCTTCCGACCTCAGCCCAGTCTTAATGCCAAGATTCCACAGACCCAAGCAATGACATCATAGGTTCTACAATATGTTACATCATAGAATACCACACACCTCCCCCCTTTCAAAAAAACTAAGAGAAGAAAAAAAAAAAAAAAGAAAAGGAAAAAAAACACAAAAAAAACTTGAATCAAAAACTTACAAAATCCCTAAATTTCGTGGGAAGACATCTAACACGTGAACTACTACGTGAAGTAACCAACTTTTGGTTGCAAACAGGCAGAGCAACATTAGAACGATCAATATCAACAGATTTACCTGCAACAAAGCTCTGATCAACATTTACAGAATTCTCAGAAATAACATTCTTTGTTGCATTTTCATGAAGAAAAGACTCACTCTGGCCATCAGGATTGGTAATTTTGTCAAAAATAACATTCTTACACGAAGATAGATAATCAAAAGCTTCATGAGTGCCACAAAGGTCTGAATTGTTATTCACCACTTGTGGATCATTAGGGGACGACAGATCTGGTTGCAAAAGAGGGGAACTGCCGTCATCAGTTCTACGCACAGGAATGCGTCTCAAGTCATTAGATCTACACACAGAAATGCGTCTCAAATTCCAAATTTTGCCATCTTCAACCCTAACAGCTTTGCTGAAAACTTCAATGACCTTGAGAGGACCAGACCATCTAGGAGATCCTTTGCGGATTTGCCCACCAAACTTCACTCTTACTAAATCACCAACACTTAATTTAGGTAAATTCGTACTTCGTGCTGGATGGTGAGACATTCTAGCTTGGTACTTAGTAACTCTCTCTCTAACTGCTTCCAAATCTAATTCTAAATAATCACCTTTCTCTGTTCTCAACCACCAAGGCATTAGCTTTGAGCCAGGTTTTCTACACCGCAACATTTCGAAGGGAGAAAGTCCAGTTACCGTGTTAGGAGAAAAACGATACGTCAAAAGGGTGGCCTGGAGAGCTTTCTTCCATTTCAAACCACTACGCAAAGCCAACTGACAAGATTCTTTAATTACTCTATTAAAACATTCAACTTGACCGTTGGCTTGAGGAAAATAGTTGGAGACCCTCTTATGTTTTATACCACAACTGGATAGGAAAGAGGAAAAATTATCGCTAACAAATTGTGGACCATTATCAGTGATGAGTTCTTCAGGTAAACCTTCTCTTGAAAAAACTTCGTTCAGAAATTCAACAATTACATCAGAATTGACCTTCTCCACAATTTTCAATTCCGGCCACTTCGAGAAATAATCTACTAGAACAATGGCAAACATATCTTTACCAGATTGGTAATTAAAAGGGCCAATGATGTCTACTCCTAACTTGCGCCACGGACCCAAAACAAACTCAACAGGGGTAGAACTTACAAGAATAGGTTTCACAGATTTATCGCTTAAAGAACAAGGGGAACAATTCCTAACCCATTTGTCAATCATATTGTCCATACTAGGCCACCAATAAAACTCTCTAATTCTTCTCTTGGTGGAGGACATCCCTAAATGGCCTTCATGAGCCAGATCACAAATCAGTTCTCTTATGCCTACAGGAGGAATAATTTTATCGTCTCTGAAAACCATCGTGCCATTATCCATTAACTCATCCTTTACTTTAAAGAAAGAGGCCAACTCACCACTGAGTTTCCTCTCTTCAGGCCATCCTTTGTTTAAAAATATCCTCACGTCCTTCAAAACGTCATCTTGCTCTAAAGCTTTTGTCCAAACAGACTGTGAGATCAGTTTAGACTGAACATCACCAACAATGATGTTGACATCACTCATATTAAAAGCCACATCACATTCTTCAGTGTCATTTACTGGTGGACAATCTTTAACAGGAAGACGAGACATGCAGTCTGCGTGGACATTAAGACGACCAGGAACATAGGTAACTACACAGCGATATTCCTGTAACTTAGCAGCAAGTCTCGCTAAACGGGCAGTGAGGGTTCTACCACCTCCAGCAGATAACATGGTGACCAAAGGCTTGTGATCGGTCCTTATTGAGAATTTGGTACCCCAAATAAACTGACGGAAATGTTGAGTGGCCCAGGTACATGCAAGTAACTCCCTCTCTATCGTGGAATAATTAACTTCAGAACCACGAAGAGATCTTGAAGCATAGGAGACAACATATTCACCAGAATTATCCTTTTGCATCAAAACAGCACCTAGACCTACATTGCTGGCATCGACACAAAGTATACACTCTTTATTAACTGAGTATGGTTTTAGAAAAGGTGCACAGATGATCTTACTCTTAAGTACATCAAAAGACTCCTGTTGATCTTTACCCCATACAAATTTTTCTTGTTTCTTCAGCAAGGAACGTAAAGGGTGAACTAACGTAGAATAATTTTGTACACATTTCCCATAAAATTCAGTGAGACCAAGAAAGGACAATAACTGTTCTTTGGAAGTGGGAATGGGAGCAGACGTAATACTTTTACCATGGTTGAGTCTGGGTTTGATACCATCTTTTGAAATCTCATGGACTAGGTACTCAACTTTGGACTGTCTGAACTTACATTTAGAAAACTTTAAGGTTAGGCCTTTCTCTTGAATACAATTCAGAACAGAATATAAGTTGGAGTCATGTTCGTTACAATCTTTACCAAAAATCAAAATGTCGTCTTGGAAAGCCACAGCACCACTACAATTTTTAAGTACATCCCTCATCAATCTTTGGAAGACGGAGGCGGCACTAGCTAGTCCAAAAGGCATTCTCAAATATTGGAACATGCCCTCTGGAGTAACGAATGCTGTTAACTTTTTAGACTCTTCATGTAACTCGACTTGATGATATGCACTCGCTAAGTCTATTGTAGAAAATACCGTGGCACCAGACAAGGAGGAAATCAATTCGTGAATA
Organism: Lissotriton helveticus; assembly: GCF_964261635.1. Lineage (NCBI taxonomy): Eukaryota > Metazoa > Chordata > Amphibia > Caudata > Salamandridae > Lissotriton > Lissotriton helveticus. The sequence continues at coordinate 612,443,091 of NC_136061.1, read as the reverse complement.
TTTGGCAAGGGATGTTTATCAATCCAAATTTCTTGGTTCAGACTGCGGAGGTCTACACATAGGCGGAGATCTCCAGAACCCTTGAGTGATAAAACAATGGGGGAAACCCAGGAAGATGACTCAATAGGTTCAATGATATGTTTCGAGACAAGATCATCTAAAATTCCTTTGAGCTTATCTCTGTAGGCTAAAGGGACATTCCTTACTCTGTGTCTAACTGGTACAGCATTTTCATTAAGGATTATCCTATGCTTGAAATCTGTGTACTTGCCAAGAGTATCCTTGAAAACATCAGGAAATTTGTTTTTAATATTACTGACAAAACAAGGATTATTCATATCAGAGAGTAAGTTCACTTCTGGCTCTATAAAACATACGGGAGGATTAGCATTTGGGTCTAGTTTGATGCCTAACTCACGTTGGTGTGGCCACCCTAGAATAGCTACACCCTTGGTAGCCACGTACATTTTTCCATTCGTGAAACGATCTTTAACTTGAAGTCTGGCCCAAAAGTATCCTTCCAAGTCTATTTTCTTTCCAGAGTAACCTCCAGGATGAATGTCAGGAACACAAAGCTTTCTATTATTCCATAAACTTTTAAACAGATCTAAACCAATGATAGAATACCGTGAACAGGAATCCATCATAAGTTCTATGGAAATATTGTCTACAAAAATGGGATAAGAGGGAAATTCTTCAAGTTCAACTTCATCCACAGAAAGGATGCAGTTGAAGCTATTGAGGACTTCTTCTTCCTCTTGAGAAATATAATTTACTCTTTGTGAAGAGCGACATACATTGCCAAAATGACCTTTGCGTTTACATTTCACACAAACTCTGTCCCAGGCAGGACAACCTTTGTAATTGCCAACATGGTTAGGGCTACCACAACGATAACATGAAATATTTTTCCTTTGGACAAATCTATTGTCTGGATAATTTTTGACTTCACCCAATTTTTTCTCACTATCTTTTTTTAATACATTCCTGGAAGAAAAATTCGAATTAGATTGGTTTTTAACTAAAGAAACTTCAGGTTCAGGAACTAAAGGTTTGATATTAGAACCCCTTATTTCAGATACAAATAACTCTGACTGTTCTATACCCTTGGCTATGTTGATAACGGCATTGCGGGTGGTTTCTGTACCGAGCCAAAGTTTTTCCTGAATCTTCTTGCTTTTGGTTCGCATCATGATCTGATCTCTGAGAACCTGTTCGTAGGAAATTGTTTCAAATGAACAATAACAGGCTAAAGAGCGTAGAGCTGAGACATAATCCTCGATGGATTCGTCTTGTTTTTGAATGCGAGAGTAGAACTTGAACCTCTCCATGACAGTATTTATTTTCCTGCCGAAACGAATTTTCATTTGTCTAGTAGCTTTTTCGAAAACATCGATGTCTCCAGCATCTTCGATTGGAGGGAGATTGTCAAATTCTTTAATGCCTGCCCCTCCTAAACAGTGTCTTAATAGGGCTAATTTGCGTTTTGCAGAACACCCCTCTTTTTCAAGAACATCTACGTATGCCAAAAACATTGGGAACCATAAATCCCATTCAATACTTGGATCTCCGGCTGTTTGTAGAAAGTGAGGAGGAGCAGCAATGTTTGCCATTTTACTTAAACTTGTTTGTAAACAAGATGAAACTAAAATTCAGAGACTTGAAAAGTACTTCTAACAATTTGTAAGTGAATAGTTGACACTCAAATAAGTTGTGGTTTTAAAAGTACCTTTAACAAGTTGTAGTAGAACTGCTGACTCTGGAATAAATTGTGGTTTTAAAGCTGCTTCAGACGGAGATTGCGATTAATCCACAAAGATATCCAAAATGGCGGCACGCACGTGACGTCAGTGCGTCACTGGGGTTGAAGGGTAATTCCCAGAGTGCTTTGCGGCTCGTAGTAGGAAACTAGCAAGACGCGAACGTCATGAAATGACGAACAGAGAGAAGCGTCTCGAGCTGCATTGGAATGCTCGACCGATTTGAATTGCTCAACAGTCAAAGCTGGTAAGCGTAACAAATTGTTAATTTCTGAAGTAGTTTGGAAATTTCTTTTTTTTTTTTTTTCCGGTAGTACGTTACCCAAAATTCACGAAGGTACAGTCAATTTCCGACAAACTTGAAAGGCTGGTAGTTGACCATGTGAACGCTGTTCTGTGGAATCTGAGGAACGTAGAATCTGTAAATTGTTGATCCCGGGCGTCGCCAGTAATTGTGTTGTAAATGAACACAAAGTTGAAGTTGGGTTCTAAGAAGTAGATTTATTCTGAAGACATGGCTGTTCGAGCAGTAGCGGCACCCCCCCCCCCCCAGCGCCTTGAGACCCTACGGGTAAGTAGTGCGCTCTATAAATGTCCTTGATTGATTGATTGATTGATTCTGGCACAGAACAGCTTAACATCCACAAAAGGAGACACAGCAGTCACCGTCTTCTTCCGACCTCAGCCCAGTCTTAATGCCAAGATTCCACAGACCCAAGAAATGACATCATAGGTTCTACAATATGTTACATCATAGAATACCACAGTAGCCATCTTGTGCCTCGGTAGAACCAAGGCAGAACTCGGTAGAACCAAGGCACAGGAAAGCAGTGAAACAAAGGTGCGAACCACGCAAAGGGAAGCACCCTGACCTCATAGGCCTGCTCAGGGGGTCCCACAAGGACCCCACAGGCCCCCCCAAAATTTTTTTTTTAAATCGCGAGGTAAGCGCACCGTACGCGTACCATACAGAGTACAGTAAGCTTACTGTAAGCTTACTGTACTCTGTACAGTACGCGTACCCCGCGATTTAAAAAATAAATAAATACATTCGGGGGATCTGGGAGGTCCTTGTGGGACCCCCTGAGCAGGCCTAGGGGGTCAGGGTGCTTCTACCCTGCCCCCTTTTTGAGTTCTACACGTTTGTTTTTCTGCTTTCTCGTGCCTCAGTCTACCGAGGCACAAGATGTCTGCCAACACTTTCTGGTTTGGAGTGTTGACAGACAGTTGACAGCCAATTAGCATTCAGCTCGTGCTCGGACAGGTAAGCTTACAGTAAGCTTACAGTAAGCTGCTATAGATATATATATTTTTTCTCTTTTGATTTTCTCTGGAACTACTGGAGGGATTTTCACCAAATATAGAAAAGGCACTTCTGCATACCAGTCCCTACCATTTTGCCAAGTTTGGTGTAATTCCGTTCAGCCGTTCGGGCTGTAGCCGTGTCTAATCGTCCTATGGAAATTAACATGTGGAAAACACGTTTTGGGACCCCCTTTTTTCTCGGCCCTTGCTTGATGAATCCCCCCAAAACTTTCAGGGAAGGAGCAGTACTGAGCTGGCCAAAATGTTGGAGAATTGCACGCAATTTCCTCAATCGACGCCAAAGTTATTCCCAATAGAATGTTGAGGATTTCCAATGGTAACTAGGTCATAACTATATATACATACTGGCGACCGCCAGTAGGTAATATATATACATATATATATATGTATATATTTAAAGAGCTTCGCACCTCCACAAGGTGAAAGAATTCACGGCACAATAAAGAGCAGGTATTTCAAGTGTTTATTTAACACACCATAGTGCAATTCAAAAAGTTATGGACAGTCTACGCTTTACGGCTGTCAGCCTCATATATATATATATATATCTATATATATATATATATATATATACTAGCTGCCCGTCCCGACGTTGTCCGTGTATAAAAAAGAATTACCTGAAGGACGGCAAACTTTACCGAACGCTACCCCACCGCTTTCCAATGCAGCAGGCGTCTTAGAAGGCACCCGCCCACACAGAACAACGCTGAAGGGCACGCACACCTCACGACGTGCACGAACGCTAATCTCATCACAGTGAGTGCTGTTCTGCGTTGTTGTGTGTAGGCGTGTGCATTCTGAGACGTGTGGGCGGGTGTATTCTGAGACGCCTGCGTTTATCCCCGGTTGAGATCGGTAACGCTTATGCCCACAAAGGTTGCTTCGCAACATTTGTTATTAACGCCGCCTGAATGGCAATGTGCGTGAATGCGGCGCACCTTGTGTCTTCTATACGGACGTGTGAGAAGTGATTATAACTTGTGAATGAAAAGGCGCGCTACTGAATGACGCTGTAATGTTTTTTGTTATAAAATTTGTTGCACGCCCCTCTGAGAACGCTGTTGTGGTACGCCCCTCTCACAAAGTATAATGTGTGTACTTTGACACGGCTACGACTACGCCCCGACACACCCAAGGCCCTCTGAGTGTGTAGTTTGACATGCCCACGCCCCTCTGACAACGGTTACGGCCACAAAGTAAAATGTGTGTAGTTTGACATGCCCACGAACACGCCCACGCCAACGCCCACGCCCACAAGGGACTACTTTACCCCTAAGGTTCTTTGACGTTTCTAATGTATATGGTGGCCACCTGTATAGCCTATGTCCATATTCTGCAACTCCCCTTTCCAATGCTGTATTGGGTGTTGTGACTGGTGCTGTACTTCTTGAGTTTACCCGCCTCAAAGGTTTCAGCTCTCTCTTTATAATAGTAGTATGGATATATATATATATATATATATATATATATATATATGGCCGCTCACCACACACCAGTGCGAGGCACTCTCATCATAAAAGCGGTCCACGTAACAGGGATCTCCTGAGTTACTTTGGCCTGGATCATGTTCCCAATAATCCGAGAGGGGGAGATAGACTAACTCGACTCCGTAGATTTAGGGTCAAGGTACATTATTGATCTGCAAACAAAGGTGCCCAGGGGCTTGAATATGCATGAAGAACTTGCAGTACATCTAGGAGAATGATTTTTGCCCGTAGGGCGTGTTAATACTATGAAACTCTGCACATGGATATTTATACTGTCCGTTTCTACTAATGACCGTACCTGTTGATTATTATGCAACGATTTTTTATGGTTTCTGAGCCACTGTGATTCTCTGCACTGTATGCTTCCTTATAAACTCGGATTCCGTCCTTCCTTTATGATGACTGAAATTTTGAATGTATATATTGATGGCTCATTGTTCGTGGACCGCTTTTATGATTTCTGTTTTTTATGCCAGGATTGTGTACATTTAAGATAGGACAATTGTGTTCTTGTAGTCATGCCCATCCGTGGGCTATATTAGTTATATCACAAGCAAGTGATTAATCATGGTTGACTTGCGTATGCTTTTTTATGTAATCTAGCATAACATGTAGCTCTACTATTGTATGTATAATAGTATGGTTCTATGAGTACGTCAAGATGGCGCCCATGCTTTTCACCTTATTTGAGAGGTTGATTGTCCTTTGTCTATTCTTATGCACCCTGGTTAAAATGGTGGTCTGAGTGACGCTTCGGTAAACATAGAAGAAGGTTACGACCGAAACGCGTCTGTTTGTTGTTTGCTGTGTTTGTTTCGCAATAAATTGATTCAAACGGCCCCCGCGAGTGCTTTCTTCCTGTGGATGGAAATCTACTTATAGCTACTTGAGCGGTAATATATATATATATATATATATATATATATGTATATATATATATATATATATATGACCAAGCTCCGCCTGCGGAGCGAAACGCATCAAGGAGAGCATTTGCTCTGCACTTTTGCTGTAATACATTTCCACTGCGAATTTAACTGATGGAGTGATGGCGTTTTACTTACGAACATAATTTATGTGAATGAGAAGAGGTCTGCGCCTGTTGTGACACCGCTTCGATAGCGGTCAGGATTGTTCAAAGATATATATATATATATATATATATATATATATATATATAGCTGGTACGATGTGTTATGGATGATAGTCTGCAATAATGAGTTTCAGTCTGAACAGGCCAGATATATATGATTTAAAGTAGTAAATCTTAAATATTTTAATATATACCATTAATAAAATATTTATTTATTTATTTACTTGAGTTTTATATAGCACTGGCTAGACCCGAAGGTATCAGAGCGCTTTACATGAGGAGAGATACATAGGTTACAAGTTACACGTTGTTATAGAAGGTACATCTATTACAAGTTACATCGTTGATTCATGGTGCGTAGAAGGGTAAGGGGGAAATGGGGGAAATATAAAAGGGGGACGGGGATGGAGATTTAAGCGGAGCATAGGCATAAGGATAAAAAATGCAGGCAGGGGGAGTGAGATTCAGGGGAGAGAGAAAAGAAATAGGGGAGGCAGACAAATAATGTAGGAGGGAAGAGGCTGGGGGAGGGGGTAGGAGACACAGCGAGGAGATGAGGAAGTAACTGTGTCTGAAGTACGGCTGGGTGGGAGACCGCTCCCCACGGTAAAGGGATCCTTCCCAGTCTTCCATTATGTGTGATTCCCCTGTTGTGGTGGACTCTCTCAGCGTGGTCACTGAGACTCCAGGGCATAGATGCTGGATCCCTCCCCAACAAGGGGAGAGGAGTGCTTTGGTCATGGGCACACTAAGAAGAATGAAGGAGGGTAGAGGAGGAGGAGGGGGGAGAAAACCCAGCGTGAACACAGTGTCCGACGTCCGGGAGGGTAGGAGATGGTTCCCAGTGGTAAGGGGATCAATCTTAGTCCTCCACAATGTGTGACTCCCTTGTCATTGTCGACTCTCTCAGAAAGGTCTCTGAGACTCCAGGGCAAAAATGCTGGATCCATCCCCAACAAGTGGAGTGGGAGTGCTTTGGAACAAGGGCATACTTATGGGGGCCAATTTAAGGAGTCAGGTTGGTAGAGAAAGGTACTCATTGTAGAGGGGGAAATGCGATGCGATGACTATAGGAACCTGTAGATCCCAGTGACACTGAGGCTGGACTTCTCTGTTAAGCCTCTTTCCAGATGGTACGGCAGGACCCGGATGCAGGGTCATCTGTCTGTGGTGAAAAGTCTCAGGTGGGCGCCATTTTGAGGTCAGGCAAGGTGTATCTCGTTTGTTCCATGTGGGTCCAGATTGGGTACCCTACGGTCCTCAGAACTCCCACCACCTCTAAGCTGTAGATACTAAAGGGGGCCTCCCTTGTGGTGATTGCTTTTGACCCCCGTCGACGATCCCCAGCAGGCGCCATGTTGGAGTCAGGTGCCTCCCGGGTTTACCAATGGGACTCCTGGTGCTCACAGTGTCAACAATGGCGGGTGGGAACCTCCTGTGATCGATGCTGTCTCCTCCCAGCGTAAGGCGCGCCTCATTCGTTCCGGCGGGCTTCACACAGCACCAAAATCCTTGCAACAAAAATGTCACTAATATTTAATACTATATCTAAATATTTAATATATAAACACACATACATATATATGTGTGTATGCTTAAGTACATTCGTACGATGAAACATGGAAAGTGAAGAAACAGTGTTTAATTCCACACTAGAGCATTTCCACCTCTCAGGACTTGATCACATTTATTAAAAATATATCCACATTATATTATACATATACTTTACATGTTTTTTTTTGTTTAATCCTTTAAATTTACAGCTATAAAGAGCACAGTTTATACATTTACATGAAACATAAAACATATTAACAATTCAATTACAAAACATTAAATCAATTAACAAGAAAATAAAATTAAAACATCAAAAAACACAAAAAGACATTTCTAAAACATTATAAAAATGTAAAAACAAATACAAATATAAACAAATATAATAAAATCAAGTAAAGTGTTGTAGAGTGCAAGGGCATAGAGTGGAGTAGAGTATGATAGAGTTGAGTGTCGTAGAGTGGAGCATAATATCATAGAGTGGAGTGGCATGGAGAGTCATATAGGGGAGTGGCGTAGAGTGGAGTGGCGTAGAGTAGAGTGGCAAAGAGTGGGGTAAAGTAACTTGTAAAGTAACATTGAGTGCGTAAAGTAGAGTGGGGTAGATTGTCATAGAGTGGAGTGGCATGGAGTGGTGTAGTGTAGAAAGTGTAATGGTACAGGGTGGTGCAGAGTGTTCTAGAGTGGAGTAGAGTATTGTATAATGGAGTAGCATTGAGTGGAATAGAGAGGAGTGACCTAGAGTTGAGAAGTGGAGTGAAGTATAGTGGCATTGAGTGGCATAGAGGACGTGGAGTAGAGTGTCGGAAAGTGGCCTATAGTGGAGAAGAGTGTCATAAAATGTCATAGGGTGGCACAGAGTTGAGTGGAGTGGTGGAGCATAGAGAAGAGTAGCCTAGAGTAAAGTGTCATACAGGGGAGTATCATGGAGTGTAGTGTTGTAAAGTGTAGTGTCATGGAGTGGAGCAGAGTCACCTACAGTGAAGTGGCATAGAGTGCAGTGGGGTAGAGTGTTAAGAGTAGAATATAGTAGCATAGAGTTCAGCGATGCAGAGTAGACTGGATAAGAGTGAGCGAGGCAGAGTGCATTGGTTTTGAGTAAAATGGTGTAGCACGCATTGACATAGAGTGCAGTGATGTTGAATGCAGTGTCATAAAGTAGAGTGGTGTAGAGTGCAAAGGCGTAGAGTGGTGCAGAGAAGGGTACAGTGGCGTGGAGTGGAGAAGTGTCGATTGCAGTGGCGTAGATTGTGGTGGCGTAGTGGTGTTGTGTGGAGTGACACACGATAGAGACTGGGAACCTGCTTTGGTCTTCTAAGATCCTTAAAGAAGTTCTTATTCTTGCTCCCCTCACACTGCCAGAAAACACTAATTCACACTCTGATAACCTCACAGCTGGCCTTTGCCAGTGCGTTGTACTGGGGTCTCCCTGCACACTATCTTAAGAGACTCCAGTTTAGATGCCTTTCTGGTCACTGTGCCAAAAACCAGGAGGAAGAATGGGGCAGCTCTTCCTTCTGCATCACTTGCCTCCTCCATCTGGAATGCTCTTGCCCTCTACCTACAGGCCACCAAAGATGAGAGTTCCCTCCAAACAGTGCTTAAAAAACTGGCTGTTCTATCTGGCTTTTAAAATGCTCTCTCTGCCTCTGACTGTGGCTGCTGGATCTTAGCGCTGGAACACTCTTTTTAAGTAGTTGTGTGCTCTGTAAAAAAAACTAAAATAAATGAAATAGAGTGGCATTGAGTAGAGTGGCGCAGAGTAGAGTGCAGTGACGAAGAGTGCAATGACAGAAGGTGTAGTGGAGCAGAGTAGAGTGGCATAGATTTCAGTGACAGAGGGTGCAGTGTTGCAGAGTATCGAAGAGTGGAGTCGTGTAGAGTAGAGTGGAGGAGAGAGCAGTGGGTAGAGTTCAGTGGTCCAGAGTAAAGCAGAGTGGCACAGAGTGAAATGATGCAGAGTGCAATGGTGTAGAGTAGAGTGGTATAAAGTGCAGAGGCATAGCATAGAGTGTTGCAGAGTAGAATATAGTGGTGCAGAGTGGAGTGGTGTAAAGTATAGTGGAGCAGAGTAGAGCAGAGTGGCATAGAGTGGAGTGTTGCACCATTGATTGTGATGGCTAAGAGTGCAGTGATGTAGAGTACAGTGGCATAGAGTGGAGGGATGCAGAGTATAGTGGTGTAGAAGGCCCTGGTGTAGAGTGCAGTGGTGTAGTGTAGATTGTTTCAGAATGGAGTGAAGTGGCATAGAGTGGAGTGGTATACAGTACAGTGACATAGAGTGCAGTGGCATAGATTAGCATTGAGTGCAGTGGTGCAACTCTAGGTGAGAGTGGTGTAAAGTGCATTTGCAGAGAGTGCAGTGCTGCAGAGTAGAGTGGTGTGGAGTGGCGTAGAGTGGAGTGGTGCAGAGAAGAGGGGAATTACCTAAACAGGGGCTGTGTAGAGTGTAGTGGCACAGAGTGCAGTAGTGCAGATTAGAGTAGAGTGGCATAGACTGCATTGGCGTAGAGTGGTGTAGAGTAGAGTGGGGTAGTGTACAGTGGCACAGAGTGAAGTGGTGCAAAGTAGAATGCAGGGAAGCGAAGTTAAATGTTGTAGAGTGGAGCAGTCCAGCGAAGAGAGCAGTGGGGTGGAGGGGTGCAGACTGCAGAGTAGAGTGGAGAGGAATAAAGTGGAGAATGTATGGTGTGGTAGTGCACTGCCATTACAGACAACACATTTACAATTGGAATGATCATTGTACAGACATGCAGTCTTAATGATAAACCTATACAGCACACAAAAGATACTGTGTGGAAATGTCATCACATAGCGTATTGATTTGTTTTGATTGTAATAAAATATTTGTTTCCATAGCACTTCAGAAGTAACAAAAAAGTGCTCCATTTGTGTTTTCCTAATGTGGATAAATCTGAAATTTCTGGACTGTTCATTTACTGACATTTAAATATTGTGAGCTAAAACAAAATAACATTGCACAGCGATCCTCCAGCACACCCCCAGTACCAAACATGATTATCACACAAATCCTCTCACTTTGAAGTCAGAGAAAGAAAAGTAAAACAAATAAAGCCAACAAATAGAAAACAAGCAAATGTGAGTTGCAAACGACGAAGCCAGTGGTGAGCAAAGGGCAGAATGTATTCCCTGGGAAGTTTTCACGATGTCTCTAAGGTGTCTACGCTACGCTGTCTGGTAGACTTCAACCTAAAAAGAGAAGAGACGCGCCAGAAGAGAATCATATTAAGTGAATTAAACATCAGACGTGATGGTGATCGATATTGTGTGGTTTGGTGTGAAAGCTTCCTCCTCCTTCGCTACCCGTAAAGGAGAGAAGATGGCTGCTCTGCTCCACTGTTGAAAAAATGCACTTGGCTCTCCCACTTACGCTCTGATAACAAGTTAAGTGAAGTGGAACTCCCTTGTTGAATTCTGCTCAATCATGACTAGCCCATTGTTGTCGTACCCAAAAAGGACACCGGCTCGCTTTTACTGGCCAGAAAATCCATCTGCTAAAACCACTTCACAATGGACTGCAGTGCAGACTGGCCGCGTCCCCTGGCCCTCGGCCTAACCCTTTCAAGACACGGAGAGAATGCACTGTGCCTCTGCAAGCAATATCCTCCCATCAATTTCCCACCCTCGACCATACCCCAAGCCTACACCGGCACCCTTGCATACATTTACCACCTGCTGCCACATTTACCACATGCTCAGAGCAGGTTGGAAATGTGTGTTAATCCATAAAGAATTGTGGAAAAGAGCACATATTAAAAATTATTCCCCACTACCTGCAGTTTAAGAAGTCAATATGTGTGGAAACAGATGTCGGAAACAGAAATTCTGGCCCCGTGGAATCTCCACACTGTTTCTCCTACCTCATAATCGGGGTCTCAGCGCTAAACACGCAGGTGCTAACAGCATGCTCAAACAGAACAATGCACGTCAGCATGTAGTAAGTGGTAGAACTGCGACACATGGCAGATACAATACCACCTATTCAGACCTACTGCAGTGTGTTAGAATAGCGCTGATAAAAAACATGCATATTACTTTGTCCTTGTCTGTAAAACTAGAGAGATGAAAAACAGCTTATGTGGCTGACTTGCAGTCAGACTGCGTCTGTCTTGCAGTCAGACGGCGTGACTTTAAAGCCTGGGCTGATATCCTGGCTTCTACACTAGGACAAAGTGTGTGATCTTTGGCAAATAATGTCACATCTCTGTACCACATTGCAATTAACTACAACATTTGGGACCACCGACAAGCAAATCATACCAGAGTCCCGTATAGTTTAGAAGCATTACTGTTGCTCCATGCATTATAGTATTTTTTAATGTATGCAGTTTTGACTCAGGCATAGCACTAGTAATATGATGTATTAAATTGAAACCCAAGCATAAAAAAACATACATTTTTAATTGTAATCAGTCATATTGTATTTGTCAATTGTTATGTGATTTGCGTGATTGGGCTTATGATGAGAAGGACCCAATTGGATGGATTTATACATTCAGAACCAATGAAGAAGGTAGCCAGTAAATCCTGAGGTAAAGGAGCTTGCTTTTATTCAGCACAAACATTCCCAATAAAGTGCTGCCAGGTAAGTGCTGCTCGCTAGTGAAAGGGACACCTCGTGCCCACCTCTTCATTGGGTGCAGGGGCAAAGACATCCCGGGTATCATTTATGAAAAGTGTTGCATCACTGGACTAAAACAGCGATGCAACAGTTTTCCATGCGCCCTCCTTCCAACACCACATATCCACCGTATTTAAACTACGGCGCTCCATGTCGCAAGGATTGAACAGATACATCAGGAATCCTAACATATCTGTTGACACAGTAATGACTGTCATGTAGTTCCTAGGAATCCCCCAGGACCTGCGTGTTTTGGATTACCTAAACTGAGGGCTTGGTGTCCCGACCGCTTCCGGATACCCCCATAGGATATGTCAGCCATTAGACCAGCTAGCTCTACAGTGGCACTACCACCCCCCCCCCTGTATTCTACAGTGGTGTAGGTGGTCTCTGGCAACCACTGAACATGAAAACCCTGATTCCTCAGGGATCCTGGAAAACAGTACAGGACGCTGCTCTCAGATACTCGTGCTTGCTTTTTTTGCTCAGAAAATACAGAGGATGGCGATAAGGACATTTCCATAAGTATTTATTGGTCCATCGACAGCCTCGTGTAAAAAATGTGTGTTGCGTCAATGAGGAGACAGAAGCATATGAAAGAGATTGCTAGTACCAATATAGTAAATAGTAGATACATTTCTAGCATAGTGCTAATAAGATGAACATAAGCAGTTGTACTTGCACTTGCAGTAACACTTGCATATTCCTAAAATGCGTGCCCTAAGTAGTTTGCCTAATTGTACCTAGCCTGGATCTGTATATGGAGCATGTATAGGTATATATGTGTGCTCTCAGGAAAGTAAAAGACACAGAACCATCTGAGTGTCTGTTGTTTTAATCCACAATGCGTTTCACCTCCTTCGAGGCTTGCTCACGTGAAAAGAACAGCTAGTATTTCACAGCGTAAATAGTGTTCAAAGCCATATAATGATAGCAATCAAAATAGGACTTACAATACAAAATAGCGGACACGTTGGAACGTTGTACATTGGCACTAAGACAAAGTAAATACGGCATGTAATTCATTGTCGCACAGAAATAAATATAATGTATAGCACGTTTATCTGTGAAATAATCAGATGTCTCGAACCAAGCTAGAGAACTCAATGAATACAACTTGTACTTGGCTGCTTAATAAAGTTATCACAATAATGTCAACGATTCCTTCATGCATAGTAAATATGTAAAGTTACTAAACGTAAAAGAATAAAGCTCATATATCCCCTCAAGTAGAGTACTTCAGGTGCACTGTCAAGTACGCGCCACCGTCTTCTTACGTGATAGACTACTCGGAACTCACGCAAAATGCGTGAGTCGCGTTCTAGGTCGTTTGTCAATAAAGTTAAGTTGACAAAACAAAACTTTCCTCATATTGATATTACCTCTGCTATATCAATCCTGATCATAAGGCCAGCATAAAATGAAGTAAAAGATGGAGAGTAAAGTGTGCATATCCCATGATCGTGTGACCCCCCTGGGAGGTAAATGCATAGACCAAACAATCCCAAAGGACAATTACCAGGATTTAACACACATATTCATTACTCCACACTGGGCTCAAAGTCACAAAATGAAACCTCTTCATCAGGTATTGGCAAGTGCCAGAGAAAACATCTGTTGTCACATAAGTAAAATGGGCAACACAAATGGAAGAGGAGAGATGGAGGGAAACAAGGTGGGGGAGAGACTTGCAAAGCAAACCACTAGAGAACAGGTATCCAAAGTGCACTATCACAGCACCCACTAAGGAACCAAATTGGAGTCCTGCTATGTAGTCCATTAGGAAAAAAATATTTTACCGTGTCAATACTACAAACTAGCCGTGCTCTCATACAAAAATGTGTCGCAGTGCTCTTGAAAAAACAGGAAAGAGAACAAGCATTGAAAATGCAATAGGTCTCGCAATAGAAGAGTTTGACATTTTTCGTTTTGCATATAGATGAGTGGCGTTGCGTGGATGAGTGGCGTTGCGTGGATGAGTGGCGTTGCGTGGGTGAGTGGCGTTGCGTGGGTGAGTGGCGTTGCGTGGGTGAGTGGCGTTGCGTGGGTGAGCGGCGTTGCGTGGATGAGCGGCGTTGCGTGGCTGAGCGGCGTTGCGTGGCTGAGCGGCGTTGCGTGGCTGAGTGGCGTTGCGTGGGTGAGTGGCGTTGCGTGGGTGAGTGGCGTTGCGTGGGTGAGTGGCGTTGCGTGGGTGAGTGGCGTTGCGTGGGTGAGTGGCGTTGCGTGGGTGAGTGGCGTTGCGTGTGTGTGTGGCGTTGCGTGTGTGTGTGGCGTTGCGTGTGTGTGTGGCGTTGCGTGTGTGTGTGGCGTTGCGTGTGTGTGTGGCGTTGCGTGGGTGAGTGGCGTTGCGTGTGTGTGTGGCGTTGCGTGGGTGAGTGGCGTTGCGTGGGTGAGTGGCGTTGCGTGGGTGAGTGGCGTTGCGTGGGTGAGTGGCGTTGCGTGGGTGAGTGGCGTTGCGTGTGTGAGTGGCGTTGCGTGTGTGAGTGGCGTTGCGTGTGTGAGTGGCGTTGCGTGTGTGAGTGGCGTTGCATGTGTGAGTGGCGTTGCATGTGTGAGTGGCGTTGCGTGTGTGTGTGGCGTTGCGTGTGTGTGTGGCGTTGCGTGTGTGTGTGGCATTGCGTGTGTGTGTGGCGTTGCGTGTGTGTGTGGCGTTGCGTGGCTGAGTGGCGTTGCGTGGGTGAGTGGCGTTGCGTGGGTGAGTGGCGTTGCGTGGGTGAGTGGCGTTGCGTGGGTGAGTGGCGTTGCGTGGGTGAGTGGCGTTGCGTGGGTGAGTGGCGTTGCGTGGGTGAGTGGCGTTGCGTGGGTGAGTGGCGTTGCGTGTGTGAGTGGCGTTGCATGTGTGAGTGGCGTTGCATGTGTGAGTGGCGTTGCATGTGTGAGTGGCGTTGCATGTGTGAGTGGCGTTGCATGTGTGTGTGGCGTTGCGTGTGTGTGTGGCGTTGCGTGTGTGTGTGGCGTTGCGTGTGTGAGTGGCGTTGCGTGTGTGAGTGGCGTTGCGTGTGTGAGTGGCGTTGCGTGTGTGAGTGGCGTTGCATGGCTGAGTGGCGTTGCGTGGCTGAGTGGCGTTGCGTGGCTGAGTGGCGTTGCGTGGGTGAGTGGCGTTGCGTGGTTGAGTGGCGTTGCGTGTGTGAGTGGCGTTGCGTGGTTGAGTGGCGTTGCATGTGTGAGTGGCGTTGCATGTGTGAGTGGCGTTGCATGTGTGAGTGGCGTTGCATGTGTGTGTGGCGTTGCATGTGTGTGTGGCGTTGCGTGTGTGTGTGGCGTTGCGTGTGTGGCGTTGCGTGTGTGAGTGGCGTTGCGTGTGTGAGTGGCGTTGCGTGTGTGAGTGGCGTTGCGTGTGTGAGTGGTGTTGCGTGGGTGAGTGGCGTTGCGTGGGTGAGTGGCGTTGCGTGGGTGAGTGGCGTTGCGTGGGTGAGTGGCGTTGCATGGGTGAGTGGCGTTGCGTGGGTGAGTGAATGGTTAGCTGTTGCTTATGCGACGTATAGCACTTAATACTAAAGTAGGCAGACCTTCTTAGCCTTTGTGAGAATAATAGCAAAATAAAAATAAAAACCAGATCAAGTCAAGGACGCAAACGGCACCATGCTATTGTTTATTTACTCAGATGATTTGCATAAAAATGTAACTTGTGAGCACGTTTCTCTAACTCTCCAATAATCCCATTACAACACTTTGTACAAATGAGATTGGGACTCATCCTTCCGAAGTCGAGAAAAATGTGCAACGCTGTGTTGAAGTTAATTTTTTTAATTAACAAAATGCAAATAATGTGGAGAGATTTCAAGTGATTCAGGAATGGGCGCCCTTGTAAAGAGAAAGTACGGCCGGCCTGGGCAGTGATAGGGGAGGAGGGAGGAGAAATGCGAGTCACGGCAGCAGCAGCCTTTGATGTGCCTGCCGGCCAGCCGTGAATAATTAGGGGGTGAGAAATGCGCTCGGAGGGCTGCCTTTGATGTGGTAATGCGAGGCAGGCAGGCAGGCGGCTGGTGGCATTGTGCACGCGCTTTTTAGGGCTTGCGCAAGCGCAATGACCTAAAAAGCACATGCACTTGAAGGAATCGCCAGTGGAATCGCCAGTGGATAAACACTGGATAAGCCCCTATAGAGCTTCGCCAGCTATGCGCTGAAGCGCATCAGCAGGCGAGCCCTAAAAAGGGTAGGAAGCCTGTGTGAGGTGAGTGCTGGTGACTTGGGCCCCTTCCTTTCCTCTTGTAAGATAAAGAAAAAACAAAATAAAGATTAAAAACACAGGATCACACGACCCTATATAATGCCATATTGACATTATACATTTCTAACATATTGGGCACAAAACATTGCATGGATTACTGAAAAAGAACTACAACATCAGGGCAGACACAACAGTAACAAAATGGAATATTACTCCTTAAGGTGTACAGATAATTCTTCTTCCTGATTCAGACCCTTGGGTGTCTTGATCTGAAAGTCAATAATGAGCCTAGACTCCCTCTGGCGTAATTTCAGGACCCTATTTCCCCCTCTGGGATTTTTCTGTACTTGTTCTAAAATGATGTAGCTAAGCTCCTTAGTGTTAAAGAAGTGGTTCTCCCTAAAGTGCCGGGCCATCGGGTACTTTGGATCAAAGTTGGAAATTGCACAACTGTGCTCCAAAATCCTCTTCTTGGCCATGCATGTAGTGCTACCTATATACCACCGTTTGCAAGGGCAAACTATGGCATACACAACAAATACAGAACTGCAGGTCACAAATTGGGTGATATTCTTAGTGACTCCGTTATGTTTCACTTGTTTATGACATTTATTGTGTGCACAGGCCTTGCAGTGGCCACAAGGGTAAAAGCCCTTAAGGCCCTCCATGCTGGTAGGAGGATAGGTGGTAATGTCACTCCATACCAGCATGTCCCTGATGTTTCTCCCCTTGCGGTATGTAATGCTGGGTCTCTCAGGAATCCTGTCACCAATGACTGTGTCATTCTTGAGAATTTCCCAGTTCTTGGTGATAATCCTTTTAATGGCTTGTGCATCGGAGCTAAACGTGAATATCATCCTGGTCTTGTCATCCTGTTCATTGCCTGTCAGAGGTTTGTCTGAAATGGTCTGTGGAGCATTCCATACGGTGAGCTGCTGAGGGCAAAAAGGAACTGTAACACAGAAGAGGCGTATAAACTCGAAAGTGAGAGCATTGTTGAGAGATTCAGGGGGAGGGTTTACCCTAATTGGGTGCTTAGAAATGCCGTTAAAAGAGCAGGAGAAACAAATAGGGCACAGACCATTTCGGACAAACCTCTGACAGGCAATGAACAGGATGACAAGACCAGGATGATATTCACGTTTAGCACAATACAATATGCATTACCTGGTGCCAGCGGCGCCGATTGCAGCTGGGATTCTCTTTATGTCGCAGATTAAAATGAAGTAGCAACGCCATAAAAGTATCTGTGGTCATCACCTACCATCCCCATTATTCAGAATGTCCCTGACACCGGAATTCGGAGTTTGCCAAGCTCTTACATCAGTGTTTTTTTCATAATTTTGAATATCTCTGCAAAAATAAAGGAATGCAGGGGGCAAATGTTGCATCTGGACCACATTCACTGTGTATGTAGGGCTTGTGACCAGCACACAAATGAGGTTCATCTGGCTCGTGCACCCTCGAGCACCTGAAAGCCATCTGAGGCAAAGATGTTCATGACTGTTTTCAAAATCACCACTTCTTCCCAAGGCTATCCGGCTGTCTCTCAATGTCATTCCACATAAGTCCCTGAAATATTCAGTGCATTATACACACAAAGAGCAAAAGGCTCTCTCCTCGACTTCTCATCATATTTAGTATCCACAAGCAGGGTGCCATCACAAAGAGCACTCAATGGATTTGGCGGGGCCGGATTGGGAGGGAGGGGGGGTCAAGTCAGACCAATTTGTGTGTGAAAAAAGCTGATTTATTGAAACAGGTGAATATAACAAATTCCAAACCTGGCAACTGCCTTACAAAACTAAAACCTTGCTATACATTAAATAACTGACCCCTGATCCCCCCACCCCTATGATCCCCCACACCCTGCCATTTACATAAGCAACAACATTACACTGTATTGCGCTACAATAGGAACCCAAATCCCATACCTGCCTTTCTGCAACTGTAACTAACAAACGTCTACCCTGAAAATTAGACTACCTGCCTACCTTTCCCTGCCCCTGCTCACAAAGTTCCAACACTCAACCAAAAACCTCTGCCAACCCTGGCCAACTTGGGTGCAGTGGCAAAGACATCCCGGGTATCATTTATGAAAAGTGTTGCATCACTGGACTAAAACAGCGATGCAACAGTTTTCCATGCGCCCTCCTTCCAACACCACATATCCACCGTATTTAAACTACGGCGCTCCATGTCGCAAGGATTGAACAGATACATCAGGAATCCTAACATATCTGTTGACACAGTAATGACTGTCATGTAGTTCCTAGGAATCCCCCAGGACCTGCGTGTTTTGGATTACCTAAACTGAGGGCTTGGTGTCCCGACCGCTTCCGGATACCCCCATAGGATATGTCAGCCATTAGACCAGCTAGCTCTACAGTGGCACTACCACCCCCCCCCTGTATTCTACAGTGGTGTAGGTGGTCTCTGGCAACCACTGAACATGAAAACCCTGATTCCTCAGGGATTCTGGAAAACAGTACAGGACGCTGCTCTCAGATACTCGTGCTTGCTTTTTTTGCTCAGAAAATACAGAGGATGGCGATAAGGACATTTCCATAAGTATTTATTGGTCCATCGACAGCCTCGTGTAAAAAATGTGTGTTGCGTTAATGAGGAGACAGAAGCATATGAAAGAGATTGCTAGTACCAATATAGTAAATAGTAGATACATTTCTAGCATAGTGCTAATAAGATGAACATAAGCAGTTGTACTTGCACTTGCAGTAACACTTGCATATTCCTAAAATGCGTGCCCTAAGTAGTTTGCCTAATTGTACCTAGCCTGGATCTGTATATGGAGCATGTATAGGTATATATGTGCGCTCTCAGGAAAGTAAAAGACACAGAACCATCTGAGTGTCTGTTGTTTTAATCCACAATGCGTTTCACCTCCTTCGAGGCTTGCTCACGTGAAAAGAACAGCTAGTATTTCACAGCGTAAATAGTGTTCAAAGCCATATAATGATAGCAATCAAAATAGGACTTACAATACAAAATAGCGGACACGTTGGAACGTTGTACATTGGCACTAAGACAAAGTAAATACGGCATGTAATTCATTGTCGCACAGAAATAAATATAATGTATAGCACGTTTATCTGTGAAATAATCAGATGTCTCGAACCAAGCTAGAGAACTCAATGAATACAACTTGTACTTGGCTGCTTAATAAAGTTATCACAATAATGTCAACGATTCCTTCATGCATAGTAAATATGTAAAGATACTAAACGTAAAAGAATAAAGCTCATATATCCCCTCAAGTAGAGTACTTCAGGTGCACTGTCAAGTACGCGCCACCGTCTTCTTACGTGATAGACTACTCGGAACTCACGCAAAATGCGTGAGTCGCGTTCTAGGTCGTTTGTCAATAAAGTTAAGTTGACAAAACAAAACTTTCCTCATATTGATATTACCTCTGCTATATCAATCCTGATCATAAGGCCAGCATAAAATGAAGTAAAAGATGGAGAGTAAAGTGTGCATATCCCATGATCGTGTGACCCCCCTGGGAGGTAAATGCATAGACCAAACAATCCCAAAGGACAATTACCAGGATTTAACACACAAGGTGTACAGATAATTCTTCTTCCTGATTCAGACCCTTGGGTGTCTTGATCTGAAAGTCAATAATGAGCCTAGACTCCCTCTGGCGTAATTTCAGGACCCTATTTCCCCCTCTGGGATTTTTCTGTACTTGTTCTAAAATGATGTAGCTAAGCTCCTTAGTGTTAAAGAAGTGGTTCTCCCTAAAGTGCCGGGCCATCGGGTACTTTGGATCAAAGTTGGAAATTGCACAACTGTGCTCCAAAATCCTCTTCTTGGCCATGCATGTAGTGCTACCTATATACCACCGTTTGCAAGGGCAAACTATGGCATACACAACAAATACAGAACTGCAGGTCACAAATTGGGTGATATTCTTAGTGACTCCGTTATGTTTCACTTGTTTATGACATGTATTGTGTGCACAGGCCTTGCAGTGGCCACAAGGGTAAAAGCCCTTAAGGCCCTCCATGCTGGTAGGAGGATAGGTGGTAATGTCACTCCATACCAGCATGTCCCTGATGTTTCTCCCCTTGCGGTATGTAATGCTGGGTCTCTCAGGAATCCTGTCACCAATGACTGTGTCATTCTTGAGAATTTCCCAGTTCTTGGTGATAATCCTTTTAATGGCTTGTGCATCGGAGCTAAACGTGAATATCATCCTGGTCTTGTCATCCTGTTCATTGCCTGTCAGAGGTTTGTCTGAAATGGTCTGTGGAGCATTCCATACGGTGAGCTGCTGAGGGCAAAAAGGAACTGTAACACAGAAGAGGCGTATAAACTCGAAAGTGAGATCATTGTTGAGAGATTCAGGGGGAGGGTTTACCCTAATTGGGTGCTTAGAAATGCCGTTAAAAGAGCAGGAGAAACAAATAGGGCACAGACCATTTCGGACAAACCTCTGACAGGCAATGAACAGGATGACAAGACCAGGATGATATTCACGTTTAGCACAATACAATATGCATTACCTGGTGCCAGCGGCGCCGATTGCAGCTGGGATTCTCTTTATGTCGCAGATTAAAATGAAGTAGCAACGCCATAAAAGTATCTGTGGTCATCACCTACCATCCCCATTATTCAGAATGTCCCTGACACCGGAATTCGGAGTTTGCCAAGCTCTTACATCAGTGTTTTTTTCATAATTTTGAATATCTCTGCAAAAATAAAGGAATGCAGGGGGCAAATGTTGCATCTGGACCACATTCACTGTGTATGTAGGGCTTGTGACCAGCACACAAATGAGGTTCACCCTCGAGCACCTGAAAGCCATCTGAGGCAAAGATGTTCATGACTGTTTTCAAAATCACCACTTCTTCCCAAGGCTATCCGGCTGTCTCTCAATGTCATTCCACATAAGTCCCTGAAATATTCAGTGCATTATACACACAAAGAGCAAAAGGCTCTCTCCTCGACTTCTCATCATATTTAGTATCCACAAGCAGGGTGCCATCACAAAGAGCACTCAATGGATTTGGCGGGGCCGGATTGGGAGGGAGGGGGGGTCAAGTCAGACCAATTTGTGTGTGAAAAAAGCCGATTTATTGAAACAGGTGAATATAACAAATTCCAAACCTGGCAACTGCCTTACAAAACTAAAACCTTGCTATACATTAAATAACTGACCCCTGATCCCCCCACCCCTATGATCCCCCACACCCTGCCATTTTCATAAGCAACAACATTACACTGTATTGCGCTACAATAGGAACCCAAATCCCATACCTCCCTTTCTGCAACTGTAACTAACAAACGTCTACCCTGAAAATTAGACTACCTGCCTACCTTTCCCTGCCCCTGCTCACAAAGTTCCAACACTCAACCAAAAACCTCTGCCAACCCTGGCCAACTTTTCAAAACCATAGCACCCAGGAAAAAGGCAAGGCAGATCTTCTGCCTGCTCCTTTTTTCTCCCCCCCCCTTCCAATTAGGACTCTATTCTCCTGAGTGACTATGAACTTTTAGGGAACATCTCTGTGTCAAGCTTACGTCTCGCCCTGACCTCCGTTCCTGTGTTGAGAGCCCCACGCTAAACATTTCTGGAACAAACTCAAACCGGCTACAAAAACGCTCGCCCAATGTTGTTTAATCAACGCAAAGTCCGTCTTTATACCTCACATTAACACAATGCCAACCCCCTTAAAACAAATCATATTCTCCCAAGTGTATAACCAAATTGTCTGGACACCTATTACCAACCATCAAGCTGTTCAATCCGGGAATGGTTTTTCAAGTACCTGCCCCCTGTTCCCATAAACAAAAATTTAACAATCTTTATGTTCAATTAGATTGTGTCCAAAATACTTTTGCGGGCTTGGCAGTGAACCCATTTATGAAAAAGTGCCCCATTACCCAAATAGTCAACTCCTCAGAAAAGGGGGGCAGCCTCCGAATCCTCCGAATCAGAAATGAGAAAAATCTGTCTGAGCTTATACATTGTTAACAACCGCACCAAGCCCACCTACATTGCTTTGCAAGTAGCATTTATAAAATCCTGATGACCCAAGCCACCAGCTGCATGATGACACTCCTTTACCACCCTCTATTGTTGACCTCTGTTGCCGCCTCCAATCCTGAAAGAGTGAGTCCCACGCTGTTGATGCCAAGCTTTTCTAAAGCTTACCTCAATACTGCCAGCAGATGAAAGGCAGTTGCTCTGTTCCCCATTGGCCTGTTTAAAAAAGGAATCCCCCATTTCCTACACACGCTGCCCGCCAGCGTGCTTCCCAAATGCAAGGACAAGTGAACGGAGGGGAAGATGCCTGCAGCGCAACCCCATTTCCTTGATCCCTATGATCAATCTTTTACTTCCTCGCCCCAATATGCACCCCCAACTTCCGAGGTGCAACATCCTCCCAGCGATCCCCCCAATAAGTCAGATATCCGAAATGCCCCCCAAAAAAACAGACCCTCAATGTGAAAACAACAGGTCTCGAAACCATCTGCAGATTTTGGCATTACCTGAATCCCTCTGCCCAACTACTGCCACGACAAAGGTTTCCTAACCTGCCTCATCTACTCATTTCGTTGACCATCCCTCTAGCCAACGCGTCCCCGATTACCTGCCGACAGCACGTAACCACACAGTAACTTTCCCACCAAATGAAAACCCGCTCACTTACTTGCAATCATGAATTTGAATAAACCCTTATCAATCATATAGCATCCAGTGTTGCCTATGTACTACAACTGAAACGGCATGGGTGTTGGAGTTCTGTTGGCATCCTTGACTAGCCCCCGGAATCTCCCACACTGCGAGCAAGACAAAACATCCGCTATGTCATTGTCCTCACCTGGGACGTGCAGTGCCCGGAATGTCATGCCATGGCACAAACAAACTAAGGCAAAGACTTTTAACCTCTTCTGCGCTGCTCGTCCCATGCTGCCTGGCGGTTCCCTATTTCCACAACCTTCATGATGCCTAGCACGAATGTAACTTTCCTGTGTGCTAGCTGCAACCCCCCACAATGTCACTGCCAATACCAAAAGGAACAAATCTAGTAATGCAATGTCCCTACCTCCATCTCTTCCTTGCGCAGGCCACGGCTAACCTCCCCTGCTAAAACAGGCCAAAAAACCTTTCTGCCTGCCGCATCAGAGACAATCTGTACCCCATATCAAACTTTTCGTCCTTGCAAGTGGAATCCCATTAAAAGATTGTAAACATGCCCTCCACATTCTCAATTTCTCTTTTACTCCTGCTGGCAATCTCACGTAAAGATGACATGGTCTAGGTCCCATATATTACCAGGTTAGAAGATGGTCTAAGGGGAATATGTTAGATGTCTTCATGTTAGATGTGAAGACATCTAACATGGGCTTCGATAGGAGTTCATAGAGCATATTATCAAGCCCATTATCGCAGCTTTATCTGCAGTTTCCTGCCGATAAAAGCGGCGATAATGTATTGCCCGACCTTGATAATATGCCCCTATGAGACACATTACTCTGCCCTCCCCTCCGTATGAAAGCCAATAACCTTGCACCCTTGGCCTGCGAAGCACCTGATGGTCCCAATTGGGTCCCCTTATCATGCCCTAAGGGGTGCTGATTACACCCTCCGGTATTCTCCGAAGTCCCTTGACAGTTTAATCCTGTATTCATTGTGCCCTGCGGACCGCTGAGGTCTGTCAGGTGTTGGGGCCAGTGAGACCGCTCAGGGCCTACTTATGCCGGCCACGACGGGGTCCCCCGATGGTAACAGGTGCGCCGCACGAGGCTCCGCATTCCCTTCTCCTCGGCGCCCGTAAGTCACTCCTAGCTCTGCCGAGTCCAGTCCTCTGTGGTGCTCCTCTGCCTGACAATCCAATGCCTGGTCTGGTGTGCTGGGTCTTCTCCTCGCTACCGTCTTTGATTCCTGTCTACCTGAAATACCTTCGGCTCCCTTACGCCCCACTTTAAACAGGTGACCCACCCCCTGTCACTGACCCCCCCATCCTCCCCCTCACTCCAGTCTCCTTACCCTACGCATTCCTTTCACCTCCTCTGTCCAGGAGGTAAACATATATCCACTCTTCCCCATGACTGGCTGCCCCCGCAGGTCCTACCTCCCTGGGGACCTTTACCTGTCCCCCTCTGAACAGGAACGCTCCCATATCCGCACATCAGGGGCTAAAAGCAAATTGCTGCCATTTCAAGGGTACCCGCCCTCCCCTATTACTAACCCCCCAACTTTTCAGGGTGACTTCCCCATCCCTGCCTCCACAAATTCTCCTTGGGCGTGCCCCCCGGCAGAAACGTCCCCTGCACACTACCCTCTACATTCATGTTGTGCTCGCAGCCATTTCCCCCGTGCAAGTGGGTCATTGAGACACTGAACCCCCGCGCCGGATTTCATTATTATCATTCCCCCCCTCAAGGGACTATTGTGCCCTTAAGTCAGCCTCCCCCGCTCCCGAGACCTCAGTCTGCATCGCTGCAGGCCCCTGGACAGACGGGGCCCACCCATGCGGTCTCCCATCCAACCCGCTAAACACTTGCTCACAACCTGTCCAAGCCCTGCTCCCGCCCACACGCATATCTGCCAGAGCCTCGGACCAGCTATGAGGCTCCAGTTCAGCGGACAAAGCCGTGGCCGCTCTTCTGACATACGAGCATCCCCAGCTGAAACTTACCGCCCTCGTATTGGCCCTCTTGGGGGATGGGCAGGCCGCAGAACGGTCACCACCCCCCTGTACACATGCTGAGGAAGGCTCAACGGACTTGCTGGGTATGTATGTGATAGCAGATCTAGGTGCCTGCCTCGGATAGAAGGTGCACCGATTCACGCCCGTGATAATTCCCACATCATTTTGAAGGAATTCCTAAATTTTACTGCTGCCTAGCTGACCAAAAATGTTTCTATACCATACCCAGCTCCCAGCCACCAGGTCACCAGAAACTAAAATGGTGGCTGGGAAAGAGTGAGTGAGCCCCTTATACAATAGGGCTATAATTGGACTGTAGCAAAAACAGCCCAGAAATCTACAAAAAGGCTGGCCAGGCCAGGTCAGGCCCTCCCAATCTGCCCGGGGGGCAGAACTCCCTGCGCTAGGCTGGTCCCCAAACCCCCTTTCTCTGGCACTCCGTCATATACTTATGTGCTGTCACTGCTGTGACTTTGATATTGATGGAAGTTTCATCACGTTTTTGAGTGTCCGTGCTTTAGATTCCTTCCACTACGGTGCCAGGTACTGTGCATAATAGGGAACCAGTAACATGCCGGAGGTGGGGCTGTGGGAGGTCAGACTCAATGCTAGTGACATCAGAGGTGCTCTAGCAAGCTGAGATCTTCTATTACAAACAATGGGAATGTTTTAGGGGGCCCATCATCCCTCATTTCTTGGTAACGATATTCTACTTGGAGGAATCTAATTCTGAGGTTCTTCTGTCACTAAGGTGGACTCTGTCTTGGCAAGTGTTTCTCCCCAGTCTGCTCTGCCTTCTGAAGATGGCAACCCCTGGTCTGTAAGGCAGATATGGCCCTGAAATGTTCTTTCTTGGTTTCTATCTTTGACCTCAATCAAGGTGGAGCCTGCGCTACATGCATGGTTCAGTCCTTGTTTGAAGTCACGTAACGAGCTGAAGATGGGGTTCTACTGCTAAATTTCAAGCAGGAACACTACAGTATTTTTCCAGATATCAACTTTGATTAGCTGTCAGCAGCAGCGGCTTCTTACAAGACTGCCGTAGCTGGAAGACATCTTATGGGGATGGTGACCTGTAATTGGAGGGTGACCAGCGCAATCTATGGATTCATTGTCCCTTCGAGGTTCTTTGGTGTTTCTTTAATTTCTGCAGGGTCAGTAGTTACTGGTCTGGATAGATGAACAAATGACACAGGCCCTCATCAACCACGAAGGAGGGACTAAGTCTGTGTCCTGGGATTTCATGGCACAGGAGATCTTTTATTGAGTGGAGGCTCATCTCCTCTCTCTCATAGCAGTATGTCTTCAGATGTGGAGTATGTGCTTGCAGACTGCCAGAGTCAACAGTTATCCTAGTTGTTACATTATTGCCTCCTTCAATCTGTGTTCTGGCAGACCTATGCCTGAAGGGGACCTCAAATGTTGGAGCTGTTTGGGGCATGCTTTTCTTCTTGTTCATGTATTCTTTCCCTAAGGCTTAGGGGAGGGATGTGGCCTCCAAGCCTCTACTATGCCTTCCATCAAATTCTGCTCCTGCCCCAAGTATGACTGAAGCTTCAGTTGGAATAGGTTGAGTTGGTTGCAGTGGTTGTATGTTAGAATATCAACATAAACAATATCTACTTACCAGAGAACACTGTGTCCAAAAAATCACCTATTAAAATATCTAATTTACATGCTTTGAATGTAAACTAACAGAATAAATTGTGTCAGAGAGGAGAAAGTGTTCCCAATTTCTTCAGGCATGATAGGTTTGTCTAAGCTGGCCCTTTTGGCTTGGGAGATCAGTGGAAGGTGGGTATCCTGCAGAAAGGAGGCACTATTCTGTAGGCTATTTAAAAGGTCTGCCAAATACAACTCCTTGTAGTCGGCCGCAAAAGCCTGTGCAATTGCTATAGGGGTGCAAGAAATTTGGCCTTGTGCATCACGGATCTCCGGCACAATCCGGTTGGCCATGGGATGGGTGGCGAGCAATTTGCCATTTTTGTCTCCCCATCCTTAGACCTTGGCCACCGAAGCCCTCCAGAACAATTTGGTAGATTCAAGGGAGATAGTTTTGATCTCCTCACGTATGAGTTGTAGCTGGCGGCATTCCACTTCCCCCTCCCTGACCCCCGCCGAGCGCTCCAGGCAGAGGGCCTGGACCTCAAGCTGGGAGAGTCAGTGGTCCTGGATGCGGCGTTTGTGTTTGAGGAACCCTTTCTCATACCATCCTATCGTGGCTTTACCCGTCTCCCACAATGTACCCTGTAATTGCACTGTACCCTCATTTGTTCGAAAATTGGTATTAAGTTGCTTTTTATACTCTAAATCCTGGAGAAACCATGTACTTAGATGCGACATGGGTCGCTGCACTCCCAAGGGGTCCCCCATCCTCAAGAGGAGCGGGGAGTGTTCCGACACTCTGCGCACCAATATTTGAATGCCGGATACAGCCCGACAGTCTGGGGCAAGCATAAAAAGAAGGTCTACACGGGAGCTAGTGTGGTGCGCAGCTGAGATGTGAGTGTACTGCGGTGTCTGAGGGTGCCAAGTGCGAAAGACATCGCAGAGGCTCAATATGGAGGCCCAGTCATTGAGACATTTGCTGCCCCTGTTACTATGGGATGTGGAGGTGCCCATGGCATCAATACTGGGATCAGGAACGGTGGTAAAATCTCTTAAACTATGGTAAGGCCTTGAGGAAGGGCAGATAGTGTCTCAAGCGCGTCTCACAAGGAGGGGGCTCTAAAGTCGTCGGAAGCGCATATAACGACATAAGATTGATAACGGAGTACCCAAGAGTCCCCGTGAGAGTGGCTCGGTGAGAAAGGAGAAGGAGCGCTGCAGGAGGATCGCCGTCCCGTGCGAACCTCTGGAGAATCCGGGCGGCCAAACTCTATCAAACCCTTGACGCGCCAGAAAGGGGCAGTGATTCCCAATCAGATGCATTTCTTGTAACATTATGACATCAGGATTAACCCTTTGGGCATATCTTAAGACCTCAGTACGTTTATTTTTATCAAGAAGGCCTTTGAAGTTCCACGAAAGGACCGTCAGGGGCTCACCCAGTGTGTGGATTGGGCACCGTGGCCACGTGGTGATGTGTGGACCCAGCGGGTGGAGTCACCAGGGAGGATTCCAACTATGGGCTCTGGCAAAGGTCGGACGCAAGTGGGTTCATTGTAGGGATCAGACTTCGAAAGGTCCCTGTTGCAGTATAAGTTGCAGACGTAACTTAGAACGCAACTTATTGCTGAGAAAACAGTCCCAAACGAAATCCTCACACAACCCCCACCCCATACTTCCCGAAATGAAGCATCTGTCATCCCATAAACAAGCCTGAAATAGAAACAATTGATCAGTCAATCAATGGTGGGGCGTGTTGCAGGGCTATCTGGTACGTGCCTCACGGTGCAAGAATAACAGTTCCTCTAACTGAACTTTACATATAATTGACTCTGAAGTTCAGATTTGGGGGGCTTCGTGATAGATCCACAGAGCTGGGTCTTGGTGAGTCATCCGAGACCTAATCCACTCCTCAATACAGGTGGTGACCTGGGTTGGCTCTGTGCCCTCAGGAAGACCAACCAGCCGGAAGTTGTTCCAGAGAGAACGATTTTCAGCATCCTCAGCCCGTCTGTGGAGGTCCGATGTGAGGGACAGGAGTTGCAACACTTGCTTTTTCAAAGTGGAGATGTTGTCCTCCACATATGAGATGCGGGAATCTGCCGTCGCCACCCGGGCAGTGGCGTTACGAGGTCATGATGGAGGAAAGCCATGTCCACCCGACCTCTCCAATCTTTGTTTCCATCGACTCTTGCCAGGTCTTGATGGCGTGTAGTATTGTAGCCAGGTTTCTCTCGGGCAGCCAGTCATGAAAGGTGCAGAATCGCTCTGGGTGGGGGCATTCACCGCATATTGGTCCATCTTGGTTCGGGTAGGTTGGGTCCTTACCCCTTTATCCTTCCCCATGCTGAGTCTCTCTCTGTTACACGTTTGCCAATGAGCCATCTAGCCCAAAGTGCACCGCTAGCAAGTGGAAGAGCACAGGGCAGGAAAAGGAACTGACGCCTGAGTCTCTGGCCCATCACGTGTATTGAGTTACATAATTGCGCCTGGGGAGGCCGCAGTTTCCCTGCTGCTACAGCCCCGGAGGTGCAGATTTGTCTGTGTGTCACCAGCTCACTATCGTGGTTGGGGCTTAAGATGCCCGCTCATCTATGATGGAGAGTCCGGTGACCAGTAAAGCATTATGCCCTTGGGTCAATCCCAGGTGAATAACAAGAGGCGAAGCACCTCCCCAGGGGCAAAAGGCAGGTCCCGCGCCAGCTCTAGAACAGACACAGATAGGGCCCAAGGGGATTATGTGTCGCCGGGCCCCACTCTCATGACGTCAGAACCGTCCAGTCGTCTCGCAATCTTTAGGCCGATGATAGTGCTGGCCCTCTGCAGGTGGTTCTAGGTGGCGATCACGTCAGGACCCCACCGCACTGCCAGCGCTAGTCCTCTACAGCTGCCTCAGTCCGTCCCCCCAACTCAGGAATCAGAGCTGCGCCAGCCACCAGTGTGATCCCACCCAGCAAGACTGTGGCTGGTCCAGAGTCTCCTTGTGGCCCTTGCCGGAGGGGGGGCAAAGAAGGAGGTGATCAGTACAAATCAGGTGAGGGCCCTTGTTAGTTTGCACCAAAGCGCTACAAACCTGCACCATGGACATTGCTGCCCACATGCAGCTCCTCCACTCCCAGGCCAGTTCTTGCGGATCTCACCCGAAGTGTCCTGCCAGCTGCGACCAATCCTTCACAGTGCCTCCAATCCGGCACCCCCACGGAGCAGCACTTACTCCTCATTCAGCTCCAGGGGGGGGATCTCTGGGATCGCCACCAGGTGTGACGGGCAAATCCAGTGCTCCTGCGCTGTTCCAGCAGGAGCAAGATGGAGGGGGCCAAAAACCCAGGGCAGCCAGCTGTGGTATATCCACCGGGGGCCCAAACTGGCCAAGGAAACAGTGCAGTCCCCCCCCCTCATCCGGCATCCCCTTCCCACCCCCTTGTCCTCACCAGGTTATGTATAGTGGTGCCTTTTTCTAGTCTTGTTCCTGGTCTCCAAGTCTCCTCGCTGGCCTCCAGGGGGGACGGGGCAGGCCCACACAGCATCCCTGCCGACCCCAAGTCGAATTCAGGCTAGTGGCTCACTATAGTTCCTCCAGGGCAGCCCCTTTGTCACAGCCTGCACCCCCTTCACTTAATTGGGCGCAATATTGCCGGCCTTCACCGCTCCGTGGTTGACCTTGGTGGCCCTTCACATTTGGATACAATGCACCGGCTCCTCTATCACTCAATGCCCCCTCCGGTTCTCTCCGCATATGTGATGTTAAAAGGGGTTTGTATAGCGCACAACTACTCAACATAGTGTCCGGCACCATGACAGGAGAGACGGGAGACCTATGAAAAAACTCTGAGTCCGGGGGTGGGCGGGGGGGGGGGGGGTGAGGGGCAGTCGTTAAGGTATTTGTTGGGACATCCAGGTTTTCAGATGTTTCCTGAAGGCCAGCAGGTTCGTGGGCTGCCTGAGTGGTAATGGCAGGGTGTTCCATGCACGGGCAATTTGCACTTCAAAGGAGTGACCGCCACAACAGGCTCTGAAAAAAGTAGGTATCACAATCAGATGTTGGTGTGCTGATCTGAGGGATCTGCGTGGAGCATAATATAAGACTCTTCTGCGGATGTAGTGGTCCCCCAGACCGTGTAACGCCTTGAAAGCAAGGACTAGGGCTTCAAAAAGAATTCTCTAATGGACAGGCATCCAATGCAGTTTCTTCAAGTGATGGGAAATCCAGTCTCTAAGCCCTAGTTTAAGGACTGCCCTGGTGGCGGCATTTGGAATGATTTGAAGTCTGCTCAGTTAGAACTCCGGCAGGCCCAAATAGAGGACATTTACTTAGTCCAATCTGGAGGTGACAAGGGCCTGTACAACCGTCTTTGTGTGTGGGATTGGCAGCAGGTATAGAAAACATGGGCCAGCTACTGCCTGGACTTGTGTTTTCATGGATAAGGCGTTGTCTATTTTTACTCCCAAGTTTTTGTCAGTATGAACCGCTGCCTGGGGAGGAGACATTTCAACTGGCCACCATTGTTTCCAGACATCGTGCGGAGGGGTACCAAAGAAGATAATTTCAGACTTTTCTGGGTTGCATTTGAGTTGGTTAAGTCTGAACCAGGAGAAAACTTCTGTCAGACAATTATTAATCTTCTCCCCGTTAAAGTCCTCCCCCTTCCTACATGTAAAAAACAACCGTGTGTCATCGGCGTAGGATATAATCATTGCCTCACCAGCTTCCGCCAGGGTGGACAGGGGTGCCATGTACAGATTAAAAAGTACCGGGCTCAGGATGGAGCCCTGCGGACACCGACTTTCAAGGGAGGGAGGGCTGCGAAAGGGGGGGGACCAGACCTCTTGTTTTCTAGCCTTCAAAGCGGAGGAAAACCATTTCAACGCAGTGCCGCCTAGGCCGCCCTCCTGCTGTCTCTGCTGGAGGCGATAGTCAGGCACGGTGTTGAAAGCCGCAGAGAGGTTCAGAAGGATCAATACCACTTTCGCTTTCACTTTCTTTGATGGATTCAAAGACCTCGAGCAGAGCCGTCTCTGTACTAAAGTTTGGTCTGAAACCCGGCTGGCTTGTATGGAGGAGATTATTTACTTCAACAAAGTTGGTGATCACCGAGTGTGCGTATTTTTCTATTGTTTTTGCAAAATGAGATAGGTCTGTAATTGGATAGTTTAGTTGGCAGCAAATGAATTACTTTGGCGCTCTTCAATTTGAGGGAACCTGGCCATTGCAAAGATACAAGTTCAGAATGCTATTGACTGTAGGATTAAGTATCTCCACCATTGAGGCCAGAAATTTTGCAGGGCAAGGGTCCGAAGGGGAGCCAGACTTCAGGCCCTTCATTATTATAAAGGAGGTTTCTAGGGAAATGGGGGGTAAATAGGAGAGGGAGGCACTTCCCGCCTGGATCTGATGGCAGGGCGAGGAGGAGGCCTTAGTCTCTAGCCAAAGGAAAATTGGATAGTTGTGATTTTCGTATAGAAAAAGTTTGCTAACTGTTTGATCCAATCCGAGGAGAAGGAGGGATAACTGGACACAGCACTAGGCAAAGAGAAACTTTTCAAAATGCTGAAAATTACTCTACTTTTGTTCTCCAAGGACTTAATTTTAAATGCAGGGAATGTTTTCTTTTCCTCCTGAATCCTCTTGCGGTAGGCTCTTAAGGACTTTTAATAATCTCCTTTGTTTTCCTCACTAAAATCTTTCCTCCACACTCTTTCCAAACGTTTATAGTCCTTTCTACACTGTTTCAAGGTTGCATTGAACCATGGAGCTGAGTGTCTTACGGGTTTGGGAGGGCGAGAGATCAAAGGGGCGAATGCCCACCTACCTTGCTTGACCCAATTTTCGAGGGACTCTACATCCCTCTCTATGTTACCGCTCAGTGAGAGCGAGTCTGGGCCAGTCCGTCTTTGAGGGCTTCTGGGGCAATTCTACGCAAAGGCCTAGGTGTGAATGACGCCTGCTTCACATGGGTCTGCCGTGTTTCAATAATTTTGGTAGCTTAAAGCTGATTAAAAAGTGGTCTGACCAAGGTAAAGGCAGAGGTGCATCCGCTTGAATTGGAAAAGATTTGATTGAGGTTATGACCCTTGTTATGCGTGTGGGCAAGGACAAATGGGAAAAGATTTAGAGCGTCCATGGATTCCTTTAAAGAAACCGTGTCGGCAATTGCCTGATTATCCACATAGATGTTGAAATCCCCCAAGACAAGAAAATGTCACTGCATGGGCCGGGGGTCTATAAATTAGAACTCCAGCTAGGCATTGATGGGGGGAGAGTGTACACTGAAAACTAAGGCACTCTGCCCCTTCAATATCCTCTATAAGAATGGAGGTAATGGGGAGGTCAATCTTGCTGACAATTGCGATTCCACCCCCCTTCCCTCCAATATAGTCTTTCCTCAGTAGGAGCTGCGTCTGCTCCAGATTATTTCGCAGTTCTCCCCCAGTGCTCATGTGCAGCAGGTTGCCTCGGGGACAGCCAGGTGTAAGCTCAGGATTTCCTCACTCGCTCACTCGTTGCTGTCACAAGGACCCAGCATTCAGGTCCAAATGCCAGGCACTGGGCCGTCGCCGGAGCCTCCGGTCAGTGCCTCTCCCCTCAGGTCTCATACAAGGCATCACATCGGGGCTCTGGTCTCATGGGGCAGCTGCATGGGCCCAGGGACCATCCCGGTCAGCACCGGCTAAGTGTGCGCCATGTTGCCGGGCCCACCCACCTCATCATCCATCTCTGGCAGCCCTCACTGTCAACTCGGGGGGTTTTCATAAATTAGGAACACCACATGTGCAGGCGTCTCGCACCCATGGCGTGCCGGCGGATTACAGAGTGCTGTAGGAGCAGGATGGCATTGGGTCTTAGAGGGGTCTGTAGCCCTCTTGGCTTGTCAAGCCATGCTCCATTTTTTCACTTAATTTATAATAAACACACCTTGATTAACACTTAAAGAAAAGGTAACATTTTAAATATGGAATGAAAATTGAGATAATTCTCTCATGTACTTTATTACAATTAAAATAAATATAGAAGAAAAAAGGAGTAAGGTTAGGAGAGCTGGTAGAGGAGTGGCTTTTGGAGGTAGAGGGAGCTGTAGAAGGTGATGTGCTTGTTTTTATATGTTTGGCAGTTGCATGTGTTTCTCGTGTTTGTTGTGTAGGTTTGGATGTGTGTTTTTGGAAGGTGTTTATTTTCTGGTGAGTGTGTGTTTGCTTTTGGTTGGTGTTGTTTTGTATGTAGGTGTGCTTTTGTATAAGTGTGTTGAGTTTGTTGTGGGTGTGGTGTGGGTGTAGTGGTTGTGGATGATGTGCTTGTGGTGCTTGTAGGTGTAGTTTCAATAGTGTGTGTATGTTTTTTTGTATTTGTTTGATTTTGTTTGTGTTTTTATATGTGCGTGATTGTGCTGCTTGTGCCAGTTGAAGTGGGGGCCTGCAAAGTCATGAGTGTGCTTGGGATTGGGGTGGGATTTTGGAATTGGGTTGAGGGAGGGACCTGGGTTGTGGCTGAAGATTGGGTCTGATTGGAAGGCTGGAGTGAGTGAGGCGGGTGCTATGCGATCTGTTAAAATAAATGCAAAACACATTAGCAACAGCTAATACAAAAACAAAAACTACATGTATGTTTAGTGACACATTCAAAGATATTATTTACAGGCCTCCACTCGAACAGGGATTCCTGTCAGGGCTTTACTGTGTAGGATCTGCAAGACCTTCTCCTCCCAGGGATATAGTAGCGAAGGGGAGCTTGGAGAATCACCACCAGTCCTCTGGGCCACCAGGTGATGCTTGGAGGTATGCAGGTGACAGCAATTAGCACAAACACATCAGGTGTGTCATGCTAGCATCCATCCGAAAGCCACAGCATTAGTACAATGTAGAACACTCCCCACGACAGACACACTCTGTCACAAATCCTCCGCTAGGACAATGCCAAAACAGATGAGAAATTTATAATAGACTTGGCGCAATCCCACCACCCTGATCGTGACAGAATAATGTTAGCCAGCATAGGAGTAAGCCGCGTCGGAGCAGGTGAGCCGCTTGCGCGACGGCAAACAGTCTGTTGACGCAGATAGTGGATCAACCAAGCGATATCTAAATATGTCAGGTGGATTTCGTTGCTCAATGACTTACTTGTAACCGCCACCATGGAGGGACGATGGGAGTCCCGCCAAGATCTAAATCAGGTGCTTAGTTTTCTTTGGCATGAATACATTATTTGAAAAACAACTGGTTGGAGTGGCTTGTAATTCTTCTCCTTCTCCAAACAGAGAAGGGAATCTTGGGAAATATGTGTTTGTGTGTGTGTCTGTTTGTATGTGTGTGTATATATTTTAAATAATAAAAATAGTAAAACAATTTAAGAGAAAATACAATAATATTAGCAGCTACAATTTCAATAACAAACATAAGTTAAGAATAATATATATCAACATTAATTACAGCAATAGCATTTATATAAAAAGTATAACAATTAAATTAATGAACATCCAAAATATTAAAATATTACAACAATAATAAATAAGCAACATTAGCAAAGTGTTGGACTTCAAACTAGTCCGATTAACTAATCTAACTCCAATTTACTTCCATGATTCACAAGGCAAAAACTACTTTTTTACCAACAAAATAGAGCTGGCAGCAAACTCCTCTAAGGAACTATTCTCCACAGTAACAAGACTTACTTAGGGTACTCCACCTCAACCCACTTATTGCAGTCAAATCTTCTGTAATTCAGTGGTCAATGCCTTTCATCTCAATGTAGAGGATGTTTTAAACACCTTTTCATCCATCTCAGGAGACCCGGGATGAGATAATTTCCTTTTAGAGGCATCGAAGCAGAGCACCAAATTCCTTCGTCCCTCCTACCCATAATAAAGCGATTAGGCTCTTTAAGGCTGCTAGATCAAGCATGCTGGATGATCCTTGTCCTCCTGTAGGCTCCAGGTTAGCACTTGAAGTCATCAGTTGCAAGTTGGGAGACATTTTTCAGCCTCTGTGCCGTAGAGGCTCATTTACTTCGGTCTGGAAGAAAGCCACTGTGTCGCCTTTGATGGAGTGGTGTGGCTCACTGGTTAGAGGCGGCAGGCCTGAGAGCAGAAGTCAGCCTGGGACCAGGGTTCAATTCCCGACGCGGCAGGGTCGTGGACCTTGGTCAGCGGACTCGATAATTCTCGCTTCGTTGCTTACTCTAATCAGGGGTTCCACTCGGCAACTCTGGGCATTAGCCTGCCTAATCTCCACAACGGCCCCACCAATTCCGGGGATGCCTGGCTCCACCTTGGGGACTCCCAGCAAGGGACCATCCCACAGGGAAAAGCCAGGACGGGTTCCCCAGAGTTATACAGCGCCGGGACGCCCCGTTGCTGTGGCAGCTGTGCGCTTTACAAGTATACTACACACATCAAGAAATCTTCCCTTAATCCCAATGATCCAAATAGTTACTGGCCTAATTCCTATCTCCCTCTGCCGGCAGCAATTTTTGAAAAAGGTCTTGAACAAACAAGTTGGAGATTACATCAATACTAACTATCTCTTGGATGCTACGCAAATTGGATTCAGTGCTGGACACAGCACAGAAACCGCACTTATCAAGGCCACGGAGGAGATCAGACAGTCTCTTGAGTATGGCAGCAAGGCCGCTCTAATCCTGCTCGATTTATCAGCAGCCCATGACACGGTAAATCATGGGCTGCTGAAAGAGCTATTGAGTGGGATCAGGGTGACTGGTACTGCCTGGAAGCTATTGAACTCTTTCCTTAGAGGACGGGAGCAATCAGTTAGATTGGAGAGTTTTTCTTCTCTTTCTTTCTCCCTCCCTTGTGGGGTCCCCCAAGCGTTGTGCATCAGACCACTACTTTTTAACATCTATGTCACTCCTCTTGTATAACTCATTAGATAATTTGGTTTTCCACTAACATCATTTGCTGACGATACCCAAATTGTTGTCTAACTTTCAACGGACGATAAGGGGGTCGCTAGAAGGTTCTGTGACTGCATGAAAGCGGTTGGACAATGGATTGCGAAAAACTGTCTTAAGTTGAAGTCTTGAAAAATGAGGTGTTGGTGTTCAATGCTCAGCCTTCATTTTGGACTCCTGATTGGTGGCCTTTTGAACTTGGCCCACCCTGTCTCCTGTCAAGTGTGCTAGGAAACTAGTAGTCTTTCTTAATAACACACTTTCCTACACTGATCATGTTAATGCCATAACTTTGGCTGTTTTTTTTCATTTAATACCTTATTTTAAAAAATCTTCCTTTCTCTCCTGGCCACCTCCAGAAAACAGTAGTCACTTCCTTACTCATCTTAAAAATCAATTATTGTAATGGACAATATCTTAACGCCCATAATCAGGTCTTGAACAAACTGCAAACATTAGAGAATGTGGTAGTTCAATTACTGGGCAAAATTCCCAAACACCAATCGGTTTCTCAATTTATTACCAAACTTCACTGGCTTCTGATAAAGCAGAGGAATACATTTGAAGCCTTGTGCACAGTATTCAAAGCACTGCATGGAACTGGCCCTAACTTTTTGAAAAAGCACTTTACTTGGTACTTACCAACCTGTTCCTTGCAATCTGCATCAGCCAAACTGGTGTCAGATCCTAGATTCAAACTTGTCAATGGGAGGGAAAAGCTTTGGGATGTATGACGTTACAACGCATACTTTTACCACGCATACCTTTACAACGCGGTTTTTACATCGCATACCATTACAACGCATAGCGCTTTTGGGTGTTGGATAGTCAATAGTTTAATTTACTATTCCAACTCCAGTCCCTGTGGACACTAGGGAAGGTTATTGGATAGTAAATTACCTATTCCCTATCCTAGAGCGCCCCCAGCGCAATGCGTTGTAATAGTTTGCGTTGTAAAAGTTGCGTTGTAATGGTAGGTCGTTGTAAAAGTTTCGTTGTAAAGGTTGTATACCAAAGCTTTGTGTTAGGAGCCTCAAAGGCCTGAAATGATCTCCCTTTGCATATCAAAACCCAAGCCAACCTTTTGGCCTTTAGGAAGGCCCTCAAAATATGGCTTTTTGTTATACTCTAACTGTTTGAGCTTTTTGGTCTTCTTTCCTCGGCTAGTGCAAAGACGGCCTTGGGGGGCAAGCGAGCGCTCTATAAAAACTTCTAACATAACATAACTTCCAAGTAGGAAACAGGTCGGACTTTGAAAGGGTTAGATTTACTATTCCCACTCAAACATAAGCAACGGTAGGTAAAGTATTGGACTTAGAAGTGGTTAGATATACTATTACTATTCCAACGTAAGCAAAAGCAGGGAAAGTGTTGCACCTAAGAGGGTTTATATGCACTATTACCACTCCAGCAAAAGTAGGGAAAGTGTTGAACTTTGGAGGGATAGACTTACTATTGCCACTCCAATGTATCCAAAATCAGGGAAAGTGTTGGACTTTGGAGGGTAGAATTTACTATTCCCTCTCCAGCGTAAGAAAAGTTAGAGAAAAAGTGTTAGACTTGGGAGTGGTTACATTTACTATTCCCAATCAAATCCAAACAGTAGTAGGGCAAGTGTTCGATTTTGAAGGTGTTACATTTGGTATTCCCTCTCCAATGCAGTTACATTTCCCTTGGAAGGGTAGTCCCTTGGTCTTGCTGTCAGAATCAGCACCACCCCACTCACGGCATTGAAGACTAGATGGAAACGGCGGAAGGAGACATGGGGGTATATGTACAAGAACTGCAGCTAACTAATGCTAATGTTAATTGTCTGCAATTGTCTTACTGCAGCGTACCGCGGAAAACTATCGCCAGGGTACCGATGTATTTACAATACGTTGCTACATGGCGATAGTTTCTCATTGCGGCAGGAATTGTCCACGTTAATACCTGCGTCATGGTGATAAAAATCTTGCCACCAATATGAAAAAAGTGACGGCCGGCCAGTCAGCGATCAGAAAGTGCAGGCTAATCAGCATGACGCCACTTTTTTCACGTTTCACAGGAAAATTAACTACAAAATGGCTGCAAAGTTCCCCAAAACCCCCCCCCCAAAAAAGCAGAAGAATCATGGAGGAAGCTGGATCCAGTAATGCAGGAGAGAACAACCCTTCTGACCCCTCAAACAGCCAGGAGACCAGCCTGAGACCCAAGGGAAGAGGAAGAGGAAAACCCGGTTCAGCCAGCAGGAAATGAGATCCTGAATGCGGAGGTGACAGACATACAACACCAGCTGTTTGTCAGCTCCACGGTGTCATGGGGTACCAAAAATGCAATATGGCAGTCCATTGTAACCAAGGTTAATGCTGTAGCAGAGGTCAAGTGGACAGTGACCGACTGCAAGAAGCACTGGAATGAAACTAAACGCAAGACCAAGCAGAAACTGTCCTACAATCGCCAGGCAGCACTGCAGACCAGAGGTGGGAGTCCAGCACCACAGGAGGAGCTGGATGCCCTGAAGGAACAGGTGTCTGCAGTCATCTGCGAGGAGTCGGTGGTTGGAGTCCAGGGACAGGATAGTGCTGAAAATGACCAGCTACATCAGCAACAGGGGTAGTAACAACCAGGGACTGGGGGGAGAGGGATGTGGGCACTAATGTCCCTTATGTCCAACTAAATATCCCTCAGTGTGCACCAAGACTTTCTGCTGATCGATTTCCGCACACATTGGTCTCTGCGAGGATAGAGGCAGGTCACCGTAGTTGTTGAATACATGTAAAGACACATAACGGTGGTGTCACTGACCTGGAATTCTCCCTAAAAAAATTCTAAGATAGAACCCAAATGATATGCTTTAGTCTACATATAAATAAGGACAACATGAGCAAGCAAAGGGGCAAATTGACTGAAGAGTTTGCAGAGTGTGGCATTGGC
Organism: Lissotriton helveticus; assembly: GCF_964261635.1. Taxonomy (NCBI): domain Eukaryota; kingdom Metazoa; phylum Chordata; class Amphibia; order Caudata; family Salamandridae; genus Lissotriton; species Lissotriton helveticus. Next base: position 612,403,955 of record NC_136061.1, on the reverse strand, counting down.
CTTGGCCTCCTAGCCACAACACCACGCTCAGCCAAATTGTTAACAGAGGGCTGCATCTCATTGACAAAAATGAAATGCAGCTGTGTAACTTCACAGGCCAACACTGATGATGGCACACATGCAGTATTGTGCAGGGGTGCCTGTGTTGTGTGGAAGATTGTGCATGTGCAGTAAGGTCCCCCTTCATGCACATGTACAATCTTCAACTCCACTCAGACACCCCTGCACAATAGTGCATGTGTGCCGGCATCGGGGTTGGCCTGTGAATGAATGCACCAATAAATCAATCATAGCATTTGTAAAGCCCACTACTTACCCGTGAGGGTCTCAAGGTGCTGGGGGGAGGGAAGCTGTGACTGCTCAAAGAGCCAGGTCCTAAAGAGTCTTCTGAAGGTCAGCAGGTCTTGGGTCTGCCGTAGGTGGATGGGTAGGGTGTTCCAGGTGTTGGCGGCGAGGTGGGAGAACAATATGCCGCCGGAGGTCGCTCTTCGGATGTGGGGGATGGTGGCGAGGGCAAGGTCGGCGGAATGAAGCTGGCGGGCTGGGGTATAGAAGGTGAGTCGTCTGGTGAGGTACGCTGGTCCGGTGTTGTGGAGTTCCTTGTGTGCGTGGGTGAAGAGCTTGAAGGTTATCCTCTTGTTGACAGGGAGCCAGTGCAGGTCTCTCAGGTGGGGTGTGATGTGGCTGCGGCAAGGGATGTCAAGGATCAGGCGTGCAGAGGCGATCTGAATGCGTTGAAGTTGTTTCAGGAGTTTGGCTAAGGCTTCCACGTAGAGGGTGTTTCCCTAGTCCAATCTGCTGCTGACGAGAGCCTGGGTGACCGTTCTTCTCATTTCGGTGGGGATCCACTTGTAGATCTTGCGGAGCATGCAGAGTGTGTTGAAGCAGGAGGAGGAGACGGCGTTGACCTGATTTGTCATGGAGAGGGTGGAGTCGAGGTTGATTCCAAGGTTGCGTGCATGTTCGGTGGGTGTTGGAGCTCTTCCCAGTGAGGCCGGCCACAGTGAGTCATCCCAGACCGAGGGGGTGGATCTGAGGATGAGAACTTGTCCGAGTTCATCTTCGGTCGGCTGTTGTTCATTCACTCGGCGACGGCTTTCATTCCTTCGTGGAGGTTGGTTTTGGCAGTTTGGGGGTTCTTGGTGAGGATCAGCTGGGTGTCATCGACGTAAGAGATGATGTTGAGGTTGTGCCATTGGGCGAGGAGGCCAAGCCGTTCCTTCACAATGTTGAAGAGCTCTTTGCTGTTGTGTGCGTTGTTGTCTAGGCGGTCTTTGAAGGAGGCCCTTTTGGCGGATCTGATGAGGTGATGGTGTCTGCGGGTTGCTTTCTTGTTAGCTGCGTAGCTGTCCGGCGTTCTTTCACGGTGTCAGTACTTCTCTAGCTTTCTGCAGGTTTGGAGGCCTGGAGGTCTTCAGTTGACCATCTGGCTTTCTTGCTGGTGTGGCTGTTGGGGGGTTTCTTGAGCGGGGTGAGGATGTTGGCGCTGTCGTTGATCCACTGTCTGAGTTTGCGGGCGGTGGTGTCGGGGTCGGTAGGGTCGGCGGGTGGGTTCCAGGCAAGGGTGGTGGTTAGCTGGTTTTCGGTGTCTTTGCTTCAGCAGTGGCGAGGGATTTGTTGGGTGCTGTGGTGTGTGGTGGATTTCTGGAAGGTGAAGTGGATGCAGCAATGGTCGGTCCAGTGGAGTTCGGTGGTGTGGATGAAGGAGATGTGGGGGCTTGCGGAGAAGATAGGGCCAAGCGTGTGGCCGGCGGAGTGAGTGGGTGTTGTGATGAGTTGTCTGAGTCCGAGGTTGGTGAGGTTGTTGATCAGGGTGGTGGAGTTGGTGTCATTGTTGTTCTCGAGGTGGAAGTTCAGGTCCCCGATGAGGATGTAGTCCATGGAGGCGAGGGCGAGTGTGCTGCCGAAATCTGTGATGGAGTCGCTGAACTCTGGCCAGGGCCCGGGGGGTCTGTAGACCAGGGTTCCTCTGAGAGTGGTGTTGGGGTCGGTGTGTATCTGGAAGTGCTGGTGTTTTTGATGGTGCTGAGGGTGTCGTTGGTGTTGGTCGAGACTCTGAGAGTGTTCCTGTGGATGATGGTGATTCCTCCTCCTACTCCGTTGGTGCGGTCCCTTCGGGTGATCTTGTAGCCTTCTGGGATGTCTACGGTGATGTTGGGTGCCGAGAAGGAGTTCAGCCAGGTCTCCGTCAGGAAGGCGAAATCTGGGGAGGTTGAGTCTAGTAGGTCCCAGAGTTCAACGGCATGTTTGCGGGCGGAGTGGGAGTTGAGAAGGATGTATATGAGGTAGTTGGGGTCTCTCCTGGTTGGTGGGCTGGTGGGTCGGATGCTGGTGAAGCTGCAGTTCAAGCAGGAGAAGGCTCCTTGGGTGTGCTTCGGGGCGGCCAGGCAGCAGGTGCATGATTGTCGGCAGTGAGTGCGGAGAGGGTGCTGGAATCGTAGCGGTGACGGGTGTCGTGGCATTCACATGGGCCAAGGGTTCTGGCTCTGGGCACAGTCCAGGCGCGGATGGGCACAGACGGGCGGCCGCCATAAGAAGGGGAGGTGGGAGGAAGGAGCAGCTGGGAGGTGGGGGCAGACAAATAGGAGAGCGGGGGTGCGGGCCGCAGGGGATGCAGCGGCAGGAAATGGGAATGAGGAACAGCGAGGGGTACAGAAGGCAAAAAGGGCACAGGGCACAGAATCGCACAAGGCGGGAAAAGAGGAAAGAAATGCAGACAAAATATCAGTTTCAACAAGCAACACAATACGCTAAGGCAAAAGTGAAGTGAGCGGGGGCGGGGACGCAGGGGACACAGTGGCAGGGAGAACGGGGGCAGGAACGGCAAGGGAAACGTAGAGGGAAACAAAAATGCACAGAAATAACCAGGAACAGGGGGAAACAAAAGGCAAAGAAATAAGAAACTACAGGGGGGAGAGACAAAGTATACAATTAACACAGGGCAAAGCAATAAAACATAACAGAGCAACAGCAGAACAGACCTACGGCCTACCACTGGCAACCAGGGATGAGGCACAGGTTGTGGCCTGCAGGTAGAGGAGGGCCTCCCACTTCGTCAGTAGCAGTGGCAGCTGGGCTGAGGGCACGGGCACCTAGGTGGTGCTGTGCGGCATGGGGAGCGACCTGCCTAAGAAGGGTCAAGGGTCGCACCAGAGATGGGATATTCACGGGGCTGCATCTCATTGCTGTCAATGAGATGCAGCCATGTGTTGACAATTTGACTGGTGTGGTGTTGTGCCTACGAGGCCAATGCCAAACTCTGCAATCTCTTCAGTCAATATGCCCCTTTGCTTGCTCGTGAGATGCAGCCCTGTGTTCCTAAAGTGACAAAGTATGTTTTGAGTCTCTGTAGCCTAAACACATGCATCCCCCATGCATTGAAAATATGCACCCTTGTGCCTTAAACGTGCATATTCCATATTGTCCAAATTCAACAGACTGGTGAGCTAATGTGATGTACATCTATGAGCAAAAGGGAAATACATCCAAAAGTACAATGTAAAGACTTTGCACATCAGGAATGTGTCCCATTACAAATAAAACATGTTTTACGTGTATGCCATCCTCACTGAACCATATAATCCCTCTCAATGTGCATGTCAAGTGAAGTATGACACAGAGCAAGATTCACGATGTTGCACATATGCATGTCAACTTGCTACATGTCACCTTCACCTGATACGTAAAAATGAAGTCATACACATCAAACTATCTACAAGTGTCATGTAGTAAACAGTATTGTACAGAAATCATAGGCCTGGTGTGAGATGGCCATTACACATTGACACGCATGGAAACCTGTCCTTGGGGAAAGTCAACAGTAGAAGTGAATAAGTGCATAGCCAGTTATGAGTGTAAAAATCTGTGCACAAACAAAGGCATCCAATCAGCCTGAGCAGAATTACATGTATCTTCCATGTGTTCATCAGCGGTGCATATTTCTAAGCATCCATCCCCATACCAAGATGTCTTGGTGTGATGTTAGGGTGGTGATATTGGCTTACCATCACATACAAGCCACTGTAAATCACTGTCATGTAACCAAGGCACACATACACACTTAACGTGGTGGGAGAGGTGAGGATAATGGGTATAGTGTTGTGTGTCCACATTGCAACACCCATAGAAGAATACATTGCCCTATACTCAGAAGGGTGAACACAATAGGAGGCTAGTAAGAAATGTATACAAGGAAAATCCTGATCCCTAACATGCAAATATATATGAAATCTTCTTTCCCAATGCTTTTGATCTTTCCATGTGTACTGCATTGTGCATTACCATACAGTGGAGAAGTGTGGCTCACTGGTTAGAGGAGGCAGACCTGGAAGCAGAGGTCAGCCCGGGACCAGGGTTCAATTCCTGGCTCAGCGGGGTCTTGAGTCCTAAAATGTCCATGGACTCGACAATTCTCGCTCCGGTGCCTACTCGATTCACGGGTTCACACTCTGCGACTCTGGGCAATAGCTTGCTTAATCTCCACAACGGCCCCTCGCGGCGGGATGCCTGGCTTTCACCTTGCGGATACCCTGCCGGGGTTATCTCACAGGGCAATACCAGGACGGGTTCCCTAAGCAAGCGCTTAGAAACCGCTCTGTGATTTGCGCTATATAAATTCCTGTACATTTACATTTACATACTTGAGACACACATACAACAGTATCTCCACTTTATATTGCAGAGGGAGTTCCTGTCCCACTCTTCAATGATTAAGACATCTCAACCATTGATCTCAACCATTGACCAGGACACCCTCCAAGTGCTGCTCAACTCCATTGGCAGCCCATCTCTGGAAGCAGAGACATCCAGCAGCATCGTGGAAGCTCCACCCCCTGCCCAAAACACCCCTCAGCAAGCACCTACCACCACAGCTGTTTCCCAGGACCTTGAGGACCCACTTCTAACGTTTCAACGTTGTGCGGTAGAGGTCCAGCAGGAGATGGCTGGTCATGTGTGGTTGGGGTTTGACAACCTGGCAGCCAAACTAAATGGGGTCCGTGGGTGTCTCAGTCTCATTAGGGACCACCTAGAGTCCATCACAGGCACCCAGAGTACACTCCATGTTCTCCAGCATTCTATGACTGACATTGCTGGAGTACTGACTCAGATACAAGAACAACTGTCCAGTCAAAGTGGCTCCAGAGATATCACCAAGGAGTTGTGGGAAATGAGAAAGATCATGGAGAACATGAAGCGGATGCAGACCCTCACATTTGTCAGCCATTGCTGCATACCACAGAGACATTGCTGGAGTCTTGTAAGCTCTGCACCTCATCATCACTTCAGTGTTGCCTTATCATTTGGAAGAGATGAATGCCCTGCTACTTCCACATCCACCTCTCACCCCCTGGATGTGTCACAGCCTCACAGTGCTCCAGCCAATACACCATCAAACACACGGGAGGCATATGACACATCAGAGGAGGAAGATGTGGATGAATCCATATTTCTCCGAAAAAGTCAGCGGTTGCATTCATCTGGGCCAAATGGACAGTTTCTGCTTGGATATGTGCTTACCATCATGCCTCGGAACACCAGCTTCCACTGTCCAATTAATTCAATAAGGCCTGCCAATGTTGGCATTGTTCCCAATGACACTGAAAACAACCTACTGACTGAACTCTGCCTCTTCCTCAAAATGTTTCTGGACATGTTACCCCCAAAGAACCCGGTCAGGGACTCCACGGGGCATCTATACAATGTGGGGGTTGTGTGACCAAGTTCTGGGCCAGTCTTCTACCATTGTGAATGCACATGTAAATAAAAAAAGTAAAGTCACACAGATGTGTGTTGCCTATGACCTGTCAAGTATAGAAGTGTTAAAAAATGTATGGTCAGTGGCTCCATTGAAACTAACACAGAGGGAGATTTGATAAATGGTCATGTTGAGTCTATGTCCCCGATAGGCAGTAAGATGACCGCGTATGTGTGAACCAGCCATGCCCTCATACTTCAAATACTACATTCTTACAAGAATCCAACATTGCCCTAAGTATGTGATGGGAATATACATATGCCACAAGAAGTGTCTTCAACTAGCATTGCTGACAAATCTTACTTGGCAGATCTACTCACACTCAACGGGGTGGACAATGCTCGTTGTGATGGGTGTCATGGCATGTCACATTTCAAGATAGAGTATACACCATATTCACATAGATGATGAAGCATAATGGCACATATTTACAAGCCTCTATGGGAACCACAATGTCAGTTTCAGTAATGTTGAATTGGCAATAGGGACTTCTCCTAAAGTGCAAGTCCTCACTCAGCCACTTACCGTGGCTTAACAATGCCTTGAAAATACGGAACCCTCTCATGCCGTGCTCACTGTGAAAGGTCACACATCCATAGGAGGCGTGACTCTGGATCCTGCAGCAATAAATAGTAAACATATACACCAGCTTACATATTGTGGATGTGAATGACTCTTTGTACTAGTTTCTGTGAATGACACTTGGTGCAACAAAGATTTGATCATCATTAACAGTCATCTCAGTCAAGGATGTACATGCATTCCATGTCTGGTCATAGTCATCACCAACATCACTCACATGTCTCTTTTGCTGTCTGTACGCTGTGTAATCCACATGCATCGTCGGCTGGAGTGACATAACCCTTTGATATTTCGGGCCTGACTGGGGATATGTAAAGTTACGTCAGGAAGACATATGCGATATAAATTGGTCAATCGGACCTTTGAGATGGGTAACAGATGATACAGTTTTCGTTTTGCTCCTAGTGCCTCTGGTCATGTTGCCCTACTCTAAGGATCCATCAATGTTCCAGGGAGTCCCTATGAGGGAGGTAAGGAAGGTGGCCCGGTCCGGTCTCTACTGGTCACAAACGGGCAACAACGGGCCCGCCCTTGGCCCGGGCTTCGCCCGGCATCCCGCGAGACGGAGCTAGTGTCACCTTTATGCGCCTCCTGCGCTGTGTTGTGACGCTGGAGACCTCGAGGGCTGCCGGGAGTTGTAGGCAGCCCCTCGCCACACTCCACTCGGCGGCCCCGCTCTAGATTGTAAGAGAGCAGCAGGGCGGCGGGAGGCAGGCGGGAGGAGCAGGGTCTCGACAGCTAGGTGAGAGCCTTGTAGAGTTCAGCAGACTACAGGGTCAGCAGGAATAGAATAACGGGAAATACGGCGAAGCCCTGCTCACAGGAACTAGTGTCACCTTTATGCGCCTCCTGGCACTGGGTTGTGACGCTGGAGACCTCGAGGGCTGCCGGGAGTTGTAGGCAGCCCCTCGCCACACTCCACTCGGCGGCCCCGCTCTAGATTGTAAGAGAGCAGCAGGGCGGCGGGAGGCAGGCGGGAGGAGCAGGGTCTCGACAGCCAGGTGAGAGCCTTGTAGAGTTCAGCAGACTACAGGGTCAGCAGGAATAGAATAACAGGAAATACGGCGAAGCACCGCTCACAGGAACTAGTGTCACCTTTATGCGCCTCCTGGCGCTGGGTTGTGACGCTGGAGACCTCAAGGGCTGCCGGGAGTTGTAGGCAGCCCCTCGCCACACTCCACTCGGCGGCCCCGCTCTAGATTGTAAGAGAGCAGCAGGGCGGCGGGAGGAGCAGGGTCTCGACAGCCAGGTGAGAGCCTTGTAGAGTTCAGCAGACTACAGGGACAGCAGGAATAGAATAACGGGAAATACGGCAAAGCCATATGCATTGCTCAATCTTAACTTAATTAATTGAACATACTTCACACTATTTTCATCCATCATCACACTGTAGGCAAGGTACATGTGATACTCACCCAGACTGCAAACAACTACATACAGGATTTTAACCAAACATACTTCCCATCTCACACTGACAATATTAAATGAAGGACCTCACCAGTGGCGTGTGGGTTCATGGAGGCATCAATGCCCCCCTGAGTGATCAGTGGTCTGCCAGCTATGAGACCTGAAAAGAAACATGTGTTAGTGTCAGACGTGAATTCTCACGTCTCCTATTCATCCTCAGATTCATCTACATCAATAACAATGCCCTGTAACAGTCCAATCTCTATTCACGTTGCATACATGAGTGTATCTGCTTTGCCTGTCGTTCACACAAGACATGACCAATGCTGAGTTGTGCAACACAAGACCATCCTGGTAGCAAAAGTGTTAATTTTGCACACACTACTTGCGTGACACATTCCCATGGTCAAGTTTCTCCCAACAGCATCAAGTTCTCCATGCTCTGTAGACAATATTATCTCATCAGATCTCACAAGTGTGTGTTAAGACAATTGTTGTTGTCTGATCGCACCTTGTGTATGTGGCAAACTGACACTCTAGAGAAGGAATATTTCTTCAAATACAAGTTTTGAAATGCCATTATACCATACTCAAAATCAGCCATGTGATAGTGCAATTGGGATTGAGAGACAGTGTTGTAGTCATGTGCTACTTCACATACATTGTGAAGTGTCAACATGTGATTAGACCCTTGCACAGTGGTGCCAGATATATTTGTACATGAGGCAGTGTGATTTGTCATGTATCTTGCATTGTGCACCTCACATGGGCACCTAATTTACATAAAGGGTCCAGACACAATTATCCTCATACTGTATCTTCATAGGATGCACTGCACAGCACACATTGAACCTTAAAATTGCACTTCATTTCATGTTTGCAGGAGTGCACACATTCCTGAATATGGGCACACCTCATCATAAACACTGTCTCACTTGCACAATGGTACAAGTAAGATTGTGTAGAAGCTGGCATCTTTATTGTACATAACTGACTGACATCATCATGTAGCATTTCTCAAATTGTGTTCCTGACTACATTTTGGAAAGAAAGAGATGATTTATGACATTTGTGGTTGTACTTCCCACCTTGAAGGCCAATGATGACTCCCAGGTGGTCCAACATGTCACCCTCACGGCCCATTCAATCCTGCCATCGGTGCTTCCATTTTCGGACAGTCCGGTCCACCTCGAAGATCCTTGGCATTTGACTGCGGACATGCTCCTACCTCACCTTACATACTGGTACAGCATATCCCTGCATGATCCTTCCCCCACTCTCAACCATAAATGGCAGGTAGAATTTCACAAGTCATAAGAAGCCCCACAATTCCCCCTCTGACATCCTGCCTTCCCTACCCACACCAACATCTTCAAAAACACCCCTAAACCCACTAGGAATGAAGTAAAACCCAAATGTGTACCCCATCAACTATTAATATTGTTAAAGCACCCCTTGGACAGACACCCGACAAGATTTGGTACAAGATGCAAAAAACACATAAGGACAAGTACACAAGACTTCACAGAGACACTAGTGACAGATCACAGAACACAAAACACTCTCTACTCCAAACAAACCAGCACACAACTCCAAACACCTCCAACACTCTCCACAGTCACTAACAGTGTGCTCAAAAGAGAAAGTGAAAGTGTACAGTACTCCTCCATTACACAGGATGCATGCTGACATCACTTCCTGTGTGTTTGCGACCCATTTTTTGAGTTTGCGATTATATTTTGCATGCGAATTGGCTTTGGCAGAAATGTTTTGTGTTGTATCATGTAAATTGCGATTATTTTCTATTGCGATCATGAAAAAATTATCGATTATGTGTTTAAGCGACAAAATTTTAGTCGCAAATTGCAAGTTGGTCATCAGATGAACAGGATTTCATGAAATTGCATTACTGCTGACACCATTTGTTTATGTGATCTGATCTGTATTCTGTATGTGACTTCACTCAATCTGAAATGCCAAGATTACAGTTCTACCTAGATGTCTACATGGCCTTGGATCACACATTTCAGCCTATCCACATTGCTTCACGTGTGATTAGACATGAATGCATCAGTGGTCGTCATTATGTTTCGCATAGTTAGTATGTGTGAGAAAATAAGTGACTGTCAATTTACTCATTCCTGTGATGTCTGTTACTGTTTGACAAGCTTGCAACACACATGTAAATGAACATCAGGCATCCAGTACTTGAAAAACATATTTTGGATACTTCAAACAATGTGTATGCTTGACCACAGATTCCTACTTGGTATCCTTCATCCTAAATTAGCAGATGTGCACAATGTATACATGCAGCTGTAAAGTCTGTCATGTGCATGAATCAAGGTCGTTGAAGGACTTGATGGGGATCTATAATATATTTTGATGTAAGCAAATTGTGTATATTTCGCATTTGATCTGTCATTTCTGCTACATATATGCAATACATTCTTGCATCTCGTACTGGACAGTTTGTGCCCTGCACTTTTTCACATCAGTCTAGTGTGACTGCCCTACACAGATATATTCTTAGTTGATACCAATATGAGGCCTGGACAGGTGAAACACCAACCATTTTATGTGTGTCTGCTGTACGTCATTTTTCAGTCTCTGTTTGCATGGGCTTGTGGTAGCACCGCTGATGTTCTTGACAGAAATATATACTCCTCCTTTTTGTTTATACATATTTGGTCTAGGGGACCAGGAGTACCTCCCTCCACATCGTGGAGAAACCCTTACTCTCTCTTTTTGTTTTTGACAGAAATATATATGTACCAGAATGCAGAATGAGTCAGCTGGGTGCAAATTATGTAGAGGACAAAAAAGCACACAAAGCCATCTGTTCGCATGTTGTAGAGCCAGTGTCTACGGTGGACAGGACATTGTTGGATAGCCACAGCAAAGCAGCACTTTGCATAGTGCACTACTTACAACAACATGACATACAATGCTAGTAAGCACATATAGTCCACATGGAATTGACTCAACACTGTATCATTTGTATTTGACCCATAGTGCCAGATACAGGTACTGAAGTGTTTCTACAAATTGTTTTTGATGGCTAGGCATGCATCTTCCTCAGGCCTGTGTGCACTAGCAGTGGACATTGATGCAGCACCAACAACACTTAGAATTTGGAAAACTCTGGAATGCCAGATGTAGACCCATTGCGGACCGTAGAATCAGGAATGGTGCACCGTGCATGGCTGAACAATCAAGGTGCACATGCTCATATACAAAGGGTGCTCTGTATTGCATGCCACACACCAACACAACAATGGGTTGACAGTGCAGACATCCTATTTTGTCCTGCACCTTATCACATCATCATGCATGATGTTTTTGTGCTGAGCATTAGCTGGTGAAAGTGAGGCAACTGACCTTATGAAATGTTTTATGTCAGGGTACCTGTGACTGTGGAACTTTGAGGCCACATTTGCAAATCCAGCACTTGTGGTTCCCACTGGCATACTCAGAGTGCCCAGCTGTACACATGCTTGCATACTCCCCGTTGACCAGGGATTGAGTTTGGTGATTCACTGATCATTAAAGTGAGTAGTGTTTAGAGGGCTTGTGGCTTTGTTCATGGTTGTGAGATGGTTTTATATGAAGCAGATGAGGCACAATAATGGCATTTTCACTAGAAACATCTTCACACTGCTTGTACAACCATGACTTACATGGGATATGTCTCACATGTGATTTTCTTCCTTAAGTTGTCATCCAGGAGGCAACAATGTGTGTCTGTTTTTATCATCACATGTTTGAATTTCTTGTGTGTACTGTGGATTTCCCTTGGTTCTGTCCGGATATAGATTTTGGGGTAGCATACACGAGTGGAGTTGCAGTACAGGTTGCCCACACAGGGTTGCAAAACATTCCAAATATATTTTCTGGCCATTTTGAACAACATTGTACTCTACAGAGTATTTTGTACATTCCTGGAGTGATACAACAGAATGTGACATTGCCACATTTTGTAAGTTGCATGTTTGTCTATGTGTTCAACTGTGACTGCAGGTGTGTGTATGTATATTTGTGTAGTTTTGATAAATTAGTAAAGAACACACATCAACTGAAATTGGTAAACTTGTATTGACCAGCCCCAGGCAATTTGGAAAATGTCAGGGTGCTACTTTTTGTTGTCATGTCTATCTCACCTAAAACCTTGTTCAATCATGATGTAATAGTAAGTATGCTGCTCGGAAACTTTCACTCTACTCATTGGTTTTCCTGTAGCACTTCACTCATGTGTATGTCTGTTCTTTGTTCACTGAGGGACTATACACATTACTTAGGTCATAGGCCCAATCCGTTGTTCCATCCACAAAGTTCATTTGATGGATGTTATATCCACTGCTATATGTGAGAGCTGTGTAGATCAGTGTTTTATTTTCCTTTTACTTGTCAGATATATGAATTTCTGCAGAGATTAACCAAGCGCACAATAATTTTGTGTATTGATATTTTATTTCATAAACTAGAATTAGGTGTTTTTTTTTTTACAAATGTAACCATGTGATGGCATCTTTGTTTATTGTGATTATCTGAAAACATTCTGATGATTTGTTCCCTCCTTGCTGTTCCAGCAGCAGAAGCTGCAGTGTGTCTGGCATCTGCCTTTTCATCCTGGCCATCCTCTGGATTGTCCTGCTCCTCCTGCTCTTCATTCAATGACGTGTTTATGCATACATACAGATTGTGCAGAATGCAACATGCCATTATAATTTTGCAAACAAGTTTTTGACTGTACATGAGTCTGCCACCCGATGTATCCAGGCACAGGAACCAGGATTTGAGGACTCAAAATGGACCTTGTGCTTCCCAGTGCAACATTGTAGTCTCTCTGTGCCTGTGTGTGTGTCACTTTGATGGACGTCATCAGCCATGGTGAGAGTGCATATCCTTGATTACTTGAAACAGATAATGGAGAGATGCGTAGATTAGTTGCCTGCTGTTTTTGCAGAGTGTCTATTTTGGTGTGTGTGCAGTGTGCAACTGTGGCCATCCTGGTTTTTCATGTGTAGCTTCAGACAATTGACCAGCATCACAGGAAATTCAAAAGCCTATATTTGACAGCCAATACATCACCATGTTGGCATTGTCTGGATATGTGTATTGCCTCCTTGTTGTGACTGTCAGGATGTATGTTTCACTAGAAAAGAGATTGCAGTTTCTTTACAGGCCCGTTGCACATACTGATCATCTCCTGTGCACATATTTTATGGGGTGCACCATTGGCACATGTGCCTGCTGAAACATCCACCTTAAGTTTTTGACGATTACTATGTTGGAACATCATCTAGATAACTCATTGTGAGTGATTGTGCTGAGGGTAGCTGAGAGAGAAATTCCTTGTCTTCTAAACATTGAACTCATTGGGGGCTATTTATATCCACCTTGCCACAAAAGTGGGTCAGTGTTTAAGTGACAGTGGCACTGCTACCGGGTGCAATCAACTTACTGGGACATGTGGGGGGGCGGAGCTTGCCAGCAGCTAAAATGGCCGCTTAAACCCAAAGCTCCGCCCTGCACTGCCTAATATCCTGCATTATCCTACCACAGAGCAACTATACAAGTTCCTCACTCCCTCCCTGGACTGCAAACGTTGCTGGGACGCCGGCAACTCTAAAATTGCTGAGGTTCGACGACCCGGGGTCCGAACGCGGGGCGGTGGAGTTTCGCGCGCTGATGGGCCAAAAAGACGCGGCCCCCAGTGGAACGCAGGTCCGGGCGACGTGAACGGGCGTGCGGCTACAGAGAGTAAGGCCGCCCCGGAGGTCCACAGGGGAAGTACAAAACCAGGGAAAAACAAACCCGAAGTCCTGATCGGGACCTCCCCGACGGAGTCGGAAGGTGAGGAGCCGGCGCCGCGACTCGTAGAGGGCGAATCATATCTCTGCCTGCGCCCTTGAGGTCCCGTGTGAGTGGAAAGGTGACACGCTACTGTGTGTGGCCATTTGCGGGGAGGAGGTCCGGCGCGGTGGGGGTGCTGATGCCAGCGCGATCTGAAGCCAGGAACCGGGAGGGAGGCCGCGACTAGAGGCCCACAGGAAGAGAGCCACGGGAGCACTGGGAGCGCCCCCCCCCCGAGGTGGTTACGGCGACACGGCCCGAGAGCCATCGGCGGAGACCGCGAGTGTTTGGCGGCATTGGAGGTCTGAAGAGGAGGCCATAGATCCCTAATGCAGGCCCCTCACTGTGGGACTGATCCACGCTAATGGGAGCTGAACTGAGGTGGACATAACCTGGCATATGCATACATACTGAGCGCACCCCACCGCAGGAGCGCAAAGGTGGCCCGCACAGACCAGCAGTAGCGAGGAGTACAGGACGGCGAGAACGCTGGGCGTCTGGTCACACCCGCTGTAGCGCGGCCCTGGTGGAGCACAGAGCCCATTTTACTGAGTGGGACGCATCGAGCCAGGCTGTTGGGAACGGTAGGGCAAGCGGAAGACGCCCTATTCCAGGTTGACGCGACATTTGCAACCCTACGCTTAAGATTGGTGGATCGCCCGGACGCTGAACGCACACCCCCAGTGAGGCAAACTACGTTAGCACCCGCAGTTGGGTGGCGGACCAGACATTGCGATGGGAAAGGGGGACAAAACGCAAAGTAAACTTCCCTTTGTGCAGAGAAGATTGCAACTGCAAAGCCCACTCGCGGAGCACAGGGAAATCACGCAGCAGGAGGAAGACCAGGTGGCTGGCTCCGATATCAAGAGCATGCTGCGTTCCATGGAACAAAGTCTTCAATCCAGCATCTCTGCGCTGGGTGCCAAGATGGACGCTATGATGTACAGGATGGACCGCATGGCTGAGCGCCTGGACGAGCATGCTGAGAAACACGACATGGCTGAGAGCAGGATGACGGAAGTTGAAGAGGCACAGACAGAGTTAGATACGGCGCACAAGAAGATAGAGAGCCTGATGCGGACCCTCCAAGACAAGACGGAGGATTTGGAAGCACGCCCGTGATGCAGTAACCCTCACATAACGGGTCTGCCGGAGAACACGCAAACTGGCACAATGGAACTATTCGTTGAGAAGTTTCTCACCACCCTCCTGGGGGAAGGGGTGTTCTCAGCGATGTTTGTAGTGGAACGGGCACACCGGGCTCTGGGCCCACGCCCGCGACCGGGAGCGCCTCCCCGCCCAATTATTGCTAAACTACTCAACCACCGGGACAGGGACACCGCCCTCAGGCTGGCTAGAGCCAAAACAACACTTAAATATGAAGGGTCGGCAATATCAATATACCCGGACTTCACTGCTAAAGTGCAAGAGGCGCGCAAACACTTCATCCCGCATAAGAAGCGCCTCAGAGAATTGGGACTGGATTATGCGATGTTGTACCCTGCCAAACTCCGTGTCAATAGACAGGGGCACTCGCATATATTCACAGACCCAAAAGAACTGCAGCAAGCAATGAAGTGATGGACGAGGGAACAGAGACATGGCAATGCGGAAGCGCCGACAGACGGAGAAAATAGCCATTTAGACGACCAGGAATGAGCGAAAACCCAGAACTTTACAGGGGGCTGGACTGGGGGCGTAAGATCTCCGGCTGCTAGAATGTCACGAACAGCTGAGAGGATATGATCGGCTCTTCGGACGGAAGACGTCTGTCAGATAAGTAGAGGAAGGAGTAGAGGGAGGCGACGATAGCTTAGATATCTGACTGGCATATGCGAATAATCTGCAGCTGCCCAGGCTGTCCCATGTTGAACTGAGTGGAAATAAGGGGGTGAACAGAGCCACTACTACTTTGATTTCAATATCATAGAATTCGCAGCGCAATACTGGACCTCTTGGGTTCGGACCTGGCGGAACCACCAGAGGTGCAGGAACTCACTTATGTTATCAAATCTTCCTCCCCCTATAAATTAGTCACAAATCTATATAGAATGAACAGAGTGCATAGGGAGCAGCAACACTCGAAAGCTAGGATAGCCTGGTAGAGAGACCTACAGATTACAATAGATGACGGCATGTGGGCATACTGCTGTGCGAGCACCAGGAAACTGTCATTAAATGGCAGGCACAGATTGATTCATTTCAAAATATCTCCAACGAGTGTATTACACTCCGGAGAGGCTGCATAGATACGGTCTTAGACAGACGGCCGAATGCGAACGCTGCCATGAACCGATTGCGGGCTTCATGCACCTGTCGTGGTGGTACCCGGGAATCCGCAAATTCTGGGACGGGATATTCACTGAAATGAGCTCGATTTTGGAAATGGAGCTTAATGCCGATCCCGCCTTAGCACTTCTAGGCCACTCCAGGGGCCTGCCTGTCGCGGTGAGACGACTGACAGATATGGGCATGCTGATGGCCAGATGAGTTGTTGCAATGGGCTGGATGAGAGGCCCACTGCCAACCACGAAAAGGTGGGCACATGACATGCAGTTCTGCTGTACGCAGACAGAATGCTACAGCGAGCTACTCCCTCCCACGAGTCGCCCAAAGAATTTCTGGGGCCTATATCGGGATCATCTGAGAGTAAAGGATGCTGGGAGGGAAGTACGGGTAGAAGAAGCCGCGGGACAGGCACACTTAGACGAGGCTGACTTGCAAGGCAGGTAGTAATGGATGCAGTCCTGACGCACATAGAAAGAACAGAGGGGGGCCCGGACGAGAAGTGGTACAGTGGACCCGGTTAGATGGTGACGCAACCTGGCATGGCACAGGAAGGGGAACTCGGGACCTCATATTAGTGGGAGAACGGACTGGTGGTAGACCAACTTCATGTGCAACGGGTTGGGACCCCCACTGAGCTAAGAATCTCCTTAGGTGGGCAAGGGCAAATGGCAGAGCGTAGACTAGAGTAAGTTTTGATGCAGGGCGGGGGGGGGTGGCACTGGGGTAGGGGGTTGTTCGGGGTTTGTTTAGGTAAGAGTCTTCTTAGGGAACATAGGACTGTACACATCAGCCGAGTAACCCTAGAGGCCCGAGTAGTGAGTAGAAGATATTCTTCCTACATCTGGAGTTAAGCGTACAGGGTGCAATAGAGATGCCAGATACTCCTGATTGTACATTCATGACCTCTGTTAAAGGTGCCGCCAGACCCCCGGGTTGTCGGCTACTTGGCTGTGTATAATAGACTGAAAGAGCAGTACTACTGCTAATTCCGCTGCCGGCCCCCGGGTTGTGGCTGCAAGCTGTGTACAACATCATAAGAATAATAACGGTTTTAAAAAAAAAATATTACTGGGACATGTGATGACAACGTACATTTGCATTGATGTTCTTGGGGTGAGTGATACCCAACAATATTTCAGTGTGTCAGTTCACAATCAACACATATTGTAAGTTCAGATTCTGTGCATCATATAGCTACACATCACTAGGGTAGTCACATGCATGCACAAGATTTAGTGAGATTGTGATTTTGATTGTTTGCATGCTCTTCTGATGCATGCTTCATTCTGCAACGACACAGAGTCAAATTTGATATACTTTGGAGAATATTTGTGTGCAGTTGGTGCTAACCTCATGGTTCACTACTTGCAATCCCATGATGCAGAAACACATGCTGCATGGCTGACTTTGTTTTTGCATGTCAGATAATTGTGCACCCTCGCATGTGAGTGCAGGGAATCTGTCATCTACTTGTACATATGGCACGTGTTTAGTTCCAACATGTATGCAGCACAGCAGAAGCATATGTTCTGTGTCATATGCTACACTAATTAATTTTTTTAATGATATGATGATTTCAGCAAAATTGATATTCCATGGGTGCCATACTGATTTGTCTGAGATTTTGTAGGCTACTTTCTTGTTGTACTGTATGACATATGTCTTGATTATTTTGTAGTGTGTGTGCTTGTATATATTGTTTGGAACAGTTCCAAGGTATGTCATGTTACATTGGCTACATGTGCATTCTCACATATTTGGACTACATGCTTGTGTACTTGAGGTGTGTGGTGTGTTCATTTAGCACTTACCAACAAGCAGTCCATTTCCATATGTGCCATTCTGAAACCGCTGGTTGATGATCGATTGGTGAAAGATGTAGGGGTCATGCACACTCCCAGGAAACTTAGCGACAACATTGTTGAACAAGTCCAGGTGGTTCACAATTGCCTGCACATTCATTGAGTATGTATTCTTCCTGTTCCTGTATATATGTGCAGACTCTGCAGGAGGCACAAGTAGACCATGAGTGCAGTCAATTGCCCCCAACACATGCGGAAACCCAGCGATGTCATTAAAGTCTTGCTTTTTGTCAAGATGCTCTTGCACAGTGTTGGGGAAGCGTAGGTGCTGTGGCATCAGGCCAATGATGGCATCCAAGACAGTTTGGAGGAACCTTGAGAAGGCTGACTGTGAGACTCCACCTACTCTGGCAGTTGTTGGTTGGAAGGTACCAGAGGCCAACATGTGCAGCACTGCAAGTAGCTTTATCTGCGGAGGAATGTTTGTGCAGCACTGTGATGGTGCCTGCAGCCTGGGGCAATCTGGGTGAGTATGCGTAGGATGGAGGTCCTCTTCAGCCTGTAGTGGACTATCACATCCTCAGGCCTGAGGTCTATCAGGGTAATGAGTTGGCAGTAGACCCACTCTCTTCTTTGAAACTGCCTCTGTGTTGATGCTAGTGCGGTGGTTGTGGTCTTCTTGGTGCTCCAAGCTGCAAGAGTAGTACCTTCATGGTGTCATCAGTTGAGCAAATGATGGTTTGGGTTGGTCTCCCTTATATACAGGTTTTTTTGCTCAATTCTTTAGACCCGTATTTATCTGGACTTACAAACCAGCCGCTAAGTGGCCTTAGCGGCAGTTTTTGGGAAGTATCGCGGGACCAGTAAATCAATGTAAATATTGAAAAGTTGAGTTAGTGGCTGTTTTTGCATGGGAATGCCTACCTTGCATTTCATTTTCGTTAAGTCCCGCTAACAGAACCGACGATCCAGAAATTCCACGTTTACGCCGGAAAACTGCTGCTAACTGTGGTTAGTGGCAACTTGTATATACGGCGATAAAAGCCGCCGTAATGTCAAAACGTTTATGCTATGCTGACATTAACTCCTTGTACACCTGGCCGCCCTATTTGGCAAACTGCGTCTTAGTGATCAATCACCTTTGGAACTTACACTGCTACTCTCATTTTGTGCTACGTTTGGAATGCTTTAGAATTAATCTAAATGCGTATATTAAGTGTATGGTTACAAAAAGCCTGGACTGGGTATTACCACACCTTGAAGTGAGATGGTTGCTATACAGCAGCCAGTTTCATGAGCTATTCACCAGAATTCACCAAAACATAAAATGTTGGCATAGTATTTCCTTTCCAGCAAATAGTACTGTGTTGCAGCCTTGCGTCTCCAAATTAAAAAAAATAATTGATTTTGGGCAAATCATACTCTTTCTCTGGCCTAAGCTAGCAATAAACGAACACTTTGAATCAGGTAGAATAGAAGATATAAACATTAAGCCCCCAGAATGATTTTCATTCACACATTCAGGACGTTTTAACCTTACGTGCCCGCTTTGGCCCACTTTCCTTGTCAGCATCTCTCAAGGTGAATGTGTACCTGAAGTTGGGCTATGCAAGGCCACTCCTGTTTTGCAGCTTTCCGATACTTGCTGCAGAGATGTACCTCTTAAAAGATCAAGCATACTGGGCTGAAAGAAGAAAAAGCAGCACCCTGTCTGACAGCTTGTGGAGTTCCGCTAATCATACTGATGAGCTTTTGACTTGCTTGTCCTGGAAGCCGGAAAATGAGGGACATTGGGTTCCTCACCAGCTCACTGTGGGCAATGAGACATAATACCCAAATGCAGCAAAAAATCCAAAGAAAATGGCACAATTTGCCACACTGAGGAAGGTGGAAGGGATCAATGAGACGGAAAGGCAAGTGGCAAGACCTAAACCAAGCATTGGTTAAGCCTTTGGGTCACGGCTTCTCGACCTATTTACTTTGCCAATGTTTTTTATTGATGCAATGCAGCATCAGTAAAAATTAAAAAAATTAAAAAAAGAGTGTGATGATGTGCACCCGTGTAGATGGCATGATGTCATGGTGCCTCAGCATAAAGACATATGTGCATGCATGCATTATCATGCATGTTTGCACATACAACACAACACACCCACTATGTTAATTATTTTTTATTTACCTTCCCAAGATGGCGGATGCCACTTGGAGTGGTGAATAAAAAAAATAGTTTAGTGCTGAATGAAAGCACTTTTGAAAAAACAGACGGGGAGATTTACTAAGATTTTATGCTGTGTTTGTATCACAGAAGTGAGGTAAATTGGTGCAAAATCTTCTTTTCAGATTTACTTTCCAGGACTAAACTTATTTAGCGCTTGAATTAACGTGAAAGTTACACAAAGCAGTGCCTAGCACTGCTTTTGCATTACTTACCGCCAAGGGGGCGCACCATGGGAGGAGCATGGGCATTCCCATGCAACCACCCAAGGTACTGATATTAAACCCTATTTACTAAATAAAGTATACAGGGTTCAGTGTCAGAAAACTGCGCCCTTTCAAAGTAGGTGAAACAAAGGAAAAATACTTAAATTTTTCCTTTTTTTTCAACTTTGTATGTCTGCTGCCCTTTACATCTCACATACAATAGGGTTAAAGTCAGTTTAATTATAGGGGCGTATTTACAAGCCCCTATCGCCATAGGAATGTCAGTTAACATGGCTTAATGCTGCCTTGTAAATATGGCCCCCATTCAAGCTATGCTACAGGTGAAAGGGGTGGGCAGTGGGTGTTGCAGTGGGTGTTCCACCGCAACACCCATTGATTTTGACTCTGCCCCCTTTTTACAAGGGCAGCATAAATAGGAGGCAGCGCCAAAATTAAGATGAGGGAAAACCTTTTTCCATGTGTATTGCCTTGCACAGCACACATGGGAAAAGCAAAAAGCCTTGGATTGTTTATGTACAGGAAGGTGAGTCTTCTGCACATAAACAATCTTTTAAAAAAAAGACATTTTGTGACTTCTATGTGCGCTGTATTTAGCAGCACACATAGAAGTGACAAAATGGCATTTCAAGATGGTTTATGTGCATGAAGGGCGACTTTCCTGCACATAAACATTCTTCCCCTGCATGCAGACACCCTGCGTTGGCACTACACTGCTAAGTGTAGCACCAGCGCAGGGGGAAACGCAAGGCTGCACCATATCCTTGTAAATATGGTGCAGCCTTGTATTTCTGAAGTGGTGGAGTGAGGTGTTAAGCCATGACGGTTAACGCCTCACTCTGCGACTTCCTTCTACATATGTTCCATAGTATTTTGTGCTGGAAGGTTATCCTTCCAGTACAAAACTTATGCTAGAATCACGGAGACACCCTTGAACTTTGGCACTAAGGTCTCTCCGAGACGCATGGCTGCTGATTTCAGTCCTAGCCCTGGGGAAAGGGGGGAGAGTGCCATATTTAGTAAATTTTGCGCTAACCTGATGGTGGTAGAAGCAGATGGAGGAGAAACAAATGCAGAGGGGGAATAACGGGGTGTAGTCGGGCAGCAATGGAGCACCTTGAGGTGAGGGGAATAAATAAAAAGCAATATCAAAAAACAAAGTGACAGAAGCAATGTGGAGCAAGCAATGGACATACTGGGGGTGGGGGAAGAAGGAAGCAACACAGAGCATGAACGGAGAGAGGTGATACTTCGTGGGTAAAGCAGCTTACAAGGCAGAGAGCAAGAAAAGACATGCATTTTCATGAAGTTGTAACAGAAAGCAAAAAATCCTTGATGTGAGCAGTGGAAGGATACAAGTTATTCAATTAAAAGTATGGTAAAAAAGCTATGCTCCAGGAGAAGGACCAAGACAAGACTGGGAAGGAAGGCCATCCAATAAGAAGCAAGCAATGCTATGCCCACAGTAAGTTCTTCAACAACAAAGGATTAAAATCTGTCTGTAGATAGACCTAAAAACTCGAACTCGCTGTGATAACGCATAAGGAAAATCCACAAGCCGCACTCTAGCACGGAAGTGTTCTTTGCTGCAGAATGATCTACAAGAAGTATTTGAGACTGTTGAAAATGCCACTTATTCACCAGACCGGTGATCATCTGTGCAGTTTAACATAACTTCAGCGAGTGGTGAATACTATAGTATGCCACCAGCATATGTATGCAGGCACCCTGACTATGTGATATATAGCAGCCTCTTGTAGGCTGTACCATCATGGTAGGTTGGCTTCTAATGGTTCAGATGTTTACCTATGCTGAGCTAACTTGGAATCAAGAATTTGTCTTGTAGCACAGCTCTACACATTTTATAGTTAGGTTTCACAACACTGGCACGTACCATCTGCCCGATAACAAAAGATCCAACCTCGATAATAATTATTTTTAATGAGTGCTCTGTTTTCCTTGTGCTTGCTGTGCGTTTTCCCTCTCCTTCCTACTGTGTGGAGACCTCAAGTTGTGTGTTTTAGGAGTAGTGTTGTCCCTTTTCTCCAGTATCCTAGTGTCAGTCTCCTTGATTCTGTGTTCAGATACACACGTACATTGAAACCTCTTGGCCCTCTTTAGCTGTACTCTTTGGGCCCAGTACTGGAGTCGGATGCTGCCTGACACTGGAGCCCTGGTGAGCTTGATCTTGACTTAAATCCAAGACTTGATATTGAGTTTTTATGCAAAACGAACCTGGAGGGCTCTTGGTTGTGTTGACCTTATTCGTCATACTCAGAACCCTGAAGTGAAATCTGGGCCTCAATTTATGCATTTTTTTTAAGTCTGACACAAAGAAATAGGTAACAGGGAGAAACATGACAATACACGTGTTCTGCTCAATTTGTTGCAAAGACTGCATTTTAAAATATCTTATGGGGATAAGGCACCTGCTGTAGAGATATTTGTGTGCCAAGTAAATCTCAGAGAATATCAATAGTGGTAAGATAACTCTGGAGGTTAAACACATTTGCTGGAGGGGTTCATATTTTGTCTTGTTGTATAGCATTTTAGGACCTTAGTGTAATTTTCCCGATTCATGCCCTTATATGGGTATAAATCACCTTGTCCTTATAGAGGCATAAAAATCATAACCATATTTAGACATAGCCCATGCAGTCCAAATACATGCATGGATACTTCCACTAGCTCCAAAAAGCCACAACGATTTCTTGGAAAACTCGGCTTCAGCAGTCAGGGACTTCCCCTTGCTTGAATATTGATTTGTCCAAGAACTCATGTAGTTTTCAAAGAACTGCGATTCTTTGATGACGTTATTATGTCCAACTTTACGTCAAACTCAGCACCTTCAAGGTATAAATATGCCCACACTTGACCTAGCAAACACACTGTGGTTTGGAGTAGTTCGACTATCTACTTGCCCAACACAGCTTGCTACAGCAAGTGCCGAAGGAAACCGACCCTCCAGCTGACGCACTGAGAGAGACGCTGTCTTTTCTCTTGCCGAGAAATCCAGCTCCAGTGTTTCCAAGCTCCCATTGCGGGATGTTGGGAATTCGAGTCCCGAGACAGAGAGATACCAGACCTCCTTCATTCTAAACCAAGGTACGGAGCTGATTACACTCTAAGAGAAATCATGGATAGATTCTTGGCAAAGCATACTAAACTTATGCTACATCTCACTTACTTCTTCCCTCGTACTAGACTTAGGTTAGGTACATCAGGGTAGGCGTATTTTAGAAGCACCAGTTGAGTTATTTTAGTCTTTATTTATTTATGTATGTATTTTATGGCTTAGAAACCATACCATGCTTTTACAGTATTATTTTACAATACTCTTCTTGCTGTACCTATTATACTTTGCAGCCAGTATTACGATTGTAGCAGTTCATTTCTTTGGCATGAGAAGGAAGACTGTTCAATAAATACTTTTATTGAAAAAGCCCGTCTCTCTATTTCTCTGAACCTCTGATGAAATGAAGCATGCACGATTGACTGAGTAAAATATCTATCTAATATTTCCACGACTCTGAAGATACGTTTTATCTTGGGGAAACAAAGTTGTCATGTTTATGCGGTTGTCAGAAACTAATCCCTTCTTGTTTATTCGAGAAAGTTTCTAGTGACCTCTGAGCTAGCTGGCACTCACAATTAAGTCTAATATATTCCATAGAGACCTAGTCGACCTAAGTCCTACGTCACATCTAAAGGATATATTATTCCAATGCGCAGAGCCTATTGGGAATATAGGAACTACACTACATGGCACCCAACGTTTGGTAAGGCACTAATTTAACACTAGATACTAGAGTAACTCAGTCGTGCTTTTCACAGAGACCCCTTTTTCCCATAAAATACTCCAAAAGACGTCTGTAGTGGGTGAAAGGATAAAATCCACCATAACTGAGTAGGACGAAAAGCCTATGTATTAGATTTTGGGTTTGTTCAACGTTGAAGGATACAGTGTTCCAAAATATTGTGAAGTTTATCTTTGTTTCCTTGAAACTTGCTCTGCCAACTTTCAGTCAACAAAATGTCGGATAGCGACACCGAGACCAGTGGAGCTGCAAAAACTGCAGCCCAACCGGGTTTAGACGTTACAGGTTTCCAACAAGACGACGCAGATGCTATAATCATCCCGGAAAATCTAAGGAAACCTATCACTATAAAGCTTATAACAAATGGCCTATCATCGAGATGTAGTAGGGTGATATTTTTCAAAAAGGCACATGAATATTGGCTGTCAGAGGTATTCTATTCATGGATTATCTTCCCAGAAGCAAATCCAACAACACATGTGTTCCACTTCTACAAGATAGAGGAAAATCCAGCGGAATACACTCCTTTTGAGGATATTAAAATTCCATTAACATACCAAGAGCATGCGCTCTGGTTTAAAGGCGCCCTACAACATCAAAATCACATTACCAGGCTTGGTCCACAATGTAGACCAGGAGCAACATTGCCGGTACTAGCCAGCTATACACCACATCCTGACATTGAAAGAATGACAGATGTAGAACTATTAGCTCAGCTAAAACAATAATTAAAATACATAGACAATTGGTTCAATATGTCATGTGGACTCTAACGGTCCAACCTGCTATACGGATTCCACAGCACACCCCTCATCAGGGGAACACAAACAAAATTACACCACAGACTACACAATGGGTAAATTAAATTACCCGCAAAAAGGGAAGAAATTTCATTCTGGATAGCTCAAAAGATTACTCAAATCGAGGCAGTATTTCCCGACAGTACACCTCATGAGAAACACAGGATTCTAACAATTTGCTTACCAAGGGGGATCGCACCACACCTGGAGGACTGTGACACTTGGGGTACAGTCTTTGCTGCAATCTACACAAAGACACATGGTGTTCCGTCTATGGCGGTAATACCAGACATCCTGAAACAGATTCAAAATGAATACGGAACAGAGCCTGCTTTAAATCTGGGTATGAAATTACTGAAAGATTTCAAACAGGTCGCAGCTATAATATTAGCTAATATTAAAGGTGAAGCAGCATCCGTGGCGATCCGCGAAAAACTAAAAGAACTTGATGTAACTGAGCAACCGTATGAACTGGCCAGTATAATAGAAAAATCCTATGAAGAACTAGATAGATATAGATTGGGTGGGAAACCAGTTAAACTCCAACTAACAGAAAATCCTGAAAAGGTATTTATTAAGAACACTCTCAGTACTCCTAAAAAGAAGTGGGAAAATACTAGACAGACACTTCCTAAAGAGAAGCGTTCTCAATCCAGAGGTAGGTCTCATCAAATGGAGCTCTGTGAAAAGAGGTATAACCTCAGTAATAGGGATAATTTGAGAAAACCTGATAGATATCAAGATACTGATACATGTTCCTCTCGTACCTTTCAGACTTCCTCACAGAAATCGGAAAGAAGAGGACGATCAGAACACAAGGAAGAACGCGTGAAGTCTAATGATGATCAACACGTTCCAAAAAATAAGGAACACCCAATTCACCAAAAAGAAGGTATCAGGTCTAAAAATCAGACATGCCGAAAATCTTGAGGACACAACTCAGGGAACGGGGAGTGGGCCCAGACAATGCTGGACAGCGCTGCATAAATTACCATAGCTCGCAAGATCCTGAAGGATCATCTGGAGACAGTGGACTTGAATGATACATTCAAGTTGAAACTGCCGATACTAGGGTTAGTGTACCCCATAAGTTATATGAAGTAACGCTCAGGATAGAGGGGGGCATAACTAAAAAAATAAGAGCTCTCTTTTGGGATAAACTCTCCAAGGATTATGACATTCTTCTGGCTGAACAAGACTGGCCACCTGAATTTGTCAGGGAGTGCCCACATGGCGAAGGAATCATTATGCCAGCCTTCTCAAATCATATTCCTATTCATAAAAAATACACCTATGCCACAAAAAGGGCTGTAGCCCAGGCTCCAGCATTATATAAAAATCATGTGGGATGGGATGAGGATTCTCCTCACAATAAGATCCAGTTAAAAAATCAACCAACTGCTCAGTGGCAATAAGCTAAAAAACAGGTCTGGGAGATCTTAGATCAACTTGAATACCAAGGGGTGATTAAAACATGCACCTCGTCCATGAACAATCCTTTGTTTTCTGTCTCCAAACCAGACAATACAGTTTTGGACTACAGACATTTAAACTCCTGTTGCAAAACCTTTGCAGTACAAAATGCACACAGCGCAGCACTGATGAATAACATCGTGCGCAAAAAATATAAAACCACATTAGATATTTCTAACTGTTTCTTCTGTCAAAACATTGCACCTGAAAGCAGGTACTTGACCGCTTTTTCAATTATGGGGATACAGCGTCAGTTCTGTCATCTCCCCCAGAGATTCAAGAATAGTCCAGGGTCATTTTCAGTCAGAATAAGAGAGTTACTACAAACGTATGATGATTAGGCATTATCTTATGTCGATGACATCGATCTTACAGACGATGACTTAGATAGGCACTTGAACAGAGTGAAAACCATAATACTTGGTTTTGCATCTGAAGGGTACAAATTCAACTTTAAAAAATCAAGAATTGCACATCTCAACGTCCTATTCTTAGGATATGAATTTTCAAGTGAAGGCAAAATCCTGCCAGCAAACTTTTTAGAAAAGTGTGCCCTGCTCCAACCTCCAAAAACGCTGAAAAACTTACAGTCAATTCTAGGCTTCTTGAATTTCGGAAGAACTTACATTCTAAATTACGCAGAAAGGGTTAAAACTCTCTATGAACAAATCAAACCTGATTTCAAATCAACTAATTGGACTCAAAAACACAGAATTTTTGCGTTCAGTGCAAACAGACATGTTAGCAACAACCCATTTACAGACACACGTAAACGTACGCAACCTTGTAATCCGAATCATACCAGGGAGATGTGGATTCTCGTACTTAACCTTTAATGAAGGTGAAAAGGTACCAATAGCTTATAAATCACACTTGTACACACAAGCTGAAATGAAATTCACTTCAACAGAAAAAATTGTGACAGCAGTTCAAACTGCAGTAGCAAAAGAGAGAGCCCTTGCACAGGGAAAACACATAATGGTCGTTACACCTGTACCTGCCTTAGAGGCAGTGACAAAAGCGAGCATTCCGAATGCAAAAGTTTACATCCAAGGTGGATACAATGGGTTAATTCTCTTGCTGCAACAGACGTTGAATACGTTTTTGACCCCTACTTGAAAACTCAAGAACTTCTACAATACGAACAAGAATGTCCTCTGCCCACTGAGAATCTGCCTCTAGAACTTTACAGATGTATAATTTATACAGACGGATCAGCACAGCCCGCAAGCTTATAGTGCTGCATGTGCGATTGTTAAAGGTCGCAGGAGTGATGGTAAATTCCGACCTGTGGTCACAAAAACTCAATCTCTAGGAGATTGTACAGCTCAGCAAACTGAACAACATGCTTTCAAGATGGCGCTTGAAAATACCGTTCGCGAATTCCCCACACTCATACTGTGGGATTCGTATTACTGCGTTCAATCTTACAACGAATACTTACAGAACTGGGTTCAAAATAGTTTCAAAGACGCAATAGGTGGCACGATGAAGCATAAATTGCTTTGGGAACAAGTAGTTCTATTACAGAAAGAACTACAAAAGACTCACGTGATCCATACACTGGGTCATCAGCGTGATGGCGTTCACGTTGAAGGGAATTCATTGGCTGATGAAGCCGCGAAGGCAGCTGTGCAAACGGCTTCCGTAGCTGCAATCACTCATTCAAAAACAAAAATAGATAGCAAAATTATGCAAGCTGTCACTGCTTCTATAAAGGACAGTGGTAAAATACTTTCAAAAGGCTTTCCACTCAAGTACTCATATAAAACTGATGCAAATATTGTTCCTTTTGCTCAAATCCGTGGAGTGGGGGATAGAGTAATCCCAAACATGGAACATAAATTATGACTAATCTTAGCAGCACATGAAGGACTTGCCTCTGAACAAGCAGGTGTTTCCACCACAGTGTCATTATTAAAGCAAAGATACTGGTGGCCGCGCATAAGGAAACAGACCCGAAACTATGTTTTGGAATGAGAAATCTGCCAGAAAATGAAAGTTTCAACAGTGAAACGCCCGGCGCAGACGCCCCTTTTCATTTCAGATAAACCACTAGCATGTGTTTACCTGGACCACTGTGGTCCCTTACAAAGGGATGGCAACTATAAATATATCATGGTCGCAGTGGATTCATGCTCAAGATTCATTTGGATGTGGCTGACGCCCGATCTGTTATAAAAGATTTGTGAGTCTTTATCGACACATACGCAATCGGCACGCTACACTCTGACCAGGGTCCTGCGTTTAGCTCTCGAGCTAACAAGGAAGCCATGGCCAATCTGGGCATTGCATTGTGGTACTCAAGTCCATTCCATCCTGAGGGAAATTTGGTAGTGGAAAGAAAAAACCGGGACATAAAGCAATCTATAACAGCTAGGGTATTAGTAAGCATGGGCCAAAAATCCGTTCCGCCCGCGAAAGTTGCTGATTTTCGGCAATTTCGCGATCTGCGAATCTCGCGAAATTGCCGCAAAATTCGCAAATTCGCTCGCAGGTGGATTTTAAAAAATTTTCTATGGCCAGCTCACTCAAGGGACCAAAGTTACAGGCACACACAGTCACTGGAGGCAAATCTTCTGGACCTTTACGCAGCTGCAGTGTAGGAAAAGCACTATACATTAACCCAACGAGATAGCACCTACTGATTAGCCAGTAAAAAGTACTCCAGTTGAATAGAGGTATTGCACAAAACGGTGGCCTCTTCGTGGATAACTATGCAGGGCAGGATTCATTCTGGCACGAGGCTCCTGTCACAAAAATTAAACCTTAACAGGAAGCACTTACAGATATAAATAAAGCAGGGGCCCGATGTGAAGCTCAAATTCAGTAATGTTTTGATCAGCCCAAAACATTAGTGAGCACGGTCGAGGCTGGGCAAGTGTGCTTTAACCCCATATCTGCCATCAAAAATTAGCTATAGTACTCGAGGGAGGTCTTTGAATCCATGAGTTTCGCGAGCGCACCCCCGTGTAGTTCCTGTGACCAGGAGGCTGCTTTCTCCTCACCTGCTGCCCTGCTCGCTCTCTGACCCTTTATACACAAGAGGCATGTTGATACGCATAGAAGCCCTGCTAGTTTGGCCCCGCACCACACACTAGAGGTATCAAACGGCTTCCTGCCCTTTCCCAACTATGGGGCACATTAGGATTGTGATTAATCCGCATCCTCCGTGCCGGCGGAAGCCACCGCCGGCCCGGAGGATGCAGATTAACCGCTGCGGACTGAAAAAAGACCCCCGCCAGATTAGGATGGCCTGGGGAACTTTTTTCCATCCGCCGCTTTTCCGCCGCGGTCGCCTCCCGTCCGCGGCGGAAAAGCACTAACATGGCTGGCGGTGTCTGTCAGACACCGCCAGCCATATTAGGATGTCAGCGGTGCTATGCCTTTACACGGTGGCATTTCCGCAGTGTAAAGGCATACGGACTTGTCTTTGGGGGCCCGTTGCGGGCCCCCAGGGGTGATGGGGGGGTGGGGGCTGCACATGGGGGTATGGTACCCCCCGCCTTTGCGTGCACGAAGCGGCAGGCACCACGCGGTGCCTGCAGCTTCGTGCACGCAAAGGAAAACATGTGTTTTTTAACATTGCGGCGTGTGCTGCTTCAAGCAGCACCCGCCGCAATGTTAAATATATAGGATGTGACCGCCAGGGTGGCGGTCACATCCTAATTGGCACGGAGGGACCGCCGCTGCCCCTGCGGACGGTCCCTCCTCCTCTGGGTTGGCGGAAGGACGAAAGTCCGTCTGCCATCCTAATGAGCCCCTATGATGGACAGAGCTCACTCAAGGGACCTCGGCGCCTTTTGGCGCGGTGGCAAAGTTACAGGCACACATGGTCAGTGGAGACAAATCATCTGGCCCCTTACATATCTGCAGTGTAGGAAAAGCACTATACATTTACCCAACGAGGTAGCACTTACTGATTAGCCAGTAGAAAGTACTCCAGTTGAGTAGAGGTATTGCACAAAACGGTGGCATCTTCGCGGATAACTATGCAGGGCAGGATTCATTCTGGCACGAGGCTCTTGTCACAAAAATTAAACCGCAACAGGAAGCACTTACAGATATAAATAAAGCAGGTGCCCGAGTGAAGCTCACATTCAGTAACGTTTTAATCAGCCCAAAACATTAGTGATCACGGTCGAGGCTGGGCAAGTGTGCTTTAACCCCATATCTGCAGTCGAAAATTAGCTGTAATACTCAATGGAGGTCTTTGAATCCATGAGTTTCTCGAGCGCAGTCACTGTGTAGTTCCTGTGACCAGCAGGCTGCTTTCTCCTCACCTGCTGCCCTGGTCGCTCTCTGACTCTTTATACACAAGAGGCAGGTTGACACGCATAGAAGCCCCGCCGGTTTGCCCCGCACCACACACTAGCGGTATCAAACGTCTTCCCCTCCTTTCCCCACTATGATGGACAGCTCACTCACAGGACCTCGGCGCCTTTTGGCGCGGTGGCAAAGTTACAGGCACACATGGTCAATGGAGACAAATCATCTGGCCCTTTACGCGGCTGCAGTGTAGGAAAAGCACTATACATTTACCCAACGAGGTAGCACTTACTGGATTATCCAGTAGAAAGTACTCCAGTGCAAATCATAAAAAAGTCCACGAGTTCGCAGGAAAATCAGCAAATTCGCAGATTATTTTGCGATTTCGCACAAATTCGCAGACCACAGATCCACAAAATTCGCCCATAGTTAGGTATTAGGCTCGGGTGATGAGTGGGTCAAATATCTAATAAGTGTCCAACGTAGTTTAAATGATCTGTCAAGAAATTCTCTGGGTGGAATCCTTTTTGGTACTAGAATTATTGTCGAAGACCTCAATCGTAATACTTCAGTGGTAGAACAAAAACCCTTTGATATCAAAGACCGTTTGGCTGTTTTGCAGGAGTTAAATGAAACAAGAAGAAGTCTAAGCAACACATTACAGAAGCCAACGACCACTGAAGAAAAACCACCTGTCCCAGCAAGACTTGTCTGGATTCCAAAGATTGGGAATCTAGTCAGAGAAAAAATCATCAGTAAATATCACAGCCGTTCCCCTATCTGGTGGAATAGCATGGGACAGAACTGATTATGACATTTGTGGTCCTGTAGAGCTGTTGAAGATTCCACATCAATTTAAGGTTTCCTTGAGTGACTTTGTTTCACCCAGCACATTTTCTGATGATTGGGACTTTGAGACTGTTAATAACATGATGGCAGACTTGGAAATGTCAGCAAAATTTTCAAAACATGAATACTTAGAAGGTTCACTAATTAAGAATAAATGTATTGTTTTATTCATTATGGTCATCATTATTTGCACAAATCGGCAAACCCTAGAAATATTTTTACTTATAATCAATGGGAACATTGTCCAACGCCACCAAAGGGTAGCTCAAAAACATATTATGAAAAATGTCCATACTTCTCGGGTTTTAATGTCACAAATCCAGAAACATTTTACTTTAAAAATGTTAGTAAGACAGGAATGAAAAGTATGTTGACGAATACTAAGCAAATTTATTCTACGGCCTTTTATGTTCAATTGTCCACATTAGGTTTTAACTTCTGGAAAGACAACATTGAGGCAAAAACTGTCTGGGGGACAAAAGACTGGCAGGTGCAAGGTTTAGAAGCCTTATTCAGAGCCTGCATCATGCCAGAACAAATAATGTTTTTAAATGACACTGTTCAACAAACATCTTGTCTTGGCCTGGATAAGATGAACGACTTAAACAAACCGTCCATACCTAAATCCACACCTGATAGTAATGGCACTACAGACGAGGAGGTATACGTGAAATATATTTTACAACAAAACAGAACTAATCCTGATTAGAAAAAAGGTTAATCTGGCCCACAGACACAAATAACTGTCAAGATAGATTCCTGAACAAGACACAAGAGTTTACAGTAACTAGGCCAGATCCAAGATATGTCCAGAGACAACATCCATGGATAATAACAACATACAGTGTAGAAAAACTGTGCCTTGAGTGGCTACAAAAATCCGCACTCCCAGATATAAAAGAACACTTAACTTTACTTAAAGATGGCCTTGATTTGAGAGACTTCTTACAAGGACCTCGTAAACCATGTCATAAACGTTTCATATACGCCGGTATATATGCTGCTTATAATGAAGCATGGAAACTACAGAACGAATACAAGAAATTGATCGTATTAATTTAGAGAAAGTTCTCTCTGTAGGTGACAATGGGTTAACGACTCTGTCATCCAGAATTTATTCTTTGGATAGAATTGAATCCTCTGCCATAGACATAATGGAACAGGACTTGCTCCTGTACAACATGGACAGTCTTCATTGCGTTCTATAATGCTGCTAGGCTGGACATTACAAAATCTTTGTTCAGGCTATGTGCCTTGGCGTCTAATCAACACCACATCATTGTTTACTGGATTTAACCTTACAGATAAACAAATCTCTTTGGCACAGAAGGGAGCAGACTATACGGTGCTGAGCATAGAAAAACTGGAAAGATTACCATTCACCATTTCTGAGAAACCAGCCGTAGAATGGATAATACATGGTACCATCACGTTGCCAGTGACAATTTTCCAGTTTCAGTGTTGCTTGAAACACATACCAGCAGGCCTGTATGAAAGGTTGGGTAAAGAATACATAAAGTTGACCTGGGATTTACCATACACACACAAATGTTGGAGTGGGGAAAAGGAGGTATTTCTTAGTGGAAAAAATTGCAAAAGCACACTGAGTGGTAGACTTTTATGTCAGGGTATTAATTTGCATGGAGCCTGCGATGGTTCTTCGACCAACTTATCCTGCCACCTGCAAGGTTCTCTGGCAGCAGTGATAGATCCAATTTTAGGCAGCTTTCCAATGGGAGCTACATAATGTTGAATCATTACAGCTGTTGTGGAATGATGCCAGGAATAGCCTATCTCGTTAGTGTGTCCGACAGGGTCACTTGTTTATTTATTTATTTATTTATTTGAAAGTTTTATAGAGCGCGAACAAGACCCTTGCAGGTATCAGAGCGCTTTACAGTAAAGAAGTGTATAGGCATACAAACAATAAAAATAAGCGGTAACGTAAGTATGGCATCAAAAGCAAGTGACAAATCAAACATTTAAGGATAATCAGGACCAAAAGGGTGGCAGTAGAGAACAATCAATGGTTAGAAGGGAAAGTCAAGTAAGATGCAACACAGTACCAATTGGGTTTGATGGATGATAAAAATACATTGAAGATAAAAACGACAAAAATAAGTGGCGCAAAGCTGTACATGTAAGATCCAAGCATTAAATGGGTGGGAAAGAAGAATGGATGGAAGATGATAATACATTGATGGTAAAAACAACAACAGTATGTGGATCAAGGCTGTACATGTAAGATTCACGGTCATGTGAGGCAATATTTATGTGAATTTAGCCATAAGGATGCTTTTTACTTCCAGTTTGAAGGAAGAGGAGGAGGGGTTCAGTCTTATTTCTGGTGGCAGGCCATTCCAGACCCTAGGTGCCATTCCTGAGAAAGAGCGACTATAGGTTTTTTGTTTTTGAATTTTTGTGTTTTCAGAAGGAGGTTGTCCGCACTTCTTGTTGATCTTGAACCTCCAGATATTGTGAGTTTTTGTGTGAGATAGCTGGGCGCATTGTGATGTTGAGCCCTGTGCGTCATGCACGCTATTTTCAGGTGGATTCTGGCTTCAAATGGCAGCCAATTTAAAGATTTTCGATCCGGGGAGATGTGGGCCCTTTTTTTTGAGCCAGTGATTAGTCTTGCTGCTGCGTTAGTAGAGGCTCTTAGAGGAGCTGTAGTGGTCTTGGAGAGACCGCATAATGAGACGCTTCCATAGTCCAGCCGAGGTAAAACTAGAGCCTGAACCGCTAGCTTGAAGTCATTGGGAGGTAGGAAGGGCTTCAGCTTCCTTAGGGTATTGATCTGAAAGTTTGCTCCCCTCGTTGGATTGCTAATATGCTTCTGCATGTTGAGGTTGCTTTCCAAAGTTACACCGTGTGATTTCGCTGAGTCTACGATGGTTGGTTGAACATCAAGTGCTGTGAGGTGTTTTATCAAATTGTGCATAGTGGGGACTTTGGCAGGTGGGGCAATAAGGGTGGATTCAGTTTTTAAGGCATTCAGTTTGAGGTGATTCATTGCCAGCAATGATTTGGTGGTCTTAAGAGTATTGTTGAGTAAATTAATGTCGTCCAAGGTGTTGATTTTGAGGTAGAGTTGAGTGTCGTCTGCATAAATGTGGAATTGCACGTTGGATGTTTGTAGCAGATCGTGAGTGGTTCCATGAAGAGGTTGAAGAGTGTGGGGGATAATGAGGAGCCTTGCGGGACACGTAGAATAACAGGAACTGGTTTGGACAGTGTGTTGTTGACCTTGAATCTTTTAGTCTGGTTATGCAGAAAAGAGGTAAACCAGTCTAGTACTGGTCCTGGGAGACCCATTCTGTGTTTCAACAGATCTATCAGGTGATCATGTTTGACCGTGTCGAACGCTGAGGAAAGGTCTAATAGGATGAGGAGACAAGCTTCGTTCTGATCGAGAAGTTGTAGTGCATCATCTGTGATGTGTGTCATGGCTGATTCCGTGCTGTGATTTGCCCGGAAGCCGGATTGGTGTTTATTTAGGAGGTTGAAGTGGTCGATATGTTTTGACAGTTGGTGATGAGCACATTTTTCCAGAGGTTTGGCCAGGGTGGGAATATTGGAGATTGGGCGGTAGTTGTTGAGGTCCGTAGGGTCAGATGTGGGTTTCTTAAGGATGGGAGACACTTGTCCTACCTTTAATGCGTCTGGGATGCAACCTTGTTGAAGTGAGCTGTTGATGATCTTGGTCCATATGGGTAGGATCAAAGGTGTAAGATCTTTGACCGCATTTGCTGGGAGAGGGTCCGTGAGGTGATTGGAAGGCTTCAGGGCACTGAGAAATTTTCCTTTAGCTTCCTCAGTGTATGAGTAAATGTAAGACCATGTTGCGTTGTTTTTCAAGGTAAGCTTTGATGGGATTTGTTGAGAAGTGTTAGGGGGTGGGGGGATTTGGTGAGGGGGCCAGAGTGAGAGATTAAGTCCTTGAGGAGATCTTTCTTGATGTTCTCCGTCTTTTGGTTAAAGTGGTTAGAAAAGTCATCACAAGATGGTAGTGGGTGAGTTGATTCAAGTGGTCTTTGCGGTTGGTCCTTAGATTGCGTTTTGATCAATTAAAAAAAAAATGTGGGCGATTTTTTGCCTGGTCAAGTTGTTGGCTAAAGAAGACTGCTTTTGGTACGTTTGACCTTACGAAAGTAAGCATTTCTCTTTCTTTTTAGCATCAGGAGGAGATTGGCGGATGGTACTGATCTCCAGTTGCGTTCTGCAGTTCTGAGAGAGCATCTGTCCTCCTTAAGGTGCCCGTTGAACGAGGGTTTAGAGTCTTTCGTGGAGACTCTCTTTAGTTGCAGGGGGGCAAATTCGTTAATTATCGAGGTCATGGAGTTTAGGTAGTGGTTGGTGAGGTCCGTTATGTTGGAAGTTCCAGCAGGGGGTAGAAGTAGCTTCTTGATAGAGGGGAGTAAAGAGTTTTTGTTGAGCTTTTTCCACTCCCCTTTCCATACCTTAGGTTTTGTGACTTGTGCAGATGTCAGCTTGATTGTTTCATTGATGAAGAAGGTGATGATCTGATGGTCAGACCAGTCACAAGGGAGGATATATTCCAGTTGGGTGGCCTCTGTCTTGGCAATTATTAAATCCAAGATTGCGCCCTTATTGTGAGTTGAACTGTTGCACAGTTGGATGAGGTCTAAGGCGTTGAGGACGTTTTTAAGGCTGTTGACTACAGTGTCATTAAGGTCGTTCCAGTGGAGGTTAAAGTCACCCAGGAAGATTTGTGTGTTACGTCGACCGGTGAGTGATGTGATCAGGTCCATGGGGTGTTCTGTGAAAGGAAGGTTTTCGCCAGGTGGGTGATAGATGATGTGGAGCGAGCAGACAGGTTTACCATTGTTGTTAATGTCGAGACTCATGAATTCACAGGAAGGGAGTAGCGCTGGTATGGCTCTGTTAATGGTAATGTTGCTGCGGTGTATGCACGCAATGCATCCACCAATCTTGCCTCCCAGCCTGTCTAGTCTGATGATGTCATAGTTAGGGGGAACCAAAATGTCGATAAGTGGCGAGGAAGAGTCTGTAAGCCATGTTTCAGTGAGTATGATGAGGTCAAGGGTAGTCGAGATAATGAGGTCGGCTATGTCAGTGTCGTGTTTCGATGCCGATCTACAATTCAAGAGAGAGCATTTAAGACGTGGGGAGACGGTGGAGGAGGTGGGTTCCTGGATGATTGGGAGTTTACAGAGATTATTGATGATCACTCCTCTGTTGTTGTGAGACGAGGGCCTGTGAGAGTTAGCGAGGATAGAGGGTATGGACATGTGTGTAGGAGGAACAGAGGTGGTAGAGGGCGGTTCGTAGGAGAGCAGGAGAGAAAGGAGATTGTTCTCGGAGAGATGATTGTTGGTACGCAAAGGGCGGGAGGGTAAGTTAAGTGAGGGTACTGATATCCACCTGGGAGCAATGTGTTTTGTGCGGAGGGAGTGTGTGGGGGACTTGTTAGGAGCGTTGGATCTTGTGAGCCAAGGATGATACGATAGCATGGTATTAAGAGCGTGAAGGTCTTCCTTGATTAGATGAAGTGTGGACATGATCTCATCCAGTCTAGTGTCTGCTGGGGTTGAGGAGGGGTGGGGAGGTGCGCTAAATGTGTGTTGTGAGGGTGTCAGTTTATTAGATGAATGTGGTTGTATCGGGGTGCATGCATTCGATTGTGCGGCTGTGTGTGTGTGTCGTAGAGGAAGTGATGTAGATGGTTGGGTAGAGGGTATACCATTTCGGAGAGCATGAGTGGGAGGAGAAAAGGGAGGCAAATGTTGTTTAGAGGTTGAGCTGGTGTTCAGGAAGTGAAGGGATGGACCGGGTTGTGCCGGGGACTGGGTTGTGGTAGGCTGGATGGCGTGAGTCTTGCACATAATAGGTGAGATATTGTGAGTGGAGGAAGGAGGGGGAGGAGTGATGGTTCCTGTAGTGGGTTCCGTTGTTAATTTGGGTACCTGAGTAGATTGGGATG
Source organism: Lissotriton helveticus (assembly GCF_964261635.1). Lineage (NCBI taxonomy): Eukaryota > Metazoa > Chordata > Amphibia > Caudata > Salamandridae > Lissotriton > Lissotriton helveticus. The sequence continues at coordinate 612,366,651 of NC_136061.1, read as the reverse complement.
AGTAGGAGGGGGATAGGTTGCATTGTATGGAAACAGTGTTTGTATCGCTGTTAGCTGTATAGGTGGGGGTATCTGGGGTGGAGGAAGAATCAGAGGAGTCAGAAGGAGAAGGATAGGGGGGGAAAAGGGGGTGGTGAGCTATGGTCCGGCCTATAGTGGTATTCTTGGGAGTGTGAGGAGCAAGCATGGTCTCTGCCATGATGGGTAGGGGGAGCGTGAGCTGTATCGGTGTGGTGCTGCTAGTTGTATAGGTGGGGTGCCCGTGCAGGGGCCAGGTGTAACGGAAGGAGATGATTCAGGCGAATCAGGAGCCAGAAATGACCGGGAGGGAGGGGGAGGAGGGTTGTATCATACCTAGTTCTGTTGGTGCGTGTGTAGGTGGGTGGTGGAAACATTTGCGGTTTGTCCAATTGTTCTTTAATGAAAGGGAAGATGTTGTCAAGGAGGTTTAAGCTACGGCCATTGGCTTGTAAAAGGATGGTGCCGTTGTTATAGATAGTGATTGTTGCTGTACCTTGGAAGAGTTGGGAAGGGGCAATATAAATAGCTAGACCATGTGCTGATTTTCTGGTGGAGGAAATAGGAAAAGTGGCTAGGAGTACTTTCCTCGTTTGTGCTCTTCGTTTAGTGTGGAAGATGATGTTACTGGTTGAGTGTCCGTTGCGTGGTGAGAAGTAGGGATAGGCGAAGAGGGTTTCAGGGCGAGATTTGATGAGGTTGTGTTTGAACCGTTTGACCGTTTTTTTGAGAGGCCAGTGGGGTAGGTGATGTTGTGTGTGTGAGTGCCTGTGAGTTCCATGTTATATGTGGGCGGGTGGGAGGAGGTGAGGAAGCGTCAGAGAGACTCGGGATCTTGGGATCGTGCGGGGTAGGCTGTGAGGTCGGCTAGGTAGAAGATAAAGAGGCAGAGAGATTGCTTAAAATGGAAAACTGACCTGTGGTAGGGAGGTAGTGGGGTGGGTAGGCTCCGCACCTAACTATGTTTCGAGGGTGGATGGGGATCCTCCTTAAAATCATTCACATCTATGTGACCGTAAATCTCTTGAAAACGCACAAATTGCCCTCGGCAAACACTGGCCTGGAGTAGGGAGGTGGCGGGGAAGGCGGATAATGTTTATGTGATGTGCCCTAGTGTAGCAATCGTTCCAGTATGGCCGCTTCCTGTGTAGAGAACCGTATAGGCGTCTATGTAGTCCTATGTCTATTTTCATGAAGGTCCAGACATCCCACGGTGGGGAGTGGTGGAAGGGGTCAGGGTAGTCAAATTAGTCAAATTACACTGTAGTCCTTTTTCCTGAACAGTGGTGCCAACCCCCCAAGTTCAGGACAAAAGAGGCAGATGGATCTAGTAAATAGGCAGTCTGACCTGAGGTAGAGAGGAAGGTGGTCGATGTGTGTGTGAAATGCCCTTATGTCATGTTCATTTCAATATGGCCACTTCCTATGTAGAAAACCTTATGGGCATCTATGTAGTTCTGTGTTTCTTTCCATAAGTGTCAAAACATCCAGTGTAGTGATCGTTCCAATATGGCAGCTGCCTTTGTAGAAAAACCTTATAGGTATCTATGTAGTCCTATGTCTATTACCATGAGGGTCAAAACATCAAATTGAGGGGAAAGGTGGAAAGGGTCAGGGTAGACCTATTGCACTATTTAGTAGTTGAGGATTATAGTCCTTTTATCCTTACAGTGGTTCAGATCCCCGATGTCCAGGTTTTTAAAAATAATCGGCCATTTTGCCGTAGGTAGTTCAGTAAAGGAGCCCCAAGTCTGGGTGTAAACAAACAGTCAGCCATTTTGCAAGGAACAAACCAACTACCTAGTAATAGTGCAAATAACTAAGAGGTATATACAAGGATAAGAAGAAAAGTGTGTTGCCAACACACCAAATGTAATTAAGTCAAAGGGATCTAGCCAGGCGATGAAACAGGCAAGCAAGAAAAGACAACTTGCCTTTGGTCACGTCGGTGAGATCTGCGAGGCTGAGACACCGCTTCACACCCAAGAGCTGCCTTTGATCGGAGCCAGGAGCCAGAAAGTGCAAAAGTTGTTGAGGAATTTGCGCGCTCACGCAACGCTCACATGAAAAGATGTTGCCATTGTTCATAGTGTGAGGTCCGTAATATAAACCGCCATATATAAAGTATGCCGTGATAGGCCTACAACGATAATATTGGAAATGCTGTTAGTTGATCCTGAAGGGGCGGAGCTAGGCTGCAACTTCATCCAGAAGATCGCTTGTGCGGAGGGGCTTGCTCCGTGAGGCTCCGGAAGCTATTTCCCGGTGAATCCGCTTGTTCCCTCACTCCTTATGGACGTCCTTGTGAGCCCCAATGCGTCAATCCAGAACCAGCTGAGTGCCTCCTCATCTATTCGAGAGGGCAGCGATGCTCGGACAGCGGACAAATCCAGTCCCCGATGCGATGTCAGCGGTCGTAGACAGCCTCGGAGTGGACAGAGGAAGGTGGTATTGTAATGACGGTATGCAAGTATTGTTTCCTAAAACTAAGACAGACGGGGAGTCGCCGCTATGGCCTTCACTGAACATCTCTTCTATACGAATAGATACTTTAAGCAGAATGAAAGCCATTCTTTTACCAAAAACTGTGTCACTGACCTCGTCCAAAGAGACGTATGATCTGCAAGTTGCAAGGTCCTCTGCAGAGATACATGCCCTATTAGCAACGAACTGCCCCATAGATTTCGCAGAAATGTTAGGTCTTCTCTTAAACATGTCTGATACCAGTGGTATTGTACATGTATTTAAGACGATTTTTTCGGGACTGTTAGCACCCTTTGAAGCAGTCCTAGGCATTTTTCCCAAACTTGGTGCACTCTGTGTTCAGCGGCCTGCCTCTCATTTTGGGACTCGTAGCAGGAGTACTATTCTTGTTCCTTCTGCTCCATTGTGGCAAGTACGGTCACCAGCGATACCCAGATTACCATGGAGAACACTCATCTGGCAATGCAGTGTCGTGAGCGCATGATACAGATTCTTGGCTTGGCTTGTTTGAGAGATCTGAATACCACGTGGTTCCTATCATTCAGACCAATCTGGCAAGATTGCATCTTACCTGTTCTACGATGCATGCTTTGTGAAGAGGAATGCGTGTTGGATATTTGTCTGACACTTCCATCAACACTGCCAATGGATGTTGACGCTTTGCTTGGTTCGGTAAAGGCTCATGAATTGTGTTGTCCCCAGCGGCTACCAATCCTGATGACGGCATTCATTCAATCAATCAATCATATCATTTGTAAAGCGCACTACTCACCCGTGAGGTTCTCAAGGCGCTGGGGTGGGGAATGCTGCTACTGCTCGAAAAGCCAGGTCTTGAGGAGTTTTCTGAAGGTCAGCAGGTCTTGGGTCTGCCGTAGGTGGATGGGGAGGGTGTTACAGGTCTTGGCGGCGAGGTGGGAGAACGATCTGCCGCCTGAGGTCGCTCTTCGGAAGCGGGGGACTGTAGCGAGGGCGAGGTCGGCGGAGCGGAGCTGGCGGGTGGGGGTGTAGAAGCTGAGTCGTCTGTTGAGGTACGTTGGTCCGGTGTTGTGGAGTGCCTTGTGTGCGTGGGTGAGAAGCTTGAAGGTTATCCTCTTGTTGACCGGGAGCCAGTGCAGGTCTCTCAGGTGGGGTGTGATGTGGCTGCGGCGAGGGATGTCGAGGATCAGGCGTGCAGAGGCGTTCTGGATACGTTGGAGCCATCTCAGGAGTTTGGCCAAGGCTCCTGCGTAGAGGGCATTTCCATAGTCCAACCTGCTGCTGACAAGGGCCTGGGTGACTGTTCTTCTCGTTTCAGTGGAGATCCACTTGTAATCCTACGGAGCATACAGAGGGTGTTGAAGCAGGAGGAGGAGACAGCGTTGACCTGTTTAGTCATGGAGAGGGTGGAGTCGAGGATGACCCCTAGGTTGTGTGCGTGGTCGGTGGGTGTTGGAGCGGTTCCCAGTGCGGTCGGCCACCAGGAGTCGTCCCAGGCCGAAGGGTTGGATCCGAGGATGAGGACCTCCGTCTTGTCCGAGTTCAGCTTCAGTCGGCTGTTCCTCATCCATTCAAAAACGGCCTTCATTCCTTTGTGAAGGTTGGTTTTGGCGGTGTGGGGGTCCTTGGTGAGGGATAGTATCAACTGGGTGTCATCAGCATAGGAGAGGATGTTGAGGTCGTGTCGATGGGCGACGTGGGCGAGCGGTGCCATGTAGATGTTAAACAGAGTTGGGCTGAGGGATGAGCCCTGGGGTACGCCGCAGATGATCTCGGTGGCTTCGGAGCGGAAGGGGGGAAGGTGGATGCTCTGTGTTCTGCCGGAGAGGAAAGAGGTGGTCCAGTCCAGGGCCTTCTCTTGGATCCCAGCGTTGTGGAGGTGTGTTCGTAGTGTGTGGTGACAGACCGCGTCGAAGGCGGCTGACAGGTCCAGGAGGATGAGGGCCGCCCTTTCTCCGTTGTCCAGCAGGGACTTGATGTCATCGGTGGCGGTGATGAAGGCAGTCTCGGTGCTGTGGTTGCTGCGGAACCCGGACTGGGAAGGGTCCAGGATGTTGTTCTCCTCGAGGTAGCGGGTCAGTTGTTCATTGACGGTTTTCTCAATGACCTCTGCCAGGAATGGGAGCAGGGAGATGGGCCGGAAGTTCTTGAGGTCCTTGGGGTCCGCCTTGGGTTTCTTGAGTAAGGCGTTGATCTCGGCGTGCTTCCAGCTCTCCGGGAAGGTTGCTGTCTCGAAGGAGGTATTGATGACTTTCCGGAGATGGGGTGTGATGGATGTGCTGGCTTTGTTGAAGATGTGGTGTGGGCATGGATCCCAAGGAGATCCGGAGTGGATGGTGTTCATGATCTTGATGGTGTCATCGTCGTTGATGTTGGTCCAGTAGAGCAGGCAGTTGGTGCGGATGGTGGTCGTGGGGGTGGAGGTCTCAATGGTTGTCGGGGCAGTCGTGGCATTGAAACTGTTGTGGATGTCTGTGATCTTGCGATGGAAGAAGGTGGACAGCGAGTCGCACAGGTCTTGTGAGGATGGGACGTCGTTGGTGTTGGAGGTGGGGTTGGAGAGTTCCTTCACGATGTTGAAGAGCTCTTTGCTGTTGTGTGCGTTGTTGTCATTGAGGTCATTGAGGTCTCGCCAGCACATCCAGCTGACGGTGAGATACGTGGTCCAATAGGCACACAGGTACCATCTACTGCGAACATTGCTAATGCGACTGACGCTGAAGGCGATGCTTCTCATCTGTGTACGATTGATCTACTTAATGAAGTGGTTCAACTTTCACCTACTCTTTGCCAGCTTAGAAGATACTGGGCCAGATGTAGGTAGGGATTTACCGGTCGGTAACGGCCAAATTCGGCCGTTACTGACCGGTAAAAGGAATTTGAGATGTAAGGGGCAAAATATTACAGAATCGGTAAATTTACCGATCGGTAAATTTACCGATTCTGTAAATTACCGAATCGGTATTTTTACCGATTCGGTAATTTTGAAATGTAGGTGGGACTCTACTGAGTCCCACAAGCCTTACAGAATCGGTATTTTACCATCAAATTCAATTTGATGGTAAAATACCGATTCCGGTGTGCATGCACATGTGTGCATGCACACCTATGCCATATGACAGGCAGACCTGCCCTTAGGGCAGGTATGCCTGCCACATGGCACCCGAGCCTCTTTTGGGGGTGCCAGAGGGTGTCAAAGTGACACCCCCTGCACCCTTGTGACATTCGGTATTTACCGATTCGGTAAATACCGAATCGGTAATGCCCATGCATTCCTATGGGCTTCAAAGCCCATAGGAATGAATGGGCATTACCGGTCGGTATTTACCGAATCGGTAAATACCGATTTTTACCGATTCGGTAAAAAAACATCTGGATGTACCTACATCTCCCTGCTTCTATTTTACCGATTCATAAATACCGAATCGGTAAAATTCGGTATTTATGAGTCGGTAAAATAGATTTACCTACATCTGGCCCTTAATGTTTTCTCCTGACACCGAGAATAACTTTTGAAATTAGCACACAGCGTTCTATCAACTTTGAATTCGACCTTCGTTTTTCAAAACAAAAAAACTTCTAACTTTGGAACTCTATTTTGCTATGGTTTGATTTGACTTTTTTCCAAAATTGAACTTTGGCACAGAGTAATCTGCTTAAAGTAGAACTATTCTTAGAGAACAAGAATTTTTTTAACACTTCCTAGAAACAATATTGACCTTATCCACAAACCAAACCAGTTTATAAATTCTGCTATGGGATGGTCTCGACCTTTTTCTTCTGTATTTAAGAGCCATTTCATAAATGTAATTTTCATGATTCATTCAGTTAGTAGTGCCAATATCATACTACATGCTTAAAATGAAATCATTGCTTTCAAATGCGTACAGTACAAATGTTCATTTTCGTGTGCAACCATTTCAAATGCATTTTATGTATTTTTGGGTGGGATTGTAAACACATGCTTTAGATATGTTTTAATGCTTAATTTTAATAATGTCGAACATAATAAAGTGGAGTGGGTGTTGTACAGCTTTTTAGGACCCTAGTGTAATTTTCCCGATTCATGCCCTTATATAGGTATAAATCACCTTGACCTTATATAGGCATAGAAATCATAACCATATTTAGACATAGCCCATGCAGTCTAAATACAGGCATGGATAGTTCCGCTAGTTCCGAAAAGCTACAACGATTTCTTGGAAAACTCGGCTTCAGCAGTCAGGGACTTCCCCTTGCTGGAATATTGATTTGTCCAAGAATTCATGGAGTTTTCAAAGAACCGCGATTCTTTGATGACGTTATTAAGTCAAACTCGGCACCTTCAAGGTATAAATATGCCCACACTTGCCCTAGCAAACACATGGAGGTTTGGAGCAGTTCTACTATCTACTTGCCCGACACAGCTCTCTACAGCAAGTGCAGAAGGAAGCCGACCCTCCAGCTGATGCACTGAGATAGATGCTGTCTTTTCTCTTGCCCAGAAATCCAGCTCCAGTGTTTCCAAGCTCCCCTTGCTGGGTGTTGGGAAATCGAGTCCCGAGACAGAGAGATACCAGACCTCCTTCATTCTAAGCCAAGGTACGGAGCTAATTAGACCCTAAGAAATCTTGGATAGATTCTTGGCAAAGAATACTAAACTTATGCTACACCTCACTTACTTCTTCCCTCGTAGTAGACTTAGGTTAGGTACATCGGGGTAGGCGTATTTTAGAAGCCCCAGTTGAGTACTTTTAGTCTTTATTTATTTATGTATGTATTTTATGGCTTAGAAACCATACCATGCTTTTACAGTATTATTTTATAATACTCTTCTTGCTGTAAGTATTATACTTTTTAGCCAGTATTACGATTGTAGCAGTTAATTTCTTCTGCATGAGAAAGAACTGTTCAATAAATACTTTTATTGGGGGGCGTGGCTTCCGCGCCGTGAGTGACAACGATTCCCCCGTGAGCTCCGCTGAGCGGCGGGCGCTTCTCCCGCTTTACGAACCTCCTATCCGCCGATGGACGCCTGAATCCACGAGGTTCCTGCGGCGGAATATGCGCTGTACCCATCCATCGCGAATTCGGCGATTTTAATGCCGTTTTTCGCGTGTAGCTCACTTTCGTGTTTTCTGTCAACACAGGGACGCGGGCGGCCGCCATTTTGTGCCGCCGCACTCGCGTTCTCTCGCCAGCCCGTCAGCCTCGCCTGGATGTCGCAGCAGCCTGTCTCACAGTGCCAGTAATGAGCTGACTTTTGCTGTATTCTCCCTCTCCAGGTATGGCACAGAACTTATTCTACTGGCTGTTTTTTTATTGACATCTCCTCTCAGTATATTCTCTTGTGGAGGTATGCCAGCCATCCTAACTGCTGAGAAGGAAACACTCGCCTTTCTGCGCACTTGGTGACAATGCTTACTTACCAGCCTGCTTTTCACCTTGCTGTCTCTCATATTTTTTCTTTACCTTATCTCCATGGCATTTTGGCTGATTAAGAGCTAATTGCTAGTCAGGAGTTGGCATTTTTTCAACATATTGGGAACTCTGAGCTACTGACCAAGGTGTATGTTGCAGTTATCAGTTACATTTAAAAAAAAAAAAAATTCTTCACATCTTGTGTAACCCTCATTTTCGTGCTCTTAAGACTCTTTTCGTGCTTCTTGGATTTTTCACGTCATTCCACTCAACTAGTTACTCGATTTTCTCATCCTGCCTCGTCACATAGCTGCTGCAATGTCTCACGTCGCTAGTACTGTCAAATCTTCTCTCACTGGCACAAAACCAAAAAGACTCAAAAATTACCCTCCCTCCCCTATTCACTCTTCGCCAAACCCTATTTTGGATTCTATATTGGAAGAGGTGAGGGGTCTTCAACCTTTTATGTCTGCCACTAATGAGAAGCTCAAGCAGATCGAGGACAGATGGGTCGTTATGGAAAGTAAAGTCCTTACCTTAGAACAACGAGTCAGTGATATACAGGATGCTTCTTCTAAAATTCCCCAACTGGAAAAGGAGATCCACATGCTCAAGCTCCACACTGAGGACCTTGAAAATCGTAATAGACGCAACAACCTACGCTTGTATGGTATTCCAGAAAATATTGAGGGGTCTGACGTGGTGTTGTTTGTTCGCAAATTTCTATATGAGCTTCTAGACCTCCAACCAACGTCCCATCCTTTGAATATCCAACGAGCTCATCGCCTTGGGCGCCTTTCTTCCAATGCTTCCAAGCCTCGTGGCATTATTGTCCTATTTCTTGAATTTACTGAACTAATGACTGTGCTCAAAGCTGCCAGACTTAAACGTCGCCTTGTTTGGTCGGGCCATAATATTTTTCTTTCACAGGATCTCTCCAACGCAACTAATGCCCGTCGGAAAGAATTTTTGAATCTTCGTCCTCAACTGCGACAGCTGAATATCAAGTATGGTATTCTCCATCCCTGCTTATGTAAGATAACGCATAATGGTCATACTCGCTCCTTTGATGATCCCGAGAAACTTCGTGCTTATCTACAAACTGTTTCCTCACCTGAGATGGACACTAATGTTTGATATTTTCACGCAGACTTAACTTTGTCGTGTTGGTTGCTCACTTCCCTTCTGTCATGAATCAGCTAATGCTTTCTCTTTTCTTTTGTTTCTTCTACCTTCTTGTAGGCCTGATTTTGTTGTGGCTATGTGGATATTTTTTCCTCATAATGGCGTTCTATATGTTTCATCCTCCCCCTTGAGGTTTTGTATTTTCTTCCTTTTCCTGCCCGTTTTTGCTCTTCTGTTGCTCATTGGGGCTATTGTCCTCTTTGGCGTCTTCCCTGTCCCCGATGCCTTGGCTACTTCTTTCCTTTCAGAACTGGCTTTTCTGCCTTGATCTGTCTTCTTGTCTTTTTCTGGATGTTCTTTTCCTTTTTCTTTCCTCTCTGTCTTTCTCTCTCTTTTCCTATGATTTTCCTTTCTTCTGGGCTCTCCCCTACTTCTTTTTCCTTGGACAGTCTTTGTATTTTGTCCTATGGATTCTGTGGTTCTTCTTGTCTTGCACAGTGAGTTTGGTATATTGTAATTTCATGCATTATGTCTATTTGTTATTTTTTACTGGTGTAACTTGTTTCTCTGCTTTGTCCCCACATGTAGATGTTTTCCCTGCAGTGTTTCCACCCCATGTGTACTGCCCTTTCATTACCTTACATCATGTGTAATTTCGTGACGTGGAATGTTCGAGGTCTTGGTCACCCTGTCAAGCGTCAAAGGTATTGTCCCATTTGTCTAAAATTAATTCTCAAGTTGCTTTTCTCCAAGAGACTCATTGTACAGATGCTGAATCTTCTAAATTGAAACGTCATTGGGTGGGTCAACTGGTGTTTTCTCCTGCGGTCAATAAGAAGGGGGGGGGTTGCGATTTTGTTTCATAAGGGGTTGTCAGTTCAAATGTTATCATCTACAAATGATGACGAAGGACGCTGGGTAATGGCAAAGGTTGTGATCCAAAATGAAACTTTGATTCTATTAAACATTTATGGTCCAGTTCGACCAGATCCTAAATTTTGGAATGATATAAAAATCCTTATATCTACCATGGACTGCCCTAATATTGTCATTGCTGGTGACTTTAATCAATGGTTGGATCCATTCGCAGATAGGCTTTCCTCTCACAAGTTTCAACCTGATAAAACCCATAAATGTTTCCAATCTGCCATTGCCTCGCGTCCTCTTTATGGTGTTTGGAAGACATGTAACCCTGATACCCTTGAATATACTTTTTTTCCCAATGTTCATCATACCCGCTCTCGGTTAGATTATATTATGATTAGTAAGTCACTCCTTCCCTCAATCCAAAAGTCTGATATCGGTGCTATTTTCCTATCTGATCATGCTCTTGTCCATGCATCCTTGGATCTCACTTTAACTTCCTCCAAATTCAGTCGATGGAAATTCAATACGTTTCTGTTGTCTGATGCTACTTTTGTTAAAGAGGCTACGGCATATATTAATGAGTTCTTTCTCCTTAACAACCCTGCTGATACCTCTATTCCTAATAACTGGGACGCTTTTAAAGCTGCTTTCCGAGCTTTTACTATTTCTTATGTTGCAAAAAAGAAGAAATTTAATAGACTCAAATACGACGATCAACTCAACCTCATTAAATCCCTTGAACACTCGTATTTTTCCTCCAAATCCAAGAATGCCCTTCAGGATCTAATCAAAGCTAAGTCGGAATTAAATAAAATTGCTACGATTGAAGCCTGTAACACCCTATTGAAAATTAAATCCAAATACCATGGTGGCCAAAACAAAGCAGGTAAAATGCTGGCAACTTATCTCAAAATTAAATCTGAACGTAAAACGATTGGTCCTATTTTTAATGATCATACTAATAAGTTGGTTCACTCAGATGAGGATATTGCGGAAGTATTTCATAATTATTATCATACCCTTTATACTGATGACACTTACCCATCGGACTCTAATTTATTGTCTTTTTTTGAGGGTCTCCCACCTCCCCCTTCACTCCCAGATGAATTTGCCCAACTTGAGAAAGATATTTCTCTTCAAGAAATTCTCAAAGCCATCTCTTCCCATAAAAAATCTAAAGCACCGGGCCCTGATGGACTGCCTATAGAATTTTACTCTGCATTTCATAACATATTTGTGCCCCAATTGCATCAACTTTTTAATTCTTTTATCTCATCTGTCAAAGCCTCTGGCTCCTTCCTGGAAGCCCCTATTATCATAATTCCTAAACCTGACAAAGATGACTCCCAATGTAAAAATTTCCGTCCTATCTCCTTAATTAATTATGATTGTAAAATATTTGCTAAAATTCTTGCTTCTCGCCTAGATGTCCTAATCCCTCTTTTGATTAAAACTGATCAGGTTGGCTTTGTAAAAGGCAGATTGGCCTCTGATAATGCCCGTATGTTCGCTAATGTTATTTCCCATAGTAAATCTTTTAAATCTCCCTTGGCAGCCCTATCCTTGGACGCTGAGAAGGCCTTTGATCGGATCAACTGGCAATTTATGTTTCGATCTTTGCAATGGTTTGGTTTTGGTCCCTTTTTTATTTCCTTAGTTAAACTCTTTTATTCCTCCCCTCGTGCTAGCATTTTTGTCAACAATCAATTCTCTAAACTTTTTTCTTTGAGTAGAGGCACGAGACAGGGCTGTCCTCTTTCCCCATTATTATTTATCCTATGTCTTGAACCGTTTTTGGAACGTATCCGGACTAACCCAAATATCCATGGTTTTAAATTGGCATCTTTGGAAACAAAAATATCTGCTTATGCGGATGATATTCTTGTTTAAATGGCTGACCCCGTTTCATCTTTACCCCACTTCATGGATGCAGTTCTTCTATACTCTTCCATCTCTGGTTATAAACCTAATCTCTCCAAAACAGAAGTCCTTCCTCTCAACTCCATTTGTTATCAATACATGTTTCAATCCACTGACTTTGCTTGGTGCCCCTCCAAAATAAAATACCTTGGCATTTGGTTTTCCTTATCTCTCGCTGACTCCATTAAATTTACTTTTGATTCCCTCGTTACCAAGATCCAGTCCCTTCTTCAACATTGGTCTCCCTTATTTTTGTCCTGGTGGGGTAGACTGGATACTATTAAAATGATGATTACACCTCATATCCTATATACTGTTTCTATGCTCCCCATAAAAATTCAGTGCTCATACTTTGCTCGTTTGAATTCTATATGTACCAAATTCTTATGGAATACTAAACACCCCCGCATTGCTTTACAAACTCTCCTCCGTCCTAAAAATGAAGGTGGTGTACGATTTCCCAACTTTAAATTATATCACTCAGCTTTTGTTATAAAACAATCCTTCACTTTAGCATATGATTTTTTGTCTTCGCCTGTACCTAGATGGGTGATGTTTGAACGCTCCTTGTTGAAAGATTTTTCGTTTCAACATGCTGTTTTCATGTCTAATTGTTCCTTTTTGTCCAAACACCCAGTTCTAAAGTACTCGAAGTCACTGCTGCTTGACGCTTTTACCAAAGACCTGTCTCCCCTCCAATGTTTTTTATCGTCCACTGTGTGGTATAATAAATTCCTAAAATATAAGGGCAAGTCTTTCTACTACAAATACTGGAAAGAAAAGGGGGTCCTTTTTGTTCACCAATTCCTTTCTAATAACTCTATTTTATCGTTCCAGGAGTTGCAAACTCTATCAATTACCTATTTCATGTTTACAGGAGTATACCATCGTCACTGATGCTATTCGCTCTCACTTAACTTCCATTTCTCCACCCGATGTTTTACCCCCCTTTTCTCCCACGTCCCCACTCTACCCTTTGTTCACTTTACAACAACCAAAAGCTGCCCTTGTATATAGATTACTGGTTTCTAGTGTTCTAGTTTGTCCTAAAACTTATGTTGAGACTGCCTGGGAAGCTGATTTGAATATTTTGTTACCAGTTGATGTTTGGGACCGTTTATGGTCCAAATTACATAAGGTTTCTATTGCTGCACGCATCACTCAATCACTTTTTTTTATTTATCATAGAGCTATTTTTACACCTGTAAGTATTTCCAAGTTTGCCCCTGCCTCTTCCTCTACATGCTGGTCTTGTTCTTCTGAACCAGGTACACTCAAGCATCAACTGTTTGATTGCCCTTTTGTCTTCTCATTTTGGAAATCTATCTGGGAAATATGCATGCGCATGTTTAAATGTTCTGCACCATTCTCGTTACCAAATGTATTTTTAGGTTCTTTATCAAATGATATTGATATGATCTCTTCTACTGCTCGATAACTTGATTTGTTCATTGCTATTGCATTTAAAGTGATTCTCTCTTGCTGGAAAGATAATTCTAAAATCTCTGTTATAACTTGGTGGAATTTCATTTGCGATGAACATAGAATTTCTGTTGCTTCTTCTTCTTCTGTTCCTCTAAAAATTAAATCCGATCTCCTATGGCTCCCCTTTGTTTCTTACCTCTCTTCTACCAATTCCATGTGAGTTCCTATCCTGTTCTTTTCCTTGCATTTTCCCAACTTTCTTCTAACCTCTTTTTCTTCCCCTCCTCCTTTCTTCTCTGTCTTTCTCCTTTTTTCTCTTTTCTCTCTTCTTCTTTTCTTTACTTTCCTTTCTTCTTCTCATTGATGTTTCTGGAATTTTTCTTTTTTTTTTTTTATTAACTTTAGTGCCTTCTGTTTTCAATTCTTATAATCGCTTTCATTATTGTATGGCATTGTTTGCATTTTTGCTAAAACTTAATAAAAATTTCTTAAACCTAAAAAAAAACCAAAAAAAATACTTTTATTGAAAAGGCCCGTCTCTCTATTTCCTCGGCACCTCTGATGAAACGAAGCATGCACGATTGACTGAGTAAAATATCTATCTATTGTTTCCACGGCTCTGAAGATAAGTTTTATCTTGGGGAAACAAAGTTGTCATGTTTATGCGGTTGTCAGAAACTAATCCCTTCTTGTTTATTCGAGAAAGGTTCTCGTGACCTCTGAGCTAGCTGGCACTCACAATTAAGTCTAATATATTCGATAGAGACCAGGTCGACCTAAGTCCTACATTACATCTATAGGATATATTATTCCAATGCGCAGAGCCTATTGGGAATATAGGAGCTACACTACAGTCTGGTCCCAGTTTTTAATCAAAACATAGAGGGTTAATGTGTCTCCTGCTAAGCACATCATGTAACATGCAGATGACAGATTTATTTTTATTTTCTGTAGATAGGTAAGTGGGTTGCTGCTTTTAACACAGAGATCCCTTTGTTACTTGCAGTTCATACATTGTATAACACAGTGAGCTATGAAGGACATGTGACCTCTACACCTTGTAACACTCGCTGTCTTATATAACACCTCCAGTATATTGATTTACACACTTATTAGATTTATTATGAATGTACAATATGTACATGTAATGTAAAGCACCTTGACACCCTGTAATGGGGCTATAAAGAAACAAAGCAAAATAGTGGCATTTAAATTGTTATTTGTGTAAATACTGGGACAGACCAACACATATGATTTACGTACAGTGCATGCATACCTCTTATATACAGGAACTGACCAAAGCCAGAACCATGGCTCTCTTAAGCACTTGTGAAGTAATAACAAGCTGGATCTCTTTCTTTCCCCTCCTCTGGATTTGCGTCCAGGTGTTAGACTACAGATAGGGCTCAGCCAGGATATTTTGAACAAAAGGAGATCAGATAACCCCTTGTCCTGGGCCCAGCTGGAATGTACAATAACAAAGGCCACTTACGTCCCTGTACGTTGCTGCTCAGAAGAAAACAGACAACATGCAGGTACTGCTGAATGTGTCCTGGTGTCTGTAAATTAAACTCAGACGAGTTCAGCATATTTCAGTGGGCCCAACTTATTGGTAGTATGGACGGCGCCCAAGCCTGTGAAAATAGTAGGTGGATGCCATCTACCCAAGTGTACCACTGACTTGATCCCTGCCTCCTGGGTAGCACTGTAGGTGAGTTTGGAGCACTGGTGGAGGACACGTCGGCCTTTGTGCTAAGTAGAGGCACTGTTAGACACTTGACCACTAGGAAGCTCTGCCCTAAATTCACCATATTGTGCTTGGTGCAAAGCTTTGATGCTGTCTGGCCTAACGACTCTCTCTAAGACCTACCTTAACTTCTCAGGGTTAGATACTCTCTGACAGCAGAGTGCTCTCAAACTTCTCTTTCGCTCCCTCCCTAAACTTGATGCTGGATTAGATTAGTGGCTGGTACTGGACTGAACTTTGGAAACTGCTGCTGGCTTGATATTTATTTCTTCTTACCCATTGATCCAGCGGAAATTTCTTGAATATTTACAAAACTGTGATTTATTTAATCAAAATCCTAATCCACCTCTTTATTGTGCTCATTAGTGGTAGTGAACATTTTACGAGATAAAGGGAGACACTACGAGTTTAACAAGTCTATGTTTCTCATTGGTACAAGTAAGGGTACTGTGTCTAGTTCTCTTAACTAGCCTGGCAGCATACTGCACTACAATCACTTTTTGGAGTCCAGAAGGATCAGTTGATTGATGAAGTTAGGTAACTGGGGCACAGAAAAACAAACATTTACTAAAAATCGCTCACACCACACAATGGGAACTTTAACTCAAAAGCCTCACCCCAGACGTTTTACCTTCCTACACTTGCTCCGATACAATTCTACTCGCTATTCCATATATTTATTGTTCAAAAACAAAAAAAGGAGGGAGAGAGAAAAGCATTTTCCTATTATTCGGATTACAGTTCTGTATATTAGGCCAGGCGAATTTTGAAGTGGTCGACGAAAAGGCACTTTATTCAAAACACAGCTGCACAGAAGTGTTTGTGTTTATGTTCCGTCGGAAACGGCATCACGTCCTAGATAAATAACAGCGGGTTGACCAAGTTAATGAAGCAGCTGAATTGTTGAGGAAATAAACACATACGCATGCACACAGGCAAAACGTTTCCCGAAGCCTCAAATCACGTTCATCTCCAGGCCTATTCCATATTATTCCAGTGTTTACCCAGAATATGGTTTCCTTGTTTATACATTTGGGTCTGCTAATAGACTCCAAATTATTCTGTGTGAGGACTATTGATTCTGCCATACAAGATTAGCCTCCTGGCAGGAGACTGCGATAGGAATGGAGATGGTGCGTGCGATTGCCTCCTCCCCTTACCCATCCCCTCCCCTCACCCATCCCCTCCCCTCCTTCGCCGCAGGCTGCCGGCTCAGGTTCGGAATATTTGCCGTTATATGAGGAATGGGCTCTGGGTGAAGTACCGCTGCTCAGGCCTCAACGAATTCGGCCTTTTGGGGCATGCAGAGTTTTTTTTAGGATTCTAGTATATTTCGCTGTCTATAATGCGAAAGTAAAATGTGTAGTTCGGCAATTGCTTCTAGGTTTCCCATGTCCAAGCTGCTCCAGTTCATTTTTGTCATACAATTATGGGACTTGCAGTCTTTGCTTGATAACGGAATAAACAAGAATAAATCTCCCAGAATTCAAAGAAAGAACTTGGACTAGTCATGATTGGACCTGGAAAACTTGGCTGGTCTTTACTTCTTCGGTTCATTAGGCATAAATTGAAAGGGTACATTCTGACAGCTATATTCCTACTGAGCTGATTCTAGTCATTGACTCGTCATTGACATTTTCTCCATGGAGAAAGTGGCATATGGGTTGCACATATGTAATAGCAGTTGTCAGGACCACCAACCTCCTCTCCCACTCTTGTGTGCCCCAGGCATATAAATTAGGCCTTATAATGTTACTGTGCACTCATATGTAAAGTCAGTGTGATTTACTGTTTTGTCTGTACAAGGGGAGAGGCATTGGCGGTTGACCTCGAATCTGGGGAACTGGGTTCGAGTCTCGGCAATGACGCTGAACATCCTGTAATTCTGGGAAAATCACTTAATCTCCCTGTTCCTAAAAAAATGAATGTGTCCTTTTTAGACCTGGCATATCTTGGTGTGATTACCCCTGACTTTTTGCCTCTATCTCCTTTGTTTTTAGATGCTTTGGGTTCTTTGCCACTGCTGATCAGTGTCAAAGTACAAGTGTTCCCTGTGTAAAGTGTAATGGTAATATGTTGGCCATGATTGCATGATTGGTATGTTTGCCTTACTAGTAAAGTCTCTAGTGATGTGCACTGTGTGTGCCAGGGCTAGGAATGCAAAGGCGCGTGGAGAAGGGAACTCAGGTGTACAGTGTAAGTTTGCTAAGTTAGAATGTTGTCCTGACAAGTGCAACCACTTGTCAGGCTTAACTTTCCCTTTTTCATACACATTGGGCACCCCTGTGGTAGGGTCCCGGGTAACCCCTGGGCAGGGCGCAGTGTAAGTAAAAGGCAGGACATATACTAAGGTGTGTGTTATGTCCTGACAGTGAAAAACACTCCATTTCGTTTTTGACTCCTTAAAGGCAATCCTGCCATAGGACAGAATGGGGGAGTGTGCTGGGTGCTGTGTTTATTAGCCTAGTCGCTGCACGCTTCTCTCCGATGTGGTGCAGTGCGACAGTTCCAGCAGCGATACACTCCTCCGGAGTTACGACGGCAGGCACAGCGACGGCGACATGCTTCTTCTCGTTGAGTCGCGCTTCCAGCTCCTTGCGACACGCAGTTTCTCAGAAGGCCCAAAACAGCAGCAGGCACTTCCAAACGATCTCTGGGGAGCTGGGGGGTAAAGTCTGTTGTCTCTGAGACTTCATCAGGAGGCAAGCTCTTTTCCAAGCCCTTGGAGATCCTTCACAAGTTGAAAGCAAAGTACACAAAGTTCCTTTCTCCTTCCTATGGCAGTAAGGCAACCACTGCAGGCCAATCCCCCAAGCAGCACTTCAGCTTGGGAATAGGTTCTCCTCAGTTTCTTCTGGTTCCTCTCCTCAGTAAAGGTTTCTTCGTGTAGTCCAAAGTGATCTAATTTCATGGGATCAGGCCAGGGTCCCAATATTTATACCCCAAAATCATTTGTTCTCGGAGGGGAGAGGGGCCTTTGCCCAGTCCAAAGCAGTTCTGAAGCTCTCTACTTACCAGACTTCTCCTTTCCTTTCACAGTGCAGGGCAGGCACATCAGACGTTCCACAGGAGGTGGAGCGAGCTTTGTGGAAGGCAAGTAGAGTCCTGGGGCACTTTGTTTACAGGACTCCTTCTCTTCTTTCAGTGTGCAGGGCAGAGACATCAGCTGCCCCCAGGGGGTGGAGCCAGCATTGTGGAAGGCAGGCATAGCCCTATTCAAGGTTCAGGTGCAACTCCTCCCTTCCATCTAGATGCAGATCTCTCTATTAACCACTGGGTGACTCAGCCTGTCTCTTGGAATTCCCCATCCCTGTCACTCACAAAACCAGACATAAGAATACACAACCTAGCAGAGGCAGGTTAGAATGGTTAGACAAGCAAATTCCTTCTTTCTAAAAGTGGTATTTGCAAACAAAGAATATTAAAATAAACTTTACTAAAATATGTATTTTATTCTGAGTTCAGGCATACTAAACTCGAATTTCTACCATGTTCTCCGAGACAGTTAGGATTATAAAATGTAATGACTCTAACAGCCCATTCTGGCCTATGGAGAACAGGTAGCCTTGCAATAGGGAAAAACTTAAATGGCTGTAATTCACTATTAGGACATGCCACACACATCAGGGCTTGTCCTACCTTATTCTTACAATGCACCCTGCCCTTAGGCCTGCCATAGGGGTGACTGATATGAAGAAAAGGGAAGGTTTAGGGACTGGGAAGTGGGTGCACTTGCCCAGTCAGCATGACAGTACCAGACTGCAAGCAGGCTCTGCAATGGCAGACCTTAGATACATTTTACAAGGCTGCTTCTGTGGGTGGCACAACCAGTGCTTCAGGCCCACCAGCAACATTTGGATTTGCACGCCCTGGGCACACTCAGTGCACTGGACTAGGGCCTGACAAGTAAACCAAATAGCCAAACATGGAACAACTGAGTAATACATCAATTTACAATAGGGAGCACTTGCACTGTGGCACTGAATAGCAGTGGCACAGTGCCCAAAGCATCTAATACCAGTAAAAATACATGAGGCAACAGTAAAAATGGAAGGGAGACCCACGCCAATGGTGCCAGGTCTAATAGTCTCGGTGTCAACTGAGACCGCTGGGAGGCGGGCCAGGTCATTGGGCCCTCGAAATGAAGCAGTAGCGGCCCGGACCAGCAGCCTCGGAACAGCTGAGCCACCGGCCTGAGCTTGCCTTGCCCATTGACGGAGTTCTGGATCAAGGCCGAAGTCGTTGCAGGAGGGGAGGAGAGTGGGGTCGCGCCAGCCCAAGTAACATGGATCACCACCTGGGGTGGGTTGCGGGCCCGGAGGGACATTCTCTCGGCCTCTCACTTCTGTCAACTGCGCGAGCCTGTCGCTTCGGCTTAAGTCCAGGCCTGTGCTGGCCCAAGGAGGGCCAGTACAGGGGCCGGAGTGAGAAGCCGTACTTTTGTGTCATCATTGATCCATATTGGGGGCAACTGTTAACGGAGCACCTAAACTGTCGTATTACACTTGCATTATTGCTGCTAACAAACTATTGAACTGTCGTATGACGCCTGACCTTATTTGTGCCTGATGAACTACATGCTTAGTGCGCTATGCACTGCGTTAATTTTCCCTTGCAGGGTAAATGATTGTAACATGGCGCATTGCACTATTTCTTCATCGCACAGGGCATGAATGTAACGTGGCACATTGCATTAATTTATTTCTTCTTTGCAAAGCACATGACTGTATGCTGACGCATTGCTTTGTTTCTTTCTTGCACAGGGCATGCTGGTAGTGATACGCTTTGCATTATTCCTTCTATTGCAAAGTACATGACTGTGGCGCTACGTATAGCATTATTTCTCTATTGCCCTGTACAGGAGTATATCATTACAGTATTTCTTTTCTTTTGCAACATGTGTGATTCTAGCAATACGACCTGCCTAACCTTTTGGAAATGATTAGAAGTAAGCTTAACTGTTGGTTAGAAGCGGTGGTTGGGATTAGAAACTACCAATCCACCGGAAGAAATACTACCTATTATTATATGTTGGTTTTGTATCATGTGGTAATATCGTATATCTTCTTATTTAAAGATTATAAACAGTTTATAAAAACTTGTGTGGAGTCTATTTGTGGTAACATCATGGGGTTGTTGTGAGTGTGGTTACACATACTGTACACTCGTGCCTTGGAGATAAGCCTGGCTGCTCATGCCAAGCTACTAAGGGGGTGAGTAGGGCTATCTCAGACGGTGTCCTTACATAGCCTACCGTTAAAACGAGGGGTCCAGATCTCGCACCTGGCAACAGCAGTGTGGGACAGGGACTCCCGCCTCCAGCAGTTGATGACGGCGGTAAGGGATAAGGACCCCCACTTCCAACAGTCTTCGTGTAATACAACTAGTGCTATGTAAAGTGCTCGGATACCCGATTCGGGTCAAGTTTCCGCTATATAAAACTCAGTAAAAAAAAGAAATTATGGGGCATGAGATAGGCACAGGATTTATTTATTTTCTTCAGGGAGTGAACGTGTGTGGAGCACCCTCCCCGTTTTCACTTTTTGCCCCATCTACAAGCCAATGTCAAGGAATGGAGAATGCTGCCATTCTCAACCTAGCGGTGGGGGGCAATTCCCCGCTCGCTGTGCCTGTATCTGGTAGGAGCGGGGCAGTCACCATGAAAACAACACCCTACCCGCACAAAGCAGACAGGGGAGAACAGAGCTGCCGGCTCATGCAGCAGCAGGTCAGAAGTCGGCGGGGTAGATACGGGTGTGCTCCCTGGACTGCACCCATAGTTGCAAGCACATGGGGTGCCTGGGTAGGATGATCATCTCCCAAAAACGAAAAAAAATACAAAGGATGCCCGCAGCACAAGGCCACATGTGAAACATTAAAGCCTCTCTCTCAACACAGTGGCAGAGCAGCGCCTAATATATTCACTGATCTTCCATCTGGAGTGCCCCATAATGCCCTGGAAGGTGTTGTTTGTAGGTGTTTTCCTCCTCCTGTGGTGGCCCCATGGTGGCATGGGAACCACCAACCTGAAAATGAAAGCATGTGGGGCTGCAGGACTGCAGCAGCTCCCACCAAGAAATTTTAAAAAGTACCAACCTTCCATTTGCGAGGTCCAAAAAACCATGAATCTTTGATATTTATTTTTCAAAGCATTCCAAAGTGGAAAGCACTTGCTCCACAGCTGGGAGTGCAGCATTTTCTAGGGACCTTTTTATGGCTGCATTTTAAGTATCCTGACAGTGTTTAAGAAAGGTACATGCTGTGTAGGACCCTCTTGGGGCTGGATCAATGGTTGCATTTTATGTGATCAGAAAATGGTGTTCTCTAGATGTTGTCTAAATGGTTGCATTCTATATAACCTGAAAGTATGTAAAAAACACAAATACATATTATGTTCATTTTTAAATGCTGTATCGATTTAATAATGACAGTGATTACTGATCAATGTTGATATGTTTATTTAATATAGAATTACAACATTTGCACATGATTATTATTGATGATTGCATTTACACACAAAAGTACAGGTGGTTTGTGGATTGTGAACCTTTGACCAAGCCAGTAGACTTACCTTATATGGCTGAATGACCTTTTAGGGGGGGTCCAATGTAACTACACAATGTCATCTATGGTATTTTCCACCTGCATAAAGTATATCTTTTTAAATGAATGGACAGCACTTAGCAGTGTGTGTGTGTAATAAATGTACTTTTCCTTTTTCTAAAGAAATAGCACTAATTGAAAAATAATTTATTGAATGTTATTATTGCGTATCAGCTAAAGGTAATTACTAGCCCACACCACTTTCCCTCAGTAGGCCAAGGCTTTGCTTCACTACCCTGAAAGAGTTAAGCGCTACAATGGGGTGCTTGGTTCCTAGTAAGGGAACATTATGTACCTATTGGTTGTGCAGGCCTCACACCCTGCATAACAGGAATAACCCAATTTCCTACATTGGTGCTCAGCTCTGTGATAATAATATGCAGTTTCTGAACGCATTGATAACATTTAATATGTTCAGTTTTGCCACACATTACCTATGAATTAATGTGCAAATATCAGAGTGCAAGGCTCTGATAGGGCTTCAAATCTTTGGTTTGGTGAACTGTATGCATCCAATCTTGAACCCGAAGGGTTTGTAGTGCAATCTAGGTTCCCTGTAGGGATAGGTGACCACATGGTTGAGTTAGGTGGGTGCTCCTAGCGTTGGAATCCCTGTTGGAGGTCTTAGTGATATCAGGCAACTGGAAAATATTGTGTCTGGTCCGAATCCATTGCCACTTTTTAACGAGGACTAGGTAAGACTACTCACACTGGAGGCATCATTTGTTGCAATTTTGTTCCGCCCATTCAGTACTCCCGGATATTTTAGCATTTTGGATCACCTGGACATTTTACTGAGGGTGAGTCTCACCACAAGTGTCTAAACCCACTGTAATCACATGGCAAATGGACTGCGTTAATTTACCGTCAGTATTCGCCTTTTAAGGGAAGGGCACTATGATGCAGCTAGGGTAAGAGGCACCTCACTGGTTCCACATGAGCATGTGTGCAGACATGTGTGCACATATGTGAGGGCTGTGCGCGTGAGCCTGCTATTGTATTCAGCCCAGTAACTGTGCATAGGTAGCCTGGCGTAGGGGGGTCTCTGCATGATTAGATATTGCCCTGGGGTAGGCCTTATATTAATAGTGTATCCTCATAGGGAAAGTCAGTGCGATTTACTATTTTGTCTGCTGTGACACCTTATTACACATAGGGGAAAAACTGCCATAGATTGAAGTTCCGCTTCCCCTCGGCCTACAAAGTCCAGTGACATATCAAAATCGCATCAAACTTGTGCGAGAATATCAAATCTGGAAGTTCCAAAAGGATATGTGTAAAACTTTTGGGCCATCCAGGATTGTCATATTTCTGTGGCTGAGCTCAAGATCAGAGCCCAGGGCTTTTGTCACTCTGCTGTGCTAAGTTAATGACATTTCTCTCCATCAGCAGGAACAAAAGCCACTCCACACCAAAAGAGTAATTAACAATGCTTCCCTCAGTACCTGAGAAAAATCTGCATCTGTTAATTACCTGTCATACTGCACCATGGCTGGGGACAGCCCATGCCCACTGAACAAAGGAGGAAGCCCAGGCAACTAGAGCGAACACAGAAGGGGGCTGCTCTTTGAGCTTTTGGTGGGAAAGGCCCTGGCAGTGATGTCAGTAAGGGGCAGAACTGAGACCCCAGGAGCAGTGACCAGTGACTTCTGAATTACAATATCTTGAACTGTTTCAGCATACTGTGTAGGAGGGATGGGATGGGTGGAGATATGATGTGGCTCCCAGGTTGGCTAGGGGTGCCTGGCTTCTAAAACCATGCAGCTCCCTTTAAAAACTCTTGAAGAGATGCTCCCGGGGTGCTTCGGGGACCTGTAGGTCAGGGCATGATTTATGTATTTATTTTCTTCAGGGAGGGGGTTTGCATGACTCCCTATCTCTGTTCAACTTTTTGCCCTCAGGGGTCTCTATATCCATGGGGCTGTCACCATGGGAGCACAGCTATGGAGGGCCCATCCCGCACTCCCCGTGCCCATGCCTTAGGGTGGCCAGGAAAACAAACCCTTACACCCTCCCCGCATGGAGCTGGCAGGGAAGAACAGAGCTGGCAGGGCAGATAGGGGTGGGCTTCCTGAGCTGAGAACTGAAGTTGGGAGCATGTGGGGTGTCCGGGTGGGATCGGGCACCCCAAAAGCAGACCAAAAAAAATACGAAGGAGGTGTGCTGCTTGAGGCCGTGCATGAAAAATGAAAGCAGCTCTCCCCGACATAGTAGACGATCCACTCATGAGATACTCACTGCTCCTCCAGCTGGAACACCTTATAATGCCCCAGGATGGACTGTTTTTAAAAGCTTTTCTCCTCTTGTGGTGGTCTCAGGATGCAGGGGCCCCACCAACATTGAAAATAATGCAGGGGGGGCTGCGGGAGTGCACCAGCTCCCCCCAAAATGAAAATGTTTTTAGA
Source organism: Lissotriton helveticus (assembly GCF_964261635.1). Classification (NCBI taxonomy): domain Eukaryota; kingdom Metazoa; phylum Chordata; class Amphibia; order Caudata; family Salamandridae; genus Lissotriton; species Lissotriton helveticus. The sequence continues at coordinate 612,342,681 of NC_136061.1, read as the reverse complement.
AGTACTTACCCTACTCTTGTGGTACACTCACCTGACCTGATGTGCCCCTAACAGAGAAATGGGACGTGTGTGTGGGGGAGATGGATGAGGCAGATTGGCGGGATGCATGTATGGCTCCCCGGGTCCTGGCAATATTGGCAAAACTCCAATTGGTACAGTTCAAATATTTCTACCAAGCTTAACTCATAACTTTACGATAATGGAAAGCTGGGATCCGGGACAGCCCAGCATTTCCCCGGTGCTGAGACCCAAATGGAGATTTATTTCATATGATTTGGACTTGTCCAGTCAAACACACATACTGGGCTGCTGTGGTTCACACTGTTTTCTAGGTGGTGGGGTCATATATTGAGATATACCCTAGACTTGCATTTCTCTGTATATTGGATGATATGGGAGGGCCAATTGGGAATAGGATGTTGGTGAGGCTGGGTACCGTAGAGGCTAAACAAGATATTTCTAGACTGTGGAATTCTCCCATGGCCCGCACTAGGCCGGTTGGACTGAAGTGGCAAAATGGAATAAACAATATGCATTGCAAGGGGCAGCCCACATAAGTTTGAAACTATATGGCGTACAGAGCTACAGTTGGACCTGACCATATCAGAACACTAGTACGCAATGGGAGTTAGGGCGATAGTGGGGTGGGAACTGGATGACACTGTGTACGCGGAATATGTTATTGTACGAGCAACTGTATTTGATACTGCTGATTGTTCTAACAATAAAAATTGTATATATGAAAAACTATTGGCCCTGGGTTGCGGGGTCCAAAAAACCATGACCTTCGGGATTTTCACTTAATGTTTTGAAGTAATCCCAAGGCTGGAGCTTTCGCTCTACAGCTGGGAGTGCAGCACCCTCCAGGAGCTTGTTTTATGGGTGCATTTAATGTGGCCTGTAGGTGTTTAAGAAAGGTTCATGGTGTGTAGCCCCCTATAGTGACTGAATATATGGTTGCATTTATGTGATTAGAAAGTGTCGCTCTCTAGGGGTTGTTTGTAAGGCTGCATTCTACATAACATGAAATTATATTAGAAAACACAAAGACACTCTACTGTCATTTTTAAATGTTTTATTAATATCAGGTTGACAGTGGTGACTGATCAAGGTTGCTATGTTTTATTATTATTAATAATTGAATATACACATGGTTATTATTGATGGTTGCATTTACATACAAAATTACGTCTTTAACATGTGGTTTGTTGATCTTGAAACTTTGACCTAGCCAATAGACTCTGCATGACCCTTTAGGGTGTCAAAGGTGATTACACAATGTCATCTGTGGTATTTTCCATCTGCCTAATGTATATAATTGTAAATCAATGCACACTATTTACTAGTGTGTGTATGTGTATTACATTTACTTTTCATTTTTCTAAAGAAAAAGTACTGACTGGACAATCAATTATAGAGTGTTATTACTGGGTGCTAGCAAATGGAGATTGCTAGCCCACACCACCTTCCCTTAATAGGCGTTGGACTGCTCTGCTTCTCTACCCTGAGATTCAAGGGCTACAAAGTGGTGCTTGGCTCCAGTAAAGGAAAATTGTGGACCTATTACTTGCACATGCCTTACATCCTGCACAACTAGTAATCCAATTTCGTACATCCTTCACTGGTAGATTAAGTTTCCTTCACTGAACCCCAATCTATCGAGCTGACATCCATCATCACAATCGGATAAACTGTCCCAAATAAACCACCATTGAAATGTATCCCTGATATCCATTGTGAATGGAATCATATACTCTAGGCTTTGATAAGACAGAGACCAATATTTGTGCTTATGGGCGGGTGTAACTCGCATATTTTGCTGTAGTGTAATTGCAGCAAAATTATGCAAGCTTGTGTATTTTCTTAGCGTAAAATGAACCCATGCGTCAAAAATTGACCCAGGGATGCATTTTGTACAATGAAAATAGCACTAAATGCAATAGAACAAGAACAGCTGCAGCCAGCAGCCACTCATGCTTGCTAAATTCATTGTTCCTATGCTCCTGTGGTAGGATTTGTGTGGTAAACTATTCTTACATGAACTGGCGTAATTGCATAATCTTCAAATTATTTGCATGAATAGAGTAATACGAAATTACTCCACTTGCTCCAGAGTAATTGCAATTTGGCACAGGCCTATGGCAAATGCCAATGCAGTAGTCTGGACAGTAAAACACATGCCGCCATATGTCCCTAAACCTCCAATCATTTGAGGGCTGATGCATGATCTTGTAAATGATTTGCTCTTTCACTTAGTAGGAAGACTTTCCCCATCGAGGTATTTTGAGCCTTGGCCCAATGAAGACCAAATCCAACCAGATTTAACTGACTCTTGGACTGTATGCAACACTCCTCATGGGTCTCGGGAAGGGAAGACCAATCAGGATCAAACATTACTGCAGTGAGCGGCAAGCGGAAAACAAAGGTGGGGAATGAGGGGGATGGACAGATGGGGTTGGGGGGAGGGACAGGGAAAAGAATTACTAAAAACACCTGTACCGTACCTTTCTCTGCTGCTGCCTCTGACGCCCGCCTAGGTGCTCTCCCAGCAGTCTCTGGGAAAGTAGGCTCCCTACCCAATCCAGATGTTGATCTCATGCTATGAGAGCAGCACAAGGACTGGTCTGAGTGGCCTGGTCTGCTGCTCAGACAGTCCATGGGAGCCTGCAGCTTTTCTCCAACCCATCTTTGAACACAGCTGGGATGGAGAAATAGAAATACGCATGTCTGTTTGGCCGGCCTAAGACAGCCTTACAACTTTCATGCACACTTCTATGTGCCCACTATTTCTCCTGGCACCACCCTACCCTTCATGCTTGCCTAAACCAATCACAGAAAAATAGAATTATATTGTTTTATTATCATTTTATTTTACTGTCACTGACTCTGATGAGTGGAGCGATGCTCCTTCGCCATTACGGAGGAGCCGCCCCTGCATTTCTGAATAAGACATTTTCGGTCCTATTCCCAGACATTGCGCAATGGAAGTTTTCTGCTGCAAGACCTGCAAGAGATATCTTGTAGCCAATTGCGGCTCCTCCGCTAATATGGAGGAGCATTGCCCCACTGTAAATTCAGCAGTGCACAAAAGAAAATTAATATGATAATAACATAAGGTTATTATCATTTTATTTTTCTTTGTAGAGCACTGATACAGGTAGGGGCGGGTCTGTGCTCTGTGACGCCAAACAGAGTGAGGAGTGGAAACCGTCATGCGCATTTGGCATGTTCTCCACTGGACTGTTTTGCACAGCCCAGTGGAGAACATGCCCAGCCTCCCCAAGCACAGCCTGAACATCCAAACAGAATGCTTAGACCAATCAAGACGCTGCTCTTGCAGCATAGTGATTTGCTGGGAGAGCCAAGAAGCCTGGGTGCTGGTAGATCACGAGGAAGAGGATGTAGGAGAGACGTGTGGTAGTGCGGCGGCAGAGGAAAAGGTAAGTTACTTTTTTATTATCATTTTGCTTTGTCTTCCAACCCCGCTCCGCCACCCTTGTCTCGAGGCGGCCTCCACTGCTTGTAGCAGGATATTTGTGGTCAGCTTGTCCCAGGCAATGGTGTAGAAATTCACTATTCGGACTCAATGGAACTCAGACAGATAAACACTTCTCACAGAAACCAAAAGATTTGTGGCTTTCTAATTAATTCAAATGACTGCTTCTTGACTCTTGAAATGAGAGAAAGAACTTAGCAACCAAAAGTACATTTTCATGTTGTTGTGAGTAACTTAAACTGAAACATACATTCACTAAGGTTAAATGATCGCGGACACAACACTATATATATCTGAATAATGCAGTGCAAATTAATATATATGCCTCAGCCACCCTTTGTTTTAATTAATTTAGGACAGGGTGGGGAACTGGTGGTTGGCAGAATCCCTCTTAGGTAGCATTCTCCTCCAAGGCCGCGCCCCCTCATCACACAGTGATATATATTTATATGTTGCGAGATTTTCTGTAGAGATTTTTGTGTACCCAGCAAATATCAGGGGATAATGATAATCATAAGATAACTCTGGTAGTTAGTTCACTTGCTGGAGAGATCTGTGCTTTGTCTAGCTACAGTTTTGACTTCAGTAACATAGAGGATGAATTGTCCTGCTGCAAAACACATAGGGGCATATTCTCAAGGACTTATGGCCGAGTTAGCGGCACTTTATCGCAGCCAAAGTTGCGATAAATTCATCGCCCCATTCACAAGCTGGTGCTAACATCAGCTAACACCAGTTTCCCTGCTATAGCAGCTGCAAAAAACATCGCCACAGATGACTCCAGCAATGATGGCTAATGATGCGCAGGGTAGGTGTTCCTGTGCAAAAATCCGTGAAAACACCACTCGCAACATCCTCAATGACAAGCCAGATCATCGATAAGATCACAAAACAGGCGATAAGGCATGTTAGCATCAGGGATTTAACACCTGCTCTTACCTGGTGGTAAGTCGGACAACAACCTGCATCAGAAAAGGGAGCCCAGCCCAGAGCCACACCTAAAGAACAACATATGCCATGGAGCCACTGATCATGCAGCTCGAACACCCAAGAGGGCCACAACAGTCACTGCCACCACCCCCAGGACCCCCCCTGGTCCCTCCCACACCCCCAGGGCCCTACCCCGAGTACCCCCCACCCCTCCCGCCCATGGATATGTTACATCAACTTTACGAAATCATGAAGAAAACAATTTGCCTGATATCGCAAAATTACAACACTTAACATACATGTGTGGTCATAAAAAGGAGAATTATACATTCTTCTTGGAATTTTCAAACAAATCGTTTTATTTAGAATAGAGAGAGAGAGAGAGGGAGAAAAAGAGAGGGAGAGAAAGAGAGAGAGAGAGAGAGAGAGAGAGAGAAATAGAGAGTGCCAACACTGCAGACCCAGGCCTGACTGTTCACCTGCTGCCACCGGTGTGTCTCCAACCATGTGCCGGTATACACTGCAGTCCACCAGGCCCCTTATCTGAAACAGAGTCCAGAGTCCTGAAAAGCAGAGTTCATACAGTTGCACACACCATCATTGCTTGTCCGCCCCTGCACACGCTGGCTGCTGCACCCCAACCCCTCCCACCACCCAGCAGTGATTGCCCTCCCCTGCGTAACCAGGCCTCACTGCTCACCTTCCGCCACCGGCGTGTCTCCAAGAGGGCCCACCACGTGCCGGTGCATGCTCCAAGCCGGGGTCCCGCAACCATGGCAGCCTCCACATCATGCAGCATCGCACACCACAAGGTCACACACTTGATTCTGGGTCATGATTTCACCATGGCAAAGATCATTTCAGTGCCCACAGCATCATCGCAGGCTGCACACCCGCTCAGCTCTTGAGGTGCCACTAACCCACGAGGCAACCCCATGTTGCAGTAGGCCCCACTGCCCGCTGGCTCAGGCCTACACTGCGGTCTAGCAGGGCTCACACAAATCCTTACCAGTCCGGACCACCAGGACGGGGCATCATTGCAGGCTGCACACCCGCTCAGCTCTTTAGGTGCCCCTACCTCAGTGCACTAAAAGTCACGTCCCGTGGTTGTGTTCCTGTGCTGGTCGCAGAGTATCTGGTGCCACCAGGTCTATGCACCGCAAGTCATGGACCATTTATGATTGAGTCTCGTGGTGCGGACGCCATCATGTTACCTCCGGCACTGGGCAATGTGATGTGGCAGGGCCCTAAGCCCTCATGCATAAATAATAACCACAAGGATACACCCAGATAGAGAGTGAAAATGGCATCCAGCACGTGCTCCCGGCCCTTTTTATTGGCAGCTTCACATGTCCTGTTACGCATGTGCTGTATGTGTGTGATGTGGGTGCAAACCAGCCGTGAGGGAGTGGCTATGGCATGCTGACAACTAGAACTGTAATCAGCAGATCAGCACAGGTAGGACCATTGTCGTCCCCCCGTGAGCTTAAGTGGAGTGGGCTGGCCTGGCGTATTCCAGTCCAGTGTAAGGGTGTGAACAATGACCCCGGGGCTCTAGGCGTGGTTCCGTCCTGGGCTGGACAAGGAAGTAACTAATGTGTGTGTCTCTGTTATAGTTTCCCCACCACCCGGACCACAATCAGCAATGTGTCACCCTGTGACCCAAGTCCCACAACATGATCAACATGGATATAAGGGGGAATCACTGACCCTACATTCATCCATACTGCCACACTTGAGGGGCGGAGACTGGGCGGTTAGCGCTCTAGTGGTTCTCCTACAGTATAAGAGAGCTGAAAAAGTACTCTGTCGGGTTAGACGCCGCTCTACTAGTCTTTTGCTTCACGGGGCTCTTTGAGTCCATCTTACTCGCTTTTAAAACATTATTGCTGCTATTTTCTAATACTTTAACTGCATTGTGAATTTGGGGGCATTTAAAAAAATATATAATAATTTCGTTTTGCAAACGCTGACACTCTCCTCATTTTGTTTACCTGTTCTGGGGGGGTCATTGTCCGCCCGCACCCCGGTCCACCGTGGTTTTTACTGTTTGTTGTGGAGGGTGCACAGGCGGTGGCAGTTGCTCGTTGGCCGGCTGGTCGATGGGCGGAGACTGGGCGGTTAGCGCTCTAATGTGCGTCCCCTTTCCCCTATTTAGCAGCATGCCTCGCGCTTCGCAAGTCCGTCTGCGCCTGTCCGTGCTATGTGTGCACCGGGGGCCGGGGATGCTGCCCCTTTTACATCTGTACCTGGGTCTTTTCCTAGGTACTCAAGGGGAGACTTATTGGATATTGGTATGCGATACCAGTCGCAGTGTACCCATATCCTGAAAGAAGACACGCTGTCCAGCAAAGTGCCCTTTTTTTGCTGTGGGTGTGGCCTTCGCTCACAGGGAATGGACGAAATTAGCCCACCCTCCAGTCGTCTGAAGCCTCTGTTTCGCATCAACAAAAGTCGCAGCAGGATTTCCTCCTAAACTCTAGGTCTCTTATTAAGAATAATGTCGCCTTTAAGTACTTTGTACTCCTACATGCCCCTGACTGGGTTTTCCTCACTGATTCCTGGGCCTCAGACTCTTTGGGTCCCGCATTGGTAGAGGCCATTCCTTTTGGGTATTCCCTCATCAGATTTGACAGAGAGGCTCACCGGGGGGAGGACTTGGTATCTTGGTCAAGGACTCTCTGACCTGTAGATCAGAATCTTTGACTTCAGCCTCTGATCCCTATCAGGCTCTGTACTTCTCCATAAATTTTACTCATACGGAGAGTTTTTCAGGCATTCTATGTTATAGGCCCCCAGGCCCCAGAGCTTTGTTCCCTTACAACTTTAGCAAGTTCTTCACTCAATTGGTGACCACCTCGACCCATATCGCGGGCCATACTCTCGATGGGTTTTTCTCAAATGACGATCGCCTACTAGTGGGCGCGTCCCTTCCCCTTTCTTGGTTCGACCACTTTGCAGTCTCCTTTTCTCTTAGGGTTATCTCCCTGGCTAACTCCGCGAGCTCTGGGTCTAAAATTACCCAAAAACAAAATTTCACTAGGAGTTCTAACAAGGCAGTCGCGACTGCCTTTGCGGACTTTCAGCAACCTGTCCCTCTTAATGTAGACACGGCAGCAGAGTGTCTCTTTAATAAAATCATGGCAGTGATGGACTCGCTTGTCCATTTAAAAAAGTGTTACTCGGCCAGAAAAACGCCTTCCGCTCAATGGTTTTCTGACCGTCTCCGTAACATGAGACAAGAGTGCAGAAGGGTGGAAAGACACTGGGAGCCATTTGGAGAAAACTTACCGGCCTGACATTTTGGGACCCGTTTTTTACCCGGGACTGCTACGCTGTTATGCCGCCAACTTGAGTCGCGCTGTGAGCGCCTGCTGCCTGGGTTGTTGCTCCCCCCGCCGCCGCTGTCAGTCCATCGAGCGGCCGCTGAGCGGGGGGACCACCACCCCCAGAATCCCCGGCTTGTTTCCCGCCCCCACACACGCCTACTTCCGCGCCCAGAGGCGCTAAATACAATGAGGCTTCCTTTGTGGAGCGGGAGTAATTTGGAGAAAACTTACCGGCCTGACATTTTGGGACCCGTTTTTTACCCGGGACTGCTACGCTGTTACGCTGCCAACTGGAGTCACGCTGTGAGCGCCTGTTGCCTGGGTTGTTGCTTCCCCCGCCGCCGCTGTCAGTACATCGAGCGGCCGCTGAGCGGGGGGACCACAACCCCCAGAATCCCCGGCTTGTTTCTTGCCCCCACACACGCCTACTTCCGCGCCCGGAGGCGCTAAATACAATGAGGCTTCCTCCGCGTGGCGGGACGCGCGCGGGCGGCGCCGTGCCAAGCCCGGGCAAAGGGCAGGCCCTCTTAGGCCCTCAGAGGCCAGAGGAGGCTGGGCTGGGCCCACCTCATTTCGATCCAGGGACCACTTTACACTGACTCTCCCAATAGTGAGTTGCGAGACATTTTTGGGGGACATCGATATTGTTTGTTGCATGCTGTATTGCATTCTAAATAGATATTTGATTGTCAGCAAGAGTTATTTGTTATGGCTAAATCTAACCTTAGAGCTTGTACCGTGGTTGGGAGAGTGGGGACCCTTGATGCCTTTTTGAGACGAGCAGAATCTGCTGTGGCAAAGGAAATCGAGTTAGTTGAGAGGAGATTTTCCTTGGAACCACTCCGGCAAACAGTTTTTCCGTCATCTAATGCGGACACACCCACTACTATTGTTCCCCCACTAGACTGTTTGCATTCTCATAATGCAACTAATGGGTCAGTACTAGTTGAGGGGTTGTCCATTTCTTCCATCCCCTCTCCTGTAACTAATCTAGTTCCTTCGCCCACGGTTATAAATACCAGGCAGTTAAGGGTTAGGCCAGGTACGGCGGACACCCGCAGAAAATCAATATCAGGGAAAAGGAAGGCTAAGAATACTAAAGGGAGCCGTCAACAGGCCAAACAGGCAAGGAACATTAATTTTGCTTCTGGGTCGGAATGTAAGGGTAAAAGTGCCACCCTTCAGGATGATGAGGATACGGGAGTAGGAAGATTCGAACATACTGCCTCTGTTGTAGAAAATATTGTGGGGGGGAATATGCCCGACTTCATGAGACTTTTGGATGAACGGCTTAGGTTATTTACCTCCCCATTATTGGACAAATTAGAGCAAATAGAGGGTCGATTAAATGTAATTGAAAAACACCTTAACGATTACAAAGGTCCATTGTTGGCGTCTAATCCACCTGTAGTTCACTCTTTGAGTGCAGCCACAACCTCCGTTAATAATTTGTGGGACTCAATGATTACCCCATTTCCCCAACTCATACCACAAGTTGTAGCCCCGGGTATAACCCCAAATATTTAATCTTTAGCCTCAGGAGCCAAGGGAGCTACACGGGGAGAGAAGCAAGGACCTCGGGGCCCAGTGGGGAGACTAAGTCTTCAGGCAATGTTCCCTAACAGAGAGCTGCCACTGCACCTACCAGTAGAGACATGTCCCTATACAATAATCCTGGCCAATGTTCCAAAGATCCAGGATGGCCAAAATGAACATTGGACTTTACTAAGAAACAAAGCCCTTCATTTTCTGTGTAACAAAACAGTATTGGGGGATCATTTGAATAATAATTTCAAAATGATAAGAAGGGTGCCCTGGGTGGGTAAGGCTAATAAAAGCTTGGAAGGCGACTGTGTAGTCATAAATTTTGAGTCCCCCAGGCTGGTTGAAGACATCCTAAGGCAGGCTGGGTTGGTCAGAATACATCATGACTACGTAAACGTACTCCCATTGAGTTTTTTTCATTCACCTCATAACATTGGGGTAGTGCATAGAGACCCACCAAAGGCGAAAGGTCCATATGAATTCTCTGTACCAGTTTTTAACAGATTCGATACTTTTTCAAATCTGGGAGACAATGAGTGACTAGGTTCTACTGAAACCACTCTTACATCTTTCACCCCCCCCGACAGTGCTTAGCTTGGACCCTCTAGCAAGTAAAACTTGCCACATAGACGGGGCGGTAAAATTAGCGATGGGTGTAAATATAAAGTTTATAACCTGGAATATTGCCAGTCTTAAAAACAAAGTAGACGACCCGACCTGGAGAGAATTCATTGGTGGGGCAGATATTATCGGTCTGCAAGAAACATGGGACACGGAAAATATCCTTAGTTTAGATGGTTACTCTACCCATTTGATTCCTGCGACAGCATCCAATATGGGGAGAGCGAAGGGTGGGTTGGTCACATTGATCTCGGCCACCATCCCTGATACTCTTACCCAATTGGATACAGGATCACCACACTGCCTGGCTGTACAAATCACTTGCAGTGGGGTGGGCAGCATTTTAATTATTGACTTTTATAATTCTTATGATAGAGTCACCACGATAGATCACCGGGAAACGCTAAATCTTTTTTTGGCTGATTACAAAGAGGCCAATAAAAACCATTGTTTTATCATAGTCCTGGGCGACTTTAACATACATGGATGCCCGGATAACTGTATGGTACTAGATCAACTAGGCCCCATAGAGCAAGGGGATACCCATTGTGAGCATTCTGTGCAAGGAGATCTCCTTGAAAAAATTCTTGCAGATAATGGTTTAATGCTCCCATCAACGGAAGACTAGGGGATACCTACCTTTAAAGGAAACGGAAGTCACTCAGTTATTGACTATATTTTCATAAGCTCCACGCTGGGGGACAAGATACATGGCTACTCGGTAGTCTGGTCACACTTCAGCGACCATAACCCAGTGGTTGTTTGTATAACGAACTTGATCAAAAAGCCGGATTTAGCCTCCAATAGGACGGACAAGTACGATATCCGTCCGACAGACCAGGCACGTAGAATCAGATGGAGCAGAGTCGTACCTGGAGACTTCCTAAATAACCTACTAACTAATTTAGGAACTGAGCTGTCCACGTGCATGAATGTGCAAGCAGGGAATGAGGAGGTCTTAGAGGCTTATTCAAAAATCTGCGCCCAGGTCGCAGCTGACCTTAGACGACCAGGTAAAGTGAAGGACCCTGTTGGGATGGGCTGGTTTGACCAAACCTGTTCTTCAGCCAACCAAAGCCTGATGGCCGCCCTGAAATGCAAGCCAGTGGATAGGGCCATTGTAGCCTCACTAAGGAAAGCCTATAAAAACACACTGGAAGTCAGAAGGCGGGAAATTAGGGAAGCAGCCTGGGACGAATTAACCTCTATAGATGTCCTGAGGAACAGCTCTAAGTTTTGGGCTGTTGTAAATAAACCCTTTTTTAATGACCCTTGTAATGATCAATTGGACTGTGCTATCCAGGAACAGGTGTGGAGTTCTCATTTTAAGGCAGTCTATGAAGGGAAAAACCCAGGGGATGTGACCATATCTACCCTTATTGTGGTTCCCTATACTTTAGCGGTTACAGATATAGAGGTAGCTGACGCCATCAGGAAGATGACAAGCAAGAAGGCTCCGGGCCCTGATGGCGTCCCAGCAGACCTCTTTAAATCAGACGTCAAGACCTGGTCTAGAGTTTTAACTAATGTTTTTAATAGGGTATGTAAATCAGGGATCCCGGGTACCTGGTCTGAATCTGTGATCGTGCCCATCTTTAAGAAAGGTAACAGAGGGGATCCTAGCTGTTACCGCCCGATCTTTCTCATTGATTCCGCTGTGAAGGTATTAGGTCGGGGGGTTTTAGGTAAACTTACAGATTGGTTGGCTGAAACAAACACGCTTTGAGGCCTACAATTTGGGTTTAGGAAAGGCCGCGGTACTATAGACCAAAGCCTCAACCTTCAATTATTAATTGGGAAATACACAACCGTCAACAGGGGCACGCTATACATAGCCTTCATGGACCTTTCCTCGGCCTTTGACTGGGTGAATAGGTCCAAACTATGGATGCTGCTTCTTAAGCTTGGCATTGAGAAAAATATTGTGTACTTCCTTGCTGACCTGCATAGGGACCTCTCGGCCACAGTCAGATATGACCGTTTGGGCAACTGTACGGGTAGGATTGGGATCACTAATGGGGTTAGGCAGGGCTGTATTTTAGCCCCCCTACTCCTTACCCTTTACATTAATGACCTAGGTACTGTTTTAACTAAGGCATCCAAGGACATCCCGAGGGCAGGCAAGCATCTTATTCCGGCATTACTTTATGCGGATGATGCCGCTCTTATTGCACGCACAGGTGTAGGGCTGCAAAGTCTTTTAAATTCATTTGCTGGTTTTATGAAGGCGCTGGATCTTAGTGTGAATTTTTCAAAATCGCATATAATGATTGTGGTCAGTAAACCGAAAAGAATTATGACCTTGCACTGTGAAGGGAATGTCTTATCGAGGGTTTCAAGATTCCCATACTAAGGGGTTATTTTTGACAAAAAGTCTACATGGTTGCCCCAATTGGTTGCAAAACTTAACGTTTTTGCTAGGTCCATCTTGGCTGTTTTGGGTTTTGCCCATAAATTGGGGGTGAAGCCGCTGGAAGCTGTGCTGAAGATATACGATGCTAAATGTATTTCACTAGCCATGTACGGAGCTGAACTGTGGGGTTTTAAAAATGTAAAGGCCTTGCAGGTGACTGAGGATAAGTTTCTGAAGTCTATCTTATCCGTTCCCCAGTGAACCCCGGGTTACATTGCTCATCAAGAGTTGGAGTAGAATATTTAGAAGATCGTATAGCCATAGCTCCGCTATTAAAATGGATCTCAATCTGGCTGAACCCTGAATTACAGCTAAACCACGAGATTCTCAGGGACTGCTTAGCCCTTGAGCATGGTAATACCATCCCCTGGCTGAACTATGTTAAAAATCTAGCAGCTAAACTCGGTCGCCCGGAACTGTTTGAGCAGCCGAATAAATTGTTGAAGGGGGATGTGAAATGGGTTAAAGATACACACAAGTTGATGACAGGTTTGGCCAAAGAAGATAAGGAGCTGTGTAAACCAACAGTAAGGGCTCACCAGCTGTTAATAACCTCAAGTGAAATAGAACCCTATCTAAGAATTGTAAATAATATTAATCACCGATTTTTACTGACTAAGTTCAGATTGAACAAATTCCATCTCCTCCTTACAGAACGCCCAGGTTGGACCAAGGAGAGGGATTTGGAGATTTGTTCCTGTGATGGTTTTTCTATTATGGACACTGTGCACTTTATTTTTTTCTGTGAACATCTTCGCCCAATCCGTAAAAGGTTCATTATTCCTCTTATAATAGATAAGGGCTTTAGACAAATCAAACCTGCCCTTCTGTATCTACAGCTGTTGTCTAATACCTGGGAGATTTTTAATATAGCGAATTTCTTGACAATAGCCATGAGACTTAAGAGGAAAATCAAATGGACCCAGTGTGAAGGTGTACTACCCGCTTTAAATCGATGTGAGGAGTGCGCCAGGGCTGTATTTTGGCCCCCCTCCTTTTTACCATCTATATTAATGGCCTGGGTCGATATTTGGAGGAGGTGGATGGGGACGTCCCGCCTATAGGAGATGCAAAGATCCCTCCTCTCCTATACGCGGATGACGCTGTCCTCATAGCCCGTACCGGAAATGGTCTGCAGCGTTTACTGGATGCCTTTAGAGCATTTATGGATAGGCTAGACCTAAAGGTGAATGCTAACAAATCACTCACCATGGTGGTCGGATTCCATAGGAATAGGGGTAAATCAAAAACTTTTAAATGCAAGGGTGAAGTGGTCTCTAGAGTGTCAGTGTTCCCATACCTAGGGGTGCTCTTTGACGAGAGGGGCTCGTGGGGCCCCCAGGTAAAGGCAAAGAGTTTATCTATGGCCAGATCAACCGCGGCACTCATGGGGTTCACAAAAAGGTTGGGGGCCAGGCCGATGGAGGCCCTGTTAAAAGTCTATAATGCTAAATGCATCTCAATCGCGATGTATGGGTCAGCCTTATGGGGCTACGTACACCTAGAGACAATTCAGAGGGCAGAAAATAGGTTCCTGCGTTCCTTGCTGTCAGTGCCTCAGTCGACCCCGACTTTTTCAATCCATGCGGAGGTGGGCTTGGACTATATCACCGACAGGCTTAATCTGGCGCGTTAATATTCTGGTTTAAGATTTGGCTTAGCAAGGAACCAACCCTTAATCACGCGATTTTAGCAGACCTCATGTCCTTAGACCACTCCAAAAAAGTGCCTTGGCTGGATTATTTGAGAAAGTCCTTTGAACATCTGGGACGCCCGGATCTCTTCCTATCACCATCTTGTATTAGGAAGGTGGATGTGATCCTTGTTAAAAAGCACTTTATGGAGAGGGCCAGACTAGCCCGGGAGGAAAGGGAATTGTTGAAACCCACAGTTAGATCCCACTATATGCTATTAGGTTCTACCTCACTCGAGCAATACCTTATGACTGTCACAAAGCCATTTCATAGGTTTTTATTGGTTAAGTTTAGATTCAACTTGATTCTTTTTATTTGGGCAATTATCCAACTTGGGTCAAACCAGTTTTAGCCACACCCTGCATTTGTGACCAATTTTCAACCTAAGACACAATGCACTTTGTCATGTTTTGCGGGCTCTTTTCAGATATTAGAAAGAAATATTTGCTGCCCATTATAAAGGAGGCTGGCTTTACGCAAGTGAGGCCGGCATTAGTTCTCCTCCAGTCCTTGAGCAGCACCCGCACCATACTTTCTGTGGCTGATTTTTTAGTGGCGGCATCTAGAATTAAATTACATAATGCACCACGGTTTGTAACATAGTGAATTTTAATCACATTTCATCTATGTAATTCTATTTTCTGACCCATTGTATTGCACATGTTGAAAATGTATCAAATATTTTTATACGTGTATATAAATGTTTTTATGCCTTTTATGATTTTTAACAAATCGAATAAAGTGTATTTGACTGACTGACTGACTGACTGAAATGGACCCAGTGTATATAGCGGAGTAACAAATGATTTTTCTCCTGAGCGCTTTGTCTTTTTTAAAAATTTGTACTTGTGTTTTAATGGTTTTAAAATGTGATATTTGCAGATATTTTCCCTTACCTATCTCGCTAGTGTATATTTTTAAAACACAACAATGTACTGTATAGATTGCTAATTTGCACAAATCTCTTTTGTATTAACTGTGGTCTTGACTTTTGATGTTTAGTACACTCTTATGGTTTTTGCAATGAACCGAATAAAGTATTTCTGACTGACTGACTGACACTGGCGGAAGGATTTGGCACCCGCTGGCAGGGAATCCCATAAGAAAAGCCTTAGGGCTTATAAAGCAGCTATAATGGAGGAAAAGAAAATACACTACTCCAAGATCACAGGGGCTGTCACCTCCCCCAAGGAGCTTTTTAAAATCTTTAACTCCCTTGTGACTCCGACAGTCTAGGATAAAGTAGAACCATCTCAGGAGCAATGTGACAGCTTATCCTCTTTTTTTCTGCTCTAAAATCTCAGATATCTACGATCAACTGAAGCTCCTTAATGCCAATTTGGTTTCAGTTGTCTCCACCGAGGGCTGCTTGAACAGCTCCTCCAACAGCCTCATCCCAGCAAGTTTTTGCGATTTTCCCGAGCTATCACCTACTTCGGTCAGCCTTCTGCTTGAAGGTATTAAGTCTGGCTCTCCTTTGGACCCTTGCCCCCCCAAAGTGATAAAAATAGCTAAGGAAGCCTTGATCCCGCATCTCATGATGGTCCTTAATCTAGCCATCTCTCTGGGCCATTATTCGGCAGCCTGGAAGGCGGCGGTGGCCAGGCCCATCCTTAAGAAACCTTCTTTAGATCTCCAAAATCTTAAGAATTTTCGCTCTATCTCTTTGCTGCCTCTCCCTGCAAAAATTCTTGAATCCCACATGAACTCACATTTGAGTACATACCTGAGGGACCACAACATTCTTGATGGTTCCCAACACGGCTTCAGGCAGGTGCATTGCATGGAGACGGCTCTTACCACGGTGCTGGACAATATAAGAGTTCAGGTAGATGCATGCTTTACCACTCTCGTCATCCTACTTGATCTTACGGTTGCAT
Source organism: Lissotriton helveticus (assembly GCF_964261635.1). NCBI lineage: Eukaryota > Metazoa > Chordata > Amphibia > Caudata > Salamandridae > Lissotriton > Lissotriton helveticus. The sequence goes on along the minus strand of NC_136061.1, from coordinate 612,326,773 downwards.
TCGACACCCTCTCCCCTTTGAGGCTGGTAGAGCATCTCAGCGAGATAGGGGTGGGTGGACGGGCCCTGGACCTTCTTGCTTCCTTTCTTACCAAACGGTCGCAAACCGTTAAACTGGGTGATTTATACTCAGAGTCTCGCCCCCTGGTCTGCGGAGTGCCTCAGGGTTCATCTCTGAGTCCTACCCTTTTTAATATCTATGTGGCCCCGCTGGCCAGTGTGGTGCAATCCTTTGGACTTGAGGTGTTGTCCTATGCGGACGACACACAGATCATGGTATCTATCAACCAAAATCCCAGTGATGCTGCGCTCAATTTCAAAAACTGCATGACCGCTGTTTCCACTTGGATAGTTTCAAACTATTTGAAACTTAACAGTGAGAAGACGGAGATTCTGATCTTTGGGCACAGGTCGGACATCTGGTCCAGTAACTGGTGGCCCATTTCCCTGGGTCTCAGCCCCACTCCTGCCTCTCAGGGAAAAAATCTAGAAGTGATACTGGACACTGGTCTTTCAATGCTTCTCCCAGTTTCTGTCCATTGAAGCCTGAAAAAAGGTTGTGGTTGCCCTAATTTTAGCCAGACTGTATTATTGCAATGCCCTTTTTCTGGGTATAGATAAGGCCCAGCTTCGTCGCTAACAGCTGGTACAAAATGCCACGGCTAGGCTCGTACTGGATCTCCCCAAGCACTCTTCGGCTTCTTCCGCTCTCCTTTCACTGCATTGGCTTCCAGTGGATCATAGAGTTTTGTTTCAGACCCTTTGCCTTACTCATAATGCTTTTTATGGACAGGGCCCGACGGGTATAAAGAAGATTCTCCACAGGTACGTCCACGCTAGGAATCCTAGGTCTGCCAATAAAAACCTGCTGGTGGTCCCTAGTTTCAAAAGGACTAAATGGAGGGGAAGAGCCTTTTCTCTTCTGGCGGCCAGGCCGTGGAATGCTCTTCCCGTCTCCCTCTCTGGCCAGCAAACTCACGCCTGTTTTCGTAAGTCCTTAAAGACCTGGATGTTCTCTATGAAGTAAATCCTAGTATGCACGCTGTTTGTGCCTATTGGCCTGTCTGTACTATAGCGCCTTGATGCCTTTGGGCTTAGTTTGCGCTTTAAAAATCTTCCTTCATTCAGTCATGCATTCACTTGAAAGATCCTAGACATGACACATCTGTGTGAATATGAATGTTTAATGCACATTCAGTGGAGTGTTGTAGCTGGAGCAGTACAGGGCCATGCAAACCCCACTTTACATTGTTGGCTCGTGGTGGACCAGCCAGAGTCCTTTAGGGAATGACAAGTTCATCGGAAGAGGAAGAGTACAGTCCGCAGTCTGAATGCTGTCATTGGTGACCAAACAGAATATGGCAGTTCATGTTGAGGTCCAAGGTGAGTGTCACAGAGTGTATTGGGGGACAGTGGAAGGTGATGATGCAGAGGGTAGAACCAAGCAGAAACTGGCCATATGGTGGAAATGAATGCTACTGCGTCCTTCTTACCACAAAGGCAGATTCATCTGCATCTACGTCCTCTGCTGTTTCATGTGCCTCACATGTGGGTGGTGGTGTTCTGTCTCCAGCACAGTGTGGCAGTGATACCTCAGGGGCCGGAGGTGGAATGTCTGCCACACTGTGTGGCACTGACACTTCAGGGGTGGATATGTGGATGGAGTGGTAGCAGCAGCATGCATCAACCCCAGGCCTTGTGGCAGCAATGCCATGAGGAGGGTCTTTAGGGCATTGAGGAACCCAGTTACCTCTCGCTGGTGTGCAGCCGTGGCAGTCGCTCTTTCTGGCTGCGTCCGCTCCATGGTCTCCATTATCCTCCGCAATGTATCTCAACTCCCGGGTGACATCGCTAGAGCCACAGTGACTAGACAGTTGATCTTGTCTCTGAGTCAGGACTCCCGCAATGTCAGCAATGGATCTTTGAAGAGCATGGAGCGAACTGTGGGTGTCTAAAAGGGACTGTGAGTGGTCCCTGATGGGACTTAGACATCCCATCTAGTTTAGCAGCCATGCAGTCGAAACCCACCCACACCTGTTCAGCCAGCTTCTCCTGGCACCCCAACACATGGCGTTGGAAGGCCATGTGTTGTTTGTGGGGTCTTGGGAGGCAGCCGTGGTGGTGGGTGCTGCCTGCTGTGTGTTCTGTGCAGGGGCGGGGTCTCCTCATTGCAGCTGGGCTGCCCTGCTCCTGGAGGTGGGGTGCGGAGGCTGTCCACGAGCTGTTGCACGGCGTTGGGGTCAAAGGTGTGGTGGTCCTCTTCATCATCAGAGAAGAGAGGTTCGGCCTGCTCTGCAGGAGGTGTTGGTTTTCCCTCTGCAATGTGAAGGGGAGTTGCAGTTTAACATTGTGTTCATATCTATGTTGACGCATTGTACATGTTTACATTCGGACTGCATGACAGTGTACATTGTGTGTGTTTGGGAGGAGCTGCCTATTTGATGCGGGAAAGTGGATATTTCAACAACATCACGTATGTGTATTTGCACTTGTACATTATCAACTCACATTTCCCTGCAATGCCAAATGTGATTGGCCAGTTTCTACACACAAGCAGCACCACCGTGTCCTCTGTTCTGTGGTGGATGTGTTGCAGTTTGTACCACATTGTTGTCAATGTTGATGTGCTCTGCATGTTATGAATGTGTGCTGCATTTTGAGGGAGTCACCCCTGCAGCTCTGATTTTGCTGCTCCTTATCCCTTTCATGCGGTGTGCCTTTGACTTCTGTGCTTATACAGTGCTGAGATGTTGCATACTTGGTTACATTGGTCTCTTGGTGGGAGTTGGGGGTCTGGGGCATGGTTTGTCCGCAGATGTGCTATACTTAATTGTGCATGTGTGCCATTGTGCCCATCTACCCCCCCCATCCTCCAGTCCCTGTTGTTACTCACTCTGGTGCTATTGTGTCAAGTCATGTTGAGCAGCGTCCGGTCTCCCAACTCCTGCCACCCTCTCCCCGCTGATGACTGGGGACACCATTTCCTCCATCTCGTCTAGCTCCTCCTATGGTGCTGGACTCCCACCTCCAGTCTGCATTGCTGCCGTCCGGTTGTTGGCGAGTTTCTGCTTGGTTTTGAGCTTCACATCATTCCAGCGCCTCTTGACCTCTTCCATTATCCTCTTCATCACTCCGATTGCATTCACCTTGTCCATGATGGCCTACCATTTTACATTTTTTGTTGCCAATGACACAGTGGAGGTGACAAACAGTAGTTGATGGTGTTCTACCACCTCCGTTATCAGGATCCTGTTTCCCTGCGGACTGAACCACGTCTTCCTCTTCTTCTTCTCCTTGCCCTTCCCTGACCGCGAGGCTGGTCCTCTGGGGGACTTGTGGGGTTCTGGTTGTCCTCTGTACTTGCTCCGGCTGCCTCCATTTTGCTTCGCTGTTGTTTGGCTTTTGTTTGTATGATTTTTTTCTACTTTTATAGTGATTTTTCCTGCCTGGCGTGTGTGACTTGCAGGCCTGGCGAAGATTATCGCAGATTTTTTTATCATAGTTCGGCCCATCGCAAATTCTTTGCGCGTTTGGGTTTACATTTTTATTGCCGTCCCGGTGACTTTATCGCGGACATTTGACGCGTTATCGGGAAGATATCGCATGTTATCGCCGTATTGTGAATAGGACGCTAACACAGAGTTATTTTTCTGCGATAGATGGCGATAAGAAACATTGCGATAACCGATTTTGGTGATGATTATCACAAGTTCTTGAGAATATCCCCCATAGTGGGGAAAGCAAAGCAGCCCGGTGGCAGCGGGCACGCTAGCGACTGTTGGAGCGTTGCAGGAATTTTATCTGACTTCTATTTTTATTACTCACTGTACTCTGCTGATCACTAGCAGCTCTATCGGCCTCTCGACTTGTGTCCGCTGATTGCTAGCAGGCACACAAAAATAATTTTTTATTCCCCCTCTTCCTCCCAGCTGACTACTAGCAGGCGCATTTACCTCTTAAGCCAGTAATCCTTCGTGGGCTGACCGCTTCACGGTGCTCACTGGTGGCGGCGGGCACCATCTTTGGTTGGGTGAGTCGGCATGCTACACCTCCGCCACACCCCCCTCGTCACCATACTATTTAAACATCTACGATGTGTCAGCGCAGCGGACGAGCGCAGCGGGCGCGTCGTAGGCGCGCCGGAGTTGCGCCTGAGTTAAGCCCGTCTGCGCCCGTCCGCGGCCGACCGGGGCCTGGGGCCAGAACCCCTGGTCTAATTTACAAATACTCCTCCTTAGCGCTGCTGTCACTTAGACCCTCTGATGGTGCAGGACTCGCCCCTCCTGCTCACGCTCTAAGACGTGCTGCCACTTATGGTATTCTGAATCCATAGACTGTCACTGGTATAGCTCTTAGGCTAAGTCCCTCCCTGCCCCCCTTACCCTCTTCTGATTTAGAGATCAATCTTAAATGCTTTTATCTAAACACTAGGTCCATGGTTAAACACCATACGGACATTTTCCTTCTGCTTCAAGTTGAGCAACCAGATATTTTACTCCTTACAGAGACCTGGCTTAGCGCCGAATCCTTGCCCGACATTTTGGCAGCAGTTCCCTCGAATTACTACATCCTGCATGTCGATAGACCGGCCGATAAAAGGGGCGGAGGGGTCGCCGTGATTATTCACAACTCCCATAAAGTGTCTCTCCTACCGCCCTTTGATCTCATAGGATCAGACAACTTGATTTTTAAAATGGATACTAATTCTGGATCATTACTTCTTATCCTTATATATCGTCCTCCTCAAAATATGCCCACTTTTGCAGCATCCCTAGCTGAACAGCTTGCCCCTTTAATAATTTCTTACAAAAAAATAGTGCTGTTGGGTGATCTCAATCTTTGGCTGCATTCTGTTGAGTTAGACACTCACGCAGCTGCATTGAAAGAGGCCCTTCTTGACATGAACCTTACTCAACAGATACATCTTCCAACCCACGAAAAAGGGCATAGCCTTGACCAGATTTGGTCTCAGAACATCTCCTTGGCTATCAATTCCATCACGCCCTGCATTTGGTCGGACCATTTTTTGATCAATTTCACTATGACTATTGAAAGAAGTAAGAAGCACCAGTCCCAGATAGGAGGAAAAACCAGATTATGGAAGAATGTCGATATCCCTGCTTTTATTGATTCTTTAACCTCCTCCCTCCCCTCATTAGATCAGGACATTGAAAAAATGGAAGAAGCCTTTTCTGAATGGCTACTCCAGGCAGCTGATGCTCATGCCCCCTGCATCAATTTTCCCCGATCTCGCCCTAATGACGCTCACAGGTGGTTTACACCTCTTTTGAAAACTTTTAAACTCGAAGTTCGTCAAATGGAGCGAAAATGGCGAATAGCCTACTCAGAACTAGATAGAGCCAATTACTGTAAGGCCCGAAAGGACTATCAAAAGCTCATTCAGAAACATAAAACAGAATATTTCTCGGAAAAAATTCTAAATGCTCACAACAAATCAAGAGAACTGTTCAACATTGTGGAAAATCTTAGCGCCAGTGACAGAACCTCTCTCCCGGTGGTTCCCACTCAGGAGCTCTGTAACTCGCTAAACTCCTTCTTTGTTGACAAAATCTGCACTATAAAACGGGGTATCTCCACCACTCAGTCCCCCCTCCTTTTGGCGGACACCTTTTACAATCCTGTGACCCTGGATTCTTTTCCCTCCATCAATAGTGCTAATTTAATTAAACTTCTTGCTAAGATTAAATCAGGTTCTCCTGATGATATCTGCCCCCCTTATATTCTGAATGAAGTAGGAACTAGCATCTCCGCGGGTCTACTTTCTATGCTGAATGGATCGCTCACACAGGGCAAAGTCCCAAATAATTTTAAAAAGGCCCTCCTCATTCCCCTTTTAAAAAAGGCAGGAGCCAATCCGCTAGATCCGCTCAATTATAGGCCCATATCCCTGCTGCCTTACTGCGCCAAACTTTTGGAGGCTCATGTATGTGACAGCATCTCCAAATTTCTGGAGGAATCAAAGTACCTTGCACCCAATCAGGCTGGCTTCCGCCCTTGTCACTCTACTGAGGGAGTCATTCTCTCGGTACAGAACACTTTGAGGCGGAACGCGGATGCAGGGATCCACCAGGCTCTGGTGCTACTTGACCTCTCTGCTGCGTTCGACACGGTCGACTACGCCATCCTGGTCGACCGTGTCGAGCAGGCAGGTCTTAGGGGCCCTGCGCTGAGCTGGATCCGCTCATTTATCACTGGCCGCACTCAATCAGTTAGACTGGGTTCCTTCACTGCCCCTACTATATCTACCATCTGTGGGGTACCTCAGGGCTCATCTTTATCACCCCTGCTTTTTAATCTGTATCTACGTCCCCTTCTATACTCCCTCAGGAATGCGAAAGTCACCATCCTCAACTATGCAGATGATTTGCAGCTCATCTTCCCTTTGAACACCAAGGACTCAGTGGTAGAATTTCAAAACACCATGTCCCACATTATGAGTTGGATGAGCTGCAATCATATGAAATATAATCCAGGCAAGACCGAATTGGTCTTGCCTGGACACAGTGCACTTAGTTGGAACCCTAGCTTCTGGCCTTCTAGCATGGGTGCCCCTCCATCTAAGTCATCCTCGGTTAAGAGCCTGGGAATTTTCATTAGTGAGGATCACTCTCTAAAAAAACAGGTAGGAGCAGTCGTGTCATCCAGCTTTTTCCAGCTGAAGAAAATTAAGAAAATTGCCTGTTTTTTCTCCCCGGCTGCTCTTACACAGATCGTCATTTCCCTGGTTCTTTCCAGACTAGATTTCTCTAACAGCCTTTATTTTGGCCTTCAAATTGGAGAGCTTAAACGCCTCCAGCTCGTTCAGAACCAGGCAGCCAGACTCCTCCTGAATCTCTCCAAGAGGCAGTCTGTTAGACTTGGCTTGAAGCAGCTACACTGGTTGCCTGTTGAGCAACGCGTTGCTTTTAAAGCAGGATGCATCTTATTTAAGTCTCTACATGACTCTGGCCCCCTATTCATTAGAGATCTATTCAAAAGATACAGCCCTTCCCGGAATCTCCGGTCCATTCATAAATCCCTTTTGATCGTCCCTCCCTATAAGAGGAAACGTCTCGGAGGCAGCTGCTTTGACCACCTTGCAGCTGCCTTCTGGAACTCTCTCCCCCTTGATCTCAAACTGAATGATAACATCCTCAGTTTTAGACACTCTCTGAAAACCTGGCTCTTCTCGCAGGCGCATTACTGAGTTGTCTCACTTCTACCGGGATTGTTCTGTTACGCTCCTTCCTACAGCGCCATGAAGCCCTTGGGCGTACGAGCGCTTAATAAATTTATTTTAACATTAACATTAACGTTAACATTAACATTAGTGTAACATGCAGATCACTGATTTATGTTTTATGTGGTTAGGTGATTGGGTTACTGCTCTTGACATAGAGATCCATTCATTCCTTTCATAAGTTGTAGCACAGTGAGCTATAAAAAGGCATCGATGACCTCCATGCAAACTGCAAGACATACATTTACAACCTTATTGGTTTTATTTGTCTCTCTGTAGCCACTCTGTTGATATTTAAGGTTGCTAAAAAGGGTTCCTTTGGGAAGCAGCAGAGTACAGCCCCAACTACTGTGTCACATTTTAAATCAGACTCGTTTTGTTTGCTCCCATCCATGCATTCTTAACAGTAAACACAATATATGAGTGGCATTACATGTAATTCCACAAATAAGCCATTACACTACATTGTGTAATTCTGAGCTGTTCATGGCAAATGTTACAGGGAGGGAGTGTGTTATGATCTGCTATTGCCTTTCCCCTTGCCTATGTATCTCTTCTCTACTGCTCAGCCAGAATGAGTGTTGGTGTGTTTGGAGATGTCTGGAATGATGGGTGCCTGGTGAGGTTGTGAGTGTCAGTTGGAGTGTGCAGGCTGAGCAGGACACAGGCTGCTCCTGGTGGGGCATCACATGGACTTAACATCTTCCTGTAACTTTCTGATGCTGTCTACTTATGAATAAATCTACACTATATATCTACACATCATCTGGCTATTGAAGGTTACTTATTTACAACACTGGCGACGAGGTAAAAGAAACTGCATGTTGCTGAAGGATTACCCTGGAACTAAGGTTTTGACTAACCACCGGAACTTATGAACTATATTCTCAAGAAAAGGGATTACAAAAAAAAACCTACGCTCTGGTAAGCCCCACCAGTGTCCTTTGTCAACAGGAGAGCCTGCAGACCAGAGCGTTTGACTCTTGTTTGATTTTCCTGTGACCTGTGAACAGAGATACTGGGTTTACCTACCTTGCATGCTACCTGCCTTTATCTTCTATTACTACTGACCAGAGCATTTGACCAGTTGACTATATTGGCTTGTATTTAAAGATTCAAGCCTGCCTCCTCACGTTTAACAGCCATTTAAATTTTGGATGGATATCATTTGTTTGTGTGCTTGGATCCGTTTTATTTTACATGTTAGTGGGAATGTATACTATTTGCGGCTGCCTTTCTGCCTTGCCCTGCTGCCGGTCTTATTCACTGCTTTGGAGCGATGTCCTGCTACCTGTTGAGTTTAACCAGAGACCGGAGGTGGGCGGCATGTTTTCCTATCGCAATGTTGACAAAAAAGCGGACTGGCTGCGAGTGTGTCTCTAGCAAAGAAAAAAGAAATGGAGATACGGGTGCGATAGACTTTAGCAAGGAAACAAGGTCAAGAGTCAGGAGTGACCTGTGAGGCGCAGTGACAGGTATCTTCGGAGTGGTGAGCTTACTGCGTGACTTGTCAACATGGCGCCGCATTAATTGCGTGCACTACATTGCGCAGTTTATTGACTTTGTTGTAGTTGATGTGCCTGGTTTTTCGGATTGCCGCGTCGCATACATTTTGGCGGTTCAACTGTGCATCGCTTTTAAAATGGTCACGAGCGCTGCATAGCGCGTGTACATATCGCGAGTGCACTCTTACCTCACAAGCTTCCTTCCTCGGGACTGCCTCGCTGTTCTGCTGCTGATGGACGCGTTTGTGTCTCAGCGTGCTTTGAACCACCCGGCATCGCTCACATGAGCGTGCCGCCATCCTGTGGTTGGCTCTGTGGCACATGAAGCCTGAAGAGTTCAATTCAGCTCGTGGCTGCCAACCACGTCTGTTTTGATTGCATTTGTTTAACGTTTTGTCAGAGCTGCAATTGGGGCATCTTTAAACAAGACATGTTTACCAACAATGCGCACAATACGTTGAGACCAGTTTGGACCTCATGAGCCTCTGATATTCGGGGTGTCTGTTCAAGTTTTCCAACGTACTGAGGACATTGGTTTTCATTCCTATATTAACTATGTCATGGCGGTTTGGTTAGTGACAATTACACCGGATTCGTAACAAAGGATTCATGCTGGTTGAGAACTTCGGGTGAGAAATCGCTCACCGATCGTGGACGACGGTGACTACGTTTATTGTTTTAATTTGTTGTGTTACAGATGCTTTGACCTGTTATGTTTATCAACTATTTACAGCTGGGTGTTTACAATACTGTTATGGGGGCATGTTGCAGTTATTGCAGGTTCTTTCTGACTGCTTATTGAATTTACATGGAATGAGAGGAGGAGAGTGTGTGATGTCCTTGTTTGTATACATAGCTTGGTGTGGTTTTTCTTTATGGGTTGTAGTGCATCTGGTCATTCTTTGGTTATATCTGTCTGCATATTGATTCTGCATGGAATGGAGGAGGTGAGTGTGCTGTTGCAAGCGGCACTCGTATTGAGCTATTTTTGGTAGTGTGCAATGCATCCTTGCATTAAAAATTGACGCAAGGACACATTTAAATCTAAAATATAGCACTAAATGATGGATGAGCGTTAAGCACAATCACATGTGATTTTGAATAGTTTTGTCAAAGTTTCACATAATTATGTGAAAGCAAATTATAAAAATGTTGAACACCCCTGATTGGCATCTAGGTGTTAGGCTCTAGATAGCTTACAGGAAGATTGAAATTCGAACAAAAGGAGGGCTCTTGTCAGTTTAAATCAGGCTTTTGATTTGGGGCCATCTAGAAGTGAAACTTAGAAAGCCCCTGCATTGGCTGCAGGTTGCTTCTTGAAACAGAAGGCATGTATGGAGAACAGGGGTTCCAAAATGAGAAAAAACAACAATCAATGGTCATGATATATTGATATTAAATATGCTGGTGCATAGTATTTACTGCTCCAGAAAGTGTATACAGTATTCAGTGCTCACACAGTGAAATGATAGAACACAGTGCAGCATAATCTCTTAAAATATATCTGTAATTTCTTTTTGTATCACCAGACCTTATATTATGCTTATATTCAGGGTCTTTCTAGTGTCCCTCTGCATGTAAGTTATGTTTTGTTTTAAGGGGGTGTGGAGTCATACGTCATAATTTTTCAACTTGGTTCTGCCTTCCTTAACTCATAGAGAAGCACGTGTGGCACTCACCTTTTCATTTATTCTGACAAACACCGCTGAGGAATAAATGATTTTAGCTATATGTATCTCTATTTTTGATAGAACATAGCTCCCTGCAGCATCAAGCTCTCACTCTCCTGATGATGACCCATCCTGAAGGGCAGGGACGTTGTATTCGAACCGAGCAATTGGAGAATGTAATGGTTGGCAGTCTAGTTGTTGTACCCATGCACCCCTGACATCCGCAGGCCAGGCGTGGCCTGTGGGGAAGTTAATAAATGGGTGATGGCCGCTCGTGGCACATCACTTCTGCGCTGGCAATCTGTGTGGCCTCGTATGTTCACGCTCAGCGCTCCTCCTCCCGTGCTATGCCACATGCCCAACCAGGACCATAAGCCGTCCCTGGTGGCCCCACGTTACACTGGCGACGAACGGAGTGGGCCCAACCCTCGCTCGCACCTCGTGCTACCCTGGAGAGCGACTGGCTCCTGTGCACGGCGGCGCAGCTCTGCTCTACCTCATTGTTTGAGCTGCCGCGCATCCGCGGTGACTATGCGCGCCGCCCCCCACCTCAGCGGCGGCCACGTATGAAGAGAGAGGCACCCCGGTGTTCTTGCGAGTCACCGTTTAAAGCCAGCAGGCCCAGGCAGGGCCATCTGGGACGCCACGCCCCGCTCCACAACAGCGCTCCGCTCTGAACCGGGCGCCTATACCGACGGGAGCCTCATCTGCATAGCACTGGAGCTGCTGCCATCAGAACCCTGTGATCCCTGGTGTCTCTGCAGCAGTCTGAGACAACACAGTAGGAACAAGTCTGCAACAAGCACTGTCTGCACCAGATAAGGTGCTCAACAAGCACTGGCTACTCCACAGAGGAAGAAGAAAGCAAAAAGTAACAAACAAGCACATGCAAACCCAAAAGAAGGAGAAAAAGAAGGGGGCACACCGCGGTGCATGTATAGCCTCTGGCACACCAAGTAAGGAGAGTGTGGGTACACCAAGTGCGAGAGCGCCCTGAGAGTGGGAGGAGGTTGCAACACAGCATCACGTGGGGCACACAACGCCATTTTCTTTTGCTTGAACCGGCCAGAACATTCAGGAACACTCCCCGCCAGGCGACATGGCAGATGACAATAACGCTGCTGCGCCAGCCCGCATCCTATTCCAGCATGCAGTGTCAGGCGTCCTACTTCCTTTTAGTGAGCTGGAAGACCCCGTGACAGCCTCCCCCCAGTGGAGAATATGGATCGAACGCCTCAACAACTATTTTGTCGCAACCCGGGAAACGGACGAGGCGGTAAAGAGATCCTTGCTGCTTCACTATGCCGGAGACGAGATCTTCAAACTCTTCAAGCATCTACCCAACACGGGGGTAGCAGGTGACTATGATGCGGCTGTGACAGCGCTAAACGGCCATTTTGACCCGCAACTAAACCCAGATTTTGAGGTCTTCAAGCTCGGACAAGCCCGCCAGAGAGGGAGAATCTATGGACATGTTCTACCCACGCCTCAGAGAACTTGCCAGCACGTGCACGGATTAAGACCAGCCAAAAGAAATCAGGAGGCAACCCATTCAGGGATGCCGCAATAAGACCTTACAAGGACTCATACTGTGAAAACCAAGGGTCACACTGGAGGACATACTAATACTAGCTAGATCACATGACCTGTCTGCAGCTAGAGCTAATGTGATGGACCAAGCCTTAACCAAGTCCTAGGGGAAGCCGGACTCCATCAAGACAGAGCGTGCCGATGCGGTGAGGACCAAGCCTAAAGGAGACACATTCAGAGGACCAAGAAGAGATGCGTCCAGAACAAAATGCGGATACTGTGGCCACGAGCCACATGCTGCGAAAGACTGTCCAGCACAAGGAAAGACCTGCACCAATTGCGGAATACCATATCACTTTGCATCCGTCTGTAGGAGACGCAACAAAACCCGAGATTTCAGAGGACAGAAGCCCCCAACGTGAACCGTTCGACAACTATCAGTGGCTGACGCTGCGCCGCCTGACCTCGCCCGGAGGAGACCCGCGAAACACCTACCAACCATAGAAGACTCGTAAGAGGATGACGATGAGGAGGTATACATAGTCTCTTTCTCAAAGGAACTCAAACAACGCCGCAGACCACAACCAACATGCATAGTCCAGGTCGCGGGACCGAAGTGAAGGTGGTCATTGACACGGGAGCGACTGTAATAGTTATGGGCCTTCAACAGTACTGAAGCCTACTCCCTCATCCTCCCGTAGTGCCATCCAAAACCCAAATATATGCGTATGGAGCAGACACGCCCCTGTCGCTGAAAGGGAAAATCTCGGTACCCATCAAGGCAGATGACCTGGAGGTGATGGCAACAATCCACGTCATCGACAGGGAGGCGGATACCCTCCTGAGCAGCCATACTGCCGAAGACCTAAAGATAATTGCCTTCGCCAGACGGATCCGGACGTACCAGGTAGAAGAGCTCCTCGGACAATTCCCCGAGCTGTTCAAAGGCCTAGGGTGCATCAAATGTAACCCCTTCAAGCTACACATTGATAAATCTGTTTCCCCTGTCGCCCTGTGGCATAGGAGGATTCCATTCCACCTGCAACCGCTCGTAGAGAAAGAACTAGAGGCCCTGGAAGAACACGGAGTCATCGAAAAGGTATCCGGACCAACACCATGGATATCCCCGATGGTCATCGCGGAAAAACCCAAGCAGCCAGGGGCCATCCACCTAAGTAACGACATGCGGCTGCCCAATCAAGAGGGAACAACATATAACGCCAACAATGGATGACCTCATCGCGGATGTCAACGGATCCAAATGGTTTTCTAAGATTGACCTAAACGCAGGGTATCACCAACTACCCTTTTCCGAGGAGAGCCGTTTCATCACCACTTTCAGCACCCACCTAGGGCTCAGGAGGTACAAACGGCTACATTTTGGGATATCCTCGGCGGCCGAAGTGTTCCAAAACACAATACGGGAACTGCTGTCCGGACTACCAGGGGTGTTGAACTTGAGTGACGATATCCTCATCCACTCCGCGACAGCTGCCGACCATCACAAACACCTCCGGGACATGCTGAAACACCTCAGTGCACATGGAGCCACTCTACATAAGGACAAATGCCAGTTCTTCCAACCCTCCCTCGAATTCTTTGGCTATGTCTTCAATCAGGAGGGCATACAGGTAGACCTGAGGAAGTCGCATGCTATCAAAGACACCCCGCGCCCACGACACCGACGGAAGTGCGGAGCTTCCTGGGTATGGCCACCTACTGTGGACGGTTCATACCAGGGTTGGCCACCCGAAGTGAACCACTATGAGCCCTCACAAAGGTAGACGCAACCTGGCACTGGGCCCAAAGGAGGAAGAAGCGTTCCAAGGGATAAAGAATGCCCTCCTAGGAGAAGCCACACTTGCATACTTCGATCCTGCGCAGTGAACGGAAGTACTAGTGGACGCAAGCCTCATAGGACTCGGTGCAGTGTTGGCTCAAGAGCGTGAGCCAGGCCAGTGGGCCGCTCTGGCATTTGCCAGCAAGCCCTCACCCCTACAGAAGCAAGGTATTCCCAGATTGAGCGGGAGGTGCTCGCCATCAAGTGGGCTTGCAAGCACTTTCATCTGTATCTCCGGGGGCACCCGTTCACCATGGTCACTGACCACCAGCCTCTGGTTCCCCTCTTCAAGGGGACAGCACCACATCCCCCCCCACGCATCGAACGCTGGGCAGTCCAATTACAACCGTATGAAATTGAGGTGGTCTATCACCCGGGGTCCAAGAACCCGGACGATTTTCTTTCGAGACACCCCGCTCAGTCAGAGAAGCACGAAGAAGATGAAGACGGCGAAGAGTTTGCACACTGGGTAGCTCTTACATCATGCCCCCAGAGCATGTCACTCGACAATGTGAAGGAAGCAGCCGCTACCGATGTCGTCTATGCCAAGACCCTAGGTGTAGTGCAGGAAGGCTCATGGACAAACTATCTTCTCCAAGCCAACTCGTGTACCCTGGAGGACCGGGAAATCCTAACAAGGATGCGGCGAGTCTGCCATGAACTGAGTGCCACAGGCGATGGCACCCTGCTGAGAGGACCCCGAGTAGTTATCCCTCAGAGCCTAATGCAACGAGCCGTCCAACTAGCTCACGGAGGACACCAAGGAATCACCAAGATGAAGGCGCGGATGCTAGAAATGGTCTGGTTCCCAGAACTTGAGGACATGGTGGAGGAATATGTCAGACGATGCTCATCGTACCAGCTGACAAGTGGTCTGGAGAAGCCACTCCTGGTCATCACTGAAGAAGCCTACACCGTCCCATGGTCCAAAATCCGCGTGGATTTCGGGAGGTTCCCAGGGGGAAAGCACACACTCGTCATCATAGATGCCTACTCAAAATATCCGGTGGTAGTACTCATCTTGTCGACAGCATTCAACCACGTCGGACCAGTGCTGGAAAAAGTTTTCGCCATGTTTGGTTTTCCTCAAGAAGTACGCAGTGACAATGGCCCCCCGTTCCAAGGGGCCGAGTTTGCAACCTTCCTCCAACAACAAGGCATATCGCATCGTCGCATCACCCCCCCAGTGGCCCCAGGCCAACGGGGACATCGAACGCTTCATGCGCACTCTGAACAAGATGTTCCGCATAGCGGTCGTGGAACAGGTAGACCCGGAGCAAAGGCTCCATGAGTTTTTGCGAGAGTATCGAAGTACCCCTCACTGTACGACCCAGCGAAGTCCGTGGGCCCTCATGCTCCATGGGCCTGCTGTGACCTTGTTTCCTTTCCAGTAAAGAATTGGCTTGGTAGTTTGGTCTGCCCTGTTCCCATGATGCACTGGGCCAGGGTCAGACTAATTTGCATGTAGCCAGGTTCTGAACTGGGATGGTGCAGTGAGCTAAAAAACGGTGATGGATCAAGCCCTGATCTTTTGACTGGGTAGGAGTGTTCTGCTTAATTCAGATACTCTGTCCATCGCCACCCCCTTTTGAATCCTCATGCTCCATGGGCCTGCTGTGCCCTGCTCCCTACCTACCAAGGATGGAAGTCATCTCCACAGAAGGGTGAAGAATTGCAAGAGCGGAGATTGCGACAAAATCAGGAAGCAAGTGTCCGACGTCACGCCACCCCAAGAAGGATTAGCCATGGAGCGACAGTCATCCTAAGGAGCCGACGGCAAGGAGGAAAATTCCAAACACACTACGAACCCAACACGTAGACCGTCACTGTGAACCACAGCACTATGGTGACTGCATGCAAAGGAACAGAAGAAGTATCCAGAAACATCTCGTAGTTCAAAGAGGTCCCGCCGGAACAGCACAGGGAGACCCCAGGCAACCACACAAGTCCCTGAAGCAGGAACGGAAGGACCAGCAAATGGCCGAGCCTGTGAGACCCCAGAAGTAATTTGCTCACCTCCACACGAAGCTGGCTCTGAGAGCCCCGGCCGGTACAGCATGGGACGGTGTACCGGCACCCAAAGGTACAGCCTGAGGCCGAACCCCCAACCGAGTCAGCGGCTGAGAGACTATGCATGCTGATGAGGCTGAGGACTTGCTGACAGAAGCCCATGCAAGTAATGTGTGTTTATGTGTGAGACTAAAAGACATTCATAGACTGGTGGTTTTGTTCAAAGAACTGTTATATCAAAAGAACTGAGTTGGATAGGGATGTAATGAATGGTAGTCTAGTTGTTGCACCCATGCACCCCTGACATCCGCAGGCCAGGCGTGACCTGCGGAGAAGTTAATAAATGGGTAAGGCCTGCTCGTGGCACGTCACTTCCGAGCTGGCAATCTGTGTGGCCATGTATGTTCACGCTCAGCGCTCCTGCCCCCACGCTAGGCCACACGCCCCATCAGGACCATACGCCGTCCCTGGGGGCCCCACGTTACGGAGAACACCTGGATTATTCCACTCACTGCCTTGTTAGTTATATATGCAGTGTCAATAATTTATCGATCATAATAGTTCCTTTGCCCTTATTTTTTAAACATACTCACTGTACAGTCCTTTTTCTTTTTACTGTGTGAACACTTGGGCACTGAGCACTCTATGGAGCAGTAAATACTACACACAGCATTTGTTTGTCTATTGTGCTTCTTTATTATTGTATTATCAGTATATAATGATCATTGATTGTTGTTGAACGTTTGCTCTTCTCCACATGGAAGTCCTGTTCTTCATATATGTCATATGGTCCCTGTTTCCAGCTGTTTTTTTTATTTTGGACAGTACACGTTCAGAACAGAAAGCAGTCATTGTGTAGGTCCTGTTAAATGTGCTCTGGTATCTTCAATGGGGATAAATTCAGCACACTTAACCTGGGTCCAGTCCGAATCCCAGATCCTGCTCAATATTAGGGACCACATCTAGGATCCGACTAGACCTTCTTCACTCACTATTCTACCAGAGCATCAGGGCCGGACTGGGAACCAAAACCAGGCCTGGCAAAGGGCTCGGCCGCCCCCCCCGGGGGTTGGGGGTGCTGCCGAGCTCTTTGCCAGGGCCGGTTTTTGGTTTATGCTGCAAAAACAGCCCTGTAACAAAATCAGCCCCCAGGGGCCACAAACCGGCCCCCCACCCGTGCGGCGCACCCGGGGATTGCCCGGTGCCCACTACGGCCAGTCCGGCCCTGAGAGCATCACACTGTTTTGCTCGCTCAACCCACATGTTTTTCTTATTCTCTTGTGTGTTATCACTTCCCTGTACCAGCTTTTGTTTCCTTGCCACATTGTTCATGTCTGGGCTCCCTTTTCAGTTTTACTACGTACCTTGGTCATTTGCATTGCACCCAGAGCAGACGCAGGTGAATGTGGTGCTCAAAGGTAGACACCATTTCCCTCACAGTCCAGAGTTTTGTGCATTGCATAAACCTAATTGTGCAGGACTTACTTAAAAAAAGGAGTAATCAACAACATCACCAGTCACAGAATTTGCACACATTTCATCCAGTTTTCAAAGCCTGGTAACATTTGAGGATCATTCAGCGTGCTACAAGAATACCTGTAAAAGATCTCATACAGGAGACGCCAACACATTTTAACTTCAACTACTATATGCTACAACACATATTTGAGCACTCCCGGCCATTCAATGATTACGTACTTCAAAGGAGTTGGAATGCATTGCCAAAAGCTTTGATGATGGAGGTGATCAAATGGGACTAGTGAAATGCTTGTTCCACATGCTACTTTCTTTTGAGATTATGACACCAGAAGTCAGCAAGGAGGAGAGTTCCAAGAGCATTGCACCTGCTGGTGGAACAAATACAAAAGGTAGAACATACATTTAGAAATGTTAGTTGAGAAGCTGGTGCATTGGTCAACAGCTTAATCATTCAATTGAACACTAATCAAAGGCTGCAAAGAGAGTTTGTGTTCTCCCAAAAGGAACATCCCCGCCACAAATCTTTGGCCACTTGCTTTTTTTAAAATGTATTCTGTTTTATTTTATTCAATACAGTTATGCATGTTACAGTATCACAATCCCAGAAAAATGTTATCATTCACAATTTGCAGTACACAAAAGCTATCATTGTACATATCCCCTCCTATCTCAGTCCTGAATTATTTGAATGTGCGTCCTTCAGTTACTCATTCTTGGGGCAACAGGCCCATCTTGATTTGTAATTGAATATCTTTTCCTTTGCAACAGTCCTCTATCTGCAGCCCATGTACCCCAGACTTTATCCCATTTTCGCGGGCAGCCTCTGCTCTGGTAAACCACCTTTTCTGCCAAACAGTACCAGTCAAGGTCCTGCTCCCCTTCTCTCACTGTCAGTGGCTGCTGCTTTCCCCATGCTCTAGCTATATTTCGTTAAGCAACCATATCTGCTAGCATTAGTTTTAATATACTTTGCAAAGTTGTCTTATCCCGTGATACATCATATGTGCCAACAGACTTCCATTGGAACCACTTGGCCTGCAATTTTAGACATTATAGCTACTATGGCACTCCAGTAGTGTCTCAACTCAGGGCAGCCCCATATTGTGTGATGTGAAAAAAATGTACCCTCTTCTCCACAGCCTCTCACACATGCATTCAAGTTGATTTACCCATTGCATATAGCACTGACCAAGTTGTGTATGATCTGTGTATAATCCTGATTTGTATCAGCCTGAACCAAGCCCTTGCGGCCACCTCTCTATGGCTCTGGGTGACTTCCAGTCGTCCTCCTCAAGAAGCCCTACGTTGGTTTCCCATCACTCCCTGAGGGCCACTATTGGGTCTGTGGCATTGTTCACTATTTTTTGTAAATGAGGGAAGTTGCTTTATCCCCCATTGGCTCAGTTATTATTCTGTCTTCTAACGGGGCAATCTCTGGTATTTAGTCTCCCTTGTGTACGTGTGCTCTTAGAGCGTGTGTTAGCTGCATGTACCTAATTTTTCCAAGTTTGACATCAGATACTCTTTCCACTCTTCAAAGTCAATCACCTTTCCCCTTTTCCAGATGTCACCTAGGTAGTCAATGCCTAACAGGGCCTGGGCTGAACTCCTGTAGATCCCACACCTCTGTTAAGAGGTAGGTGTCCCACAGAAGTGTGCGCTCCGTCAATTTCCCGTTCCAACCCAGAAATGTATTTGCTTCTCTCCATCGTTTTACCGTTGTTTGTGTATGGGTCCGGAGCTCTTCAATCGCTTTTTTGTTATAAAGGGTTTGGTCAATTTTCCAACACTGATTGCAGTTAATTGGACTGGAGGAGGCAAGGTAGGATTGCCTACTGTTAGAAATGGGAGTCTCTAGTTGGCCGAGGTAGGTACCTTTGCCCAAATAGGGACCCGTGCTTCTAGTCAGGTAAGGGGGATACACTCCTAAAATAACCCCTATTCACCCCCTTGGTAGCTTGGCATGAGCAGACAGGCTTATCTCAGAGGCAGTGTATAAAGCATTTGTGAACACATACAGTAATACAGTGAAAATACTAAAAATCGATACTACACCAGTTTAGAAAAATAAATAATCTTTATCTAAACAAGACCAAACGGCGAAAATCCACAGTACAGTTATCGACATAGGGGTCCATTAGGATGACGGGCGGACTTTGTCCGCCCGCCATCCTGTCGTAGTAGGGGACCGCCCGCCCTAAGGGCGGGGGTCCCGTGTGCAGCATTAGGATGCGCCCGCCACAGTGGCGGGCGCATCCTGCATTCATTCCATTGTGGCGGGCAGTGCATTCAGCAACGCCCGCCACAATGCCAGGAAGGCATGTCGTGCACTTCCATGCACAGCATGGCAGGCACCGCGCGGTGCCTGCCATGCTGTGCATGGAACTGCTGGGGGGTACCATAGGTACCCCCCATGTGCACCCCCCACCACCCCCGAGTCCTTGGGGGCCCGTAACGGGCCCACACAAGCAATCACCGCATGCCTTTCCGTGGCGGCATTGCCGCCACGGAAAAGCAGCTGCAGACAGGCATCCTAATATGGATGGCGGTGTCTGATAGACACCGCCACCATATGGTCCCATTACCGCCCCGGCCGCAAGGCGACTGGGGCGGAAAAGCGGCGGACGGTCTTTCCGTCCGCCGCGGCCAACCATGCCATGTTAATATGGCGGGGGTGTTTTTAGTCAGGATGGCGGGCGGATTGCCCCCGCCAGGCCGGATGTGGCTACCGCCTGCCTGGCGGGGGCAATCCGCCCGCCATCCTAATGGACCCCATAGTCTCAAAACTAGGTTATTCACTTAAATCAACCTTTTAGCAAGAAATAATTCCACTTGGAGTCATAACAATGTCGTGAGCGGTCAAAATCCCAAAGTACGGCGCTGACCATGAGGTGCGTGGCATCGGGCCCACAAAGAACAGGACCTTGGAAAATGGTGAAAACAAAGACATTTCATGGCGTCGGGGAGGTACGGCTTTGCAGGCGCTGTGCGGCATTGGTTCCTTACATCCCCAGGGGAGGTGCAGCCTCTGTTCCTTACTGCAGGGGAGTTGAGACGATGGTTCCTTACTGCGTCGGGGAGGTGACATCACAATGGCGCTGAAACCACTGTTCCTTATGATGGTGCGATGTCAATGGATTCGGGGATCACCCATGTCGAGGATCGGCTCCGGACGACACAAGTGGTTTCCATGGCTCCTGTGCAGTCAGCGGTCTTGATGACTGCTTTAGAGTCGATGCGGCACGTGTCAGCAGGCGTTGGGTCACGGTGCAAGTCGGGGTGGTGCGTCGTGCTCTACACGAGCAGTGCCCATGGCTTCGGTGCAGGTTACGGCACCGCTCGCTGGCGTAGGTGTTGCAATTTCCTTCTGTAGCAGCTGAAACTGCAGTTCCAGATGCAGGGAGACAGAAGGGGTGAAGTCTTTGTGTTCCGAAGACTTCAGAACAGGAGGCAAGCTCAGTTTTAAGCCCTTAGAGTTCTTTTCTTCAAGCAGGTGACAAGCAAAACAGCTAAGTCCTTTTTCTTCTTTCCTTGGCAGCAAGCAACCAATTCAGGCCAACCCCAGACAGTAAACAGCACAGGGGCAGTATTCCTCCTCAGCTTATCCGGCTCTTCTCCTTGGCAAAGGTTCCTCTTGATTCCCACAAGTGATCTAAAGTTCTGGGTTCTGGGTCCCCCTTTTTATACACACAAAAACTTTGTCTCTGAAGGCAGAGAGTGTCTGTGCCCAGCCAAAACCAGTTCTGTCCTCTCTGGTGCAACTTCCTGGCAGGAGGTGAAGACTGCATCGTTGAAAGCAGAACTGGCCCAGGCAGGTGAAGGAAATCTCCACCCCGACTCTAAATTCATCCCATGTACCATTCAACCCAGCTCTGACTCATCAGACTGCTGGAGCTCCTGTCACTCACAAGCCAGACATGCAATACAGAATCCTAGCTGAGGCACACTGGATAGTTAGGCAAGAAAATACCTACTTTATAACAGTGGTATTTTCAAACACAGAATGTTAAAATCACTCACACTAAAAGATGTACTTTAACATTCTGAGTTCAGGAATACTAAACTTTATTTTCCTATTTTGTTCCTAGGGTCACTTATGTTTATAAGATGTTATAATCAAACTGCCCATTCTGGCCTATGGGAGCAGATAGCCTTAATTCACTATTGGAACATGCCACACACATCAGGGCATGTCCTACCTTTTACATACAATGCACCCTACGCACAGGGGTACCATGGGCCTACCTTAGGGGTGACTAACATGCAGAAAAGGGAAGGTTTAGGGACTGGCAAGTGTGTGCACTTGCCAAGTCGACATGGCAGTCCCAGACTGCACACAGGTTCTGCAATGGCAGGCCTGAGCTACCTTTTACAAGCTGGTTCTGTGGGTGGCACAACCAGTGCTGCAAGCCCACCAGCAGCATTTGATTTATAGGCCTGGGCCCACATGGTGCACTGTACTAAGAACTGACAAGTAAATCAGATAACCAATCATGGAATCACTAATCCATACAACAATTTACAATAGCGAGCACTTGCACTTTGGCGCTGAACAGCAGTGGGAAAGTGCCCAAAGCATCGAGACCAGCAAAATAACAAATGAGGCACCAGCAATAAGTGGAAGGGAGACTCACGCCAATGGTGCCAAGTCTAACACCTACCTAACCTGGAAAGGGAGTGAGCTTTGGTAGCGAGACGGTGGATAATTTGAAAAGTATCAGTTCTTGGAAGCAAGGAAGGAAAACTTAACAAATGCTGCTGTTATTATTGAGAAAGGAAAGTGACTACCCACTCATCTTACAGGATTTGTTATCTTATCCCTAGGTGCCCTCTGCAAGTTCCCCAAATACTTGGGGGCATATTTACAAGCCCCTTGCACCACTTTTGCATCACTATTCCCATGTTAAAAGTGACGCAAAAGTGGCGCAAGGGGATTGTAAATCTGCGCCTTGCTGTTTATCGTGTGATGCAGCACTTGTGAATTTCCTATGGTCAATAGAGTTGTTCTGTGTAAACCGTTTGGTAACCACAGATAACCCAGCTAATCAAACCAGTGATATGGGAATCAGGGATGCCCCATTGATTATGTATTCATTAATGTATGGCATTTTCCCTCCTTACAGGGCTTTAAGGTGTTGCATACAGAGGGAAACAATCACTGGCCTCTACTTTTAGTGTTAAATTTGGGGTCTAGGAAACAAAGGGAACTCATCCCAATCCAAGTTTATTATCTCAAACGTATCACTACTCGAATATTAGATGAAAACTAAAAGGTTCTTAATGATTTTATAGGAGTGCAAAAATTGTCTGGCGAGAAAGAGGTTCCTGATGATTTGATATTATAGAACGATGGGGTACTAGCTTAGGTTAACTTTTTAAGGGTGAATTTTCAAAATAAAATAAAAAAGGAGAAAATTAAGTTGGTTACACAGATGAAGAGGTTTTACGGGCAATGTGGGTGATTAAAGCAAAAAATAAGAAAATGGGAGAGATTTCTTAAGCAAAAGTATGATCATGAGTTAGAAAATAACTTGCGCAAGGTAAAAATGGAACATCAGAAAAGGTTAAAAATGAGGGAAAGTATGCATGTGAGTAAAAAATGGCAAAATATGATCGAGGTAATTGAAACAAAGAGTATTAGGAAAGTTTCACTGTTAGTACGTGAAGGGAGAGCGCCATGGAAAATGAGTTTTTTAGTAGGAGAAGATGATTGGGTTAACTGCCTGGAAAAAGTATATGGCAATGACAATGAAGATCTGTGTTGGAAGGTAAAGTTTGTAGTGGGTAATGAGGTACATTGTATTTCTCAATCAAAAGAATCAAATAAACTATCCTGTCGCTAAAGCTAACAAAGGCTGCTGTCCCAGACAATCTCCTCACACTCATAATAAAAAGCTATGTAGACTTGCGGACAAGCTTTTATCATGTAATATTTTGAAAGGCCTTGGCTTCTGGGCGATTCCTGGATAGCTGGAAAGGAACAATTATAATATCCTCATTATAAGAAGGATGATGCTACAACTCCTAGGAGCTATCGCTGATCAGCTTAATGGAAGTGGGAGGGAAAGTTTTCATAAAAATGTTATTGTTATTATTGAAAGATTGGGTGGCAAAAAACAATAGAAGCATAATTGAACAAGGTGGGTTTAAATAAGGCCACTCAAATGTAGACCATTGATTTAGTCTGTCGACAAAGGCATGGGAAATCTATAAATTTTAGAGGGGAACTGCTTTGTTGTTTTGTCGATTTGCATGCTGCTTTGAGACTTAATGAATTGCAACTTTATGTGGGAAAATTTGATAAGTCTTTGAATTCTTAAAGATGTACTTTCGATTCTCCAGGAGTCACACAGCCAGCTCAGGTAATAATAGATATGGCGGATATGTTAACCAGGAAGATAAAAACAGCTTGTGCCAGGGACGTGTTATGGCCTCATTTTATTTTTCTTATTTTTAGCAGATCTGCAGAACATACTAAATTAAGCAAAAGGCTTATGCCCTAAGATGAATGGTTTGCCTGTCTTATGTCTATTATATGCTGATGACCTGGTGATAATGAAACTTGACAGAAGTGGACCCACAAAGAAAACTGGGGGGCATATTCTCAAGGAGTTATCGCCAAGTTAACAGCACTTTATCGCAGCCAAAGTTGCGATAAATTTATCACCCTATTCACACGTTGGTGCTAACAGCCCCTAGCACCAGTTTACCTGCGATACGAGCCGCAAAAAACATTGCCACAGATGACCCCTGCAACTATCGCTAATGAGATGCAGAGTAGGCGTTCCTGTGCAAAAAGCAGCAACAACACAACTCTGCAAAAGACCACAGAACATGCAATAAGATGCGTTAGCAGCAGGAAAATAACACCTGCTCTGACCTGGTGCAAAGTCAGCCTGCACCACATAAGGGAGGCCAGCCCAGGGCCACATCTGAAGAACAACAGATGCCATGGAGCCACTGAACATGCAGGCCGGACACCCAAGAGGGCCCCAATACCCACCACCACCACCCCAGGACCTCCCCCGAACCACACACCCCCACCGCCCCCCCAGACCAACACTGAGGCAGCGCAGACAAAGACAGTGACCCTCAGAAAATGCACCAACCTCACAGACCCAACACCAGAGAATGTGATTGCCCACTACATGGTCAAAGGGACAACCCTCCTCCGCATCCTGACCAACATTGTCCACAGGCTTACAGTACCAACACAGCAGACAACCAACATCCCACCTCAGACAGAGCTGCAGGCCATGCTGCACCAGTTGGCCTCTGGTATCCTCAACCAACAACCGCCTGAGACGGAGGAGTCATACAGCCAGGCTAATCCAAGTCCCCCAAAACGTTCATGGATGACAGCATCAGCTTGGTAAACCACTATCTATACTTCCCACACTGCGCAGAAACAGCTGGAGAGCAAGCAAAGCGTCTACACCACAGCTGGCTTCCCGCGCGTGTTAGGGGGCAATTGACTGCACACTTGTCCCACAACTGGCCCCTGGCAACACTGCACACAATAAGCGCAACAGAAAGCGCATGTAACCCACCAATGTCCAGGCAATATTGGACCACCTAGGCATGTCCGTCACAAGCTCACATGCAACATGTCCACCCACCAGGCACGACAAAACAACTTACTTTGGGAACCTGGGCCAGCCATGTACATTAGCCATCAATGGCATGGCACCTCAGCCACAAAATAGCAGGATGTGGGAAGAGGTGGGGACCAGACATGTGCGATGGAGGCAAGTGACTGATAAATATGAATGTAAAGAATGCCAAGTGTGGCGTGGATGTGATGGCCAGACTGCAGTATGTAGACCACACACATATCCATGTCGACACACACCGCTGGTGTTTGGAGTGTAGTGGAAAGTGGACTCAACCATGTCACCCCAGCCAGTGGGGAAGATTGCGTGAATGTAGCTTGTTACGTTCCTCCCTGTAAGTGTGAGCTGAGTGGGCTGGCCTGGCATACGCGAGGTCAGTGTAGGGGTGTGAATAAAAGGAACGTAACTCTGGGCATGGTCCTCTTCTGGAATGCCCAATGTCTTTGCCAGGGCAGTGCCTCTCACCCCGCCACAAGGCCGACGCCGTGAGAGGATTTGCCAGCTATCCTGTGCTGCTGCACCCTGGGACACTGGTTCCTGAAACCAGTTCTGCCCGCCCCTGCGCACCCAGTCCTTAATGCCCACCTGCCGACATCGGTGTGAGTCGATGAGGGCCCACCGTGTCCCGGTGCAATCTCCAAGCCCGAGGCCTGCGACCTTGGCAGCCACCTCAGACCATCTCGGTCTCCGCAACACAGTCCCACAGTACTCCTTACTCATTGACGTACTCCACTGCCATGCACAGTAGACAAGTAGGTCACACATTTGGAACTGAGTCTTGATTACACCATGGCAGAGCACATTAATTATGGCTGAGTGCATGTTACTATACACCGTTCGATGTGGTGCCACCAGGTCTTAGTATTACATTACTACCCCAAGATTCTGTGGGCCCACGTGGACTACTGCTCTCAGCCTACGCTGCGCTCGAGTAGGTCATAGAATTGGAACTGAACATCGATAATTCTAAGGCAGAGTACATATCATTGCACGCAAGGAGAGGCGTAAGAGGATGACGCTTAGCATTTCGGCGAAAAAAAGAATCATCGTTATGGAGGTGAACGAACACTACTGACAACTGCCCTGCTGTCACTAACTCTGTGCATTGCAAGCCAAAGTCACATGGTTATGGTCCACTGCTGACCACTGCTTCCGGCCTGCACTGTGGTCCAGTAGGTCACACATTTGGGACTGAGTCTTGATTTAGCAATGGCGGAGTTCACATCAGTGTACCAGCATCATCGCGGCATGCATTCCCTCTCAGCCCCGGTGCCACTAAGTCTGTTCCCTGACATTCGTGGACACTCTCTGGTCGAACATTGGTGGCGTCTGAGTCTATGGACTAGGGGGTAGTTTTCATCCTCATGTAGATGATACAAAATTGCTGGTGGCAACGAGGCTGTCGCTTTCCACTCCCCCATTTGCTGATTCTGGAAAACATCAGACCTCTGCCTCATGCCCTGGAGGACACCTACCACTGTCCCCCACAAACCTCCACCACATTCACCTTCGACATCAATGAGGACACGCCCAGTTCATGTGACCCTACCTCAGTGTACCGCGAGTCACCGTCCTATGGCAAGGTGCCTGTGCCGGCCGCTGTGCATCCAGGGCCACTAACTCTGTGCTGGTCAGGTCCGGGACCCCTTCTTCTGAGATATTGGATGGCCCCTGAGGTGATGGCCTTGGGGTCATCAACGCCATGTGTCTGTGGCCCTGAGCTGTCCGCTGCCTCTGGCCTCAACTGTGAATCACCAGGGCTCACACATCAAATCGAGTCCTGGCCGGCCCTGATGTGGCATCACCGCAGGAGCCACACCCCACCACCACCAGGACCAATTATAATCGCCAACTGCCATTGTCGAAACGGTCCTACTGGCAGACTGACTGAGTTGCTTGCACCTGTCGTGGCTGCCATCTTCTGCCTGATCCCCTGCTCAGCACTCCAGGTGCCACTAACTCAGTGCACCATGAATCATCGTCCATTACTGTTTCGGTTATGTATTGTGGAGAGCTCACGCAGCAATATCACCTCAGGCAGTGT
Source organism: Lissotriton helveticus (assembly GCF_964261635.1). Lineage (NCBI taxonomy): Eukaryota > Metazoa > Chordata > Amphibia > Caudata > Salamandridae > Lissotriton > Lissotriton helveticus. Next base: position 612,299,843 of record NC_136061.1, on the reverse strand, counting down.
GGGAGACCTGGGACGACGATGATGGAGATGATGCAGGTGTGACCACCCCCCCTCACTGCATCTGCATCAGGAATGTACAGAAGGGACACAATCCTAGACATTCTCTTCACATTGACACGCTCAGCTGTAGTGCCCCAACCTCAGTGCACTGAAACTCACGAACACTTCAGTTTGTATGTTGGGTAACCTCTGTACTTGCTCCTGCTCCCTTCATGTTTCTCAGCAGTTGACTCTGTTACGCAGGTGTTTTCATTTTCCTTGCACTGGTGTCCACTGTTCAAGTTGTTGCCAGCACCAAGCACTCCATGCAGGCTGGCTTACACTCTCCCCACACACATCCAGCACAGGCTTTGTGGGGTGTAGGTGATCCCTGACGGATAATAGACACCCACGTATTTGATCAATTCGCCTTCCATGGGTTCGGACCCCACCCGCACCTTTTAGGCCACCTCCTTTTGGTGTTCTGACACCTGGCATTGGGGTGCCATGTGTGGGTGGGTGAAGTGTCGTGAGCCAGCTGTGCTTGCTTGTGCTTCCTGCTGTGTTGTCTGTTGCAAGGTCTGTGTTCTCCTTCAAGTAGCTTGGCTGCCTGGGTCCTGGTGGGGGGTTGTGTGGGATGTCCATGGGCTGTAATAGAGCGTCAGTGTCGAAGGTGTGGTGGTCCTCTCTGGCCTCACAGATGTGTGGTCTTTTGTGTTCTGCTGGAGGTGTTGTGTGCCCCTCTGCAATGTAAAGGGGAGATGCATATTGACATTGTGTTGAGATGTATATTGGGGCATTGTTCTTGTTTACATATAGACTGTATGACAATGTACATTGTCACTGTTTGTGAGGTGCAGGATTTGGATGCCGACTGTGTACATTTGGACTACATGACGGATGTGAGGTTGTACGCATTCATTCCCATCTCAGAGTTTCCTGCTCTGTTGGATGTAGTTGGCCTGTTTCTGCGTTTGTGCGGAGCCAGTTGTGTCCTCTGTTCTGCAGTGTCGGGGTTGCACATTGTACCACATTGTCGTCAATGTGGGCGTACTGGTATTGCTATGTGTGTGTTCTGCAGTGTGCAACAGGGATCAGGGACATGATCAAGGGTCATTGTGGGTGTGCAGTGTGCTACACATCGTTGTGCATGTGTGTCATTGTGTCCATCTCCCCCGGTCTCTCCAGTCCCTGGTCGTTACTCACCCTGTTGATGTTGTGTCAGGTCCTCTTGAGCTGTGTCCATACTCCCTACTCGTTACACCACCTCCACACCGATGACTGTGGCCACGGTTTCCTCCAGCCCCTCCTGTGGCACAGACTCCCACCTCCTGTCACCGTTTCAGCCTTCCTGTTGGCAGCGGCTTTGTGCCTGGTTTAGGTTGTCACATCATGCCAGCGCCTCTTGGCCTCAACGATTGGCCTCCTCGACACTCCGACTGCATTCCAGGAGGTCAGTTGATGGTGGTGTTCTGTCACCTCTGATCTGGTTTTGCTGCGGACTGCACCCCGTCTCCCTCTCCTTTTTCTACTTGGCCGTCCCTGTCCCCTTTGTTCCTTGCTGGAGGTCTGTGGGGGGTTGAGGGGTTTGCGATGGCGTCTGTGCTTGGTCAGGATGCATCCTTGTTGCTACACGCTTTGGATTGTTTCTGGTATGTTTTTTCTGTAGTTTTTCTAGTGCAATTTCCAGCCAGACGTGTCAGATTTGCAGGTTTGTCGCTGGTTTTCACTGCTTTTTGTACTGCGATTGGCCTAATCGCATTATTTATTGCATTCGCATTTTGTATATGGCGTAGCGTTGAATTTAATGTGGTCATTTGACGCGGTATCTGGAGTCTATCGCATGGTGCAGCCGTCTTGTACATACTTGGTTAACACTGCAAGATTTTCATGCGTTAAACTGCGAGGTTGAGAGTTGCGTTAAGTTACTTTTGCGATGGTTATCACGCGTTCTTGAAAATATGCCCCTGGATGTCTTCCATGAATATTGCTTAAGGAAGAAGAACAGAGTGAATTTTGATAAGACACATATTAGGGTTCTGGGGAAAGAAAATACTAAATGTGGAACTGGTCCCTGGGAGGGAACAAGTTGGATCTAGTGGAAAAATATAAATACCAAGAAATGTGGTTCAATGTAAGTTAAATTAGAAAAAACACATACAATTGTTAAAAGCTATTGCATTGTCCACAATATGGGGCTTAAACCAATTTAATTGAAATATGTGTGAAAAGACTCCTTGCTTTGTCACCGTCTTCTATGTTTCAGGCTGTAAGGATGTAAACCCAGTTTATGGCTGGGAGTATTCTATGGTACGCAGGTGTATTTAGGTTCTGCTCGGGGTTAGCAAGGGAAGGATGCTCAAACATCTCTTTCTGCAAAGGTGAGGTATAAGGTAGAGAATTAAATATTCAAAGCAGTGAGACAAACGTTGTGTAAAATCTGTAATAGATTAACAGTAAAACCAGAGAAGAGGAAGTCGGGATGAAAATCTCCAAATTGGAGTTGTGGGTGCTTTTGAAAAAGTGTGCCAGAGAACAGGACATGCAGTACTTAAGCAGGAAATTATCCACACAGTTTTGATAATGGCTTGGATTAACGATGATAGTTTTCCATCCATTGAGGCATTGTCCGTAAGCTAAGATGCTCTGTATTGACATTTAGAGCTGGGATAAATCCCTGTTATGAAGGTAGGATGGTAAAATCAGCAATTATAGATGATCTGGGTATGAGTACCTGTGGTATAAATACAAAATGTAATGGGGCACATGTTTTATTAGGCTGCCAAATGTTTTCAAATGCATGTAAAATATTTTTACAACCAAGTCTTTTAAAGTATGTAATTGCCAACAGAAAAAAAGAATTTAGTCTATTGATGGACATGAGATTCCTGGTTGTTACTTGTGCAATCTGGAGATTTCTAATTGCAGTTAAGGGTGTTCTAAAAGACTTTGGGCCAGATGTACGACATGGTTTTGCACGCGCAAAGGGTTTGCGATCCCGTTTGAGCATGCAAAATCATTGTTGGCCATGTAGAATTCATAAATAGCGAAGGGAGGGGCGTTGTCTCAGGACTGCGGCACTGGTACCCTAATCCTTTCTCCATATTTCATCTTCTATTCTTCTTCACTGTGTGGATTATAGTCCTTCGAATGGATTGTTTTTAATTTTTATTATTTATCAAGTGCACTTATGTATTGTTTATGACCAACAGGTTTATAGGTTCGCCCGTGTCGGAGGGCACGATGTTGTACACAATCTCAGACCCTAAGGTATTCACCATGTATTTATAGCAAAAACGACATTGCAGAATTATCATGCAGGGTCCCATAACATCCCCAATAGTACCCTTGATACCTGATTTGCAACAACTAACTTATAGAGTAGCAAGGTGTAACAATTAATATTCTCACTCCAGGTAGTTAAAAGTTAAAAACAAACAAAATATTATCCCCTTCGGTGCTGATGACGGAACCGCTCCGTCATCAGCCGCGGTCGCGCTGTGCTGATGACGGAGCGGTTCCGTCATGGCCCGCCCAGCTCGATAGAACGCTCATGCGCGGCGCGAATTCCGCGCCTGCGCTGAGGGTTCTATTGAGCGGGGCGGGCCGTGACGGAACCGCTCCGTCACGAGCACAGCTCAACCGACGCTGGTGATGGAGCGGTTCCGTCACCAGCATGCGGCCGCCCCACACCCTTAGCACTGCGGCGGAATAGCCGCCGCAGTGAAGGTGTTAACAACATCAAAACAAACAAAAAAATAATAATAATAATTAAAGATATATAAACACGTTAAAAATTAAAATACAGATATATTTAATATTAGAAATAGAAAAACATATTATAATGTTAAATGCATATGACAAATACCTACAAATATTATATTAAATAAAATAAAAAATAATTTTCAATCAAATAAATATTTTTATTGACAAATTATTTGGAAACAAAAACATTAATTATTACATAAATTTACTTTTTTCATTTCCTACCCTCTAACACCACACAATTCACAACCCACATCTAAATCTAAAAAAGTTACTTACATAAGTAACATAATTAATTACCAATTAAAGAGATATTATAATTGAAAAGCAAATTAAAACTCATAAAAATGTATAAAGTTCCCACACTTTACCGGGTTATGATACCCACAAACCACAGCTAAAATAAAACTGTTAAAAACAAATTACACAGTAAAAACTTATTTTCATTTAAAAAACTAATATTATTTATCAACTAATTATAAAGTAATTAAAATTAATTTACTCCCCACCCTTTACCCCTATAAAAGTAAAACCCACACAAGTAATATAAACGATTACCCTAAATAAATATTAAATAATTAATTAATATTGTCCCGAGGCGAACCGCTGGAGATGTGCAGCGCCAGATGCCTCCTTTTTGCACATGGCTTGGTGCTGTTCGGAATTAGGACAATATTGGTCGGACATACTTTGTTTTATTAACAAAATTCTTGCCACTCAACTTTCTCCAACCCCACAATCGTGTCTCTTGGGCTATGTTAAAGCTGTACCACCCGGGTAGCGTGAGTTGCTGGCTTTGCTACTACTCCTGGCCAAGCGGCACGTGGCGATGCACTGGGGCAAACAACACTCAACCACCACCACCTCTTGGATCTTAGATGTTACATTTTGCCAAGAACAACTCAATACCTATTGGGAGCTCCTGCCTCAGACCTCCCAACCCGAAGATATTTGGAGTCCGTTTCTTGCATGGCTGTCCTCTCGCAGCACAGACACTACTCAAACTCCAGAAGCCAATACTGTAGCCAATTGAACTGTCTTTCATATGTGTCCTTTCAACTTTCCGGTTGTGATCTTTTGTTGGCACGATGTTCACCATTGATTTACTCCTTTTATTTTCTCAGCTCTCAGATAGTTGTTTCATGTCGCAGGTTCACGTATAGATCATACTTGCTTTGTAACTCTGTTATTGTATTTTCAAAATGTTACCTCGTTTTTTCTTTGTATTTTCTTTTGATTCATTCAGATGTCACTCCTTGGGTTACATTATTGTAGCAATCCTGTTATACAATGTATATGACCTCTTTTCAAATGCCAATAAAAACAATTACATTTTTTTTAATTAATTAATATTAAAGTTCAACTAATTATTAATTAATTAAACATAACTTACTTCCCACCCTTTTCCCCATAAGCCCCACAACCCACACCTAAAACTAATTACACAATTTCCATATTTAATTTTCAATTAATTGATCAATATTATTTTAAAATGTATTATGAATTAATTAAACATAAATTACTTCACACCCTTTACCCCTATAAACACCACAACCAGCACCTAAAATGAATTAGACAATTTACCTAATTAATTTACAATCAGTAAATTATTATACATTAGCAATTAATTAATCAAAAATAAATTACCCACCCTTTACCCCTATAAACCCCACAACCCGCACCTAAAACAAATTGCACCATTATCATAATTAATGATCAGTTAATTACTAATAATTATCAACTAATTAATAATTAGTTACAAATAAATTACTTCCCAGAATTAACACTATAAATTCTCAATTAAATAAATATTAATAAATACAAAATAATCATTAATTTATTATAATTAAAATACTTTCCACCCTATTCCCCTATAAACCCACAACCCGCTATGGAACTAAAAAACAAAGATTTTTATTGAAATAAAATTGACTACTACTAAAACTATAAAACATAAACAATACTTGTACAAAATACATACATTACATACATTTAGACTGTAAAATAAAACACATAATACTAATTAAAAAATCGATATTTTAAACAACTATATTTTTGCAAATGATATTAATGACTTTTATATTTTTTTAAATGATAATTCATACCTTAAATTCGATTTTCTTGACCATGATATTCTTGCTGTCAATATTTCTGTGTCACAGTATTTCCAATTCAATATTTGTGTACGTCGACATTTTCAACTCGATATTCTGTCCTCCGAATACCTTCTTCCATAACTAGGGATGTCAGGACCCGTAAAGGAAAAGAGACTATAGACAGCAATAGTAAAAAGGTTGGGAAAAAATGAAACTAAAAGTGAAAATATATTTGAAAAGGGGAGAGAAGTGGACAAAAATGTGGTGGTTGTAGGTGGATGGGCCTAGCAAGCAGGGAAATACGAGGTACAGCTAGGTGGGAGCAGATTGGAGTAAACACTATGGCCATGGTTTGTGCAATGCGGCTTGTAATTTTGAGCTAGATTTTTTTGGCGCAAAATACGTTTCCGGCATCATTTTTTAATGTGAGGCACTTGAAATGCATTTTCCTAAATTAGGTAAACTTTTTCATTATTGTTTTTGAAATTTTACATAACTATGAGAACAAAAATTACATGAATTATACACACCCATAATTCATGAACCTTAATCATTTGGCTGTTTTTATGTACATCTGTTGCTGAAAGTTTAATGCAAAGATTATTATTTTTAAGGCCATCATGAGGGATTGAAAACGGCAATAAATTTAAAGAAGTTCTAAACTGGGGGACTAAAGATATATCTCGCCCATGTCCTCAAAAATCCTTAAGCTAGATCTTCCAAAACTAGGCAGTCTGTGTATCTGGTAAAATACTTTGAACGGCCCATCATTCCACCTTAATCCTCAGTTTAGCATCATTAGAGAAAAAGCTGATTCCTGATGGTCCACCTTGCTCCTTGCAGTCCTCTTGTCATTTCCTGCTTTTGTTTCCACGGTTCAAAATGGCCTGCTTTGGAGGTCTTCATTTTTCCATCCTCCCTCCCTCCAGCCCTTTCAAACTTTATCCTCTTTCCTTGCATGCTATTCAGACTTTAGACCTAGTTCTGGAAAGATCTTAAAATGCATCTTTTCTGTGGCATTGTTTCACCAGTTGGTTGTTCTATGCTCTGCTTCACATGGTGCCAAGAAATCTTGTGGTGAACGAGCCATTAACTGTTAACATAACATGTGGAGAAGTGTGCCTCAGTGGTTAGAGGCGGCAGACCCGGAAGCTGAGATCGACCGTGGACCAGGGTTCGATTCCCCGCCTTGGCGGGTCTCGGGCTCAAAAATTCCACAGACTCGACAATTCTCGCTCTGGTGCCTACTCAACTCACGGGGTCACACTCTGCGACTCTGGGCAATAGCTTGCTTAATCTCCACTACGGCCCCTCGCGGTGGGATGCCTGGCTTTCACCTTGTGTACACTCTGCCGGGGTTTCTCACAGGGGAATACCAGGACGGGTTCCCTAAGCAAGCGCCGGGACGCTCACGGGCAGCCGTGCACTTTACAAATCCAGCACATTTACATTACATATGATAACATAAGCTAACATAACATAACATAACACAACCTGACCCTGGCTATTACGAATATCAAACACACAGAAAGTGATGGATAGGAATGCTTGCAATAAATCTAACCTCTGGCAACTGCTTGAGTGAGAATTCCAAACCATCCTTCTTGCCCATCATGCCACATTAGATTAGACCCAGCCATGGGCAAATCAGTCCTGGTCCTGCTCCAAGATGAACAGTTGAGCCCAAACTGCCAAGCGAGGTCCACTCCGAACTGAAACACAAGAAACCCAAGCCCGGATTTGGCCTTATCTGGCTCTTCGGTTGGGTATAGCGTGGTTCCAATGGCACAGTGAGCATGGGACCCTGCTTGGGCATACCCATGCCACCTAGGGTGTTACATAAAAAACACAAAAGGTGTTGTGAGGAATGCTTCCAATATGTCTAACTACTAGCAATCACTCCGGGTAGCATTTCAACCCATTCTCTATGCTCCCTCAGATTAGAATCAGTCATATGCAAATCAGTTTTAACATGGTGGGCAAAAGAATAATTGGTTGGAATGCTACTCTGAGGCTTCTGTGTGTTTGACATCTATACAAGTGGCTTGGAATGTTATTCCCAATAAGCCATTGAGAGAAACCTGGTGTTTGTTGGACTGGGATTACTGGGTCATATATGCCAAATCCAGTAATCCCAGGATCGAAAAACACAAGATCAAGCTCTAGATATGGAGTTGCAGGGTTGTGGGGCCTGCAAGCAGCGGTTGCACCCAGTCCCCACCCCACTGCTCCAGTACAATGTATGGAGCTACAAATTCTACCCCAGCCATCCCCTCACCAGCTGTACCCACTCCTGCAAAACCCAGGGCCCAAACTACTCACACCAGGGGCCTAAAAAGCTCCCACCTGTTTGAGTCAGGCAGTAAAGGGATGTGAATTTGGGCACCATATTTTCATTGGAATGCAGTAAAACAGACAGATTTGGATATTGTATTCCCAGATCTGCCTGTCATTCCACATTCTAGGTCTGGGTCTGCCAGAACTAGGTCTGGGTCAAAAATAAATTATGCTAGTGCAATTTACATAATTTGCATAATTTAGCATTATGCTTGTTAAGCATAATTCCCAAAGAGACAACATTAAGCCACTTTGCATACTTCCGCGCTTTTCGTTGTAAAAATGTACTGTTGTAAAAATGTACTACGAACGCACTTGAACAACAGAATGCAAGTAATGTCTGGAGGAAGCACAACTCCAGAGCGAGAAACTCGAGTCAGAGACACCTCTCCACGTTCATGCACGTCATGGATCCTGCTCGACAAGGCCTACCATTGCTCTGCCTGATCCACTGCTAGCAAATACGACGCCGTCATGGACAACAGCAGAGGTAAGTCCAAAACATCTCCCCGCATGCAACCCCTCAACAACAACAACAAACAGCAATTGCTCAGGTATAACTTACCTGACAACATCAGACACCCTGTTGGACACAGGAACATATACCACAGTTAAAGTAGCCATTCCACACATGAAGGTACATTGATACTTCAGCATCAGTGAAACCCACCTCGATAAAAATGATACCACGTACCTTGGCAGTGGCGGACACATCACAGCAGCAGTGAAGCAGTGGCCAAACTTGACCATGTGGATGTAGAAGTTCAGCACATGATTGCAGGCTACCAGGATCCTTATATCATCCTCCTGCCCACACCCAATCAAAATGAGCCTCCAACTAGCTCAACATGGCTGCTGCAAGTAGTGATGTGCAGGCACAGTGTCTATAGTGACATCTCAGTAGGCTCATTATAAAATGGATAGCAACAGGAGTGACGGATGAGGCATGAGTCACCTGAAAGGGACAATGGTGATCATTGCAGTCAAATCAGGGTTAGACCAAATCCAAGGAGGAAAAGATTAGACAAGAGCAAACAGGATGTGTTTGAGGAGTTCACAGTAGTACAATAAAGTGTTGGATGAGTCAGAGAGCAAAGGCAGATGGCATATTAAGAGAACTACCACAGCCACATAATCACAGTTCAACCCACACCCTAAGCAGACATTGCCAGGGTTATCCATACAATTGCAGACCATGTGAGTGTTTCCTGTACATCAATAACACTTTGTACCCTGCCACTCCACTGAACTCATCACAACCATCACTCTACCTCTCCAAATGTAGCACCACCTACAAAATATTGAATGAATACCAAAGTGTCATGAAGAGGCCATCTTGATATCAGTAAACACTAACCTAAGACCCATGACAAACCTCCTCTTCCTCACACCTGCCTTTCACTCATGTGAATAAATGTGAGTAATTGAATAAACAAAGAGTAATTGTGCGGATTACAAACCTTGGAACTGGTCAGTCTACATGTAAACTCCTTCATACAGCTTACAAACTGTTACTTTGCCTCCTCCACAAATTATAACTAACCAACACTGTATGGGAACAAGTACACTATTGAAAAGTGGAGGGACCAGTGCAGGTAATGTATGGAGAGATGAGTGGGAGCATATGTTCATTGAATGTCAGAGGTTTAACATATGACGCTACACTTAGGACATCAATTAATCCATGTGTGGTACAGAGATTCTAATTGTATGAAATATATCATCAGTGCACTATCGCTGTGTTCCGGCAATGCAAGTGAGGCATTGGACCAGAATGAGATGACCTGTCATTACACATACAGTGACCAGCACTTTATTTGTCTTAACTAATATGTCATGTGTATGCCACTGGCGCAACACTCATGCCTCACGGTAACCTTTGCTGACAGTCAAACTTAATAATAACCTTCACACTTACCACTCACTTACACATCTACCACCTTCCCTGCTCTACACCCAGGACATTCTCTGATATAGGTGCCAATGTACTACAATGAGTTTCCAGTTACACAATGCTACACCCTGGTGTGTATCTCCAAATCTCTGAGCTCCGGTCAAAGATGTCTGATGTAATGCTGAACTCACCTCAATTGCTAAATACATGTATCAGAGATCACACCAAAAGAAGCCCAACAAGCATGGCCATGTGCAGCAAAAGAGTGGCTAGCCTAATCTGCTCACTATCCTCCTCGAAACAAATATAACTTCTCCTGTGGCCAACTGCACAGACTGCATTATCTATCATTAGCAAATTCTCTATAAACAAATGACACATATGACCCCAAAGTGTGTGCATCCACACAAATCTGCCAACACTGCCATTGACTCTCCACTGGTTACAATGTTTGAGTGTGCCACCCAAGCATTCCCAGCCACAATCCTGACAAGTGACTGCTGAAAGATAGGGGGCCGTTGCACAATTGGGCACACATAACTAGCAAATAAACACAACTCCGCATTGCCTTATGTGACATGCCCACTAGAAATGCACAGTACAAAATACACACACATCTGAATTCATTTAAATACACACACAGGGGCCGATTCCGATCCGGTAAAAAGCGCTCCGAATTGCAGTTCGGAGCGTTTTTCCCCGTACGAATCGCACCCGTAGGCGTCCCCGTACGATTCAGCAAGTACGATCACAAATTAATGCGTAACTCCGTACGACTCGTAAAAAACACCGTACAAATCGAAAATCCATACGAATTGCAGTCGGCTGACGCACCACGCAGCGTCCGTACGTAAATAGACCGCGCCTTCCGACCCAGGAAGTACGATCCGTGTCGAACACACACCGTACGGCTCTTTTGCTACGAGAGCTCTAAACTACCGTAAACCCACACTCCGGCAAACCCGGCACCCGGTACACGACAAGCAAGACATGAACGCCATTGTCTGTGTCATCCCTATCCTGTACGCCCACCACCTCGTATATAGAAACCGACGACGGCGCAGAAGGTGAGTACAACGAACTCCAACATACCTGTACGTGTTGCCACACGGGCACATCTCCATTGCACGACTGTCATGTCTGGGTACGTTGCACCACACACTCCCGCACAACACCAGTGTCATACGGAGACATACCGCACCTACGTCATCGACTTCGGGGTACGGTACGTCACCGCACCCCACCAGTGTCATACGTGCCGCATGTACGTCATCCAGCTCGGGGTACGGTACGTCACCGCACAACACCAGTGTCATACGGAGACGTACCGCACCTACGTCATCGACTTCGGGGTACGGTACGTCACCGCACATCACTAGTGTAATACAGAGACGTACCGCACCTACGTCATCGACCACGGGGTACGGAACGTCACCGCACATCACTAGTGTAATACGGAGACGTACCGCACCTACGTCATCGACCACGGGGTACGGAACGTCACCGCACATCACTAGTGTAATACGGAGACGTACCGCACCTACGTCATCGACCACGGGGTACGGAACGTCACCGCACATCACTAGTGTAATACGGAGACGTACCGCACCTACGTCATCGACCACGGGGTACGGAACGTCACCGCACATCACTAGTGTAATACGGAGACGTACCGCACCTACGTCATCGACTTCGGGGTACGGTACGTCACCGCACTCCACCAGTGTTGTACGTGCCGCATGTACGTCATCCAGCCCGGGGTACGGTACGTCACCGCACAACACCAGTGTAATACGGAGACGTACCGCACCTACGTCATCGACTTCGGGGTACGGTACGTCACCGCACTCCACCAGTGTTATACGTGCCGCATGTACGTCATCCAGCCCGGGGTACGGTACGTCACCGCACAACACCAGTGTAATACGGAGACGTACCGCACCTACGTCATCGACTTCGGGGTACGGTACGTCACCGCACTCCACCAGTGTTATACGTGCCGCATGTACGTCATCCAGCCCGGGGTACGGTACGTCACCGCACAACACCAGTGTAATACGGAGACGTACCGCACCTACGTCATCGACTTCGGGGTACGGTACGTCACCGCACTCCACCAGTGTCATACGTGCCGCATGTACGTCATCCAGCTCGATGTACGTCATCCAGCTCACCGCACAACACCAGTGCAATAGACGTGTGGGACATACGTCTGCTAAGTAATTGTATGTGTAAGTATGAGAGTGTGTGTCTGAGACCCCCCCCCCTGGCCACCTGTGCCCAGCATCAGAGTGTGTGTATGGCTAAACCCCCCCCCCCACTGCCCACCACTGCCCAGCATCAGAGTGCCCAGCATCAGAGTGCCCCCCACTGCCCATCACTGCCCAGCATCAGAGTGCCCACCACTGACCAGCATCAGAGTATCCAGCATCAGAGTGCCCACCACTGCCCAGCATCAGAGTGCCCACCACTGCCCAGCATGAGAGTGCCCACCACTGCCCACCACTGCCCAGCATCAGAGTGCCCAGCATCAGAGTGCCCCCCACTGCCCATCACTGCCCAGCATCAGAGTGCCCAGCATCAGAGTGCCCACCACTGCCCAGCATCAGAGTGCCCACCACTGCCCAGCATCAGAGTGCCCAGCATCAGAGTGCCCACCACTGCCCAGCATCAGAGTGCCCACCACTGCCCAGCATCAGAGTGCCCACCACTGCCCAGCATCAGAGTGCCCAGCATCAGAGTGCCCACCACTGCCCAGCATCAGAGTGCCCACCACTGCCCAGCATCAGAGTGCCCACCACTGCCCACCACTGCCCAGCATCAGAGTGCCCAGCATCAGAGTGCCCCCCACTGCCCATCACTGCCCAGCATCAGAGTGCCCACCACTGCCCAGCATCAGAGTGCCCAGCATCAGAGTGCCCCCCACTGCCCATCACTGCCCAGCATCAGAGTGCCCACCACTGCCCAGCATCAGAGTGCCCACCACTGCCCAGCATCAGAGTGCCCAGCATCAGAGTGCCCCCCACTGCCCATCACTGCCCAGCATCAGAGTGCCCACCACTGCCCAGCATCAGAGTGCCCAGCATCAGAGTGCCCACCACTGCCCAGCATCAGAGTGCCCACCACTGCCCAGCATCAGAGTGCCCACCACTGCCCAGCATCAGAGTGCCCACCACTGCCCAGCATCAGAGTGCCCAGCATCAGAGTGCCCACCACTGCCCAGCATCAGAGTGCCCACCACTGCCCAGCATCAGAGTGCCCACCACTGCCCACCACTGCCCAGCATCAGAGTGCCCCCCACTGCCCATCACTGTCCAGCATCAGAGTGCCCACCACTGCCCAGCATCAGAGTGCCCACCACTGCCCAGCATCAGAGTGCCCACCATTGCCCAGCATCAGAGTGCCCAGCATCAGAGTGCCCAGCATCAGAGTGCCCACCACTGCCCAGCATCAGAGTGCCCACCACTGCCCACCACTGCCCAGCATCAGAGTGCCCACCACTGCCCAGCTCGTACATCATAAACATACCATTGTCAACCTCATTACCCTCAGGAGATAGACACATTTTAGTATACCTAAATGGGAACATCACACCAGCTCCCAGGCACCCAGCAGTCACAGACATCATCACACAAACTACAAATCTGAAAAGCAAAAATTAGCTTTATTCAGCGGAATCACAAAATAAAAGCAAATGAGAGTCCTCGCTCATTAAAGGCCAATGGCCAGTCCAATAGAGTCTCAGCAATAGTTTGTGCCTCCATGGGTGTCATCTCACCCAAACCTGCCTGCACATGGCGTTTAATCAGCTGTGCTGACTACGGGGGCACCATCTGTGGAATCCTCCGGCACCGCATGGACAGGAGAGGGAAGGACAGGTGGAGTGGGTGCAGGTGTAGTGGATTCATCCACACTGGTTGGGGCATCGCAGAAAGTAGATTCAAAAACCTGGCTGCACACCTCAGCCAGGGCGGAAAAACTACCACCTGAACCCGGGGACACATTGGGGGTGGAGGTACAGGGCTGTGAGTCAGTCCTACTGGGTGTGTGGATGCTTGTGTGAGGTGTCTCCCCTCTCCCTGTGGGTGTGCCTACTTGCCCTTGAGACTGTGTGCGTGGAGCTTTGAGCTTCTTATGCTGTGTGTGTGCGCTGGGTGTGTCTGACCTGTGGCGTGTGCGTGTATGCTGTGTAGGTATGTGAGAGGCAGAGGTGGATGGCTCTGAAGGATGGGGGGGGGACAGATGCTGCTGGGTATACATAGCTGCCGTCAGTGTTGATTCAATGGCAGCCACACTCCGACGCAGATCAGACATGGCTGATGACATGCCCTCCATGAACGACACCACCTGTGTAATCAGTTGTGTATGTCCATGGAGGACAGACAGCATGGATGCCTGACCTACTGCAATCTGCCGGAGTAGGTCCACTGTCTCAGCACTGAGGGCAGCAGGGGACACAGGGGCAGGGGCTGCGGTGCCGGGAACAAAGGAGACACGGGGGCTAGCACGGACCCTAGGCACACCAAGGAGTGGGAGGTTGGAGATGGGACTGGAGGAGGGGAGGGCAGCCAAAGATGTATGAGTGACCATTGCTGCATATTCACCCCCCTCCTGAGAGTCTGTCTCGGATTCGTCGGCATGGTACGATGTGTCAGTCACATGTCGTGCGGCCTGTAGACTCTCCTCCCACTCTGTGCCACTGCCTCCCTCTGACACCTCCCAGCAGGTGGCACTGTCGGTGTGTCCCTCCGCCTGGTCCGCGCCTCTGTCTCCTCCAGATTCAGATGATGATGCTGTGAGCAAGGAGAAGAATGAAAACATATCAGTCACCTGTACACATCAGACATATCAGCTGCAAATCATATGGCCTCTTTCGTCAACATGGCATGCATCATGAGTCACATGACACATAACTCTTCATAATGACAATTCTTCTTGTGGAGAAATGTCAGAGACACAAAGCTCAATGTAAGGTAGGAGACAAGGTATAGGCAAGGAAAATACTTGTATGAGAGACACAATCATGATCCACTGCCTGACAACAGGATAGCTGATGATGCATAACAGTTCATTAGCCAACCCTGCCACCCAAATGAAGACCTGTCCATGTTTGATTCGCTTTGACTCTGTGCCACATTAGAAAAGTCCTGGGCAAACTGCCATGTGATACCATCCTGGGACCTGAAACAAGTCTTCCATCACCTCACACTGCCATCACCGCTTTGTACATCCAAAGTCACATTGTGTGGCAAACCATCAATACTATGTACAAAGAACATGCCACAGATGTTGAGAATATGCACACACGCACTGCCCAGTGTGAGTATGCAGAAGTCCAAAATATAGCACATGTACATTGTGCACCTGCAGCTAACACAAGATAATTAGAAAGTGTACCATGGACAAAGGCCACTGAGGCTGACTTGTGCACAAAACACATGTTGAGACTCAAGAACAGTGCCACAATATGAAGAAGGGCAGACATAGTGCACATGTGGTGCTACATCTAAGGTACGAACAGGTGTCACATACCCCCCTACAACATGAAGATGTGCAAAGGAAGATGCAACTTGAGACACTGCACCATAGGAGTACATGTCAAAAACAAGCATTAGCCAAAGCAAACCTCTACTGTGGAGTAGGGCAAGGCATGTAAAGAAGCAGCTGCTGACAGAGGGACAATCGAATTCCAATGCATGAACTGCCTGTCTGACCACACCACTCAAACTATGGGAGTGTGACCATGCCTTAGAGCTCTTCAGGTACCATTTCTCACACACATGACTACAAACAGACATGTACCTACCCCCTTCGTGCTGCTGTCCCTCCTGCAACTGCCTATGGAGGTCTGGGAACACCACTTCCAGGACCCGGAGCATGTTGGGGGTGAGTTGGCGGCTGCCGCCATGCCGGCGTGGAGCTTCCAGCTTCAGCTGGACTCGGGCGATGCGGCGGCTCCAGCACCGGATGTCCTGCCACCTCTTCTTTATGTTTCGAAGCCTCCTGCGAGGCCCCCCCTCTCTCCGGACAGCCCTGGCGATGTCCACCCAGATTTCACCCTTCTCATAGGCAGATACCTGTCACAAATGTAAAGTTACAGAACATCAGTATACCTGGTGCATGTTCCCAAGACACCCATATGCCCACAAAATACATGATGACAATTGGGCAACGTATGGCACACACATTAGCATCATTGTCCAGGAGTATGTGGCCTGTGTGCTAACACAACTGCTTAGCATGACATTGAAAATCTACAGATTACATGAGGGCTGTAAAACACTTTTTGAGCATGACACTCACTGAACAAGATATGCTATGTCTGGGTGCAATGCAGCACGTGACATGCTGTCACACACCACACTACACCAAATAACTCTCTTCTAACAACACTGTGCACCCTGGCACTCACTCACAACAACATTGCATCTATCCACTATTACTACACAGTGGCTATGATGTCACACACACAACAGGTGCACACTCCAAGGTATTGCACACATCACTCACCTGATCCTCTGGTCTCCCATACAGCTTGCTGAAGTTTGGCAGGAGGGCATCCAGAAGGGCCTTGTTCTCACCATCAGTGAATGCAGGTGCCCTCTCCATGTTCAGCTAATCAGGGCCAGAGGATTCAGAGACAGCAGCTGTGGTTAGCACACCAATGTTGTGCAGGCAAGTGCCCTCCCACAGCCACATGCTGCCTTATATCTGTGCTGCAGAGGGTCTGTGAGTCCAAGGAGTAGTGTGTGATAGGCCACCATAATTTGCATCCTATGTTCCATCCAATCACATCACACCTAAGCCCATGACACACATATGCATGGTTTGAAAATAGAGCCAGAGCTGAACAACAACTTTCGCAACATTGTATACTTTTTCCTAACTGATTCTTCCAGGACACCTGTAGGAGTGTAAAAAAACTCCGTATCCATGACAACCTGGTTGCATTTTGAACAGTACACTGTTCCCCTAGTTGTTCCCTATGCATATTTTAAAATCCACACACAAGTACGGTGACATTGCCATTGCCAATGCTACACATTGAATGGTGTAACGATGCGTACACAGGCACGTACCATTGGGGTACGCTCAGCTCGCGCAGAGCCTAAAGGCGATAGGGAAACGATGCGTACACACGCCCGTACCATTGGGGTACGCTCAGCTCGCGCAGAGCCTAAAGGCGATAGGGAAACGATGCGTACACAGGCACGTACCATTGGGGTACGCTCAGCTCGCGCAGAGCCTAAAGGCGATAGGGAAATGATGCGTACACAGGCACGTACCATTGGGGTACGCTCAGCTCGCGCAGAGCCTAAAGGCGATAGGGAAACGATGCGTACACACGCCCGTACCATTGGGGTACGCTCAGCTCGCGCAGAGCCTAAAGGCGATAGGGAAACGATGCGTACACAGGCACGTACCATTGGGGTACATTGTGTCAGACATGGTCAAGTGAACGATTGTGTAGGCTGCGTCCCTGTCCACCTTCATGTCACCATTGGCAGAGTCACACTAGGAAATCACACAGCAGGGATGTAGTCTACACTCATGTCGACCATGTGGATGCATACATCAGCATGGCACACATACATCAGTATGTGCCAGGTTTGGCAGACATTGAAGAAGCACAGGGATTGTGACCCTGTGCCTCAGTTGATGTGTGAATAGCTTGCACAACATGTCATCATTCATGATGCACATGTGCATCACATGCATTCAACAATTTCAACACGATTAACGTCTGCAACATGTAGCGAGGCACATGAACACTCGAATGGGCCACAATTCAGTACAGGGAACTGGCACATGATGACAGGAACATGCCCACTGTCACAGAGGTGTCATAGCCGCACAGCATGACCCTGTGTGACCACGTCATGTGTGTGCCATGTGCTACATTGTGCATGCTGTTAGCATATGCCATGAACAGGTCAGTAAAGTATTACTCACCTCAGAATATCCCCACATGTCATCCTGGACATGGCAATTTCCGTAATACCGTACACTTGTGTGTTGGTGTGTAAATCCTCTGGCTCTGCAAGTATCCTTGGCGTTGTGTCTGCCCTGATGAAGTTATCTGAGTAGTCATATGTCACCTCTGCGTCCACACGTCAGGTCCTCTGTTTGTTTCTCAACACCAACGCAGGTCCGGTCTAAGTTAAAGCTTACACATTTCGTACCCTAAATCATTGTACTAACACTTCAGAACATTTATCTTTTATTGTCATACTCAAGACCATGCCAATAGGGATGTCACTTACAAAGCCTGTGAGGAATGAAAAGGCCTCATGTTGGTGAGTGACCCTCACCGTCTGTGTCTCCACGGTTTTCACGTCAGGCACAACAACAAGAGCTGCTCCAATTGCGGGGACCTGACATATGAATCCAGGTGTGATATGTCCCACAAGCCACTTAGACTCCAGCAGTTGGCACAGCACCACAATAGCTCATGGTTGGGATGTAGGACAGTGCATGTGTGTGGGTGTGGAGACATGTGAGCCCCTCATTAGTACATCATTCCCCTGGGCAAACTCGTCAGGTAAACAACAAAAGTCAGAGATGTGTAATTGCATTGACAAATAACCACGATGCAAGTGCTATGCTGCATGGGATTAGGGTGACGGCGACCACACGGCTCCATCAGAATAGCAGCCATCGTAGCCAGCACCACGACCTACGGTCCCAGCCCTGCATGTGACACAGGAGGAGTAAGTGCACTTCCTCATGTCCATGATGTCCCTCACCCCGCCCACTGACTCCGCATCAGCTTCTGGCCCACCGTACCCGTCAGGGGGCAGTTGCGCCTCTGTTGATATGCCCCTGACGCCATCATTCGCTGAGTGACGGACGCAGGCGGTGCATACGTCCCAGAACCGCTGTGACAGACATGATCGGAATGTTCATCCTGGTCCCCGCTGGTTCAACTCACAACCTCACTGCCAGATCTCCCCCAGGTGTCAGCCGTGGCGCCATTCTGGGGTGGTGCTGGCCCCGATACCACACACTGTACAGCTCCGCCGTGGTAACTGTGTGGCAGAACACTGCTCTTAATGCTGCATGGGAATGTAAACATCAATGAGCTGGCCACACCTCATTACAATAGGCGCTAATGAGTATTGGGAGGGTCAAGAAGACCCACTGGCACGTGAGTGTCAGTCCCAACACCACAGGACAGGTGGACTGGGGGATGCGAGTGTTGTGGACACCTAGCCAGACACAGGTGATGTCTCAACTCAAAAGATGTATTTGGATGATTGGCCAACATTCAGTGTAGTGTTTATGTGGGCGGTTGGAACCATGGCCCTTCATCTCCCTGTTGCTGCGGTGAGGACCAACTTGTCACTCAGGTCCTTCAACTACACTAACGCTACGCTGAGCCTCTGCAGGCCTATCTTGATGAGAGTACTGTATGTATATTTGCAAGCATGTACAGCCACGCAGCATGTTTGTCTGTACATAGGCACGTTGTCAGACCCCCACTGCCCTACCCGGACTGACCATGTTCCCTGTCCTACCACCCCATCCCAGGAAGCATCTGCATGCAGCCCTCAAAACCACAGAACACATTCCCGTTACCTACGCTGTAGAGGGTATCCAAGAGGTACAGGCACTACGCAAAGATGTCATCATCCTCCCTGACTCTGGGAGTGATGTTTAGCTACTTGACATGCATCTTTGCCTGCTACCCACACTCTCTGTGGGATATGTTTGTGTAACAGCTGCCAGTGTATGCGTTGTAGGTACGGCCAAAACGTGGCCACGCCCTTGTTGGATGCCAATCAACAACACTAGTTTTGTTCCAGTGTGGCCTGGATAGCCACCACTCACTGGTCAGATCGATGACACCCAGGGAGGCTAATTAGTCCAAAGCTATGTATGTATTGAAACGTGACACTTTGCTACTGCCTACTGTTCCTTACAGATATTGGTTTACAAAAGGTAAGTAACTAGTCCTTGAAAGTACTGTGCATCTGCTGTAGGAGCATCTATGTTGTGTCCTTGCTGTGATGGCAGGGTGACTAATGTACACACACCATGCCACGTGTGTTAATGACCCGTTCACATGTGTGATGGCATCACAGACCGTCAGTGACAAATGTAATTATCATGCTGTATGATGATGGTCATGTAATTGTCACTGAAAGTACACACCGCGACATGACTAAGGCTGAACAGTGCAAATGATTGCACATGTGGTGTGTGTGTGTATTGCAGTCTGCCCTCTGGGTGTGCAGACAACCTCCTACTGACATTGACATGACGTGTCTCACTGACATGATACATTGTCATGGTCACTAACAGCCTGATTCATGTAGGTAAATTGCACTCGCAAAGGGCCAGATTCTCAGAATCTGGCCCTTTGCGAGTGCAATTTTTGCATTTGGTATTCATGATACCAAATGCAAAAATCACTATGTAAGAATTCGCATATTTGCGTGGAATGGCATTTAAGGAATCTCTAATAGAGATTCCTCAAATGCTATTCATGACACAAAACAAAATAGCGATTTTGGACTTTTGGGGCCGCTATTTACCGACAGGTCAGACCTGTCGGTAAATAGCAAAAACTAGGAAAAATGCTTTTAAAAGCATTTTCCAAAGTTGCATGTAGCACACACACATGTCCTTTGGACATGTGTGTGCGCAACACCTGTCCAAAAGTGCATTTTAGGGGTGCTACAGGGCGTCCTTTGGACACCCCTGGCACCCTTAAAATCGCTATCTTAGTTGCGAGTAGCAATTTGCTACTCGCAAATCCCGATTCATTCCTATGGGCCTCTTGGCCCATAGGAATGAATGGGGAGTATTTGCGAGTAGCAAATTGCTACTCGCAAATAAAGAACATGTAGGAATCGCTATTTAAGTAGCAATTCCTACATGAATGCCGTTTTGCGTGTCCTCAATAGCGAATTGCTATGATTCGCTATTAGGGACACGCAAAACGGCATGTACATGAATCAGGCTGTAAGACCTTTACATCTGAAGGCTTGTATGCATGTCACATCCATTCCACACACTACAGGTATTTTCCTTCGCCACGGAGGAGTGTGTGGGAGCTGGCATCTGTGTGTATCCCACACCACACTCCAAATTGTCTACATTATTTGAAGAAGTGTTGCTTGTGCCATGTACATTGTTATAGTCTTAGTCAGACAGTTGTAGACATATCCTTAAAATTGTGTCTTGCAGGGCACCCCCTCTGGAAAGGCCGTTGCCTGACTTGGAAGCCATGAGGGAGCGCAACTGCATCCGTCGATATCGCTTCGGCCGACAGTTGATCAAGGACCTGACGGGCAGGCTTGAGGCTCACCTACAACCACGCCACGTGTATCCAAGTGCACTGACACCCAAGGTAAAGGTGATGGCAGCCCTCCATTTCTTTGCCACAGGTACCTTCCAATTTACCATAGCTGATGTGGGAGGGATGTCTCAGACCATGTTTAGCCGGGTATTGGGTGATGTTTTGGGAGCAATGTTGCTCCACCTTGATGAATTCATTACATTCCCTACTCCAGAAGAGTTGACAGATGTCAAGGGGGAATTCTATGCCCTGGGCCGTATGCCACATGTAATTGGTGCAATTGATGGTACACATGTTACTCTTGTCCCACCACAGGCTCAGGAGCAAGCGTATCGCAACAGGAAACACTACCACTCGATAAATGCCCTGGTGGTGTGTCTTGCCAACATGATTATCTCACATGTTTGTGCACGTTATCCAGGATCGTGCCACGATGCTTTCATCATGAGGCGTAGCAGGGTACCACAGATGATGCTGCAGCTGCACAACCACCGGGCATGTCTAGTTGGTGAGTATACACTGTGAGCTCTGTATGTCAGTATGTCACAACTTCATGATCTGCATCATATGATTCACTCTTGTACATGATGTCAAATTGCAGGAGACGCTGGATATCCAAACATGCCGTGGCTAATGACTCCGCTACGCAACCCCAGGACAGCTGCAGACCAGCGTTACAACAATGCACATGTGAAGACCAGGCAGGTGATCGAACGGACCTTTGGACTCCTGAAGAGCCGCTTCAGGTGCCTGGACAAGACAGGCGGAGCCCTCCAATACAGCCCACGCAAGGTGTGTGACATCTTCACCGTGTGCTGCATGCTACACAACATGCCAGTGGAGAAGGCTGTGCCACTCTACCTGGATCCTGATGAGCTGGAACATCCGCCCGTTGAGGATGAAGGCCTTGGCCAGGATGCCAGTGATGAGGAGGGTGAAGATGATATCCGCGGTCACCTCATCCGCAACTTCTTTTCATGATGGTGAGTCCTTTCATCTTTTAAGTAAAAGATGGACTATAGAGTAGCATGGGTAGCATGCTGTGTATGCAACAGACTGTAAGCAAGTTCACTTGGATGTGTGTTGTGCTGTGTCACATGTTCAGTTGTAATGCTACACACATACGTGCTATGAGTGCACTTGGAATGTACAGGTGTCATACTACATCTGGCTATTCAACAGACATTGACAAAATGACATTATACCGAACGTGACCCCTTGTGTGCCACTCTCATCCACAGCTCGCCCTGCCTGTTGTCCGTTGGGGTACATCGTGGTCATCCTGCTACTGCTCATTATGATTGCAACGTCAGCCACATCAACGGAGCATGCTTGAACATGTGGAGAAGTCAATTTGGGTAAGGACTCATATGAGGCTGTTTAGCGTTGGTATGTGTAGAAATGTGTGGTACATGTTCATGTGCATGTGGTGTCATCTTGCATACATGCTACTCCATTATGTACCTCATGACATGTATGGCCACTCCCATGACAGGATAGTCACCCCTTCTGTCATCTGTTGTACTTTGATACTCTGGTGAATGCATCAATGTGTGTAGACATTGCCACAGCAACATTGCACATACCATGGCATGACATTGTGTCAGAGGTCACAACCACGGACTCTGTGGGGGATTGCAGCCTCACTGTGTGCATTAGAATGTGACTGGATCCTCACCTCCAGCTTGTGGGCCAGTCCAGTGTGATTACCATGAAACCATGTGGTGTTGGTGTTGCCCAGTGTATGTTCCACATCTTAAGACAACTGTCCTGTGAATCAGTTAACATGGATGCATTGCCCCTTGCAGCAGTATATCATGTCACTGTCATGTCGTTACCTCAGTGCAGGTTGAGAATGCTGCTACGCCAGCCTTCACAGTGAGTAGCCGTGATGTTTAGATGCACATGATGCCATGTATGTTTAGCATGACAAAGTAAAAAGTGTGAAAGATGCATATGTGAATTTTTGTGTTGCATCAGTGGGTTGCGGTCATTCACATGAATCTCTGGTCGCCGGCACCATGACTGTGCTATGGTAGGGTCTGATTATGTAGCTTGGATGGACATCACTTGCACGTAATATTTTTTGTACATGGATATCATGTTTAGCATTGTGATGCATACTTGACACGCCAGAATACTGGCTACAGAGTGCCTTCATTGCATGTCGATCATTAGCTTCCTCATCATATGTGATACTCACAGCTGTAGTGGATTTGCTCAAGTTAGCCTACAGGGCCCTTATGGCTAACCAATATCACATACAGACTTTAGAGTTAGCGGTAGTTGGATTTCCATATGTTTCCATTTGTTACTGAGGTCTACCTCATCTGTGCCTGGGAATGTGTTTATACTACATAGATCTTTTTGCATGGGTGCTCACTTGTGAGCGTTACACATGACTCTAATGGATGACAGACTGTCCCAGTTTTTATGTGTCTGTGTCACAGCATCGAATCTGATGTGATGGCATGATTACTCATCATTATTTGTCACCAGACAGTACACTTCACAGGTGTGACTGGTACAGTGTAGCTAATGAGGTTTTTGAAGTGTCTGTGACATGAGAATGTTGTCCTAATGCTTAATTGCGTCTGTTTCAGGTCTCCCTCCCAGCAGTTCCCATCCTCTCCTTCCCTCGCCTGATCACCCTTTTGTGTCTGTTGTTTGTACTCAGACCAATGGGCTATTTGGAGGTGGAACCCTTAGAGCATCACACCAGTCTGATGAAGAAAGGTACGGCCAGTCGTTGACAGCCTTGTAGGTATTCGTAAAGCGGCATTACAGGTGACATCATGATTAGTGTAAATTGGACTTATTGACAATGCACATGTATGATTGTGAAAGCTCCATGGGCTCACAATGTAGATTATCATGTTGTGCATGACGTCTGACTCCTACAGAATATAGTGCCTGCTTGTGGCTCTACACACATGTCCGTCTAACGTGCACATATACTATTTTGAACGTAGTTACCTCATGCTTGTTAGGTGTGTAACTGTATATTGACCACACGCATGGGGTGGGTGAAGGCTAGAATACTATGTTGTGTGTGAGGTACATGTCTTTGTTGGTGCAGTTTTCCTTTGAACATACTAGCTCTTGTATACACCTGCAGATGCTGTGTGTCTTGTGCCCCACTTGACCGTAAGGGCCCTGATCCACTGACTGTGATGTGTGGTGATTACTGTGCCATTTAGTTGTCAGTGATCCTGAGTGAGGCAGAAACTCCTGCCTTCACATCCACATGTCACTTTGTGCATTGCGGCTGCCCTTGTGTTATGTGTTTGTTTAGCAATTAGTCACACCCCTCCTGCCGTCATGTATTCACTCATTGCTGCAGCTGCATACACAGCCAACATGCAGCGCACACTATCCAGGAACACAGACACCTACAGGATGACCCTCCTTCTATCCATTAATAGAGCATGCTCCGGCCACCCTACACACAGACAACACCAGACATTCACCCTCGTGCTATGAAAATGCTGTGTACTCAGCCATAGCTGCTGCTATGCGTGTGTGTGCAACACATACTGGCACAACTATGCAGATTCACATGACATTGGGTCTACGTACCACCAGGTCATGTGGCGTGTCCAACACACACACACCTTACATAGGCACAATATTGTACAGTGTTAGCTTGTCAACACCACTAGATCCGAAAACTGTTAGCTTACAGTCACGTGCCAGAACACAACATGCTCACACCACTTCAACATTGCTGTCACAGTCAGTCAAGTTGGCACATGGGACACACACCATGACCCTGTCTCTTGGGTGTGGTGTGATTTGGCCGTTCCGGGGTTGGTATTTGTCTGATGTGTGTCGTTTTTCTGTATGCGTTGCTCCCATTACAGTAGTATAGTACTTGTAGCTCCATAGGGGTAGGTCACCTAATCAGGTGTGCTTGTGTAGAGTGCTCCAGCCCATTGCCCACAGGCTGTCCTGCCACCGTAATCCTGTGCGGCATTAATCACATACACAGTAATGCATCATGCTGATGGTAGCTCACATACCTGAGGACACAGTTGTAGGTACTCCCTACATGGACTACTACTTTTGTGACACTGACATGTACTCCTCAAAGTGACTCTCCTGGGCCTGCCTGTGCTAGCAGTATTGGGATTCAATCCCCCCTCCAGCATTGACTGTCCCACACAGGTGTGTCTTACCATCCATGTATGTAGTTTGTGGAAATTTCTGACCAATGTGTGTCCTCACTCAGATTCTGATCCAAGTGTGTGGATGACTGCTGTTTGTTGTATACCTTGCATTTATGACATTTGCTGACACATATACATGTATGCTGTTTCAAAGATTACTCACCAAATGCGTATGATGTTTATATTATTTATTGGGTGCTCTAGTGCATGAAACGTGAATAGGTGCTGTACAGAAAGGGGGGGAATCCAAAATTCACTGCTGGAGATGAGATGCCTTACTGTTTCAGTCAACAGAGTCCAGCCCACAGTGCCTGACATCATTGGGCAGACTGGGACCAGCAAGTCCATGTGGGAGAGTCTCATAGGGGATGCTGTTGCACCCAGGGGCTATATGCCAGGTCCAGTGTCCTGGGAGAAGTCCATGGGCCACAGGCCCTCAACGTCTTCGGCGTGGACGACCCACCTTCCTTGGGGTACCCTCATGTGCAGGCATGGACGATGCATGGGACGCTACGTCAGAGGGTTCATCCTCCTCCCTCTCCTCCCTCCCTGTGGCTGGTGTTGCACTTTGCCGTGATGTTGCTGGCCTTGTGACACAGGGAGGGGGCTGCATGTTGGCAGCCATCTGACGTAGCACATGGACAATGACCCTATGCACCATCAAGAGCTGAGCCTGGTGTGCCTCCACCCGTCCATAATGCAGGTCTTGCCTGGCTATTTGCTCTGCCTGCTGTTCTTTGAGCTGGTTGAGGGTCTCCGCAAGCTGGCTTACCTCACTGGTGTCCCGCCGGTATGCCTCAAGGATGTTACCGAGTTCAGCCATACCGGTCCCTGCAGCTGACTGCCCAGATTCTCGCCTCCGCCTTGCGCCACTCCCACCACCCTGACCCACATGAGCACGGCCTGCGCTTGTGGGCACATCCGATCGACGGGCCCCCCGAGTGCTGGGAGGGTGGAGGTTGTCACCAACCTCAGGGGCACCCGACAAAGGGTGTCCCTCATTTTCAGACTGGCTCGATTGTGAATCATGGGCAGGGCTCTGACCTGTCTGCTGGGATGTGGTGGGAATAGGTCCGGTGGTTGGCAGAGATGTAGCTGGTATAGTTGCTGCAGGGGTTTGGGATCCAGAGGAGCCAGGTTGGCTGGGGTCATCCACAGTGCGTTGATGGACGGCGCTGGCGGTGGGGTCTGGGTCCTGCTGAGCCTGGGACTGGGATCCTTGGCCCCCCTGGCTGGGGGGGAGATCCGCACGTTGCCCTGTGTGTGGGAGAGAGAGAGACACTGTTAGGGCTATATCAAGTGACATGTGGTTTGGTGATCCATTATCAGCATCACTGTTCCACAAGCTATACATAGTTGACATTGTACAGTTGTGTATTTAGTGGTAGAAAAAACAATAGTACGATGGGGTATATACATTCTTCCAATCTCTTGACAATGACTGACACAGCCATTGCTGTGTCTTGTGTTGCCGGCACCACACGTGTAAAGCATTTGTAAGTTTCACGCAACATCCTGGATGTGGTGAAAATTCTTATGTGTGCGTCAAGCATGCACAGAGTTTAGATGCAGCATGTTGATGTAAGAGACAGAGCATCATTATTTAGCATGTCAGCGACTACTTTGGATGTCTTTTGCTGTTCCATGCTGGCCAAACAATGCCAACACCGCTGGACCTGTACACCCACTTGGAGATCATGGCTTTAGAACTTGGCACTTCTCTGAGACGCATCACCTTGTCAATACCCATGTCCATGTTGGTACTTATGTACATCCACAAAGGTAATGAGATGGGGCACTAGCTTTTTTAGAGGGGCACAATGGACTGGAGCTTCTGTTATGTGCATGTAAGAGTTGTATGCATATTCATATGAGTACGTGTTTGGTTGTGGTACATGGCAATTGGGAAAGTGTTGCAATACAACGCCTGTCCCCCGGGGATGAGTTTCTGTAAGGGGTGTGTACAACAGGCCATGCTATTACTTTGTTTGCGAATTGCAAGCGTCCATTGTTCATGTTTTGGCTGTCCCCTCATGTGGTATGCTGCCATTATGTTGGATTTGTGTTGGTGCACAGGATGTGTGACCTTGTCCTGATGTTTGTGTTGGCAATGAGCACAGGAGGGACTTGTGCTGCCTACACCTGTGCCCATTGTGTACTATAGAGCTTTCTGAGATGTGTGTCCTGACACAGTACAGTGTTGACAGCAAATGGTGGGTGACTTACAGGCACATAGCAGATGCTTGCTGGTACTTGTGAGACATCCCTTAACATTCAGCTCTATGGAGTTTGTGAGGCCTGTGCAGTGCTTGTGTGCAACTGTGTGTGTGCCCCAGGGATGTGCGTTGAGGTGACCGAGGGACAAACACTGACTGATGGAGACAGAGGGAGAGGGAGACAGAGGGAGACAGAGGGAGAGGGAGACAGAGGGAGAGGGAGACAGAGGGAGAGGGAGACAGAGGGAGAGGGAGACAGAGGGAGAGGGCGACAGAGGGAGAGGGCGACAGAGGGAGAGGGAGACAGAGGGAGACAGAGGGAGAGGGAGACAGAGGGAGAGGGAGACAGAGGGAGAGGGCGACAGAGGGAGAGGGCGACAGAGGGAGAGGCCGACAGAGGGAGAGGGCGACAGAGGGAGAGGGAGACAGAGGGCGACAGAGACAGAGGGCGAGACAGGGATGGAGACAGGTAGATTGTGCTTGCTCTCTTGCTACACTGCCTTACTTTGTCACAAAATGATGCATCTCTGAAAGGTGTGTCAGCACAATGTTAATATTTAGCAGCTGTGGTCTAGTATCTTGTGTGATCTTTACCTATCCCTGTGCATTGGGCATTATGCTTGTGTGTGTCCCTGGGACATATGGCATGAGAGCAGCCTCTTACCCTACACATTGCACCCTATGTGCCTACCCCTTGCAACTACCACCATTTGGTTGTGTACTGCTTGGAGTCATGGCCACCCACCCCATGCTGCTGGGCACTGTTGTTAGTCTACCCATGTAAGTTGTGTTTTTTGTACACTCACCAGACTCAATGGCTCCTTCTATTCCATGTACTCCCACCGCTGGCAGTAGGACGATGACCTTCTCCTCCCAGGGCTGGTATACAGGAGGTCTGCGGGGACCACCACCTCCAGTGTGGTGTGCATTGGCGTAATCCTGTGCCATCTTTTTCTTCACCATCCTCCGCAAATCGTACCACCTGGACTGGCAATCATCCCTGGTGCGTCTGATGGGTGCAACAGCATTGACCCGGTCTACAATCCTCTCCCACAGGCGTGTTCTTTCTGCCAGGCTGGTCTGTCTGACCAATGCGCCAAACAGCTGCGGCTCAACTCTGATGACTTCATCAGTAAGTATCTCCATCTCCGGGTTAGTGAATTTTGGATTCTTGTGTGCGGTCATGGTGTGTAGTGTATGTGATTGAGGGGTTGATGGTGTGTATGAATGAGGGTGTTTGGGTCAGAATGTGAAGGGGGTGGTGTGGGTGTAGATGAGATAGGGTGTATGTGTGAAGGTATGTGTCTGCAATAGTTTGTGTGCTCTCAGTTTCCTCGCAAGAATGGGTATGTTGCAAAGGATGATGGGTTGTATGTGTGGTCCCTTTTATTGGTCAAATGGTGGGTGTGGCTTAATTTGAATTGTAGGTGTGGGTGTTATATGGGGTGGGTAATGGTGTTGTCCTCTGTTTGGCTGCTTGGCTGTGACCAGGACATTGATTGTCAAAGGTGTGTACACAGGAGACATGTTCAGTGTGGTAGTGCGACTCGTTTGCAAGGTCCTTGTGGTCGTTTTGGTGTTGGCGTTATGTGTGCTTGCGGTACTTGTGCGTGCGAGTGTGCGGTACGGCCCTTGGCGGGTGGGGGTGTTCGCGTAGGCTTGTTGGGGGGGTGTGCGTGTCGTACTTGTGCGTGCGAGTGAGTAGTACGGACCGTTGGCGGGTGGGGGTGTTTGCGTAGGCTTGGCCGAGGGGTGTGCGTGTCGTACTTGTGCGTGCGAGTGAGTAGTACGGACCGTTGGCGGGTGGGGGTGTTCGCGTAGGCTTGGCCGAGGGGTGTGCGTGTAGTATGTATTGGTGGAGCTTGCAGTGAGGCGAATGTCCCATACGAATCAATGTTGAAGCGTGAATACTTTGGCCCGTACGTATCTCGCTCAGGCATTTCGTTCCGATTCGGAATAGTGAGTTTGTACGGACTGATTACGAATCGTACGGTGGTCTGCCCGAGGCTTATTCGTACGGGTATACGAATGTCAATCGTACGGATCGTAGCAAATCGTACGGAAATCAACGGTAACGGATCGGAATTCGCTGGTTGGACAGTAGTTTCCCATTCGTACGGAATCGGCTACGAATACGAATCGTACGCCGGATTTTTTTACCGGATCGGAATCGACACCACAATGTCCAGCAAAAACAACATAGCACACACATGCACTTGTGTGTAGAAATAGTCAATACAGGCAAAATACTTCATCCCCAACAACTTCATAACATATGAACATCCTAACACACCTCACAGCAATCTAAGCTGGACATCAGGGGGCCTCACACTTTTCGAAGACAATGTATCAGCCACTGTCAGAAGTGCATGCACAGTAAGCAGTGTGTGAAGACCACTACATCCAGTGACAGACATAGCTGAATTCACCACCATGAACAAGTACATCACAAATCCTAACAGCACAGTGATCACTTCCCACACAGGATGGGTGGCAGTACCTCAGCAAGCACTTACACCATTTTGCTATCACCTACTGGTCCACAACTCAGGCAAACACATATGCATGGGGGTACACAGACAAAATATCGAAAATGAAATATCGGAAAGACAAAATATCGAAGTTAAAATATCGAAGGTAAAAAATATTGGGAAGCAAATATATCGGATACAAAAATATCGTAATAGGTAAGTAAGTAGAAATATCGAAAAAAATAATATCGTATGACAAAATATCGACAATACAAAATATTGTGTAGTAATGGAAAAAATAAATAGTGTAGGAAAAAATATAATAATTGTAAATAAAAATTTGATAAAAAGGTCTATATTAAAAAATTACAATATATTTAATATAAAAATATTTTTTAAAAACATATATAGTTTTAGGAGCGGGTTATTGGGTTTATAGGGATAAGGGTGGGAAGTAATTTAAAAATAAATAATAAATTAATATATATTTGTAAAAAACTTTTTATTAATAATTAATTGGTAAATAATTAATATTAATTTGTTAATTAATTAATATAATTTAGTACATAATTTTATATAATAATTAATTGGTAATTAATGAATATTAATTAGTTAATTAATTAATATAATATCGTACATAATAGTACAAAATTAATAATTGGTAATTAATTATTATTAATTAGTAAATTAATTAATATAATTTTGGACATAATTTTAAATAATAAATAATTGGTAATTAAATAATAATAATTAATTGTTAATTAATTAATATTAACTAGTTAATTAATTAATATAATTTTGTATATATTTTTAAATAATAAATAATTGTTAATTAATTATTATTAATTAGTTAATTAATTAATATACTTTTTTTCATATTTTTAAATAATAATTAATTGGTAATTAATTAATATAAATTAGTTAATTATATTAATTAGCTTCATTTAGTTTAATATATATTTTTTACTTATTGTAAATTAACTTGGAAAAAATAATATTAATAATTAAATGTATTTCTTTACAGCTAATGTGCTAATATATTAACTTTATTGTTATTGTTAATTAATAATTATTTTGTAATTACATAATAATAAATATTTTTGGGTAAAGGAGTATTGTTAGAGTTCAGGGTCAGTTTTCAGTTCTTGGTTAAAGGGGTATTTTTAGGGTTCATGGTCAGTTTTCAGTTTTTGGGTAAAGGGTATTTCTTGGGTTCAGGGTTAGTTTACAGTTTTTGGGTAAAGGTGTAGTTTTTGGGTTCAGGGTCAGTTTTCAGTTTTTGGGTAAAGGGGTATTTCTTGGGTTCAGGGTCAGTTTTCAGTTTTTGGGTAAAGGGGTATTTCTTGGGTTCAGGGTCAGTTTTAAAGGGGTATTTCTTGGGTTCAGGGTCAGTTTTCAGTTTTTGGGTAAAGGGGTATTTTTAGGGTTCAGGGTCAGTTTTCAGTTTTTGGGTAAAGGGGTATTTCTTGGGTTCAGGGTCAGTTTTCAGTTTTTGGGTAAAGGGGTATTTTTAGGGTTCAGGGTCAGTTTTCAGTTTTTGGGTAAAGGGGTATTTTTTGGGTTCTGGGTCAGTTTTTAGTTTTTGGGTAAAGGGGTATTTTTAGGGGTCAGGGTCCGTTTTCAGTTTTTGGGTAAAGGGGTATTTTTTGGGTTCAGGGTCAGTTTTCAGTTTTTGGGTTAAGGGGTATTTTTAGGGTTCAGGGTCAGTTTTGGGTTTTTGGGTAAAGGGGTATTTTTAGGGTTCAGGGTCAGTTTTCAGTTTTTGGGTAAAGGGGTATTTTTAGGGTTCAGGGTCAGTTTTGGGTTTTTGGGTAAAGGGGTATTTTTAGGGTTCAGGGTCAGTTTTCGGTTTTTGGGTACAGGGGTATTTTTAGGGTTCAGGGTCAGTTTTCAGTTTTTGGGTAAAGGGGTATTTTTAGGGTTCAGGGTCAGTTTTGGGTTTTTGGGTAAAGGGGTATTTTTTGGGTTCAGGGTCAGTTTTCAGTTTTTGGGTAAAGGGGTATTTTTAGGGTTCAGGGTCAGTTTTGGGTTTTTGGGTAAAGGGGTATTTTTAGGGTTCAGGGTCAGTTTTCAGTTTTTGGGTAAAGGGGTATTTTTAGGGTTCAGGGTCAGTTTTGGGTTTTTGGGTAAAGGGGTATTTTTTGGGTTCAGGGTCAGTTTTCAGTTTTTGGGTAAAGGGGTATTTTTAGGGTTCAGGGTCAGTTTTGGGTTTTTGGGTAAAGGGGTATTTTTAGGGTTCAGGGTCAGTTTTCGGTTTTTGGGTACAGGGGTATTTTTAGGGTTCAGGGTCAGTTTTCAGTTTTTGGGTAAAGGGGTATTTTTAGGGTTCAGGGTCAGTTTTGGGTTTTTGGGTAAAGGGGTATTTTTTGGGTTCAGGGTCAGTTTTCAGTTTTTGGGTAAAGGGGTATTTTTAGGGTTCAGGGTCAGTTTTGGGTTTTTGGGTAAAGGGGTATTTTTAGGGTTCAGGGTCAGTTTTCAGTTTTTGGGTAAAGGGGTATTTTTAGGGTTCAGGGTCAGTTTTGGGTTTTTGGGTAAAGGGGTATTTTTTGGGTTCAGGGTCAGTTTTAATTTAATGTACGCTGGATTTGGTATAGTAATAATTAAATTATTAGAGACCAACATATACTCACATTTAATATACAGTGCAAAATTTCTGATAAGATTGTTACATTATAGTAAGATAATGATACAAATAGTTCAACATGATTGTAGAAACATTATTTTTATTTATGTTTCACAAATAAAATGTTATTTCATTACAAAATTCTTTTTATTACATTTGGTTTTATAAACATATTTTATAAACACAATGATAAGCAACTATACAGAAGCATTATTATTTTCATACTTTTTGTACAAAAATGAATATTATTTATTATCTCTTTTACATATTGTAATTTCATAAAGAAATGTAGAAATAACAAAAGTATTTTTTACACTTTATTTCAATACATAAAATATTTTTATGTAAGTCACATATTTTTAACACATTTTTCTATTATTATAATTTTTGACAATGTAGTTATATTTCTAGACATTGTTAATATAAATATTATTCTTTTCATAATATGTATTTATTACATTCATTTACATATTTGTTAATCAAATCATTGTAGGATTAAAGTAAATATTTCTTTACAATATTAGAAACTTAATGTTCATTTTTGCATATTTAGTGAAGTATATATATTATATTTTATACTTGGGACTATTTTATCGCATTTGGGTGCTTTATTTTGTAACCGGGTTAGGTCGTTTTGGGTTATTTGGAAGAAGGGCTGATCGCGGTTGGGAGACACTTCACGTCGCTTCAGGTAAGGTTTATTTTATATGTTTTATGTGTATTTTAATGATGTTTTGAGATTAGTGACCTTATATTTTGTGTTGTTGAATGTGAGGGAGGTATGTTTTAGATTTCGAAAACAGTTAATTACTTATGGTATATACACGTAGTGTTAGTTAGTTAACTCATTATATATAGAGTGAATTTTAGTCTTTTACGGTATATCTACAAGTGAAATAATCTATTTTAATATGTTTGTACCTAATTACTAGCTAATTAATGTGGGTGGGAATGTCTGTTTTCTATGTTTTTGTCATAGGTGTACGCTACATCGGAAGTTCCGTTTTTTTTTAAAGGAAGTGTTTGTTTGTTTAATTCAACACTGCTTTACAAACACTTCTTTACATTTTTCGGTTTTGCTGGAGCGATTCTTTCTATTTTTCAATTTTTTCGGGTTTTTTATGCTTATTCGATGGCTCTGGATAACGTGGATGTCTTAATTTTGGAACAGTTGTATTTTTACATTTTTTTTGGGGTTAATTTGGCACTACCTGGATTATTTTGGTGGACAAGGAGGTTATTGGATTGACAACATGATTGGTAAGTCCTTGCTTTCTTATTTTGTGTGGGTGGGTAATGTTATTTTTATTATGGAATAGTTTTTTACTTGTTATTTAGTTTTAATGTGTGCATATATTATAATAATATCTCTATATATTGCATACATTAAATACTTTAGAAGCTCACGTTACATATTTTTCCATACTTAGGTGATACTTTTAGTGTTTTATAACATTTTGGGAATTAATTAGAGTAGTGTTTTGGCAATGATATTTAGGTATTCTATGCCTTTTGTACTAGGGTAAAGTTTAACTTGTTCTTCCAGGTACTTGTGCATTTGTTTATTTTGCTTTGATGTTTTAGGGACAAGTTCAGTTACAGATTGGTCCATTCTAAATTCCTGGTAGCTCTGTTCTTTCTGTAGGCATTTAATGAAATGTTCTAGAGTAGGTTTGGTTGTGCCAGTTGATTGTACAAATGCATTGTGCCAACCTTCCACTGCATTGTTAGTTTTTGAATCTCCGTTAAGGGTACTTCTGTAAACGTTCCACCAGGGTATGAGGAATTTGGGATTTCGTCTGTGGCCAGATCTGTGGAGTCTGCCTACCCAGGTGTCTTCAAAGTAGTCCAGAAATGGACTTAATTTAGCTTCATTTTGTTTGTAGAAGGGGCTGTCTATAAGAATGTTGTAGTGTTCAGCTACGTCTGTTTCAGGTACATATTTACAACAAGGGGTGGTGATGGACAGAGTCTCTGAATTAAGCAGAATACTCTCACCCAGTCAAGAGATCAGGGCTAGATCCAACACCGTTTTTTAGCTCATTGCACCATCCCAGTTTCAGAACCTGGCTGTATGCAAATTAGTCTGTCCCTGGCCCAGTGCATCATGGGAACAGGGCAGACCAGACTACAAAAGCCAATTCTTACACTGGGAAAGAAACAAGCTTCCGGGGACCGGTTTCTGGCATTACAGCCGTCTTCGGCCCGGCTTGCTTGAATCCTGATGGTGCAATGAGCAAGGGACTCACATCTGAGTATACCCTTCCACGCTTAGGGTGGACAAAAATATTTACAACAAGGGGTGGTGATGGACAGAGTCTCTGAATTAAGCAGAATACTCTCACCCAGTCAAGAGATCAGGGCTAGATCCAACACCGTTTTTTAGCTCATTGCACCATCCCAGTTTCAGAACCTGGCTGTATGCAAATTAGTCTGTCCCTGGCCCAGTGCATCATGGGAACAGGGCAGACCAGACTACAAAAGCCAATTCTTACACTGGGAAAGAAACAAGCTTCCGGGGACCGGTTTCTGGCATTACAGCCGTCTTCGGCCCGGCTTGCTTGAATCCTGATGGTGCAATGAGCAAGGGACTCACATCTGAGTATACCCTTCCACGCTTAGGGTGGACAAAAATATTTACAACAAGGGGTGGTGATGGACAGAGTCTCTGAATTAAGCAGAATACTCTCACCCAGTCAAGAGATCAGGGCTAGATCCAACACCGTTTTTTAGCTCATTGCACCATCCCAGTTTCAGAACCTGGCTGTATGCAAATTAGTCTGTCCCTGGCCCAGTGCATCATGGGAACAGGGCAGACCAGACTACAAAAGCCAATTCTTACACTGGGAAAGAAACAAGCTTCCGGGGACCGGTTTCTGGCATTACAGCCGTCTTCGGCCCGGCTTGCTTGAATCCTGATGGTGCAATGAGCAAGGGACTCACATCTGAGTATACCCTTCCACGCTTAGGGTGGACAAAAATATTTACAACAAGGGGTGGTGATGGACAGAGTCTCTGAATTAAGCAGAATACTCTCACCCAGTCAAGAGATCAGGGCTAGATCCAACACCGTTTTTTAGCTCATTGCACCATCCCAGTTTCAGAACCTGGCTGTATGCAAATTAGTCTGTCCCTGGCCCAGTGCATCATGGGAACAGGGCAGACCAGACTACAAAAGCCAATTCTTACACTGGGAAAGAAACAAGCTTCCGGGGACCGGTTTCTGGCATTACAGCCGTCTTCGGCCCGGCTTGCTTGAATCCTGATGGTGCAATGAGCAAGGGACTCACATCTGAGTATACCCTTCCACGCTTAGGGTGGACAAAAATATTTACAACAAGGGGTGGTGATGGACAGAGTCTCTGAATTAAGCAGAATACTCTCACCCAGTCAAGAGATCAGGGCTAGATCCAACACCGTTTTTTAGCTCATTGCACCATCCCAGTTTCAGAACCTGGCTGTATGCAAATTAGTCTGTCCCTGGCCCAGTGCATCATGGGAACAGGGCAGACCAGACTACAAAAGCCAATTCTTACACTGGGAAAGAAACAAGCTTCCGGGGACCGGTTTCTGGCATTACAGCCGTCTTCGGCCCGGCTTGCTTGAATCCTGATGGTGCAATGAGCAAGGGACTCACATCTGAGTATACCCTTCCACGCTTAGGGTGGACAAAAATATTTACAACAAGGGGTGGTGATGGACAGAGTCTCTGAATTAAGCAGAATACTCTCACCCAGTCAAGAGATCAGGGCTAGATCCAACACCGTTTTTTAGCTCATTGCACCATCCCAGTTTCAGAACCTGGCTGTATGCAAATTAGTCTGTCCCTGGCCCAGTGCATCATGGGAACAGGGCAGACCAGACTACAAAAGCCAATTCTTACACTGGGAAAGAAACAAGCTTCCGGGGACCGGTTTCTGGCATTACAGCCGTCTTCGGCCCGGCTTGCTTGAATCCTGATGGTGCAATGAGCAAGGGACTCACATCTGAGTATACCCTTCCACGCTTAGGGTGGACAAAAATATTTACAACAAGGGGTGGTGATGGACAGAGTCTCTGAATTAAGCAGAATACTCTCACCCAGTCAAGAGATCAGGGCTAGATCCAACACCGTTTTTTAGCTCATTGCACCATCCCAGTTTCAGAACCTGGCTGTATGCAAATTAGTCTGTCCCTGGCCCAGTGCATCATGGGAACAGGGCAGACCAGACTACAAAAGCCAATTCTTACACTGGGAAAGAAACAAGCTTCCCCGGTAGCTTGTCTCCTTTCTGGTGAAGAATTGGCTTGGTAGTTTGGTCTGCCCTGTTCCCATGATGCACTGGGCCAGGGACAGACTAATTTGCATATAGCCAGGTTCTGAGCTGGGATGGGGCAGTGAGATAAATAACGGTGATGGATCAAGCCCTGATCTTTGGACTGGGTAAGAGTGGTCTGCTTAATTCAGACACTCTGTTCATCACCACCCCCTTTTCTGAATCGTTTTTTGCCACTATAGGTGTGGCAGGGTATACTCAGACATGAGTCCCTTTCTCACTGCTCCATCAGGATTCAAGCAAGCCGGGCCGAAGAGGCTGTAATGCCAGAAACCGGTCCCCGGTAGCTTGTCTCCTTTCTGGTGAAGAATTGGCTTGGTAGTTTGGTCTGCCCTGTTCCCATGATGCACTGGGCCAGGGACAGACTAATTTGCATATAGCCAGGTTCTGAGCTGGGATGGGGCAGTGAGATAAATAACGGTGATGGATCAAGCCCTGATCTTTGGACTGGGTAAGAGTGGTCTGCTTAATTCAGACACTCTTTTCATCACCACCCCCTTTTCTGAATTGTTTCAGGTACATAAGCAAGTGCAATGAGTTTTTTAATTTGGAAAGCAAAAGATGAGTTTGTAGCATATTCGACACTTAGGGTAGTTTTTTGAAGGTGTCTCCATAAACACTGGTTTAAATGATAATAGCAGCCTTGAATGCAGGTATGGGGGTGGATTTTTATGATAGTTGAGAGCATTGCTTGCTCAAAATCAAGAATGATACTTTCAGGAGAAAAATCATTAGTTTTTTGTTTAATTATA
This sequence comes from Lissotriton helveticus, assembly GCF_964261635.1. Lineage (NCBI taxonomy): Eukaryota > Metazoa > Chordata > Amphibia > Caudata > Salamandridae > Lissotriton > Lissotriton helveticus. The sequence continues at coordinate 612,261,920 of NC_136061.1, read as the reverse complement.
TTTATTAACTCCATATATGTTGAATTATTTTTGTTTGGTAATAGTGCATATAGCAAAGGTATGTTGCAGTTGTGGTAGAGGCCATGTATTGTGTATAATTGGAAAAATGGTTTGGGACAGATGTTAAATGTTCCATCCATCATCCAATATTGGCTTTGCTGCAGTTTAACTAAATTCATACTGGTACCAACAATTATAAGCCTTTTGTCATTGTTTTCGTTGTCGTAAACTATAAATGGTTGTTTATTTAAAGTTATTATTTGGTTAGCAGTTAAATTTATATCCTGATATGTTCTGGGAGATGGTGTTGTAGAAGTAGTAGCTTTTTTAGTTCGTGCTATAGTTCTTTTTAAGGAGAGGATATTTGGCATTTGAGTTGTGGCAGTTTTTGGGATTTTAGGAATGGCTTCTTTTAAAATGACATTTGTTTGCTTTTGGGAACCTGTACTAGCTTCTTTTATATTTTCCAAAGCTGTTCTAACTTCTATTTCAGTAACATTAGGTGGATGATTGTGTTCCCTAGTATACAGTACTGAGCCTTCTTTAGTTGTTGCTCTGCCATAGCACTTGTTAGAATAATATTTACAACATTTCCAATTAACTTGCATGCCATATTGCTTTTCTTGTGTATAAGTGTAACCCATGTAGCATAGTAACAGTTTTCCTTTCTGGCTGGTCACAAATTCGGCTCCTTCGGTCATTTTGTACTTTGTATATCTATAAAATGTATATATAATAGTTAATGTCAAATTAAATGTGATAAATAATCTATGTTAGTGATAAGTAGGAATGTTTATACTTACGTGTTTTTGAATTTACAGCAAAATTAGGAGCTGCTTGCTTCTTTAGTTGGGGATAATTGTTTGTGATGTTGTTGTAGCTGTTATGAAAAACATGAAAGTAGTATATTATTAATTAATGTTTCGGTACATTTGCAATGTTAGAGCTCATTTCTACTACAAAAGTGTATCTTCATGATTCACATTGTGAAGATACTTACATATTTTTTTAGGTTGGTCTTTGCCAGTATAGTTGTTTCTTCAGCTTCTGGAGAGTAGTTTGTAGTGTTATCTTAAATAAAAAAGGAACATATGTATTAGAATAATCACCATGTTGGTATGTTTTTTAATAGATTATCTGGTAATTATGTTCTTTAATATATTTACTTTGTGATTATTATCTGTATTATTCAGAATGTGGAGTTCTGTATTATGTCTGTATATCTATTCGTTGTGTTTGCTCTGTAAATAAACAATATATAATAGAACATAATTAGAACAGTTCTAAATGTTAGTATTGTTTTTCCACATTTATTTCAGTTGCATAATACTTACGTAGTAAAATGTATTGGAGAAATAGTACAGATGTCCTTAGTTCATTAGTAGTGCAGTTTTCAGTAGTAGAATCTACAGAAAAAAAGAAATATGTGGGGCAAAAGTCATTATTTCTGTGTGTTTAGATTTATGTGCACATAATGAATCAATGTGAAATTACTTACATAGTTATTAGAATCTGTATTCCTAGGGTTTGTTCACAGTTATTTTGAGTAGAATATTCAGTACTCGTTGTATCTAAAAAAAATAGTTTCATATAATTATTTAGCATGTTAAGTAGTATGAATAGCAAAGGGGCACTGGGTATTTAGCAGGTAAGTAAGTAGTATTAGCAAATAATGCACTTTCTATTTTATTTACTTACTTAGAAGATGTGATAGTAGGTTGATAGTCTGGTTCTTCTAGTTGTTGTGCAGCAATTCGGATAGAGATGAATCTCCTTCAGTGACTTTTGGCAAGTAGTTTGTGCTTAGATTTTAATTGTTTATATAGGGGAGTGGCAGTAGTAATTACTTTGCTATTGGTTTATTTAAAAAAATAGGTTTGTGATTGGTTAGTTAGTATATTTGAATTTCATTTGTGATTACTTTGTAATAGAAGTGAAAAACAAAAACAAATTATAAAATTATACAAAGTAGTATAGAATATTTTTATATGTGTAGGTGATATAATTATACCAATAGGATATTTTTGACAAATTAATAGTGTGTCTATAGTATTAATTTAAGTATTGTGTGTTTATTTAGATGTGAACACATATAAAACGTTAATTAATTATGCAAACAGATGCATATAAAAAGTCGATATAGCTGATAATCCGATATTGAAGTGCACGATATTTTTGATGTCGATATTATAGTTAATGTCATTATTTTTTGTAGATAGCGATATTTTTGTTTTCCGATGTTAATGTAGTCGATATAAAAGTAAACGATGTTTTTGTATATTGATATTAAAAAATCGATATTTGTGTATATATCTAGTTAAGTATAGGAACCCGATATTTTTGATTTCGATATTTTTGCTCCGATATTTTTGTACGTCGATATTGTGAATCTCGATATTTTGTCAGACATTCATGCATGGGACAAGACTAAAGGACTATGCCGTACACTTGTCTGTACAATATAGGATTACCCATCACTGCAATTAAGTAGACTCAAATAGCACATATCAAATTGGTAAACAGTGCTGAGGGGCACAATGGTTGTGGACACAAATCATTGTCCAACAGTATAGTGTCACACTATGGAGTGGTGGGGAGGGTCAAACTCTGGCATGTCATGAAGTGGAGTGGGATATTGGTGAGTGAAGTGGTGTATACAGGAGTATTGTACAGGTGAGGAGTGTACAGAACAAAATGACATAGCGAAGTATCTCACATTGTGTAGGTCTCAAATATTCTTCTTGTGACTGTAGTGTCATGCAGTGGTCACAGGTACACTGTAAACAGCACACAGTGGAGTTACAGAGATTGGATTTGTGTACAGGACTTTATATGTATTTGAGTACCACATAGTGGAGTAGAACAAGTGTAATGTGACATCAATGTATGGTAAAGGTCACATATAATGTATGTTTGCCAGAGTCAGTCAGCACAGTGAGAACAAAGGTAAGCATCTGATCCCAAATCTCCAACCTCACACATTGGAGTGACACACTCTGCATACTCACAAATGATGTGGCCCACAAGTAGGTGTACCCTAGGACTGCGAGGTCACACTGACATGCTGCACATTTCCAAAGCAACAACTTCAACATGTGCACACAACCTCCTGTATGTGTCTGAGCATGTAAACAAACAGGCACTTATAAACTGGATCTTACACGTGTGAAAGGCTCATGCTCAAGAGCACAGACACAATAATACATCAGCTTCTGACATGACAATAACACTACCTGAGTAGTCAAGTGCATACATGTAAATGTACCCATGTGATTATGAAGCAATACCATATGATAACTTCACACCTACACTGGTGTGTACACATCAAGATAGATCCCTCACATATGATGCACCCTGCCCAGCCCTCACGTAATCATGTAAATCTAAATAGCTGTTGTTTATGTAGAGGATCCAACTATGATATGTGTCCAAAAAGTTGAGCTCAGCAAAAGAAAAAAATTGATGGACGAAATGCTGGACAATGCAAACATTCACCACCAGTCACAAAGAACTGGGTTTAAACCATCATTCTTTTGCTCACCAGACCACCCCAGTTTGGACCCAGCGATATGCAAATCAGTCTTGATCCTGTTCCTTGTGGGAACAGTCCAGCCCGAACTGCAAACCAAGGTCCTCCATGGACCGGAAACAACCATCCACAAAAGTTGAGCTCCATCACATCAATGTAGAGGACAAGAGTAGACCATCACAGATACATATCATTGCCCCATTAACCCTCTGACTCTAGAAGCACATTAGTCGCTGCAACCTCTGGGAACATCTACAAAAGCAAATCAAGTACATGCCACTGTGAATGTTGCATTCAGAGCATGGAACAGATGATCATATATACATACATTGGTCTGCATCACTAGAAAGGACAGCAACAAAGCTCTGAACAAAAATGTAACTTTAATACAAATATTCCGTATCTGTAAGAAATGTGGCAAACATAAAGGCAGATGGCCAGTCCAAAATCGAGTTCAGACTTGGGTGCATGAAAACCTGCACTACAAACTTGCAATACAATCCAATCCCATGGGAATCTCCCCAGAATAGGTGCATCAAATGGGCAGTACAAGCACCACTCAGGGAGGATTGGGATGGGAAGGGGGAGTTTGGTTCAAAATTGTGGAGAACTGGAACTGAGAGGGGGATGACTGTGTGAGGTACTGGGAGGAATGGACCTGGGAGGGGGAGAACTGGCTGATGCAGAGGGATCACTGGATGTGGGAGGCTGAGGGTTGGCTGGACCATTTGGAGTTGTGGCATGGGGAGTTGGAGAAATGCTGGGGGGAGGCTCAGTGGGTGATGTTGCATATAGAGGGTTGGGTTTCACTTGTTTGTGTATCCGATTTCCATTAAGTGACTTGGGCCAAGGGAGAAGTGAGGCGGCCACAACAGCCTACGTCTTCCTAGAAAGTGGTGCAGGTGGTGGTGCTTCTTTCCAAGGAGATGTTCCAGATCTGGTGGTATGCTCTGGGGTGTGTGGCCTCTTCCCCTGCCTCGCCTGTTGTGGATGTACTTTGGCCATGCTTCTCAGGGGGTAGGGGTGGGGTGGAAGCTTTGGCCAACCCAGCCCTCTTACCTCGGGGGCAGTAGTGGCAGGCACCAGGTCCAGGGCAGCCAGGGTAAGTGTTTGGGAGACTTTGGGATGAGGTGTGGGGATGGGAGGGCTCATGAAGCATGAAGAATCTGAGGGATGCAATGTGGATGCATGTTTTTTGCCTTTATGTTTCTGACGGTCCTGTGATGGTCGTATTGTTGTGCTGTCATGTGTGCTTTTTGTGTGCTTTGAGGATGGTGTGTTGTGCCTCTGTCACCTTGAGTGGTGTTTTATGTGCTGCACGTGGATGACTGGGTGCCCGAGTGCTCTGGTGTGTGCTCTGGTCAGGTGGGGGCACTGGGAGTGTGGTGGTGGAAGGGTCAGGAGCAGGACCGGGAGATTGGTACCGCTCAATGGCTGCCATCACTGTGGAGATCAAATTCTGGACAGTACTGTGCAGGCCACCACCCCTGAATGAATGCACTCCAGGAATGCCACAATATGGGACTTCTTGTTGTTACGATCCTGGAGGGATTTCAAGAGCACAGTCTGGCCCACTGACAGCTGCCCCAATACGTCTATGGCCTCCACACTGAGGGCAGCAGGGGAGACAGGGACCGGAGCAGCGGTGCATGGGGGGAAGGAGACTTTCCCCTTCTTAGGGTTGAGGGCCCGGATACTAGTTTTGGGAGCAGCAGGGAGGGTGGACACAGGACGGGGTGTGGCAGAAGAAAAAGCAGATGTTGAACTTCCTGTGTCTGACAACTTTGTGGAGTCACCTCTGGAGTGCGAAGATGTTGAGCTAGGTGTTTCTGGCTTGGTGTCAGGAAAACAAATACTCAAGGGAACCGATCTGTGGGGACTACAATCTCTCCCTTATCCCAAAGGCACGGGAATTGGTCTGCCTTGGTTAGGAGGCAGCATCTCAAGATGGCGCCGCAGCGCTAGGTTAGCGCTGCAGCCTTCCGGTGATTTGTGCGTGACTCGAGGGCACAGCTGAGGCTCGCGCTGGCTCTGAGTGCTGCGCACTTCACCCAGTCCGTTGATGGAATCAGAATATTTCCAACTGCGTTCGCGGTAGTTTTTGAGTGTAGGAAAGGCGTTTTGGAAATTCTGCTTGTCGTTGGTAGGTTAGTTAATCTATGCATCGGTGTACTGAAGAAAAGACATGAAGAAAGTCATCTTGAAGTCGACTTACTAACTTCCATTATTTCTCCTCTACACGTCTCCTGCTAATCCAAGTCACGCAAGTACTTTGAGGGGAATAGAAGAAATAAAACGTTTAAGTTAAAGACATGTCAATAATGAAACATAGAAGCATGTAATTGGTGAATAGATTCAAAAGAACTTAGAGACAATACTTACCTGTACCTGTAGAAGTCTGCACAAATCTTTTTCCTGTTGCAAGAGATAAATAAGGACACACAAAAGGTTAACATTTTAAGGTTAAAGCTAGCAGTAAGAAAATAAGTTTGCTAAAGGAAAGATAGGACAGTTAGACACACAGAGTAATGGTTTATGTTCATTTTCAGGATATACCACCACATACTTACTCCAAAAATAGACTCTGCACAAGGCAACTATATCCTAAAAGAAGAGAGGCTATAGCTTGGTCTCTTAAAGGGTAGGTAGTAGTTCCTAGGGAGAGAGCGTGCATATTAAGTGATATTGGTTTAAGAGAAAAGTTGATTTGTTAATTCTTGTTTATATATTACAGTGTGAGCAGCGGCAGAAATCGCTAGCAGGGTTAGCTGTAGAAGACACCGGATTAAAGACCAGCAGTCTCTTCTCTATCCCATCCCCTTTCCCCCTTGGGAGTTCTTTCATGCAACTAGAGTTATTTTTGGTGCTTGGAGGGAAGCTCGGAGAGGCTTTGGTAAAAGTTCGCCATTCTGGTCCTGTGAGTTCTTCTGGGAAACTTCAAGTAAGACTCTCTGACAGAGGACTCCTCCAGGAGACTCTTGTCCCCCTCGGAGGCGCTGGTCCCATCAGTGTCGCAGTGTCGTTCTACTCCCAGGAACCACTAATGCCAACTGCTTCCCCAACAGTTTTGGGCCCCTCTCCTTCCGTGCCCTCGATAGATGCTGTTAGAGACAGAGGTTCGGTAAAATGGTCTCCTCACAAAGATGATATGAAATACAAACAGAATTCATTTGACTTAAGAACCAAAATTCACTTGTACATGTACTTGCTGCATAAGCCCAATCTTTTGCCTGATCACATGATGTATTGACACTTGTTTTTTGGACGTTCATGATCCATGATGCGTTGACACTGCCAAATTGCTGTGCATGTTTCACCATTTCAACATCACATCATATTGTGTGTAGACACAGCAACATGCCTTTCGTTAAGAGTGCTACACTTGAAGTATGAGGTCACAAAACAGTACAAATACAAACTGTAACATGACAATTCTTAAGTGGCCTTCCATCCTTCCATCCAACTATGTTGGTACTGCAGCACAACTACTGCTGAACATTGTTAACTGATTTGTAGATGCATCAATGACATGGAAGTGCACACCACAATATCTGAATGCACCCAACATGAGGCCCACTGTTGCTCACTGCCAGTTGATGTCATTGAGACTTACACCTCTGTGTATTTTACATGGACACATTTTTAGACATAAACTGTTATGAAGCACCATGTACTAATGTTGACAAAAAGGCAATGCACATTAGCATGACTGGGGCAATGTGACACAAGGGCCTTGCATGTTGTGACATGTCATAAAACAACAAGACTTCAATCTCAGGGCAAGCCGTCAATGATCCAAGGCATGAGAGTGCCTTTTGTAGATGAAGCTTTGAGTGGCCTCCTTAGGGACAGGCACTGTGTGCCAGTAGGTAGTGTCTGGCATCTGACATCCCTACGTTGTGCTGACTGCTGACACCCAGGACACATGGGCTATGCATTTCTTAAAATGGGACTTGAATGTGTGATTTATGCAACATATACCTGAGCTTAGCTGTTGTGGAGTGGGTGTGACATATTGAGCTGTAAAGATTTTGCTAACAAATGAGGCATGTGGTGGTCATATTGCTCCATTTTGTTAAGGGTTGAAGCAAGAGAGCATGAGCAGGCTACCTACCTGTAAGGAGGTACTGTGGAGGGAAATGGCTGCCACATGGCTCGGGGGAGGGGAGGGTGCAACATGCTGTTTGGGAGTGAGGCCAGAGAGCATGACCTGGCTACCTACCTGTAAAGTGAAGCAGAGGAGGTATATGGCTGCCACATGACTCTGGGTGGGGAGGGTGCTCCATGCTGTTTGGGAGTGAGGTTAGAGGGCCTTATGGGAGTCGTAGTGTTGTTCTCACGTCCCAACAACCCCCTCCCTAGTAAGATGGCTACCTACCTGTCAAGAGGTACTGTGGAGGAAGATGGCTGCCACATGGTTCTGTGGTGCAGAGGCTCGTCCATGCTGTTTGGGAGTGAGGCAAGAGCGCATGATCTGGATACCTACCTGTAAGTAGGTACTGTGGAGGGGGTGCTCCATGCTGTTTGGGAGTGAGGCCAGAGAGCATGATCTGGTTACCTACCTGTAAGTAGGTACTGTGGATGGGGTGCTCCATGCTGTTTAGGAGTGAGGCCAGAGAGCATGATCTGGATACCTACCTGTAAGTAGGTACTGTGGAGGGGGGTGGCCGCCACATGGCACTGGGGTGGGGAGGGTGTTCCATGCTGTTTGGGAGTGAGGCTAGAGAGAATGAGCTGGCTACCTACTTGTAAGGTGAAGCAGAGGAGGGAGATGGTTGCCCCATGGCTCTGGGGTGGGGAGGGTACTCCATGCTGTTTGGGAGTGAGGCCAGAGAGCATGAGATGGCTGCCTACCTGTAAGGTGAAGCAGAGGAGGGAGATGGCTGACAAATGGCTCTGGGGTGTTAAGGTTGCTGATACTGTTTGTGAGTGAGGCCAAAGGACCTTGTGGGAGTCGTAGTGTTTTGTCTGGTCGCAACAACCCCATGCCTAGTAAGATCGCTACCTACCTGTCAGGAGGTACTGTGGAGGGAGATGGCTACCATGTCGCTCTGCGGTGGGGAGGGTGCTCCATTCTGTTTGGGAGTAAGGCTATAGAGAATGATCTGGCTACCTACCTGTAAGGAGATACTGTGGAGGGAGATGGCTGCCACTTGACTCTGGGGTAGGGAGGGTGCCCCATGCTGTTTGGGAGTGAGGCCTGAGAGCATGATCTGGATACCTACCTGTAAGTAGGTACTGTGGAAGGGGGTGGCTGCCACATGGCTCTGGGGTGGGGAGGGTGCTCAATGGTGTTTGGGAGTGAGGCTAGAGAGCATGAGCTGGCTACCTACCTGTAAGGTGAAGCAGAGGAATGAGATGGCTGCCCCATGGTTCTGGGGTGGGGAGGGTACTCCATGCTGTTTGGGAGTGAGGCCATAGAGTATGAGATGGATGCCTACCTGTAAGGTGAAGCAGAGGAGGGAGATGGCTGCCAAATGGCTCTGGGGTGTTAAGGTTGCTAATGCTGTTTGTGAGTGAGGCCAAAGGACTTTGTGGGAGCCGTAGTGTTTTGCCAGTACGCAACAACCCCCTTCCTAGTAAGATGGCCCCCTACCTGTCTGGAGGTACTATGGAGGGAGATGACTGCCACGTGGCTCTGTGGTGGGGAGGGTGCTCCATTCTGTTTGGGAGTAAGGCTACAGAGAATGAGCTGTATACCTACCTGTAAGGACGTACTGTGGAGGGAGATGGCTGCCACTTGACTCTGGGGTAGGCAGGGTGACTCATGCTGTTTGGGAGTGAGGCCAGAGGGCCTTGTGGGAGTCATAGTGTTTGTTCTCTGGTCCCTAGTAAGATGGCTACCTACCTGTAAGATGAAGCAGAGGAAGGAAATGCTAGCCATGTGAGACATGTTTTGGAAAGAGTGCATTGTATATAACTTAATTTTTGACTAGCAATTGTAGCTCAATGGTTGTGCACGACAGTACATGAAAGTGTGATGATATAAATTTGTTGGTACTTACCAGTCTCCACTCCCCAGCAATTCCTGTGAGACCTTCTCCTCCCATTCAGTGAATGTTAGTGGTGGAATGGGAGGGCCACCGCCAGTTCTCTGAGCCGCCTCAAACTTCCTGCTGGCACGGGGTTTCACCCTGCTCTTGTGGTCATGCTACCTCTGCTTGATGTCACGCAGTGTGCGCAGGGTGACACCTACAGCATTGACTTTATTGACAATCCTTTCCCACATTTAATTTTTTCTAACAAGTGGGGTCTGTTGGACTTTGGCTACATAAAAATGTGCTTCTACTCTAACTCTCTCATTTATCCTCACTGATAACTCAATGTCTGTGAAGTTGTGTATTTTCTTCTGTGACACAGTGTATGCTGTGCAAATATTAGAAAAGGTGGTGGTGGAGGTGGAGGTATGTAAGGTGTGTCAGGTGTGTGGGTGAAAAGTCTTGGTGTGTGGAGGTAGGTGGGTGTGATGGTTTGCTGTGTGATCATTTGCCTCTCCTAACAGCTGTGGTGTCTGGCCCTTCAATGCTGTAGTTTTGCTAAGGATGGGGGTCAGGGAAGGGGTTGGTTTTATACTCTGCTATGAGGGTATGTCCACCTAATGAATGACCATCAGGTGTGTTTTTCCACTATGACCGCGGCGGTCGTAACGTAATGCTCATTGTGACAGTTCCGCAAAATCATCATAATTTGCCGTGCTGTCATACTGCTGTTGAATCTGCCTTTTTGATCCAGGAAACAGATTTTCCATCCACCGCGGTCGTGTTTTCTGGATTCCTGACTGTGACGGATAGTGTTTTGCCAAATCCACGGTTGGATTTTTCTTCTATTGCATCGTAATGTGACCGCCGGAATTGCAGCGGAAGATGCAGGCGTTTTGTTTTCCGGAAGCACGGCAGTCGGAGGGCTTTTCCGTCCACTATCGTAATGACCCACTAAGTCAGTAAAGCCTTGCTTATATACAAGAAAACCAGCAAAGTGTTTAGTGCGAGACCGTCACGGTTCAATGGTGCTACAAAAAGTTTACCCCTATCAAATGTGGGTGTTCTCACTCTACTACCACCCTGAGCAAATCTACTCCTAAGCTCAATAGAAGTAAATCTAAGACCGCTTCTACAGTGGTAATGCCAGAAATGTATGATTTTGTGAATGTTCACTATCTTTTACAAGTGGACCTACTTTGGATGGTGCACAAACTCAACCCTTTGAACAGATCTGTGCACACAAAATACACCCTACACTTACTATTTTCTGTATTGGAAAATATTAATTGAAAGGGCTAAATTTCAACATCTAATTTCTAAACCTAGCTATCAGTAGATACGCATTTTCTTTCTAAACTTAAACTCAATTTTGCTATCTCTTACTCCAGCTAGTCAAGGCCTAACAATATAGCTTCCTATAAATGGCAGAGGAGTGAGGAAGGAAAGGCCATGTTAACCTCTGCCATAACAGGAGCATTTATCAGAGAGCAATGTGTGCAGTTGTCAGACAGGAGGTGACATTGGAAATGTGCCTTGACATGCAGCAGTTTGTGTTTGAATGAACAGGGCCATTAGGAAAGGTATGCTGAATTGTCTGTGTGTTCAAAAACCTTGCCAAAGGGAAAGGTGTAATTTACTATACACACTTACTTTGTCTACTCTAGATATACTTACTGATACGGAGCTGGTCACGAGTGAGCATACGTCACATGCCAGCAGGAGAGAGAGAGTTCGCTGCAGCGCACCAGGTCTCTGATCGCGGAGCTGACCGCGGGCCGAGCCGAGAACAGTTACCGCAGTTACCGAAGCTCGGGACTCGGGACTCCCGTCCGCTCGCTCGTTCGCCCGCCGGCCTGCCTCCTTGCCTGAGTCTCCCCTGCATGAGAGCCATCACCGCCAGCACCGCAGGAGCGGTCAGTGAGCCGGGGGTCCGAGTGACGGATCCGGGCGGCGGGTCCAGGCAGCCACGGCCACGCCGCTCCAGCTACGCTTCAGCCTGCTTGAGCCTGTCCCGGTCCCGGCCCGCCCACTCTAGCAAAGCGATCACCGTGCTGCTGCCGGTGGTGACGCAGGGGGGGCCCAAGGGGGGCGAAAGCTAAGAGGAGGTGAGAGGGGAGTGAGGGGAGAGCGGCAAGAGGAGCTGTGGTGTGCCAGCGACATCATTGAACACGTGGACCCTGGCTGAGTGAAGAGGGGTTACCACACTACAGTCCTGGGCTTGTTGAAGTCGCACCAGGGCATCAAAGCGGACTCCAAGTCCCAGGAACCTTTGCCAGATAGCACCTGGGACAGGAGCAAGCTGCGCCTATCCTCCCCGGAGATCCGGCGATCCTGCGTGGAGGACCAGAGAGCCGGAAACCCTGCCCGAAGGTACAGTGACCGCGTGAACTGCGTACACCTGATTGTGGCGGTGAGGATGCTGGGTGCTGCATGCCGCTATAGGGGAAGAGACGACTGGGAGCTGAAGGCACTGCCAGACTTGGCGCCTGTTCCTCCCTACAGTTACTGGCAGTTGCTTGCGGTAGGAGTAGCGTTGGGCTCGCGCGCGAGGCGTGTGGCGGACCCCGGTCCCCTGCATAGACCCTGCATAGCCCTTGGAGTGGTACTCCCGTCTCTTTCAAGGATTGAGGTCTGGTTAGGTGCCAGCACATGCACTGCAAAAGAGCTGATAGGTAACAGCGGGGGACTTGAAGCCTCATAAGCCTCAGAAAGCCCGAGGCTATCCTTGCAAATAGCCAACACCTAAGCCGGAAGCCGAGGAAAGCAAAGCAAACTCGCTGCCCTAGCCATCAAAAGGTGCTTCCATCCGAGCAAATAACCCTTAGAGTTAGAGGGTTGGTAAAAAAAAAGGATGATGAGGTCAGGGAAAATCCGAACAAACCCTCCAAAAAATGCAAAGAAGAAAGTTAAGACCAAATCTTCCACGCATCCCCCAGAGGGTAGCGCTACTCCCACCTTAATCCCCCCCATCCATTCAATTTTTGGATCAATGAACCCCACTGGCAAATTTTTAGTTCTGAAAGATCCCGTGTCAGCCATGTATTCAATGCCGGCAACACCAAAAGGTCTGCAAAAACCAATGTCGCCTAACATATTAAGTACAAAGTCGACGGATACAAAGACCTCCTTGTCTGCTCCTAGCACTATTGCTGAAAGGGCCAACGGAACAGAGGGGACCCTTAACTGTATGGAAGCCACCCACGGTAAAAATAAATATATGATGCTAACTCAAGTTCAAGTGCATATGGAAAATAAAAGATGTGATTCACCACAAGGAGAGGGACTTGAGAAATCATTAACACCAATACCACCATAAAATAGGTCCTTGGACTGTTCCATCTAAGGACATACAATTAAATGTATATCAAATAATTGTGATACAAACTTATCTATGACTGGAAGCAAACAACCCACACATAAAAGGGATCAACAACACAATACCAGTACGCATGACTCCTCATACAAGGTTCATCCAAACAATCAATCAACCCCAAGATCGGTCCCATGCTCAAGCCAAGCACTAGTAAATTGTACAGAAAAAATAAAGGAGCGCTACCCCGGGAGGGCACCCAAACACCTAAAAATAACCACGACAAAACTTTAACTCACAAGGACCACTCGGACATTAACTTAACTGAAAGTAACACAGAGCAAACTAACACCCATGACAAACCAACAATTATTACAAAGGAGGACCAGGATATAATAACAAAGGATTCATACTAAAAAAACTCATTAATCAAGGACCCAGTAAGCAAAAATATAATCGAGATATCCAGCGAAACGAATCAGGAACAGGACAATGAAATACTTATAGTTTCATCAAATGATCTTGACGCAGACGATCAAAAGGAAACATCAATAATAGAAATAATAGAAATCCCAAGTGTTTCTACAATGGCTGACTTAGCAATAACAAAAAGTCCTGGAAATAGTCAAAAAAGAACTCGGGCGGAAATATGTCACAACACCCAAGGAACAAACACAACCGCAAGTCACCATTAACCACAATAAAGTGCACCAGCGCCAGCAAGAAGCAGGACAGGATGTCAAAGATAATCTGGAATCCATACTTATGCTACACAGTGCACTGGGGTGTATATTGGAAACCTCTATCAAAACTCTCAATATGCAGTCGGACAAACTCGACATACAAATACATCTTATGGGTACAATGGCGGAACACATAGCTGGCATTAGCTGGCATAAATAAAAAACTAGACATCATGGCCAGCACATTCAACTTCATTAAGGATCAGATCAGCCCAGGTACACCATCCAAGGCATGTACTTGTCACACAATACTGGAAAAATTACAGGATTTGCCATGCATACTCAATAACATCCTACAGGAATGTAAGCATGCCAACCAAACTAATAACTGTACCCCAATTGGCTGTGATCTCATTTCTTTCGACCACTGTCAAAACATACAAACAAGCAATGTAATTAAACACAGGAATACCAAAGCAAATAACATAGTTGCACCGCTGCAGCAAATGGCAGATCAAAACAATAAACAATATAACCCAATAATAACACTTGATGAAATAACAGAGGAACCAAAAGCAATATGTGTTAATCCCCCAATCAGACAAAACACCTGTTTCAATCTACCAGAAACAGAACAATCTGCCCAGGATGGGGGAAAAAATCATAATAGCCAGAAGAGCCTAACCAAACGACAGAAAAAAAGGGCAAGAAAAAACAGAAACCATCCCTCAAAGTGCGCACCAGCAAGTAAGGTGTCGTTAACCAACTTCCCCATCTTCGACCGGGCCAAAATAAACTCAAAATATGAGCACAATACCGAAAAGGGGCCATGCCAGCTGATAAAAACGAGAGAAAACGATGGTAAAGACCGGAAGACTTTGACTAAAGATGAGAGATACAATTTCACGCCAAAACCTCCAATGATCGAGCACATAAAACACCACCAAAAAGAACTATACATACAGAGGGGGTTGTCCAAGCTAAAGCCCTTGTAGAAGGGATCTCTACCAGCATTGATCATATGAGCCCATCCACCGCCACTAGTTGTGCAGACATCAGCCATGATTCAAGGGCTAGTATCGTTGTACAACTAAATAAATCACTAGAGAGTTTGCTATGCAAGCCAAAAAAAACGGAAATCGCCCCAGGCCAAAAGGCCCGCACATTGTATGACGATAAACTGTACCCCACAAATGAGCATGAACAGAAAAAGTACGAGGCAAGCAATTGCAGACCCCACAGTCTTGTCGCTAAAGGCGCAGACAAAAATCACAAAGCGCCGTCAATCTTGATCACAATTCCAAGTGTTAATCTTACAACAGAGAAAAGCGACATCGAAAACAACAGACAAATAACAACAAAGGTGGACAGAAAAACCCATTACATTCAAGTAATGTTTGCTACTGATAAAAAAGTAGTGCAGCAAAGACCAGATATAACAAACTTAGAAAGGACAGGACTACGCCCTGTGATACCCGTTGAGGAATATGGGTGTCCTTCGGAAATGGTCGGGGCAAAACGTGCAGAACGAGAAGTAAAACCTTTACCCAGCATGTTACCCATGCAAACTCAAAATGACACACATAACCAAATAGTAAAATATTTGTATGTCAATGCTAAGGATAATGAAAGTTATAAATCAACAAAACTAAGCCAAAATGGTAAAACATCGATCGCCACTGACCAAGCAACCGAGGTAAAATCAGCCAGCACAGGAAAGCTACTCTTTGTCCCCAACAACGAAGCCCAAGGCTCACAAGACTTCTTAAATCGCAGGAATATACTCCATTTGACATCTGCAGTTCCAAGTCTCGGCTACCTAACAACAGCTGACCTACTCTCAATTGAATTTATTGCTTCAAAAGACAATGAGACAAAGGAAAGCACGCTTACAACCTGAAGGGATGTAGGAATAGTAAAACACATCATTTCTGAAAAGGTTACATTCGAAGAGTGGGGAATTACCCTGAAAGAAGTGATAAACTCAGGTTACCCATCTCCTCTGCTAAGAAAGTATAGCAAAAGAGAAAATCAAGTTCGGATAAATCGACCAACGCACTCAGTGCTTCAAGGTGCTAGGGGGGCCGAATCGGCTAACAATGAACACCTGAGATAGAAATCGTCTACTAACATCAATTGAACCCACAGCCAGCCAGGTGATAATGAAGGAAACACCATAAAAATCCTCTCCTGGAATATTGCTGGCGCAAAAGACATCGAAAAGAAGCACAGTAAGGCCGCCTCCTGGGATCTATATGACATCATAGCCCTACAGGAAACGTGGCTAACAGAACCAATTGATGTACCAGGCAGAATATGTTTCCACGTAAGTGCGATTCGCCCCCAGCGCTACGGGCGCGCAAGTGGGGGGCTTTTGGTCTACATAACAACCGCCCTGATGATTAATGCTACACAACTGGCAACCTCGACACCAGACATGCAAATTATTAAGTTGGAAAGCAAAATAAAAGGCAAAACTAGATCTATTATCTTAATTAACATATATGCCCACCCGAAAAAGGCACTTAAAAAGCGCTCTTTCAACACATCGTCACTGTAGTATCAAACATCCGCCTTGAACAACCAAGTTGGGAGGTTATTCTTACTGGCGATTTTAACTCCAACCTCCTACACGAACCAGAAGATGAGGATAATATTAATGTAGAAAATGAAATGTGGAATGTCGCACCCCAGGAGATTCCACTGTTTAAGAAGATAGATAAAGAGGGCAGGCAGCTGATGTGGGATCTTGAACACCTTGGGCTAAGGGTAATAAACGGTAGATCTAACCAGGATAACCCCCCGGCCATCACCTACACAGGCCACAATGCAAGCTCCATCCTGGATTATACAATAGCAACACTACCCCTGCTAATTCAAATAAAAAACTTCCACATAATCTGCTCTCTAGATAGTGACCACTCTATGCAATATATCGAGATCATGCTGACTACAACCAAGTACCCGCAAGCACCTACGATAATAGGTAATACTTCAACCATCAACTTGAAGCGATTAAAATGGATGAGCGAATCTCTCCCTCAAATAGCGCAGGACGCCAAGAAGCTACTCCAAACGATCACCCATGAGAACGTCCTGTGCACAGAAACCTGGTCGGAGTATTTGGGAAAGCTTCCTAGGACCAGCGTCAATTTCAAAAAGAAAATCTCTCTCACAAGCAATACCAAATTCAATAAAACTACACTCTCATTGAGGAGACACTTGCAAAAGCTAACACGACGAGCATATGGCCATAGCCTAAATCCCAACATCTGGCAAGCAGTCCGGATAACAAGGAAACAATACAAGACATTAATCTGGATAGAAAAGCAAAACCAAGCAAATGACTTCTGGACTAAACTGCTGTACAACGTAAAAAAATCAGATTCCAGGGCCTTCTGGTCACAAGTCAATTCCCTAAACCGAACAGCGCAACCAATAAGCATGACCTGCATTACTGAAACTGCATGGGCCCAAAATATAGTCGATACATTTTTAATCAAGTCATTGACACTGTTAACAACAACTACAACATCCGCAAGCGAAACATCCGAAATACTGGAGCATGTAGATCCCACGTCTGTCCAGGCTAACAACATGATCAACCATCATGAAAGTATGGATCGACAGTTGCGGCAAGATGGCGAGTTTCTCATACTACAAACAATCAAGAAAAACAGGCAAGATAGCACACCAGGTCCTAATGGCATCTGCAGGCCATCTTCAAAGAGGACCCACAGTACTGGGCCAGCAAATTCATAAATCTTGTTCCGATCAATAAACAACACTGGCCGAGTCCCAGATAGCTGGAGGGGAGCTATCATAAATCCAATCTACAAAGGTGGGGACCGTAAAGATCCAAATAATTATCGCCTGATAGCCCTCATTGATGCTGAAGCAAAATACTATGCATCACTTGTACTAGCTGATTCAGCTCAATTGTCCGAAACGAACAACAAAATACCGCTGAACCAGACGGGATGGGAACCATGGCAAATGCCATGGCCCTGTGCCCGATTGCTGAAAAAAGTCTACAAAACCACCTGAAACTCTACACTTGTTTCGTGGACTTTAAGGCGGCATTTGACCGTGTTAGCAGGCAAACACTTTGGGCTAAACTGAAACATCAGGGCCTGCCGGACTCAATCCTCACGTCAATTATTGACCTGTATACCAATACTTGGATGCAGGTAAAGATTGACAACGGGCAGCAGTTAACACGGAAGATCGGCACCGCTGACGGCCTAAAACAAGGCTGTGTGTTGGCCCCTCTCCTCTTTAATCTGTTTATGGCAGACCTGACAGTAAGCCTAGACCAGATTAATGCTCACCCTCCCAGGCAAGGAAATCTCCGTTTAACATATCTATCCTATGCCGACGATGTGGTGCTATTAAGTCAGACGAGAATAGGCTTACAACGTCTACTGCAAGATCTGACCAAACTGAATTTGCTAGAAATAAACGGCAAGAAAACCAAGATCATGGTTATAACACGACGCCGCAAAGCCCCACCAACCTTCCGAATAGACAACGTTAAGTTGGAAGTGGTGGACAGCTACAAGTATCTAGGGATACAACTAGACAAGCGCCTTAACTTCTCTGCACACTTTAAAGATATTGAAAAAAAGGGTTCAACACTACTACATGCCTTCGCCAACTTAGCGATCGAGCTTAAAGGCCCGCTGGTCTCCCCCTTGCTAACCGCAATGAAAGCAAAGTTACTGCCTACAATAGCATAAGGGAGTGTATTACATCATGGCAAAAGTGCAACACTCATTGACAAAATACAAACCAAAGTCTACAAGCGTGTATTCGCCTTACCAAACAACACATCACTGGCACAAGTAAGACTTGGATTTGGTTTGCAGTCGCAAGCGCTCTTGAAAAAGTATGAGACCATCAAATTTTGGTATGATGTTTGGAGGAATCAGGAAAATAAAGTCTATCACAACATGTGGGAAGCAATCCAAAAGAGCCCGAACTCCGAGTACGCAAAGTACTTAAAATTATAACTAGAAGCAACTGAGTTGGCTTCTCTCTGGGAATCCAAGCTTCCAGTACTATCATTCAAACAGGTGGTTAAGAAGACTGCCAAAAGGCACTCGCTCTTTAACGATAAGTTAACCTTCAGTCACAGAACCCACACCTGGATGACCATTAAATCATATAAAAAGCCTGTACCAGCAGCCTATTTAGATCTTGCCTTCTCGCCATTCAACAAGCGCAAATATCTCAATTTAAGGCTGGGCAACCTTCCAACGAGTGCAGATCAACCGAAATGGAGGCCCCAAGAAAGTAAAGAATGCGAACTTTGTGGTGCAGGTAAACAAGACTTTATCCATTTGATTTGCATTTGTTCAGCCATGAACAAAACTTGTCGGTGCTGGCTGAAAGCTAAGTTTAATGAATATGGAGTACGTACCTGTCGGTCTGCGATTGTTCAAATCCTATACTCAGTGGATCCACAATTGATTTGCAAAACAGTCAAATTCATTAACAATTTCGAGAAAAAGCGAGGCCTTCTGGCAAAGACCTGATCTTGATACCAGAACTCCTTTTATTGTAGATGAACCATGGCCCTTAACAAGCTTATCTTCAAGCAAGTTTGACAACTGATTTTATAGATTTTATCTTTATATTGTAGTGTCAATGTCTTGCGTTTTAAACATAGTGGCATTTTTTATATTGTAATGGTTTTAATTAACTAAACAATAAAGAATGTACTTACTTACTCTAGTAAGTCTCTTTAGAACTGAAATGTACTCAAAGTTCTTGAGTAAAACGGAATATTGGAAACTGTTACTATACTGCACAGCTCTTGTCTACTTTGCTGACTCTACAAGGCTCCACTAGAGTAGAAATGCAATTAAACTGTCATGTCTTGTCTGCTCTCCCTGTGCCTTGTTGTGAGCTGTACCACTATTACTAGACTGCAATAATAAATGATAGCTATAGTCTTGCATGACTACAACTGTATGCTTAACTGATCTATTTTTTATGCCTTTCACTTCAATTTCATGCATAAGGGCAACGCCACATACCTGATAAGAGCACAACTCTGGCCCTCACGCACAACATCTACACTACCATAATAGGCCCACTGACCACACACTGTTCCATCTATGGGATTCCCAAAGAGTGGTTTGCTACGCATTTGGAAAAGTGCTCCAGCGCCTCGTTCGAGGTATCAAGTGCCATATAAATGGCAATACTGTACAGTGCTTTTCTTGAGGATGGGCATCTGTGACACCCTCTGCACAGGTAAATAACAGACCTGTTCACCAGAAAGGACCATGTCACTGAGTCGTAGTCGACTTCTAATACATGTGTGTCCTTGACACCATCAAGTCCAATTTTTTAATTTATTTTTTGCTGCATTTCTCACATTCGTGAGATACCCAATTCAGTAAAGGTTTCCAAGAAATGGTCATAAAAAAGAAAGAAGGCCAGCCCTTCAGTTTTAGGACGCACTGTAACTGCCTCATGAAGAGCTATTAGAGAGCGATAAAGGATGATGAGATTTAATAAAATGCGAGCTATTAACACAATGGTAATTTGGATATTTTATTAAAAATTACTGTTCCTTTTCTGCTTTATGCATTGGATAAGCTGCATAGTACTCAAAGGCCACCACAGTTACCATAACATTAATAAAAAGGAATATATGAGAAAGGCTAACGATTTCTTACAATATTTTGACATGACTTAATTTCGGGATGATGGCCATTAATTAGGTACACTTGATGGGAACTAAGGTAGTCCAAGGCTGCGGCTCAGAATTTGTTCACGTTGTTTATGTATTTATGGGTTTTGGTTCACTTAAGGGATCTAAAGAAATATTTTGTAAGACACTGATATTGTGCTTGTGAATGTGGTTTGACTGCAGTTTGAAGGAAGCTGCAATAGTAGTATTTGATGAAACTGTCAGAGACTGGTGTTAGCCGTTTGAAAGCTCTCCCAATTTAGTAAGATAAGGAAGGTGAGGGGTAGGAAAAATCATACTATGTGACTAGGATCACACACTGTGGTTATGTACTCTGAGAGACTGGTACCTGGGTCGATTTGACACATTATACTTTGACCAGTAGTTCACATCTCCACAAGTGACCTTGGAGTGTACAGCCTGCACTATCCCTGCATTGGCAGGTCAAAGGGTTTCACTCCATCACAGAAGGTAAATATTTCAAAGAGTGAGTAAGCAGATTTCCATGTATATCGTTCAATCGATTGCAGCTCTGTATAATGCATGAAGGCAAACAAGTAGAACAGGCCTTGTGAGGAGATATGTGTCAGGGACACAGAAATTCAAGCGTCTGGATGTCAGGGCCAATTTCTCTGTCTCCCCTTAGATGTAGACTCAGACCCTTGCACTGGGTCAAGGATGTTAATGAAACCCCAGACTGAGGGGAAAAGAGAGTAAGAATAGAGAGAGTAACAGAGAAAAAGAGAGAGAGAGAGAGAGAGAGAGAGGGAGAGAGCGAGAGAGAGAGAGATAGAGATAGAGAGAGAGAGGGAGAGAGAGAAGCTCCTTCTGGGTATTGTGCAGAACACCAGAAATGGACAGGTGGTGCACAGCCCCTTAAGGTCAAACTATGAACTTCAAGGTCTCTATCTATATATGAGGGAACATGAGTTGCTAAAGGGTTGACACAACACAATAGTATAGGAATTAAACTTAAAGGTAACAGGGTTCGGGACTTACCCAGTGCAAGCACAGGGGATGCTGCAACTAGCACTCAGCACTCTGCAAAACCCAACTCCGGAGCTGAAGATGAGATGTCAATGCTGCACCTAGACAGGGGAGGTCTGCACAAGGAGACAAATGGATTAGAGTGTAAGAAAGCAGAAAACCATAACCCACAGATAAGGACATTGGAAAACTGAAGAGATTCACTTTTGAACCCCATCTCATCCCATCCTTAAGCCCCATCCTACCTCCTAAAAAAAGCTTGCTGAGGCTGGTGCTGATCTCCTGCGGTGTTTCAACTGCCCTTAATGGACGACGGCAGTTCAAAGCCCTGGAAAAGAGCTGGAAAACTGCTATTTACCATGGTTATCAGCTTCGTTTGCCCTGCCACCATGTGATATCGGCTCTTCACCAGGAGACCGTGTGATGGGAGCCGAAATCATGTGTCACACGGAGGACCGCGCGAGTTGGCAGGTATGCTGTATGCTGGTCGACTTGTAGTGAGTTCTGTGCCTGAGAGTCCGAGAAATGCAGTTTTAAGGGTACACATACATGTTTTCCACAGTCCTGTATGCCATATCTTCCAAGTTTCCATCCTTCTGTGCCTAATGTGTCAAAAGACCTGACATTTGGGGGCTGATTAGGATATGGCCCATAAAGTCTTCAACCTTTATTCAGAGCCATTAGGGCCATATCGTAATCAGCCGGTCGATTACCTTTCTGACCGCTTCATTTTGATGGAGGTGGTTCGGACAGGAAACCGGCAGGTCATTCCGGCTGGCTTCCGACTGGCTCATAGAGCCCGTCCACCAGTCAGAACGCTTCCTGTAATCTCAAGGGTGGCTCTTTCTGCCTTTGAGATTACAATGGAAACCATGTCGGAAAGCGTATATGGGGGCCTGGTGCACATCCTCCACTTGGAGACCATACCCACCTGTTGATCCCTGCACCTGGTGACAGGCACCTTGAGGGGTCTGCCATGGGGTGCCGGGATGAACCGCACCTCCCATTTCACTATGGGAGCATGCATTACGTTGGTTTATAGCCCTGATGCATGCAAGGATGGCTTTCGCACTGGTGGCGACCTGTGCAACAATGTTTGTTGGTGCCTCCAATGAGAAAATCTACCATGGATTCCCTCATTACCACAATCTAGCAGTGCTGCTCAAGTCTCTTTAACCACTCTCTCTCAGACTGATTTAGTTTTATAGAGCCACTCATACTAGTGGAGGGTGTCTGAGCACTTTAAATCACACACACATTGGCAGAGAGACAATCATAGGTGTAAATCAGTGCACAGGAATGTTACATAAGACAGAGAACTACAAGGTGTAGGAGTCACATATCATCTATACTGGTGTGCAGTATAGTTCAGAGTTCTTGGTCTGGTAAAGCACAAATTCAGAATTTAAATCATAACATCATTGTTAGGGGTTCTCTTTAATAATAAGAATTGATTTGTACCCAAATGAACCCTTTTTGCAAGTTTAAGATAATAACTGACAGGGCAAAAAGACATATAGCTCTAATATATATTTTGGAGTTTGCAAGCAGCTCTTTGATGACAGATAATAGCTCACTATGCTATATTAGGATTTTAACTTATAAACTGCTAGTAACTAAAGGATCCCTGTGACACAAGCAGTAACCCACTGACCAATTTATATTATATGCACTTTGTGATCTGCATGGTACAAATTATTTGCAACAGGCGTATTAACCCACTGCACTACCTTATGATGAGTTAACATTTCCACTCAACTAACCTCAGATCTCTCTCCAGCAGGAACATTAATCACTGGAGTGATCTTGACGTTTTTATTGATGGCTGAAAATTGCTGGAAGGAAGAAATGCGGCAGCAGTTGCTTTTAAAATGAAAAAATACCTGCAAATAGGGCACTCCCACCCCAAATCAGCGCCTGGTGCGGCAGCACCGATCGCACCACCCTAGAACTGGCCCTGAATGCATGCTCCCATAGCGAAATATAGGAATGCGACCAAGCAGCGTTCGGTCACATCCTAATGGGGCGGTCAGGACCACTGACTGGGTGTCGGTCGGTCCCATGACTGAGTTTGTGTAGGGCGAAAGTGATTCCGCCCGACATCGTATTAAGCCCCTATGTGAAATGCAGCTTCAATTGGAGTATGAAGCTAGTCGACTGGATGGAACATGAGCTTGGCTGACAAGAGAATTGGTTCTGGTCTGGTGTGGCTTTCCAGTGATGACTTGTATTTCTCTCATCCAGGAAGGACAGCGCAGTACATAAAGATGCAAAGATCGTGCAACACAATAGTCAAGTAAATAATGAGCTGCAGAAATTTCAAGATGAATTACAAATTATCATGAAGTTACAAAGCTTCTTTAAAATCTATATTTTGCCACAAATTCTACGGGTTTTAGAGCCAAAACAGTGTCTGGCACAAATTTCCCAAAGGTATTAATTTGTTTTCTTCATCTTTGTTAGGAAATTAGAGTGGCTTCATTACTTTCCCATGTTTTCTAGGGAAACTGCTGGTAAAACATATTTGTAAATTTTAATAAAGAGTCCCACAAAATAGTTCATGGGCCCTTACTTCATTCTTTTTCACTTGTGTATGATTGGTCAGGTCTTCACTACATGCTCCTCTTGTTTAATCACAATAATCTCTGAATTGTTGTTTATGGATTACGGATTCACAGAAGCATTTTATCTCTCCCAGCACATTAGAAAAGAGTGTAGATAGGTTTTGAAGTAGTTCGAATACCAGATTATGGTAATGCTCCCTATTTTGGTCACTTAAACAATCCCTAAGGAAAAAAACTCAAATAATGAAAAAATGCATTATGTAGGAAAAATATAAATGACCCATGCTCTGAGCAAATGAAAAGTTGATGGACTAACAGTCTACAACAGACCTAGTTAATGACCATATGCTGCTAAGAGGACTCCTGCCTAATAGGATTGAAAAGTATAACATGGTTTACAACTTACTTCTGTCAACAATGTTTTTTTGGTTTGCCTAACTTTCTGTAAGGTAATAACTGCTGGTAACCCTTCCTGTGTACAAGTCACCACTTTGTGGAATGCAATGCTAACTTAATTCACAAATAACGCCAAACACCTATTCTTTGAGAAAATATTTTTAGGACCAGCATTTCAAGATTTACATAAATAATTCGCATAACACACATCACATCCCAGTTACCACATGGAATGTAGTATGTGATACACAAAACTAGCAAGTATTGGCAAAAACAACAGGTCTGGACTTTGCAAGGTGAAAAAAAATCTTATTATTTTTATTTTTCAAGCCTCAAACTGCAGGCAGGTACAATGTCACAATGCCACTTAAACACTTAGAAGAATAACCTTATAAAAGAAAAGGGGAAAAAGTGTATTATAACCAGGTACCCGAAGTGCAGGGAGAATAAATAGCTTGTATTTAAATTAAGATGATAGGGTAAGTGTGCCTTCAAGGGATTTATTCAAATATTTGATTAGATTATTTTTAGAATTAAATTGCAAGGCCAGACAAATGATTTCCTTGCTCATTAGTTACTTCCAGTAGCTAATACATCTTCACAGTATCTTCTTACAGTGAATGGGAATCAGAAGCAGGAACATTAATTATCATGCAGAATGTGAATCATAAGTACAAAAGCATATAGAAAAATAGAACAGAAACGGGTGTATAAAGAAAAATATTCATTTTTTATCTTGATGAATCAAATCAGGGTACTTTAAAAAATACAAACACTGTAACAAGAAGGTAGCAGTACAAATTTAAAGTCTTCACTGTAACAATTGTCAACACTTTTCTTCTTAATGAAAATTAAAACAAATATCAGAAGAAAAAGCGTTGGTCGACTTTTCGGTCTCTACTTTTTCATAGGCGAGACCATCTTCAGGACTGTTAAGTATGGTAATAGTTGACCCGTGAGTTCGAAAAATCATATGACTCAGCTGAATGTCCTCTCAGATTTTATGACCTGACATGTATTAATCTTAATCTGGCCAAAAGACACGTATTCAGTGAGTCTAATATGTTGATGGGATGTTGTACCCAAATTGATGGTACACGGAACGCGAAACAAATCAATTGTCAATCTTGCTGTTGACCGGCGTTCTATTTCGGTATTAAACCGGAGTTGTAGCTCAGTTAGCGAGAGGATTCAATTGCTCGACTCATATAGCGCAATTTGGATTTGCAAACTCCAATAGCCTTCAGCTTTCGTGAACTCGGGCAACATTCAATTTTGCATGAATGCTGCCCGAGTTCACGAAAAAATTTGTAATCAAATATTTTAATAAATCCCTTAAGGCACACTTATCCTATCATCTTATTTTGCCCGAGTCCTTAAGGGTAGTTTGGGTTTGTCATATAGCTACTGTATATCTTTATAATGCGTTAAGTTAGCATAGGCTCATTACATGTTTAAACGCCATTTTTCCTTTTGCTGCTTCTGCACACGACACTTAATTGTTGATTTAGCTTTCAACCTAGTAGTTCGTTGTGGTTTACATGAGAATAATATGTTATTACTCTGATTTCAGCTTTGCTTAATAAACTATGTCTGTACAGAGAGTGCTGAAGCTTCAGGAATAACACGATACAGAATTGTTATGAGGTCTGATCTTCGCGCCTTCATAGACATAACATAAGTGCAGCTTCTGTCAACTTTGGGCTTTAGGCGGGTTTTATATTGCTTTGCTTGAAGCACACAAACACACTTGATGCGGTTCGCATGCAGAGAGAGCTGGTGTATGCTGATGTGATCTCTTCATTCTAGGATCCTGAGGTATGGGCCCGCCCTGCTAAAACCCAAAGAGACCTTCTTAGCTATTAATATAAATATGTGTGTTAGGGAGGGTGAGAAATAAGTGTTGTTAACCCTTATTCATTACAGCATGTTAACATGCTGTCACCATTTGCTTTCTATGGACTAGTAACTATGCTGATAACTTTGCTTCTGATAATATGTTTCCTTGTATTATCTAAGATACTGCACCTGAGAAGACGGCATTAGTAAATAAATATTTCAAATGTGCACGTGTTCTCATTTACTCCACGTTCTGGTTTGAAATGATTGTATAACGAAAGAGTGCTCATGTGTTCCACGTAACCTGAGGTATTGTAAGCTCATGTTCTGGTTTGTCTAAACATTGGGAGTTTGTTATGACCAATGAGACACTGTAGCTAGCTCGGTAAGGGGTTTGTTGGGTACTAAGGTGAGTTTTGGGTCACCCTAATTCGCTGAGGTTCCAATCCTCTGTGCACATTTCTGTGGGAGAACAGAAACCCTGCTACATGGCGCCCATACGTTGGTGGTCTTATATCATGACACTGGAGTAGTTTATCGTTCAAACCTTAACCCCTTCACTGTCGTTTCCGGAAAACGGTTGTGTCGGAGAAACCTACCTATTTTTTTAAATAGGTCTTTTCAAGCTTGAATCTATCTAAAACGGTTTCTTTGAATTACTACCCAGTTGTGCTACAAAGTTTCCTTTGTTTTTCAGTATTTCCGGTGTAATCATGGCACAGGCTGTGGCCATCCCGCAGCATAGTCGCATTGCGGTGCGCAACCATTTACAGGCTTTCCAAGTCCCGTTAGATGGCTTGGCTGTGATTTTAGTGGTGTGTGCAGATCCGGCGTTCCCTTTCGAACTGTTTTATTCGTGGGTAACATTTCCGGGAGTGGACGCAAATTCGGGTGTGTTCCACACCTATACACCCTCACCTGTACCGGCTGAGTATACACCGTACAGGGCACTGGAAATACCTATTGATCATTGGCAGCATCGCGTTTGGTTTGATGGCGCCCTACCTAACTCTTTGTCCGCTGCGAGGTTGGGTCCATTGTCCATTCCAGGCACAAATTGGCCTGCATTGGGTGGATTCACCCCGCACCCGAATCACGGCGCTTGTCGCTTAGCGGATATTCGCAGACTACATGTTGTCTCGATTGCCGTGATTCGTGCATTAGTGCAATACATAGGTCGGCATCTCCCGGGAGGTCCCCCGGGGGGTCCGGCCGTTCAAACGGAACATGGCGGTTTAAGACTCAATCCGGTTATGGTCAATTCGGTGTTTGGTAAGCGACCCGATGATAAAGATGATTTCCCTTTCTGGCTTGCCGAGAAATTTGACCAACTGGAGGCTGTGTTTCCGAATTCTACTCCTGCTGATAAACATAGAATGTTGACGATTACTTTGCCTAAGGATTTAACTCCTGAACTCGTTGACTGTGAAAGTTGGGGGAAAACTTTTGCGGCCGTTTATACGAGGTGTTTCGGCACCCCGTCTATGTCCGTACTGCCTACGATCGTTAAGCGTGTTCAGGATGATCACGGACCGGAAGCAGCGGTTGAATTGGGTATGCGCCTGTGTGGTTCTTTTGAGATTGTTAGCGATCTCATCCTCTCCAATATAAAGGGGGATGCGGTGAACTTTCAGGTGTCGAATGCTTTGGCTGCTCTGCCCGATGCCGAAAAACCCCGACAGTTAGCGAAGATTGTTGTGGCCGCATATAAAACTATAGGTCGCACAAGTAAAGGTCTGAAATATTTTCCTATCAAGGAGAAAAAACAACCACAAGGGCAGCCTGCAACAGCAGAAGTCCAGCCCAAGTCCAAAAAACAAAATTGGCCTAAAAATCAGAAACAGGGGAAGCAACAACAGCAGACTCAGGATTCTTATCCTGCGCCACAAGTTCCTGCGCCGACAGAGAGAGTTTATGATTTGCGCGATCGCGCGATGATTAAATCACCTGATCGATTTCAGGTTTTTGATCAACGCTCTCCTCGTTCCTTTCAGGACTCATCGGCCCCAAAGACCGGTGGAGGAGGAGGCGGAAGAGGACGTGGTGGCCAACAAGGACGTGGCCAGCCCCGCCAGACAGAAGGCGCAGGGAAGCAGGAGGATTCTACGCCAAAGAGACCGCATTTTGCGAAAAAGAAAGTCTCAGCCTTAACAGCGCATCGATATGCCACAGATAGTGAGAACGCGGCTTCGGAATCTGATGTGGGCTCTGACCTTGCTGGACAGCGCGGCGGAGATTACCATAGTGAGAGAGGCGCTGCGTCCACTACTGAGGGTGACAGCGACTGATGTCTACATTGTAATTGAAACAGCCAATACGAGACTTGCTCCCCCTGAAAGACTTTATGAAATTGTCCTTTTAATTGAAGGTGACATATAGCGTACCATCAAAGGGGTATTTTGGGAAAATCTTTCTTCTACGTATGATATTTTGCTTTCAGAGGCTGACTGGCCCCCACCTTTTGTGCTCGCGGCGCCGCGAGGGGAGGAGGTAATCCTGCCCAGTTTTGCGAACACTGTCTCGAAAGAGCATGCGCAGCATTTTGCAGAAGAGTGGGCTCGGGCTCTCGCACCGGCTCTGTACCGTAACCAATGTGGTTGGGATAAATTGTCCCCTTGCCATGAAATTCCATTGCGGTCTCAGCCACAGCCTCAACCTCAATATCCCATTCGGCGTGAGGCCAAGGCTTCCGTCGCGGAAATCCTTGAACAATTGGAATATCAGGGTGTTATTGAAACGTGTGTGTCACCGATGAATAATCCTCTTTTTACTGTGACCAAGCCTGACGGATCGTATCGTTTGGTATTAGATTACCGGCATTTGAACTCGCATTGCCGTAACTGTGCAGTACAGAATACTCACGGCTCTGCCCTAGTGGATAGTCTAGTGCGTAAGCGTTTTAAAACAACGCTTGACATATCCAACGGTTTCTATTCCCACAGATTGGACAGCTTTAGCTCCCAATGGACCAGTTTTACATGCGCTGGAGTCAAAAAACAATTCCGGCGTCTCCCACTGGGCTATAAGAATAGTCCTGGTATATTTACCGCATGCATAGTCTCTCTTTTGGAGAGAATCGACCCAGATGCTTGTTCGTATGTGGATGACATATATCTCACAGACGACGAAATTTGGGAGCATCTGTGTCGTGTAAATTCGATTATTTGTAACTTTGCAGATATGGGTTACAAATTTAACTTTGCAAAATCGCACATTGCTGAGTACACGGTGTTGTTCCTGGGCTATGAGCTCAACAATGAAAGTAGAGGTTTGGCTCCTCACTTCTTGGAGAAATGCGCACAGTTGCGCCCTCCTACAACACTGAAAAAATTACAGTCTTTACTGGGCTTTTTAAATTTCGGGAGGACATACATTCCGGAATATGCCCAGCGTATCAAGCCTTTGTATGCTTTGATACAACCAACTTTTTCAAACTCATGCTGGCTGCCTGAGCACTCAGCCATCTTGCAGTCCTTGCAGGCTGATCTGCTCGCTTCTAAGTTCTTACTGACTCGTGATAACCATACCAACCTGGTGATAAGAATAATACCGGGGACTGTGGGTTTCACGTACCTCACTTTTAATGAAGGAGACACAGTACCTATTGCTTACAAGTCACACTTGTACACTTCGGCTGAGAAGCGGTTTCCCACTGTGGAAAAGGTTTTAACTGCTGTGCAGATGGCGATTCTTAAGGAACGTGCTCTGTCACAGGGGAAACGCATGTTGGTTGTTACACCCTGTCCTCATTTGGAGGCAGTCACGAAAGCCAGTGTACCAAATTCTAAAGCTTTGCACCCTCGGTGGATTCAGTGGGCTGCGTCCTTGACGTCCACGGATGTCACGTTTATTTTTGACGCCTCGTTGCGGTCGCAAGAGTACTTGCAGTATGAGTTTGTTCATCCTGCTCCTCTAGCTATGCGACCTTTGGAGGACTTCCATTGCATCATTTACACTGATGGTTCGGCGCAGGTTACGCATGGCTCTAAACATGCCTACGTTTCCGCATGCGCCATTGTGGTCGGTGCCATGTTGAACGATGAGTTCATGTCCAGGGAAGTGCACACGCTGCCACTGGGAGATTGCACCGCACAATTGGCAGAGCTTCGTGCTCTCTTACTAGCGTTGGAGTGCGCTGATCCTAGTGTTACTACTCTTATTGTAAGTGATTCCTTCTACTGTGTCCAGTCTTACAATGAAAACTTGTTCTTTTGGATTCAGAATGATTTTCGTGATTCCAAGGGTAGCACAATAAAACACAAGATGATCTGGGTTTGAGTGGCGGAGCTTAAGGCTGCGTTGCCACTCGTTTTTGTAATTCATACTCTTGGCCACCAGCGTGTTGGAGTCCACGCTGTCGGTAACTCGCTTGCTGATGAAGCAGCGAAATTAGCGGTGTCTACATACTTAGTTGCAGCAGTTACACGGTCCAAAAGTAAGATTGATAGTGACATCTTGGCCGCTGTTGCTGCCACTGAGAAGGGAGGTAAACATCCTACGGGGTTCCCTTCGAAGTACACATACCACTTAAGTCCCGATAAGGTTCCTTTTGTGAAAATTCCTGATGTTGGGGAACGTTTGATTCCCAACTCGGATCGCAGGGCTGACTTGATTACTGCGGCTCATGAAGGTGTGGCGTCTGCGCATGCGGGCGTCTCGGCCACTGTAACTCAATTACAACAACGTTTCTGGTGGCGGGGACTGTACAAACAGACGCGTGATTATGTCCTTCTTTGTGACATTTGTCAGCAGATTAAACCTTCGACTGCTACGCGTCCGCCACAGACACAGTTGTACATTTCTAATAAACCGCTAGGTTGTGTCTATTTAGATCACTGTGCTCCTTTTTCCTCTGATACTGCGTATAAGTACATCTTAGTAGCAGTTGATTCATGCACACGCTTTGTGTGGGTCTGGCCCCATCGCAGCGCTGATTCACGGACTGTCATTAGAGATTTGCGCATCTTTGTAGGGATTTTTGCCTGTGGTACCTTCCATTCGGATCAGGGTCCGGCTTTCGCCTCTAAGGTGTATAAGGATGCCATGACTTCGATGGGGGTCCAAGTCACGTTTTCGTCTCCCTACAGACCTGAGGGTAATAGTGTAGTGTAGTGAATGAACCGTGATTTAAAGCAATCTTTGACAGCTCGAGTTATAGGCACTGGCAGAAACTGGCTAGCCCACCTCTATGGCGTGCAGCGTGCTCTTAATAATCTCCCTAGAAGGTCTCTGGGTGGGCGGACCCCATACGAAATGCTCTTTGGCATCAAGATGTACGTCCCTGACCTTGACGGTCTAGACTGCGTCGCTCGCGCCGCAACCTTTGACGTAGATGAACATTGTAATGTTTTACAGGATATACAAAAGACCAGAGACAGTCTTGCAAAGGAACATTTGCCCTCCACGTCGGATATTGCGTTGCAGATCCCGGTAGTCAGCTGGCTACCCCAAGTTTGAGAACTGGTTCGAGAGAAGATCGATAACAAGAAAGAATTTGGTCCTTCCTATCGAGCTCCAGTTCCAGTACTTGGAGGGAAGGGCACTAGAACAGTCATTTTACCACCACTTCCTGGTCGTAAGGAAACAGGTTTATCTCAATTGACAATGTCAAGATACACAGAGTGGCCGATTCTTCTTAGCATGACACCGGCTGTTTCCTGTCCTTCCATTGTGAGAAATTCAGTTTTGCCCACTGCTTCTAATCATGAAACGGAAGTGGCAATCGAGTTGCCTGCTATTTCCAGTCCTTTATTAAGTACTTTGCCCGGTACAGACCTTGCTGAAATAGACTATACTTACCCCACTGACTTGTCAATGCCTGGCCTGCGAGCCCGTTTGGTCACAGAATCCAGATTTTCATTTGACACTGTTTCCAATGCCTCGAAGAAACCCTCACGTTTTGCAGTTTATGCCAGCTTATTTAAAAAACATTTTTTAATTCCACCTTGGACTTATGTTTGGCTGGTGCTTTTTTCCATTTACCTTTTTATGTCAATTGGGTTTATTTTTTATTTTTTCGGATTATGAATGGACACTATGTCGAAGAAAGAACATGCATTCGACATCTAAATGGAACTTTGGCCCCCCTTTCCTCATCGCATTCTGCACACAGATTAAAAAGAGACTTGACATTTTTTAACATCACTGCTTGGCCTGTCCTTGATGGGATAGTGTGGGATGCCGTTAGGTTTCAAATTCATGGTCCTACCGAGGTTGTTAATGTCCCCAATGTGCTTAGGGTTAACATGGGGGATGTAGTGCAACAAAACATACGTTCTGATGATTGGGATGTTCAGGCCGTAGAGTCTTTGTTTTCTGATTTGAAATACTATGCTGCCTTTGATGCTGAGGATTTGTACTTAGAATCTGCTAATTATGGTGATTTGTTTTGCTTTCAACATTTTGGCAATCACTTCTTACATAAAACAGCATCCAGAAGGAATTTTGTAAATTATACACAATGGGAGCATTGCCCAGCACCTAAACGAGGCAGTTCGAGTACTTTTTTGAAAAAGTACACTTATTTTACTGACTTCAATCAGTCTAATCCCGAGTCCTTTTATTTCAAAATGACACAGAAGCCTATGTCCAAGGTTAGACTTACCGATACCAAATTATTGTATTCGAAGTCCTTTCTTGATCAGCTGGCTGTTGGGCGGCTATGAATTATGGAAGGAAACTATTGACTTAAAATCAGTTTGGGGTTCTAAAGGCTGGCAGGTACAAGGCACTGAGGCTTTGCACCGTGCTTGTCTCATCCCGAATCAATTGTTGTTTTTGAATTCCTCTATTTCACAAACGACGTGCTTTGGATTGGCTACTTCTAAAAAATTAAATTCTCCGACCATCCCAGAGTTAGAAGAATATTCTGGCTGGAGTAATTATACTCAGTTTTCGATCAGGGACTTGCAAACTCTATTGTTGAATTCATCCTTTAACATATCCAGTATGGATCCGAAAGGTTGGCTGATGTGGCACAGAAGTGCTGATTCATGCCAACACCGTTTTCTAGGTTTATCTGATGGCTTTACACAGGTCAGACCTGATCCACGTTTTGAAACCGAGCATTCTGTCACAACTTACTCTGTGGGCAAATTATGTCAAAATTGGTTGAAACATTCTAAAATGTCTGCAGTTAAATTACATCTTGCAAGGCTGAATGATGATGTAGATTTAAAGATTTCATAAAGGGCCCGGCTAGTGGTAGATCAAAAAGATGGATATATGCTGTTTACAATGAAATCTGGAAGACATCACAGATTGAGGCTGCGACACGCCTTAGAGCTATAGATCAAGCCAATCTAGAAAAAGTGCTTGCTGTGGTAGATAATAGTATTAACATGCTTTCTTCCCGCATTTACACTTTAGATGATATTGTGTCTTCTGTAGTGGATATTGTGCATGATGAAGTGTCTGTGTTGTACCATGGTCAGAATCAATTACGTTCTATCATGCAATTTGCATGGACCCTTCAAACGTTGAAATCTGGCAAGGTGCCATGGACCTACATGAATGTTTCTTCTCTCTTTGCCCCCTTTAATTTGACTGACAAGCAGCGCTTGCTTTCCATGCGAGATGCTTCAT
This sequence comes from Lissotriton helveticus, assembly GCF_964261635.1. Classification (NCBI taxonomy): domain Eukaryota; kingdom Metazoa; phylum Chordata; class Amphibia; order Caudata; family Salamandridae; genus Lissotriton; species Lissotriton helveticus. The sequence continues at coordinate 612,228,344 of NC_136061.1, read as the reverse complement.
TTTCTATGTTACATATTGAGAAACTGGAGTCCTTGCCTTTTTCTGTGGCAGAGGCCAACGCTGCACCGTGGCTTATCCACGGTTTAATAACATTACCTTTTGCTTTGTATAAGTTTACCAATTGTATGAGATATGTTGCCATAGGTCGCTATGAGCCCTTAGGTAGTGCGTTTCTCCATGAAGTCTGGTCCCTCCCTTTCACTTATAGATGTTTGAAAGACGGACAGGAGGTTTATCTGAATGGGGAGGAGTGTACAGAAACACCAGACCATTCGCTAATGTGTAGGCATATACAATTGCACGGTTCTTGTAACCAAGACCGGCCAAACTTAGCCTGTGTTTTAAAAGGGACTCCAGTTCCTGCAATCACCCCGACTTTTACCTTGCTGGGAAACGGAAGTTATTTACTTTTAAATAATGAAGATTGTTGCGGGTTAATTAGAGGTGTAGCTTATGTGGTCACCTTAACTGAACGTGTAGTTTGCTGCAGAAATGTTCTGTACCCACCCACGCATGAAAATAGGGATGTTTCCATCTGGCCACGCATCCCAACCTTGAAAGCAGAGTTCAGCGGCATGAGCAGAATAAGGGCTCTATTGTCCCAGAAAGAAGTGGCCTTGAGTTCGGCTAGGGAAACTTTCGTTCTTCACATTGCTAATACCCGTACTGAGGTTCAGGGCCTTTTAAATACTGATTTACCGTTGCATTTCAGCGAGATAGTACATTCTATCTTTTAAGCGTCCTCCACAACTGGGCTGGCGCATTTTTATAAATCTGTTAGCAGTGGTCTTGTAACTTCATATGAGAAAATCTTTGGAGTCATCCCTGCTTTCTTCCATTCCATTTTTTCAAGTTTGTTTGGTGGATTCCCGGTTATACTGGCACTAGCGGCAGCCGTTCTAGTGGTTGTTTGCTTCCTTAAATATGGATGCCCCACATGTGGAAGGAGCCGCCCAGCCCCTCCTGGCGCTGTTTCGCAACCGGATGCTTGAATATTATGGCACGCTGCCGCTTGCGATTTTAAGCACGGCATATGGATTATCGTTTCGATTTTCCTACTTCACCTGTGCCCAGCCTGTGTTTCATTGCCTAAGCTGTGATTTTGACTGGGCCATTGATTTGTGTCTCTGCGGACCGGTTTCTCCTGAAGTCGACTTTAATCAGCTGATGGGTCCCATCGTTACCCACGAGTTGGTTTGTACTGGCGACAGGATTATGGCCTTAGCAGCGATGCATGGACTAATGGGTCATTGGAACATTCTTACGGCAGCGCAAGATTTCTTGGCACTGAGCTTTCTTGAAAACCCACCGAGTTGTCCTCTGATGGTAATAGAGGCTCCGGTACTGGGAGAACACGTTTGTTCTTTTCCTCTTTTGAATTGGATGGCTGAACTGTTTTCGGATGAAGGCGGTGATTTCCTGTTGGAGGCTGTTGCTGCATATTTTGCATATTCGGTCTTGCCTTGATGACCCTTATTGGTTTATGATGATGCCCCATTTTTTTTTGCATTTTTTCACCTCCCAGTCCTATTGGCTTGAGTGCTGTTGAATTCTGAAATTGACATTTTTCGAATTTTGATTTGGTTACTGTAGTTTTTTATAATTATAAGGTTGTTCGTAGTTCTTGAACTCTGCTTTCATGAAGTTGCCCTTATCTTATCTTATCTTATCCGTCCTCGGATCATGGGGGGGTGTCATATAGCTACTGTATATCTTTATAATGCGTTAAGTTAGCATGGGCTCATTACATCCTTCAATAAGTGGCTTGAGTCATCTCTTAACCTCACTCTCCCTAAACACAAAATAGTGCACCGTGGAGGTTCCAATAAAATGCACTGGTATACTGCAGAATTGAAATGCCTTAAACGGAACTGTAAGAGGCTAGAGAGGAAGTGGAGAAAGAACTTCACTCCAGAGGATAAAGCGGAATACAGAGCTACCCTTAGGAACTATAAGACCCAACTAAAATTAGCCCAAGCCTCTTTTTACCAGCTTGAGATATCAAAAGCCGCTAACTCCCCTAGGGAAATGTACAAAATCTTCAAGTCTCTGGTAACTCCGCCTAGTCCCTTGAATGAAGTGGCTGATCCCCTAAAACGGTGCGAGGAGTTAGCCAATTTTTTTAGCTCAAAAGTTGCTACCATCTACTCCTCCTTCTGTGCGAAGGAAGCTATAAATGATCTAGGACTCTCCATTGAGCTCACTACTCGATTGGTCTCTTCACCTTCTCTGGATGTTCTGCCCTTAATAGATCATTCAACAGTAGAAAAACTTCTGCAGAATTTGAAATCAGGCTCTCCTACGGACATTGCTCCACCCTCTGCCCTAAAACAAGTCTCTGAGGTGGTAGTACCAATTATAAAGGACGTAATCAACTCTTCCCTTTCCACTGGAGTGGTTCCCCCACAGTGGAAACAGGCCAGAGTCAAAGCTCTTTTAAAAAAAGCTAATCTCGACCCTGATGACTGGTCAAACTATCGCCCCATCTCCCTGTTGCCAGGGATGAGTAAAATCACAGAAAAGCATGTCAATCTTGCCTTATCCGCTTTTATAGAGAACGAGGCAGTACTTCACCCTACTCAAACTGGCTTCAGAACAAAACAGGGCACTGAGACCGCCCTGGTGGTGGTAGTCGAGGAAGGGAGGAAGATTGTAGATGACGGAGGCTGCGCTGCGGTGGTCCTCTTGGACCTCAGCGCAGCCTTCGATGCGGTCAACCACTCCCTGCTTATCAGCCGCCTTGGCGAGGCTGGCGTCTCTGGAGTTGCCCTTAAATGGCTTCAATCTTTCCTAGCCGAAAGAACATTCTCTGTCTTTGAAGGGGAGTATACTTCAAGACAGTTCCCCCTTCACTACGGCGTTCCCCAGGGATCCTCATTAAGCCCTACCTTATTTAATATCTATATGAGGCCCTTGGCTGAGGTGGTGCTTCCCTGGGGAATAAAATTGGTCACCTACGCCGATGACACCCAGTTGGTGGTCTCACTCACTAGGTCTGAAGACGGGACCTCTGGACCAAACAATCTGTCCCCCTGTCTCACTAAGGTCTGCGAATGGATGGAAGCCTCATTTTTGAAACTAAATGGGACTAAAACCGAGATCATGATCATGGGTCACAAGGCTCCTCTGAACCTTAATCCATGGTGGCCGAGCTGCCTGGGACCCCCTCCGACCCCAAAGAAACAAATCAAGAGTTTGGGAGTCTGGCTTGATCCCTCTCTCGGCTTTCAAGTGCAGGCAAAGAAGGTAGCCGCAACATGCTTTGGCCTGATTAGGACTTTAAGGAAGGTTCTCAACCTCCTTCCTATTGATTCCAGACGACTCCTGGTACAGTCATTGATCATCTCCAGATTGGATTACTCCAATGCACCCTATCTTGGCGCCCCGTTAGGCACTGTCAAAATTCTGCAGTCAGTCCAGAACTGCGCTGCTCGACTTCTGGTCAAAGTTCCTAGACACAGCTCGGTTAAGCCTGCTCTGCGTGCTCTTCACTGGCTTCCGATTCAGGAGAGGATAGGTTTTAAGGCCATGTGTATGGTCCACAAATCCATCACAAACAATGGCCCAGATATTCTTCGCCCTCTCTTTTGCCCTTACCGACCCCTCAGAACACTTAGGTCCAGTGAACTCAACCGTCTGACAGTCCCGAGGATCAAGAGATCCCGTACGGGGGTCGGCGGTTTTCCTTGAAAGCGGCCAAATTCTGGAATAATCTTCCTGAGAGCATCCGACTCCTACCGAACCATCTCATGTTCCGGAAACAATTAAAAACGTTTCTTTTCCGATGAGTGCTGATGATGTTGCCTGGGTCAAAGCACTGGGATGCCCTAGGGTAGCCATGCGCTATACCAAGTATATTTCATTCATTCATTCATTCACATGTTTAAACGCCATTTTTCCTTTTGTTGCTTCTGCACACGACACTTAATTGTTGATTTAGCTTTCAACCTAGTAGTTCGTTGTGGTTTACACGAGAATAATATGTTATTACTCTGATATCAGCTTTGCTTAATAAACTATGTCTGTACAGAGAGTGCTGAAGCTTCAGGAATAAAACGATACAGAATTGTTATGAGGTCTGATCTTCGCGCCTTCATAGACATAACATAGGTGCAGCTTCTGCCAACTTTGGGCTTTAGGCGGGTTTTATATTGCTTTGCTTGAAGCACACAAACACACTTGATGAGGTTCGCATGCAGAGAGAGCTGGTGTATGCTGATGTGATCTCTTCATTCTAAGATCCTGAGGTATGGGCCCGCCCTGCTAAAACCCAAAGAGACCTTCTTAGCTATTAATATAAATATGTCTGTTAGGGAGGGTGAGAAATAAGTGTTGTTAACCCTTATTCATTAGAGCATGTTAACATGCTGTCACCATTTGCTTTCTATGGACTAGTAACTATGCTGATAACTTTGCTTCTGATAATATGTTTCCTTGTATTATCTAAGATACTGCGCCTGAGAAGACGGCATTAGTAAATAAATATTTCAAATGTGCACGTGTTCTCATTTACTCCACGTTCTGGTTTGAAATGATTGTATAACGAAAGAGTGCTCATGTGTTCCACATAACCTGAGGTATTGTAAGCTCATGTTCTGGTTTGTCTAAACATTGGGAGTTTGTTATGACCAATGAGACACTGTAGCTAGCTCGGTAAGGGGTTTGTTGGGTACTAAGGTGAGTTTTGGGTCACCCTAATTCGCTGAGGTTCCAATCCTCTGTGCACAGTTCTGTGGGAGAACAGAAACCCTGCTACAGGTTGACCATTTTGTTCTTTATTGGTATTTAAATTAAGGCAAAACATGTATAGCTGAGCACACTTTGAACCACCATTGCCTATGAAGAGATACAAAATATTTTTAGGCAGAATTGAACAATGTATCAATGTTATGGCATTATGCAGTCATTCAAAGTGAAGGGAACCAAAGGGAAAAGTGGGCTGCCCCATTTCCCTTTATATATTATGCTCTGGAAGACAGAGGCAAAATGTGAATGACAATTTAATGGACAAATGGATGAAGGCCACTAACCATAATGTATATTTTATATGAACTCTTCGAAAATAAAATAGCTAATGTTGTCTTTTTAAGACCAGACCTAAAAATACATGAAGAAGGGCTAAGAGATCAATGAGCAATGGCAAAAACACAATAGTGGAGAGGAATCAGGGACCTGGACTAATTTTACAAAAGAACATTAATTGAAACATCAACTTTGGAAAGCAATATAAATATTTAGGAAAGGAAACTGTATCTGGGACAAGATTTGAACTTGTGCAAGTGGCCTGGCAGCAGAACTCACCTTCTTTGGTGAAAAACATTGTGACAAACTCAGTAGACAAGGACTAACGCTTCAGCAATAGCTGTGGGACAGTGGGGCGGGGCTGGGGAGGGGAAGTTGGGGGTAGTAAACTACGGCATACGGACGAACAGAGGTTAGTAAATAAATAAATAAATCAATAAAACAAATTACATTGCGCACGCTGCAACGCCAAATGACAATGAAAGGCACGTTCTGCAATGCGCTCAAGTGTCCGGAGACCCCTTGATTACACTACTGATTGTAGTAGATTGATGTTTGCTTTCTGCTCTGTCCCACATCTCTTTGTCACGTTTATCTACTTTGTCTATCTCCACACCTGCATGCCAAAAGGATAAGCAAGCTGTTTCCCTTTTCCAACCTGTTTTTCCCTCCTGTAGGGTACCCAAACAAGCATTTGCAACACAATACGTCTCACATTTGGGAGTGCTTAAGCTATTGTTATTGTAATTGATAATGCCTTTTAGTTATGTGTTTTGAAACCCTGCAAGCAATGTGTAAACACTCACTTTGTACTTGTTATTGCTTACGAGAAACAAGGCTGGCAGTAACTGCAACAATTTTACTGCCAGCCTTGCTTCTTGTAAGCTAGGACTGTGGGCCAGATGTACGACCATTTTTTGTGGTCGCAAATGGGAAATCGGCCCGTTTGCGACCACATAATATGTCTGGCCCATGTACAAACCCTATTTTGCGAGTCAATTTCCTACTACCGATTCGCAAAATAGTGTTTGTGACTCAGTATTAGGAAGGGTTGTACCAAGGACGTCCTTTACTAATAGCAAGTCATTATGGTATGTACCATTGTTTTGCGACCGCAATTGCGGTGGCAAAATACTTGCAGTTTGCCGCCTACTTCAAGTAGGTGGTAAGCCACTCGCAAACGGGAAGGTGTCCCCAGGGGACCCCTTCTCCATTGTGACTGGCATTCAAAATATTAACAATAATGTTTAATTTTTCTTTTTTTAAATGCATTGTGCTTTCCTTTAAGGAAAATGAACTGCATAAAAAAACTGCTTTATTTAAAAAGCAATCACAGATATGTTGGTCTGCTGACCCCAGCAGGCTACCATCCCTGGGAGTGCTAGCCATTCCTAATGGGGTGGCAAATTGCACCTGCCTCGTGATTATGAATGAAGCAGGCAATTTGCGACCCCATTAGAAATTGCAAACAGTGTCTGAGATACTGTTGTACATTCCTATTTGTGAGTCGCAAATTGCAAGTCGCAAAACAACGCAATTTGCGACTCGCAAATTGGTATTGTTGTACATCTGACCCTCTAAGTACAAAGCGCGTGTTTACGTACTGCTTGCAGGTTTTTGAAACACGTAATAAAAAAAGCATTGTCATTTAGAAAGCCAATAGCTAAAACACTCGCAAGTGCAAGACATTTTGCATTGCAGATGCTTGTTATTCAATGGTTTTCCTTGTCCAACTAGTGTCTGTCCCTCACCTAGGGCTAGACCTCTTCATTTGTGCCCTTCCACTACTCATTTCTAGAGAACTACTTTCTTTTTGTTTAAGAGTTGCACAAGAGTGGCAATATTGTCAGCTGTCTCTCTCAGCTGTCTCCCCCCTTCTGCACTCATATTGCTTTCTCGTCCCACGTTGCTCGTTCTCGTCTGTATGCTTCCACTCTAATGCTCCAAGCTGCTCTCCCTCCTGTTTGCTTTTCAACCTCCTGTTCTTCACATTCCTCTTCTCTCACCCTTGTGCTTCTTCCTTTCCCTCTGTGTTGCATCCTCCACCCTCTGATGTTTCTGCCCTCATTGTTTCTTCCCACACCTGTGTCCTCCATTTTGCTCCCCCTCCCCCGAACTGTCCATGTTGATTCCCACTACTGCTTTAAAAAAAAGCACTTTGCTCTACTTTGTATTTTTAAATACTGATCCATCTCGGCTTGGTAAGTAAAAAAGAAGTAAAAGGCACCTTTGTCAATTTGTAGAGGCTTGAATGCTTGGTGATACATGTGCCTATAAAATGACATGGACGAGCCATAGCATTCTTTTCCTCATTGGCCGCACTGAACTACCTCGAGGATGCTGTACTGAATCCTTAAAATAATTGGCAATACCAATGGATCCCAAAGGAAAGACCTTTTGGTTTTACCAATGATTGTTGCTCAAAGGAGGAAAGAATGTGTGATAAAACGAATCTTGAGGTAGGAGTGAATGAGTACGTGTTAAGCTCTTCTCACGGGAAGAATGCGAGAAGACCTTAAATGCTTGTGAGAGTAAACTAGGTTAAAAGGGGCTGACCAATAATTTGAACATTTCTCGCGTCGTTCTACCAGCTTCACAACCAGGCTATGATTACTAGAACATCTTGGCTAAAGCGAACAATGTACAACACAGAGCAACAAAATGACTCCGCAATTAAATAGGTAAAAATGTGCAATAATACTACAGCGTTAGTGTGCTTTAAGTATAAAAACAACATCGCAATTGTTAATACAACGTGTGGTATCTCGAATTTTTACAAATCCCACCCTTTTCACTTTGAAGTGAAAATATACAACAATTTGATGGCATAGTGCCTAATTTCCCCAATATCTCAGTAAGCCAAAATCAGATACCAGTCATGCTGAAGACTAAGCCACTTTTCATGTAATTAATTTTCTTATGCTACACTTAATATAATATATCTGTTTATGGATGCTGAAGGAGGTGGTAGAAATATTCAGCATCAAGACCCGATTAGAGCACAAACCTCTCCCTTTGGCTGCTAGGACGTAGCCTAGGACCTGTCTATCCTGCACAATATCAGTCCTAAAGAAGTGGCAGTGGCACTACCTGTAGCTTCCAGTGTCTGAGCATTGTGCCATGTCTCTTTGATGACCTGTCCACCGTCATAGCTGGAGAACTGAATGGAAAAAGTGTGTCCCTTTCAGAGACCTTGAGCGCCCCCACTGCTGTTGAAGGCACTGAATGTCAGATTGTCTCTTTTGGGATGGACCACATTACTGGCATAGCAGAGCCCAGCCCAGTCTGGGGGCAGCCAAGGATAGTCTTTTTTTCCCCAGACACGGAAAGGGCATATTCATTTTGATATCGGTGCTTGTGTAATGCCATGCCAATGGGAAAACAGTGTTCATAAGGGTTGCTTCATGATGTGACTTTCTAAAGCAGTGTCACATTCACTTTGGCCGACAACTATACTTCAGTTAGTGGTCACTTGTCACAATATTGCCCCCATTCGGTGAATGCATGGAGGGTAACTGCAGACGGATCACAGCTAGTGAGATTGGTATATACTTTAAGACCTCTCCAAGCCTTGGAGGAGGTGCCAGCACATTGGACAGTCAGGGCCCAGAGTAGAACAGATCAAGACAAGTTTGTTTTTGCTAAAGGGTACTCTGAACAAAGGCCTACGCCCGAGGACATCAGGAGGCAAGAGGGAGAATGAATATATAATCTGGCAATAGTTCTCAAGCAACAGCAAGTAAGACAAGAAAACAGCAAATGAGTGCTTTGCTCAAGGACGGGTGCAGAACAATTTGTCTTCTATAGAAAGGAAGTATCCCGCCAGGGGTAATGGCAGCAGTGATGAGAGCAGGCCAGAAACAAGCATAGAATTTATTTTGAGGTTAGAGATCTATGCCCCAGCACCTTCGCCTGCAAGCCAGCCACACTAGTAGTGTTTTATCTAAACATTTCAAATTATATATCCCCAATTTTACTGATTGGGGTTTTGTCATTTTGGTATCAGATTATTAATTAAAACAATACATTTTTCTAAATTGGCTTGAGATTTTTCTTGTGTTGGGTTTTCACTGTATTACTGTTTGTGTGCTGCATAATATTACACAGTGCCTCTAACTTATGCCTGACTGTTGTTTGTGCCAAGCCACCAGTGACTTAAACACAGATTAATTTAGTGACCTTGTGGTTCAGCCTGAGAAGTATTTTGTTTGTTGCTTGCAAAGGCTTTTGATCCCCCTCATCTAAAAGCCCAGTTTCTCACAGACTGCATTTATTGACAAGTCAGAGAAAGGAAATGAAGGAAAATTAGAGGTTTTCAAGGCAGAGCAGCTTGTGTAAATTTCAATAAGCCTATTCTGATCTACAGCGATCAGGGTAATCAGAGTTCAGTCAACACCTCTTGGACGGTCCTAGCATTCAGGAAAAGGATGTTGCATGATTTGGTTACATTTAGGTGAGTGTGTACAACCGTGCACATTGGAAGCAGTGGTTAGATCATCTCTATTTCAAAGCCCCAACTGCCCCCAGGTCAAACATGACCCTCCAGCATCTGGTGCCCCTCATCTACTCCTCCCAATTCCCCTCTCCATCTGTGCTATCTTTGCTGCATTCAGAGCCTCATCCTTGCCAGAGCCCTGTCTCGCCTAACCTGAATTTTCAATCAAGCTGTCTCTCACAAACTTTTTAAAACTTAGAAGGATATTTTTATAGTATCAGCTCATTAAAATAAATAACCTCTCCCATGCTTAGCACAACGAAAAGGTAAAGGAGGATAGTTCCTGGAAGCCACAACCTTAAGAGAAGAGGGTGAAGTAAGTGACATTGAAGTAATTAATTTATCAGATCAACAGCTTTCAAATGACATGATTTGCATACTTAAAAAAGGTATAGGTTTCTGTCCAGCTAGGAGACAAGACTGGGTGATGACTAAAATAGACCTTTTTAAATTTACTAGGAGGCTGAAACTTAAAAACAATTTCACCAATATACCAGAGAAAAAGAGAACACCTGCAACTAGAGGGCTGAGTAACCTCACGATACAGGAATTAAAAGAGACACAGCTCCTATTGTCCCTGACAGAAAGTGAAGAGGATCCCGTAACTATATCAAAAATTATGGAAGACCTTGAAGTAGAACGTTTTTTGACTGAAGGAACTGGTTTGAAGTTACGATCTAAATGGACTCCAAGACTTACACAAGGTAACACAATAGATGTGTTCTTTAGAGCAGTAAGTACAGATATAGTCAAGGAAATTGATCGCAAACAACAGAGTTACCTTAACCCAAGAGATGACAATCTGACAGTAGGAGAAAGGAAAGCCCTTAAGGAGCTTTTGAATAATAAGGAAATTACAATTTGGAGAGCTGATAACGGTGGTAACCTAGTAATACAAAACACTACTGATTATAATAATGAAATTCTATCACAACTCAATGATAGACGATATTATGTCAGACTAGAGACAAATCCTATTAAAGATCTAATGGTAACTGTCAATAACAGGGTTAAGGAGTGGTATGACCTATCTTTAATAGATCGTGATGAATACCTCTACCTCCAAACCACCCATCCTAAATCACCATGCCTTTATACTTTACCAAAGGTCCACAAATGCCGGGACAGACCGCCAGGAAGGCTGATTGTCTCCGGCATAGGTGGCCCTACTGAACACCTTTCAGAATACATAGACATCTTTCTAAGAGAATATGTTTACAATCTACCGTCCTTTGTGGAGGACACTAAGTTCATACTGAATATACTTAATGATATATCATGGGAGGAAGGGATGATACTAGTTACACTAGACGTGGTATCCCTATACTCCAATATTGACCATGACCAGGGAATTAAAGCGCTTGACTTTTTTCTGAGTAAGAGAGCTGCTGAATTTTATGATCATTCACAAATGCTACTCCAAATGACAGAACTGGTATTGAAAAATAATGTTTTCCTTTTTGAAGGAATATGGTACCGACAACAGCTCGGGACTGCGATGGGAGCCAGATTTGCTCCGTCTTTTGCTAACCTATTTATGGGGTGGTACGAGGCGGAGCGAATCTGGGGTCCGGGCAACAGTGAATGGATCCAGTATATCCACTACTGGGGTCGATTCATCGACGACTGCCTCCTAATCTGGACAGGATCGGTTGAACAATTGAAAGGATTCTTTGATTATCTAAATGATAATATATACAACCTAAAGTTTACTACCCAGTATGACCATCATAAAATTACCTTCCTAGATATTGAGCTATTTGTGGAAGAAGGTCATCTTAGAAACAGAATGTTTAGAAAACCGACAAGCTGCAATGCAGTATTACACGCCAAAAGCTGCCACCCAACCAGTCAACTTAAAGCAATACCATTGTCGTGTATTTCTATAGGTTCTGAATCGATCCCCCTATTCCTGACCCTATTCTGGTTAAGCTACCTAGCTAGTTAACTAACAGTCAGCCCATGAGGCAAGAAATTCCCCATGATGCAGATACCGTTATCTGACGCAGTCACACTACGGCACAGGAACGTGTTATCTGATTAGGTCATAACGCTTGAGATCTAATTAGACAAGCGATATTCCTCCAGCCCCTGATAAGGCATACGACGTTCTCATAACAAATCAAACCTATGACAACCTGGATAATCCGTGCGGCCATTGTTTTGATTTCACAGAGAACTTTAGTAAAGAATGTGCTAACGAGCAAGTCGTATGACATCTTTATTGACGTACCTATGTCCATCCTTACGTCAATCCCGGCACCTTTAAGGTATAAATATTGCCGACCTTGCCCTATGCAAACACACGCGTGGTGACAAGACGGAGCAGCCATACTTGCCGAAGCCGAGAGCAGAAGCAGACCCCGCAGGCAGCAGCCCCGCCTTCCTGACGCGCTGAGAGACGCGCTGCTATCTCAAGCCGAGAGACCCAGCACCGGCGCTTCTGGGCAGCCCTCGCAGGCAGCCTGGAATATCGAGAGCAGAGAAAGAGATACCATTCCTCATTCATCCTAAATTCCAGGTACAGAACTGAATAACCCCTCCTAGAGAATTCTTTAGTTATTCACTTGGCAAAAACAAACTTAAACTAAACTGTAACTTTCTATTCCCGCCCACGCATTAGACTTAGGTCAGGTACACGGGGTAGGCGTATTTAGAAACACCAGTTGAGTACGTTTAGTCAAATGTATATGTGTATGTAAATATATTTTATTCATTTTAAACATCATATGGCTCAGAAACCATATCAATGTTTTTACAGTATTATTTTATACTATTGCTTCTAATGTATGCACTTTACTTAACTATAAGTATTGCAATAATATCGATCCATTTCTCTTGTACGAGAAAAGAGACTGATCAATAAATGACATCTTTTATTGAACACGCCCGTCTCTTCCTTTTCTCTACATTCTGATGAGACTAAGAATGCACGTACTGACTGAGTAAAATAATTGCCTTGTGCTCACACGACTCTCGAGATTGACTCTTGATTAGGGGAGAGCAAAGTTGTCATGTTCTATGGTTGTCAGAAACTAAATCCCTTCTTGTCTAATCAGGGGAGTTCATCCTTCCTTGAACATTCGAGAAAGTTTCTAGCGAACTCTGAGCTTAGCTGGCAAACCCAAAAATTAAGTCTAGTATCGACAGTAGTAGACCTAGTTAACGTCTGGCCTAGGCCTTTACTGCTGTAGGCACTATTCCAATGCGCAGAGCCTATTGGGAAAATAGGAGCTACACTACATGGCGCCCAACGCGTTTGGAAAGGGCGATAAAACTAACGTAAGACATTTAGAGTAACTCAGTCGTGCTTTCTCACTCAGACCCCTTTTCCCAAATACTCCAAAGACGTCTGGAGTGGGTGAAAGGTTATTATATCCTCCAAAACCTCGCAGGAGGGAACTCCTATGTATGGTTCTTGGTCTAGTCAACGTTGAAGGATAAAACAGTTCCAAAATATTGTGCATCTAATCTCTGTTTCCATAAAGAAACCTGATCTGCAAACAAAAATAATACCATCCTGTCAGTAAAATGGGAGACAGCGATGGAGAAAGAGAGGCAATTAGATTAGCTACTGAAATAGCAGATGCTGATGCTACCATGCAAGCAGCAGACGCGGATATAATACTTATTCCGGTCATTAAAAGGAGATCTATAACCTTAAAACTTATAGAAAATGGACTGACACCTAGAGGTGGCACAGTCATATTCGTAATTGAGGCACACGAATATCGGCAGACAGAGGTATACTATACATGGATACATTTTCCGGCAGCAAATGCTGTAACAAAGTACTTCCACTATTACAAAGTAGAGGAACCTCCTGAAACGTACACTCCTTTCGAGGAGGTGGAAGTACCACTCAAATTCCAAGAGCATTTGCTCTTATTTGATGGCGCCCTAATACATAACAATCACATTACAAGGCTCGGTCCTTTAGGAAGACCAGGAGCAACGTGGCCGGTCCTAGCCGGATACACACCACATCCAGACATCGAAAGAATGCCTGCAGCAGAGCTATTAATACAGCTAAAACAACTACTAAAAATTCATAGACAATTAGTTCAGTATGTAATGCGGACTTCAACAATTCAGCCAGCGATTAAAATTCCACAGCTGACCCCTCACCAGGGGAACACAAATAAAATCACACCACAGAACATCCAATCCTGCCTAGGTAAAGTTCCAGCTAAACGGGAACAAATACCATTCTGGTTGGCACAGAAAATTACCCAAATAGAGGCGGTGTTTCCTGACACCACCCCATTAGAAAAACACAGGATTCTGACTATATGTCTCCCAATGGGAATCGCACCACACATTGAGGACTGTGACACTTGGGGTACAGTCTTTGCTTCCATCTACACAAAAACGCACGGTGTTCCATCCATTTCGGTGATACCAGATGTGCTAAAACAAATTCAAGATGAATACGGTCCAGAACCTGCTTTAACTCTTGGTATGAAATTACTAAAAGACTTCAAGCAGGTCTCGGCTATATTACTAGCCAACATAAAGGGTGAAGCAGCAAACGTGGCGATCCGCCAGAGGTTAAAAGAGACAGATATAGCAGACCAACCAGCTGAAATTGCCAGAATCATAGAAAAATCCTATGAAGAACTAGGCAGAGATAGTCTAGGTGGAATACCAGTAAAACCGCAACTGACTACAAGTCCAGAAAAAATATTTTTTAATAATAATTCACCAAAAAAGAACTGGGATGGAAATAAACAATCCAATCCTAAAGAAAAGAAATTCCAGTCCAGAGGAAGGTCTCCAAGGCGAAGAGAGAAATCTCCAAACCCGAGACAAAGGTCACCTCAGAGTGAACCCTCTGGGAATAGATATAACCTTAGAAATAGGGATAATATTAAAAAACCTGATAGATATCAAGACATTGATACACGTCCCTCTCAATCTTTTCAGAATTCCTCGCAGAAATCGGAAAGAAGAGGACGATCAGAAGAGCACGCCAAGTCCAAAGACAAGGAACCTGCTCAACTGAAAAAGAAATCACAATTTCCAAAAAAGAAGGTAGCCAGTATCAAGGTAGTTAACAATGCCGAGAATACTGAGGACACAACTGAAAAACGGAGAATGGGCTCAGACAATGCTAGACAGCGCAGCAGAGGTGAGCATAGCTCGCAAAGTCCTTATGAATCATCTGGAGACAGTGGACACGAATGAATACCTTCAAGTGGAAACTGCAGATACCAGAGTTAGCAAGCCCCACAAAATATACGAGATAACATTACGTATAGAGGGAGATAAGACTAGGAAAATAAGGGGACTATTTTGGGATAACCTATCCAAGGGCTATGACATCCTTCTAGCTGAAAAAGACTGGCCACCAGAGTTTGTCAGGGAGTGCCCTCATGGCGAAGAAGTAATTATGCCTGCCTTCTCGAATCAAATCCCGATTCATAAAAAATACACACTTGCTAGAAAGTGGGCAGTGGCCTTAGCACCTGCTTTATATAAAAATCATGTAGGATGGGATGAGGATTCTCCTCCTCACAAAGTCCAGTTAAAATCACAACCTACTGCACAAAGGCAGTACCCAATTAAGCAAGAAGCTAAAAAACAAGTAAATGAAATACTAGATCAGCTAGAATACCAAGGGGTGATTGAAACTTGCACCTCACAAATGAACAATCCTTTGTTTCCGGTCTCCAAACCAGACAATTCGTACCGTCTAGTTTTGGATTACCGACACCTTAACACATGTTGCAAAACTTTTGCAGTGCAAAACTCACACAGTGCTGCACTAATGAATAACATAGTGCGCAAAAAATACAAAACAACCTTGGACATCTCCAACGGATTCTTTTGTCAAAACATAGCACCAGAGAGCAGATATTTAACTGCATTTTCAGTAAATGGCACTCAAAAACAATTCTGTCGGTTAGCCCAGGGGTACAAGAACAGCCCGGGGGTATTCTCAGCAAGAGTAACAGAATTACTACAACTATATGATGATGAAGCATTATCTTATGTCGATGACATTTACTTAACAGATGATGACTTGGAAACTCACTTGAAAAGAGTGAACACCATAATACTTGGTTTCGCTGCAGAGGGTTACAAATTCAACTTCAAAAAGTCCAGAATTGCCCATCTGAAAATCCAGTACGGAGGATATGAATTATCAAGTATTGCCTGGTTAACAGTCTTTTAAGAACTAGAAGAATTAAAAAATCTAAAATATGAAAAAACGTATCCTCTGCCAATCGACATTCTGCCTCTACGACATTACGCCTGTGTAATCTATACAGACGGACATGCTCAACCCTCCGTTTGGGGAGAACATGCATACAATCCCACATGTGAGATTACAAAAGAAGTGTGGCACGGAGGTAAACTAAGACCTCTATTAACAAAATCACACTCAGTAGAAACTAATTCAGAACTACAAACTGAAATATTAGCTTTGAAAATGGCGCTAGATAATGCGGATCGCGAATTCCCGACACTTATAGTGTCAGATTCATATTTCTGCGTCAAAGCATATAACAAGGATTTGCAGACCTGGATTCAGAACGATTACAAAGATGACACGGATGCACCAATAAAGCAGAGACTTCTCTGGGAACAAGTAGCTCTTTTGAAAAAAGAACTACCAAAGACTCACGTGACACACTCACTGAGTCACCAGCATGATGGCGTTCACGTTGTAGGGAATTCATTGGCTGAAACAGCCGCAGCGGCAGCCAGTAAACCGGCTCCCGTAGATCGAAAAAAGCGTACATTAAAATACATTGACGGCGAAACATTGCTGGCAGTAAAAACGTCATCAAAAGGCGACTGCTCGGCGTTACCGATCAACTATCCACTCAATTACACATACATCATAGATGCAAACTCCATTCCTTTTGCTCGAATCCCTGGAGTGGGGGATAGAGTGATTCCAAACATGGACAGGAGAAACTTGTTAATCGCAGACGCACACATGGGCGAGGGTCTCAGACACCTTAAATTAAAGGATTCTCTGGAAGAATTACAATCACGGTACTGGTGGCCAGGCATGAGCCTGCACTACACCATGTTTGTAAAAAACTGCCCAAACTGCAACAGAGATCGCAGTGGGGAGAGAAGCAGTTTAATACCTCGTCGTATCAAGGCAGATAACATCACCACTAAAAAGAATGGCTTGCGATTAACATATACAGGCTAGTTCCCACTTATAATGTAGATCCACAACACTCGGCTGACGTCCGGACTGTTATACAAGATTTGCGAGTCTAAATGGCATATACGCTAAGAACAGGCCAGACCCTAGATATCCCCAAAGACATCACCCAGGGATAATAACAACCTACAGTGTGGGCAAATTATGCCTTCAATGGCTACAAACTTCCACACTGCCTGAAATTAAGCAACACCTAACTTTACTTACTGATGGTGCTGACTTGCGTGATTTCATAATGGACCTGTCAGTGAATGGATAATCCACGGAATCATAAATATTCCAATCTCAACCTTCAGGTTTCAATACTGCCAAAAATATATACAGGCTGGCATGTACGAGAAATTGGGAAAGGGGTACCTTAAAACAACATGGAACCTGCCCTATTCACATGCATGTGTCAGTAACAAAGGACAGAAAGTGTTGTGTGCTGTGGACGTTCTTTGTTTCCCAGCTCCTTTCCAGACAGGGAGGCAAGGGCATGGCCCGGTTTGAAAATTACTTCTATTCGAATAGACACTTTAAGCAGAATGAAAACAGTGCTTCTTCAGACGCCTACAAGGCTCACGTCATCTAAAGAAACGTATGATCTACAAGTCGCAAGGACGACTGCAGAGATACATACATTATTATCAACTAATTCCCCCGTACATTTCGCGGAAATCCTGAGCGAAATCTTAAATATTTCTGATACCACAGGGGTCTCAAAGGTATTTAAGACAGTATTTTCGATGGCATTAACACCATTCAAAGCCATACTGGGTATTTTTCCAGACTTCGTCCATTCGATTTTTGGCGGACTTCCCCTGATCCTAGGACTAATTGCAGGAATCCTATTCCTAGTCCTTATTTTTCGTTATGGCAACCCATGTCACAGATCAAACTCTCGCGACAATGGAAGATACGATCCTAGCCATTGGATACCGGGACCGGATATCAAAAATCCTGGGACTATCCCGGCTTAGAGACCTAAACATGACTTGGTTTCTATCATTTCGACCAATGTGGCAAAGGTGTGTTTTACCTGTACTAAGGTGTCTGCTATGCGGAGAAGAATGCGTGTTAGACACCTGTCTGACGCTACAATCGGATGCGCCGGCGGATGCAGATACACTGTTGGTTCCTACCAAGGTTCACGCACTGTGCTGCCCTCAAAGGCTGCCAATTCTGATGACGGCATTCCTGGAATCTTCACCACTGCGATTGAAGAGTAGTGAAGTTCAAGATGAAAGCAGCATCGAACAGGTACGACCTTCTGTCAGCAATGCAAATCAGAATGTCAATGGAGACAATCATGCGCATGAATGCATGGTTACCCCTATTTCCGACTTAGAGGAACTTTCCCATGAAGCTGTTGACAGTTTTTTCGAAAGCCTGAATGATATGATGTTCTCTCCGGAACAGAAATAGAGACTTTTGAGTAAACTCGCACACGGCGTTCCCTGAATTCGGCCTTCAACTTTAAAAATAAAGTCACATGAACAATTACAATCCAGTTCACGGACAGCAACTTTTTTCAGCAAGCCCCTAAAATATTTTTCTATATATTTTTTCCCGGGACACTGATTTTCTGCTTAAAGTAAGAGACTATTCCTAGAGAACTAAGATTTCTATTTTAGATACTTTATAGACTTTATAGACTTTAGCTGCCCGCTGGTATGTTCGCAATAGATTTTATGTGATGAAATGGTTTCGACTTTTTTCTGTATAGCCATATTAAGAGCCATTTCATGTGTATTTCTCATATACCAACAAGCAATAATGCATAACAATGCGTGTTTACTTTTGCATTTAATTCATAGCTTAAGTGCATACAATATATATGACTGCAATTTTTTCAGTATATTTGAAAATTTCGAAATGCATTTATGTATTTTGGGGTGGTAAGGTATACACTATACTCTATAGTATGTTGTACTATGTTATACTATGCATAGATTAGTAGATATGACCATAGTTAGCGTGGAGTGGGTGTCGTGTATTTCTATAGGTTCTGAATCGATCCCCCTATTCCTGACCCTATTCTGGTTAAGCTACCTAGCTAGTTAACTAACAGTCAGCCCATGAGGCAAGAAATTCCCCATGATGCAGATACCGTTATCTGACGCAGTCACACTACGGCACAGGAACGTGTTATCTGATTAGGTCATAACGCTTGAGATCTAATTAGACAAGCGATATTCCTCCAGCCCCTGATAAGGCATACGACGTTCTCATAACAAATCAAACCTATGACAACCTGGATAATCCGTGCGGCCATTTGTTTTGATTTTCACAGAGAACTTTAGTAAAGAATGTGCTAACGAGCAAGTCGTATGACATCTTTATTGACGTACCTATGTCCATCCTTACGTCAATCCCGGCACCTTTAAGGTATAAATATTGCCGACCTTGCCCTATGCAAACACACGCGTGGTGACAAGACGGAGCAGCCATACTTGCCGAAGCCGAGAGCAGAAGCAGACCCCGCAGGCAGCAGCCCCGCCTTCCTGACGCGCTGAGAGACGCGCTGCTATCTCAAGCCGAGAGACCCAGCACCGGCGCTTCTGGGCAGCCCTCGCAGGCAGCCTGGAATATCGAGAGCAGAGAAAGAGATACCATTCCTCATTCATCCTAAATTCCAGGTACAGAACTGAATAACCCCTCCTAGAGAATTCTTTAGTTATTCACTTGGCAAAAACAAACTTAAACTAAACTGTAACTTTCTATTCCCGCCCACGCATTAGACTTAGGTCAGGTACACGGGGTAGGCGTATTTAGAAACACCAGTTGAGTACGTTTAGTCAAATGTATATGTGTATGTAAATATATTTTATTCATTTTAAACATCATATGGCTCAGAAACCATATCAATGTTTTTACAGTATTATTTTATACTATTGCTTCTAATGTATGCACTTTACTTAACTATAAGTATTGCAATAATATCGATCCATTTCTCTTGTACGAGAAAAGAGACTGATCAATAAATAACATCTTTTATTGAACACGCCCGTCTCTTCCTTTTCTCTACATTCTGATGAGACTAAGAATGCACGTACTGACTGAGTAAAATAATTGCCTTGTGCTCACACGACTCTCGAGATTGACTCTTGATTAGGGGAGAGCAAAGTTGTCATGTTCTATGGTTGTCAGAAACTAAATCCCTTCTTGTCTAATCAGGGGAGTTCATCCTTCCTTGAACATTCGAGAAAGTTTCTAGCGAACTCTGAGCTTAGCTGGCAAACCCAAAAATTAAGTCTAGTATCGACAGTAGTAGACCTAGTTAACGTCTGGCCTAGGCCTTTACTGCTGTAGGCACTATTCCAATGCGCAGAGCCTATTGGGAAAATAGGAGCTACACTACACCATATGGCGAAATGGTGAGGGCCAGGCGTAATTGTTCCTTAGACTGTGATTTTGATGAGAACTTGACAGACATATCAAAGCGTTTCATGAGGAGAGGGTACGAGAAAAAAGTGATAGACACAGCAATAACCAGAGTCAGAAAACTTAAGCGTAAGGATACATTAAAAGTGAAGTCAGAGGGAAGAATGACGTAGAAACTAAAGTCAGAATGATCACACATTACAGTACAGAGAGTACTAAACTGTACTCCATTCTCAAGAAACACTGGCACTTATTGATGTTAGATCATGACATTATACCATACATTACCCTAGTATCCTTCTGTAACGTTTAAGAAAGGACTAACACTGTCTAATTTACTTAGCCCCAGTTACCCTAAGAAATCTGTGAATAAAGACTGGTTATCTAAATTCAAAGGTTTCCACAGATGTGGAAGATGCTCGTCATGTAGATGGGCAAAGAAAAAAGTAGCAAGCTTTAACTACAATGGAACAGGTGAGAACACCATAGAGATGTTTATCAACTGTGATACAACTTTCGTTGTTTACGTAATTGTTTGTAGCTGCGGAATGATATATGTTGGGAGCACTAAAAGGAAACTCAAAGATAGGATGGCTGAACACTTCAGAGCAATCATACAAGGTGATACCAGGTACCCAACCGCAGCACACCTAATAAGAAACTCTCAAGACAGAACGAAACACATTTTTTGCTATCACGGTATAGATCATCTAGAACCAGATCCCAGAGGGGGTAATAGGATACTTAGACTTAGGAGGAGGGAAGTTATCTGGCTAATTAAATTGAAAGCTGTAGAAATGGGTCTTAATGTTGACCATGAGTATGAATTCTTCTTAGGGAATGAATAACCGTATACTGTTATAAGATGACTTGAACTACTGAATTGCTCATTAATCAATGGTACACCTAAGTACAGTATGAATGTGATCATTATATATAACATATATATATGTATAACATGTTATAAGTTCAGATCTACTGTATTGTCTTATGAAATTATACTCAATAGAGATACACTATGAGTCGACTGTTGTAAAATGACTCTAAATGCCTGTAAAATTGTAAATACCTGAAATAGATTATGTGTTCGACTGATGTATGATGTTCATATGTTTACTGTGCTGTTTTTAATACATTTAGAATGTATTGTTATGTGGACGTTATGTTATATAGAACTCGTTACCTCCTAACTTGTTTTTCCTGTACTCTTGCATATTCTCCTTTTAATTAGAACCTTTGTGGCTGGCAAGCGAGGCTGACGACCAGTGTCCCTTCGCATTGTGCAATCAACAATAGATAATATTAATTTGTTAAAACCTCAATTAAGTGCAACAGCCAGGGATGTTCCATTTAGTATAATCCAAATGCAAATATAAATACAGAGCGTAGCATTATGTAATATCATGCTAGATTGGCGACAGAGTAGAATAATTATACTACAATAGAAATACAAAATAAAAATTAAATAATAATAACATTTTACACGAGTTACAGAACAGTACTTAAGTATTATTATGAAAGTACGAGTGTTTTTAATAAACCTATGCACGCTATTTAGCTTCAGCTTGCTATGATCCCCATAGGGACAATTTACATTCAGACCATCTTAAGATGGCGACTCTAATTTTCGGAAGCGTGCACTACCGGGCAACTAATGATATGGTTCTTCCCCCACCGAGGCAAATAATAGTAACAGTATAGTGTGGATTCTAAGTTTGGTTAATTAACAATCATGAAATACATTAGTTTATTACTGTTCGTTACTACTGACGATTAAATATATACAATTACATATATTCACCGCTATTTTCTTAAATCACAGCAATACATATTAAAAATAAAGAGGAGTCATTTAGCTTACAATGTCGCCAAATCTAGACATAATTTAATTCATACACATTTTACGAACTTTATAAAGATGGCGCCGCCCGCCCTCATGCGTGTATAAGAAGATTAACTAAGATGGCGCGCAATTAGGACGCTGACACAAAGAAACGTGATCCGAAGTTCGAGATACCTTTTACTAGGTGAGATACTTATGCATAACTGCGATAATAACCTAAATTTACCTAATCGATTAAATAGTTTGAGTTAAGACTCGGCTCTTTTTAATATGAGTCCCCGGCTTTTTAGGTGACAGACAGCGGCACCTAGAAGATACAGCTCAATACTTTTGGGAGATCCCACTTTAAAGTAGAGGTAAGAGAACCAACCGGCTTACGAGCAGCTGATATATATTATGCCACAGTTAATATGGAGTGTGGACTTATAACATCAATTTAGTAAGGTAATAGTGTTAAATATATTATTACAGACTCAATGTGCATTACGGATATTGGAGATACATGAGGTTGTTATTGGAGATATATGAAGTTGAATTGACCAACGTGGAGGAATATAGGTAGGATGCCTCGCAGTCTGGCTGCATCGTGTTACCTTATATTATTCTTTATTACACTACTATACTTTTTGGGTAAACAACTCACTAATTAGGTGGAGGCTACATATCCCACCTATCAATAGTATTTCACAGGGTGTTTCAAGTTATGAACTTGGTGGTGAGCAGATACTTTTAAGCTTGTTTCTACTTTTGGGCACAGGTTTGTTTCAGGGATGTTTCCCTTAGATATTAGATTCTAACTTGAACTTTTTGCCATATATAAGGCTTCTTTTGGCTTAATAAGGATGTAATGGTTTGTTATACTTTGTTTGGGTTGCAGCCCTGAGGAAGTCTTGGGTCAGAATAGACCAGATGAAACACGTGTTGGCTGCACATATGTTGAAGAATGTTTATGAAGAATGTTTCAATGAAGACGAATTGAAATATATCAAGGAAAATAAATAAAAATAACTACTTTATCTGAAAAAGACATTTATGGACTCTGAGTGCTCGATGATATATTTGTATAGGTAAAGGACAAATGTTGTGAACTACAGACCCACAGAAACTACATTATACATCGTTCTCACTAAAAACCAACCCAGCACCCCTCCGATGTCGTGTAATCAAGACCAATGGATGTCCACTGCTAAGTAAGAAACATTGTACTGATGGAGTAAAAAATGTTGTGTTCACGGAATATATGATTATTGGTCAGCACATGTTTATGTTACACATACATTGTCCTTTGCTATGTGTTCGATAGGATCTACATATAACTATGTATCCGGCTGCTAGTAAAGCTGTGCAATCACTGTCAATGTTCTCCTCCCCCTCCAATTTCCCATGTTTTATAACATTTTAATAAAATAAAATGTTATGAAATAAAATCTTGTCATTTTTTAACCTTTCCTAGAATGCTGCAAACCTTATTTTTCTTAGTAGTTTTGCCTTAACCTCGGATAACCCTCATGATTACTGTACAAAATCGAATCATCTTGAAGTGTGCTCTCAGAATGACATGCCACTAGGTTGGTAGCCCTGACCAGGAATTACTTTAACATTGAGCAGAACCTATTATTACAAAATTCTGTCAACTTGCACCCCCAGCATGGCGTGCATCTTTGTGAGACTGTTTGAAGATAACATTGTCCATCAAGATTCCAACCTGTACCACACCAATTGGGTGTTTGGAAACAATATGCTGATTATGTTTATGCATTTGGCAAGGCATCATATGGAAATGACAAGCTTCACTGAATGATCAATAGACAAGACCGTCATCAAGTTTTTACTTGGACATCAAGCACAACTGAGATTTCATTCATGGATCTTGAAAATAAAGTGAATCTGTTCCAATTTTTCACTACTGTACACCAGAAACCAATGGATAAGAACTCCTTCTTCCATTAAAGATCATTCTGTCCAAGATCTTTGAGAGACAACCTTCCAGTAGGACAGTTATTTAGGTATTGATGGAGCAAGTCGGCAAAACAAAATTCTGTGTACCCCTTGTGAAGTCAATGTTCCATAACATTAACAGTTACTAATGATGTGTTGTGGTCTATTAAACAACAATTAGTATAGAATGCACATACATGAACACGAGGGTATACTAATTTTAATTGCATGAAGCAATATAATTAATTCATTTTTGTCGTTATTGTGTTGTGAACCAATGCATAGCTTAAACATAAATAAATGCAATATGAATGTGCTTATTGTACACGTTATTGTGCTAAAAAGTCATCAGATATGTAAGTATGAAACGCATTTATGTGGCTTACCTGCTAGGTAATAACTAATAGGGAAACATTAGTATGGTGGGAGGGAAACAGAAAGGTTTCAGTACCATAATTAACATGAATTTGTGTTTGTTTCTATGATAGTTCCAAAAGTGGCCTTTGAAGCCTACAAAATCCGGTTACTCTGGCTAACTGAGAGCAAGAGCTTTACTGCGCATGCGTGCCCAAAGCCTGCCAGCGAGAGTGAGCTGCCTGTACTCGGATGGGATGTTCAAGGCTGCTTTGCCCTGAAGTTAGGATGATTGCCAAAATATGGACATTCGAGTGTTTCTAAACGTGAGAAAACAGGCCAACGTTGCGAGTCAAGGAAGTAACCAGGCCAAAGACTGTTTAAAACAATTAACCATTATGATTTTGCTGATTCACCGTGAACATGATGTTGTCATGGTGAGGAGATGCTCACCCACCCCAAATTGTCCAATCAGAACCCGAATTGGTGATGTTAGATACTTTTTAGATAGATTAAGTTAGAGAATTAGGGGCAGATTTATGAGGCCCTTGCGCCTCTTTGCGCCGTAATCTCGTCACTTTTATTTGATGCAACGGTGGCGCAAACAATGCGCCCTATTTACAATGTGACGCATCTAGGAGATGCGTCACGTTGTAAAGCCCTGCGCCATAAGGAGGCGTTCCTGCGCAGGGGGCGCGTTCCTGCGCAGGAACGCCTCCTAAAAGTGGCTGAGTGAAATCTATAAGATTTCACTCAGTCACTTTCAGGCCAATGCTGCGTCAAAACCCTGCGCCTGCTTGAAGCAGGCGTAGGTCTTGACGCAGCATTGTGAAGATGGGGCACCCCCGAGACTTGCTGGATCTGCGTCGCAACTCCAGCAATGCGCCACCTTTACGGCACAGATGCGTCACGCATCTGTGCCGTTTTTGCCCCATGGTGCGCCGCATTGTAAATGCGTGGCACCCTGGGTGGCGGAGCTGTGGCGCACCGTGGCGCACATTAACTGGCGCATCCCTGGGGATGCGCCAGTTAACATAAATCTGCCCCTTAGTGTATAAAAACCCTGATTTTGTTTAGAGGGGGTGGCTCTTTTGATTTCCTCTCGAAGTGCTGTTGGACTGAAGATCGATTCCTGGATGTAAGATACTTTAACTATTTTCCTTGTTTGCTTTGCAGGATTGAAGGATAAGATAAGGGCGTTAGTTAGGGATGTTAG
This sequence comes from Lissotriton helveticus, assembly GCF_964261635.1. Lineage (NCBI taxonomy): Eukaryota > Metazoa > Chordata > Amphibia > Caudata > Salamandridae > Lissotriton > Lissotriton helveticus. Next base: position 612,202,921 of record NC_136061.1, on the reverse strand, counting down.
GAGAGAATGAATTTGAAACTATCTATCTTTTGCTAAACCTTTAATTGACTTCTAAATAAATGACTGTTTTCTGAGCTCTAAATAAAATGATCGTTCTGAAATAAAGTTTAAGATTTCACTTAATAAAGAAATAATTAATGCTGAAATGTCAGACATACTAAAGTTTTGCTTTAATAAAATTGGGAAAATGGAATATTAAAAGCTGGTCTTGTGATTTTCCTACGCCTAATTTTCTTTCTAGCAGATCCATTGCCACTATGGTGGTGTGTCTGAATAAAATTAATGTTTGATAAAACCATGGTAAAGTGTATAAAACTGTAGGTGTAAATAATAACTGATTAAATAGGTTTAGACACTCCACCAAAAGGTACAGCATTACTCCTTTGCGTTTCACCAAATTCCTTGAAGCCAAGTTTAAATGAATAGAGTAAAAGTGCAGTGTTATGGGCCCCACTGACGAAAGAGTGTGTGTTTGGAGGTTTCAGGGAAATGGTGAGTGTTGATTAGAAATGAATTTTGGAGTTCCGCTGTAGCAGTTATTACTTGGTAGCAGAGTAGTGGTTGCTAAGGAAATTAGCTAGGGTTATGTATAAGGTACTATATAGAATTTGATATACAGAATTATGACTAACATTTGTTGAGTTCGTATTATGTTATATGTAGTTCAGAAAAGGCTTCCAAGTGTTGCGTGAAGCTAGTGCCTCTGTCTGCAGGCAGAGGAAGTATGGCAAGTAAAGTCGCACAGTGCATTGGTCTGTTTCAAAGAAGGAGTATCATCAAATACTGTGGTGGTATTGTCGCATATCACTGTTTAGGGACATTAGGTGTGAAAGGATAAATGTATAGTGAGGACAGTCTATGAATTCTTAGCCTTCAAGCATAGGGATCATTGCGTTTCCTGATTAAAACGTACTGCTGGGAGAGTAGTAGGACTTAACCCGAGCTTGATAGAAGGGTAAAGGAGTGGCGTCTACTTTACTAACAATAGAGGAATTCGGAGGTGGGCTAGAGGTAAGCGCTGCCTACTGGTGATACAGAGTTCATGTGTATATGAATAGGGATTTCTATGTGAACGTGTGTAAATGAAATTGCAATACGCGTTCTGGTAAAACTCTGGGATTGTCTCTAAGGAGGTGAAAAAGATCTCTGTATGTGCTTTCCTAGAGAAACGAGTTCATTATTGCCTGATAGAAGGGTAAGGTAGAGGGTAGTGCTACTTTATTGGCGAGCCTAAAAATTCTGTGGAGATAAGCGTCGTCTACTCCAGTTACAGAATACTTGCATGATTGAGAAATCTATCACTTTATTAGTGAAACAGGCAAATGGTATTGTTTTCTGTAAAGTTACTAACTGATTTTGTAAAATATCTTGTAAATACGGCTTTTTGAAAAAACCCTGTAAAGGAGGGGTCAGCTAGCGCTGCAGAAGCCGGAGCGCTGGTGACGTCAAAAGTGTTGCGCTGGGATTGGTCCTCGTGACCAAGACAGAGTAGGAGCTGATTGGTGCATCACGGAAAACAGCGAGAGCTATTGCTTAAGCACTACGGTGACGTATCTTGTTCTAATTGGTGCGTTAGTGTAAACCGCGCTGTGATAGGTTGGTGTTACGGAACAGCAAACAGGGAAGTGCGCGATCTTTTGAAAGACAGAGAGTTACCAGAAAAATTTCTTATTACTATTATGACGAAGACAAGAAGAAACCTTCATGGTTTAAAAAGTTGAAAAATATGTTCGTAAAAGACAAAGAAGTAGTTATAAGAGAGGGAAAAATACTTCCTCCGCCAAAGACGCCTGCTTCTATGATGTTGTCAAAATATGGTTACCATACGTGTGTTTGGTTGGAGAATTGGGTACGGTATACCAAGGATGATGGTGTGTTAGCTTTTCCAGAAGGAGGATCTTTTGATATGGCAATTTTGAGAAATCTGAGAGACAGAATGATGAAACTTGAACCGAGACCTAGACCAAATCAGTTTGAAGCTTTGGCCGAATGGGAAGATGAGATGCATGAAATGGAAAGCGAGAGGTTAAGCAGGCATATCAGACCAAGAGGTAGAGGTCGAGATTTATGAGGAGAAACACTTGAGAGTAGAATGCGCAGATGGAGAAATGGTAACATGTGTGATGGCATGTATCCAGTCAGACTAGTGGAAGAATATGAAGGACGGAAATGTACAAAAAAGAAAAAGAATGTGGAGACAGGGAACCAAGGTTATGGTGAAAGCGAATCAGAAGATGCTGTATTAGAAGAAATATTAAATAGGAGACCGCCACCATATCAACCAGGTTCTTTATGGACTACTCCGAATGCTCCAATAGCAGATGAGAGAGTTAGTGAAACTCCGAGACAACCATCACATTTTCGAGATTTCCCTGAGAGAATAGAAACAAGATATGTCCCAAGTACACCGATGGGAGAAGCTAGAATTACAGGTACCCCTGTACAAAGTAATAGCTTGCATAAAACTGTGCACAGTGCTGAAAGGCGAAATGATGTACAACCTGATATTTCTGATTATGAACATTCTGCACATGAACTGATTCAAAACCTTACTAAGAATATGGAAGCAGTAACTGTTCCAGTAACAACAGGACCTGTGATACCAGTATTTGAAAATCAAAGAATAAAGGAGCCAAGATTAACAATCCCATTACAACAGAGTTTGCAGAAAGTACCAGAGAATATTTACCCTGATTTGTCAGAAATAAGGCGGAATGTAAATGTAAATCCACCAGAATTGACTTTTAATTAAAGTTCGTCATGCAGATACCCGACAAGAGCAGAATCTGACTCTGCAACCCCAGAGAGAAGTGTAGATAAAATAGATTTAACGCAAACACCTATAGGACAATCAGATAAAGAATTGAGTGAATGGATTAAAACTTTGAAACTAAAAGAGCAGGAATCAAAAGTGCTGGATGTGGCCAAATTAAAAGTAGGTATTGAAGAATTAATAATTGGAACTATTGGAACAGACAGATTAAAAACATATCAGGATGATGAGCTCATGTTTTTTATGTAAAAGCATAACATGGAAGGCTAAAACAATGCATGATCAGCTAGAAGAGGTGGCAAGTGATTGAGGAATAGAATTTTCAAAAATAAAATCATTGCAGAAGACCTATCGAGTAGATTTTGCAGAAAGAGACATTGAGAACATGAATACTGCTGGGAGATTAGCCCAAATAAAAGATTTGATTGTGCTATTGTGAAAATGGGGAGATGTAGGTAAATGGAAGGTTAAGTGGGCAAAGAAGAAAGAAGAAACCAGAGATACATCTACATTAGCTTTTCCAATTAGGGAAAAAGAGACAGTGGCAACTGAGTTTCCTATGAGAGAGATACCTGGAGGAGGATATGTACATGTTCCTTGGAGCAGACAAGACATATTCAGCCTGATTCATCAACGGGCCGTTTTGCGTGGCCCTAATAGCGAATCATAGCGACTCGCTATTGTGGACACGCAAAACGGTATTCATGTAGGAATTGCTAAATAAATAGCGATTCCTACATGTTCTCTATTTGCGAGTAGCAATTTGCTACTCGCAAAAAAAGGAATAACTCCCCATTCATTCCTATGGGCCAAAAGGCCCATAGGAATGAATGGGGAGTATCCCTTATTTGCGAGTAGCAATTTGCTACTCGCAAATCAGATAGCGATTTAAAGGGTGCCAGGGGTGTCCAAAGGACACCCTGTAGCACCCCTAAAATGCACATTTGAACAGGTGTTGCGCACACACATGTCCAAAGGACATGTGTGTGTGTAACATGCAAAAGAAAAAAATGCACTTAAGTGCTTTTTACACTATTTTCGCAATTTACCACCAAGTCAGACTTGGTGGTAAATTGCGACCAAATATTGCAATTTCGCAATTTTTAATTGGTTGATGAATTGCATTTAAGGAATCTCTATTAGAGATTCCTTAAATCCAATTCCTCGCAAATATGCGATTTCGGTAATAGCGATTTTTGCATTTGGGATGATGAATCCCAAATGCAAAAATCGCACTCGCAAAGGGCCAGATTCTCAGAATCTGGCCCTTTGCGAGCGCAAATCAGCTTGATGAATCAGGCTGATTGTCATTTACAAATGATTTTCCTAAGTTGAGAGAGAAACCAGTAGAATGGTATCGACAAGTAGACAGATTTGTAAAAGTGTCAAAAGTCTTATGGATTCATTTAGATGGATTGTTTGACATAGTGGTGCCAGCAGACCTATGGACAGAATGTAAAATATCTGTAAATTGGCCGAGAGAAGAGTTTCCCAGAGATAAAGTAACAAGAGCTCTATCACCAGAGGTAATGAGAAAGTATGAACAAGTGATAGTGTGGCTGAAAAATAAAATACCACCAAAAGAAACTGATTGGGTGAAAATAGACAGGACCACACAAGAGCCGAAAGAAACTGTACATTCATTTTATGAAAGACTGTTGTTAGTTTTCAAACAGTATAGTGGTTATGAGGAACTGAATGAAAAGGACATGATATAGATTTGTATATGGTTTGAGACCAGAAATTTCAGACATGATTAGACACAGCATGATAGGATAGCATCAAGCTCGGTAGATAAAGTACTGAGACAAGCAAAATATTGCAGTGAAGAAATTGATGCAAAACAGAAAAAGCTGAAAGAAAAAGCCATGTGGGCACAAATGAAGGTAGCAGAACAGCAAACGGCGCAAATGGAGAATAAAAATACAGGCAATCAAAGTAGCTTAAAAGGCAAACCTAAATTAGTAGGGAATATTGATGAATTGAAAAGAAATTTCCATGTTTCAATTGCGGCAAGTTAGGGCATTGGAAGAAAGAGTGTAAATGTCCGCCTACACTAAACGGAGAAAATACATCATTTAATCCGCAGGTGCAGTTTGAGGTAAATCAGCAGCAACGGCAACAACAGCAGATAGCAAATCAACAAGGTCAGGTGCCACAACCGCCATTGCCATACAGTGTAAACCAGCAGAGATACAATGCAGAGACAAGACTCAGCTGAGGTGAACAGGTAAAAAGACCGCAAAGAGTGAATGCGTGTCCTCAGTATTGGTTACAAGAGGAGGATGGCAGTGAGCCGAATGAAAGTTTATGACGGTGCCTGAGAGAGGAAGAAGAGTGTGTAATTGGAGCCACTCTTGAGGTAAATCAGTCAGGTCCATTTGTGAGCGGAAAGGTGAATGATATGGAAATAACTTTCCTAGTGGACACTGGTGCTACCCGTTCTACTGTTGGATCAGTGGAAGTTCAAAATCTTCCTCTCTCAGGAGAGACCATTCAAGTTGTAGGTGTAGCTAACAGACAGATAAAAACTCCCTTGACAAAACCAGTGGAAATAGAAATTGGAACTTTCAAAGATATGCATCAATTTGTGGTGTGCGATGGTAGTCCTGTTAATTTGTTAGGTTGGGATATACTGTGCAAGATGAATTGTGCCATATACTGCTCACCAGATGGCATAGAATTGCAAACCCCAGAAGAAGATAGTTTGTATAAAATGACAATGCTCATGATTGAGGCAGAGCAGGATAAGATATTTCCTGTTTTTGACAAAGAAAAGATTCCTGTTGAATTGAAAGAAGCAGTGAAAGAAGTATGGGATTTCACTGGAAAAGATATAGGATTGATGAAAGGTGTTGATCCTGTGAAAGTCACAGTAAGAGAAGGTGCGAGTTACCCTAATAAACCTCAGTATAAGATGACTACAGAAGTGATTGAAGGAATAACTCCAGTGATTGATAAAATGATTGAGCAGGGAATACTGAGAGAAATAGAGAGCAGTCCTTGTAATTCACCAATTATGGGATTGAAAAAGCCTAACAGAACATTTAGAATTGTGCAAGACCTTAGAAAGGTTAATAAAATTGTTGTTTCATGTTGTCCGATTGTTCCGAATCCAGCAGTGATTTTGTACCAAATTCCTCATGATGCAGAATGGTACACTATGATTGATCTGTGCAATGCGTTCTTTACTGTTCCATTGCATCCAGAAAGCCAAAAAATGTTTGCGTTCCGTTTCCAAAATCGTATCCTAGCATGGTGTAGAATTCCGCTAGGGTACACAGAGAGTCCATCGATTTTTAATCAGCTGGTAAAGAAATCGTTGGAAAACCTGAGCATGCTTGGAGAGTCTGTGTTAGTACAGTACATTGATGATCTTTTGGTTGCATCGAAAACAAAGGATGCATGTGTAACTGACACTAGAGCATTGTTGAATCATTTGGCCGAATAGGGACATAAAGTGTCTCCATCAAAATTGCAGTTTTCGTCAAAATGAAGTACAATACTTAGGTCACAAGATTGCTAAGGGAATCAGACAGGTCGCAATTGAAAGAATCCAAATGATACAAGGAATGCAGCCACCTAAAACTCAAAGACAGGTGAGCATGTTCTTGGGAATGGTAGGTTATTACAGACAGTGGATTAGTGGATTTTCATTGATTGCAAAACCATTACAGAGATTGACAAAAGCAGATATCAGAGATCCCATTGTTTTGACCAAAACAGAGAGGGAAGCATTTGAATAGCTGAAAACTTAACTATGTGAAGCACCAGCTTTAGGAATGCCTGATTATGAGAAAGAATTTTAACTGTACTGCAGTGAGCAAGAAGGATGTGCGTTGTCAGTGTTGGTTCAGAGATATGGAAGACTGAGAAAACCAATTGCGTATTTCTCAGCTGTTTTGGACCCTGTTGCAAAAGCTTTGCCAGGTTGTCTGAAAGCAGTAGCAGCAACTAGTGTAAGTCTGGAGCAAAGTGAAGGAATAGTGATGGGATTTCCTGTGAGGGTATATATACCTCATTCTGTGGAGATTCTCCTCACTAGAGCAAAGACACACTACATGACCAACAGCAGAATGGCCCGTTATGAGAAAATAATTTTGGGAGCTGAGAATGTGACAGTTACCAGCTGTGTAAATGTTAATCCTTCGACATTGTTACCTGATACCATTGAGGCAGAAGTGAAAGGCGAGCTGGATCCCAAATGTTTGGATGTTCTGGAGTATTGCACAAAGCCCCGACCAGACATTAGAGATGAACCTTTATCTGAATCAGATTTTGTAATGTTTGTGGATGGATCATGCCTGAGAACAGAGAGTGGTGTTCTAAGTGCTGCATATGCTGTTTGTACAGTGGCAGAAGTGTTGGAAGCATCTTGTTTGAAAGGAATTCATTCTGCTCAAGTAGCGGAGTTGATTGCTTTGATACGAGCATGTGAATTGGGAAAAGAGGTGAAAGTAACTATAGTGACTGACAGTCAATATGGTTACGGAGTTTTTCATGATTACGGACAGCTCTGGCCCCAAATAGGTTATTTGACCTCTGCAGGAACAGCTATTCGAAATGCTGAATTTGTGAAGACACTAATAGATGTGATACAGCTACCTGAGAAGATAGCAGTGGTAAAATGTTCAGCCCACAAGAAGAGTGAAGATTACATTGCCCATGGAAGCAATAATGCAGATGCAATTGCAAAGCATTGGGCTAGAAGTCAAATTTCAATCAATCGAGAAAAGTTAAAAGAACATGTTCCGAGTCCTTTATTGCTAACCACTGTAGTTGAGACTTGGCAGGAAGTGAAACAGATACAGGAAGAGGCAGAAGCAGAAGAGAAAGATATTTGGCTAAAATTAGGATGCAGACTGTCAGGCTCCGTCTTCGGGACTGTGCCGATGCTATATGGGCTCCACCTCTCGACGGCCCCAGAGTCTGAAGTATTATTACGCAGACTGCCGGGATAGTCAAGCGAGGGAAGGAAAGGATGGGGACAGCAGAGAGGGAGATCTGTAAAGACAACAAAACACACCAGGGACACACTATAAGTATTCATGTACAACCGGATTATCTTTGTCCCTCCCTCAAGGTATGCACATTCAATATCCCCACTCTCCTACCTGTAAAGAAAAATACTGTTGCCTCAAAACACAGGAAGAGAATAAGGTGATACCAGGTGTCTACCAACTGTAATAGGAAACAAAAGAACACATTGGAAATTTCTGTCTCTGTACCTATTAATCCACTCTACCAACTAAGGTCTAAAACATACTCAACACTATCTGTGTTAGATCCTTGATCAGTAAGGTTCCCCCGATATTTCACTCTTATCTCTCTCTCTTCCTGTGATAGGATAAATGCAAGGAATTGTGGAGAGAAATCAAATATAAACAGCAGACAAGATCAGTGCCTCCTAACGTTGTCTGCGCCACTGTAATGTTAATGATGTCTGTAATGTTCCCAGAAACCGCAGGGAAGACCTAGACATCAATTGCTCCGAGTTATATCCAGTAGACAAATATGAGCCCAAGTTTTGCCCTTTGTTTGATAGCACAAAGGACACAAATTCGGTGGAATTGTTAATTCTCTGATGTCCTATTTTCCACCAGAGGCGGCACAGTACACAAGATAGGTGCCACTTACAATTCATTCACAAGGACTGATACCACAAAGTGACAAAAGGCAAACGGGGTTGGTCTGTGCCTAGAAACCCCGCTTCCTGAAAACCCATTACCGAGATACAATCCAAGAGAGTATTAAAATAATTTAAATTAGGCGCAGGGAAGGGGTGTGTAGGTGAAGCAATGCCGGAAAAGTAGGGCAGCAGTCAGCAGATGAGAGAAATTGCTGTTACCTAACGAGAGGACTGCGAGGATGAATTAGCCTTTTCAAGTACTGGAGGGACGGAGGATCGATCCATCAGCGATGACAGGTTGACTTGAGAACCGGGGCGTGCAGGTTGCATTGTTCAGTAAATCAATTTTGCAGATTGACGTAGAACTTTTCATGTGCTCTAATTGGGCGTGTTTTTCCCCTGACATCTCGCCAAAGGAGTTCAGGCAATATTCACCCATTTCGTTCTGTTCTGCATGACGTCTTCAATCAACCTCTTTCAATGTGTCTCGGGTCTGGACAGACAGGAGGGGGATGGGTTGCAAAGATGACAGTGAGGGGCTTTAGCCGGCGAGGGAGCGGGAGGGAGGGCGCGGAACTAGGCATTGAGGGCCACCTCCGACACAGGGAGTCAAAGGCCCTAATCGCCTCATTCTAAGTGCAGGGTTGGGCAGAGTTCACGGTGCTTCTAGGGATACACCATGCAGTTATTGTGCTTGATACAAGTTTTGCACAGTTCTCTGCGGAATAACTTGCTGTAATGGTTTTGCAACAGTTGTTTCCACTCAGACTCCTCATTACCATAATGTTTAATTTACACAATTTCCTTCAGATAATGCTTGTAGAAAAATCGTGCATGTAAAATCCAAGGGACTGAGAGCAATGTTTGCTTATCTCGTGATTGTAATCTTGATTCCGACATCATTTGCAGCCAGTTTTAGGATGACCGTCTACTCAAAATGAGCCTGCTAACGGGAACAGAATGCGGTAGAAATGAGAGTATATTGGGCACGTGCCACGTTGTTGTTGTTACAACTAACTCATTTCTTTGCAAATCATGACGCACTTAATGTTAGGTGTTTACACAGTGGCATTACACATTCTGCGATTGCTCTGCTGTGGGTGTGGGGGGCGTCCACTTCCACATATGTGGTATCCGCTCTCTTTTTGTATTTATGACATGTTTAATCACGTGTTACAGGATGCTCGGTCGTAGTTTGCACTATGCTGCACCAGCCCAGGTAACTTATTGCCACATGTGCCCATCCACGCGCACCGCACAAACCGAGTCATAGGTGTATGTATGGAAGCTAATTGGCAACTAATAATTAACACGAGTTCACACTTGTAAGGCATAGTAAAACTTCGGTTGTATCAAAACAATGCAAACAATGCCAACCTATTCTCACAGGACACAGTATTGTTTACATTACCTAAAGTAAGCAATTAGGGTAGCTGTTATTGCAAAGCACTCAGATACAGTGTTACATTTCCACTCCACCCTTGCACATAGAGGAGAAACCACCTGTATCTCAAGGGAGGATCCCAGGCCACTGCCCAACTGAATACATGTCATGAACCCACCGCCCATCAAGTTAAGGGGTCTTAACCCTCGCAGTGAGATCAGGACCTACATCGCAGTGCCCTAGACAGCTACCCAGTGTCTCAAACGCTCACCCACACCTCATGGAGAAATGTATTCAGAAGGAAAATGCACACGGACAACCTAGCACTATCCCATGTTGACTTCACATTAAAAACTTTTGTGCACTGTTTGAGCATCTATTTTCTGCAGTCTCCTCTCCCACCAGGGTGACCACAGCCTCAAAAGGTTCTTCACGCTAGCCCATCCAGCAGGAGAGATGATTCAAAATCTCACATTGTGTTGATAAAAAAGATTTGTGGCTTTCACCTAGAAGTGTACATCTAACTCTATGGAACATATCTGGATCTATGAACAACTTTTGAGGAACATGCCTCAAGCACCTTGCCTCTGCACAGTGCTTAGCAAGTTCCAAATTCAGGTGCCTAACCGCCACATTCATGATTCTGGTCCAAATACCCTCACCCCAGTTCCTCATTGAGATCATGTGTAACCACCAAATGTAAGCCTTTGGAACTGTTTTTCCTAAAAAATGAGATCCCTATGCCCATTGTGGCCCAATGTTGCCAGATAATTTCCTGCAAGATGGCGAATTACCAAATCCGACGGCTGAAACTCCTCCTGATTTCTTGCTGACGCCATCTTCTCCCATACTCAAGCCACTTGAAGGAATCCCTAGAAAACACTCGGTTGTGATCTTCTGGAACGTTACAATCTGATTATTCAACTACCTTCCAGGCAAACATTCTGCATTTGTTACTTCCCTTTCACGATTTAATATTGAATTTCCCACTAGTTTATTGAGCAAAAGGCCCAGTAGATTGTGATTGCAAATGTCACCGCAAATATTCTTTCTTCATGTGGTGGTGAACAAATGATTCCAAGCTTAGCTGTTATGTTATCTGATTTGTGAATGTCCAGGGGGCGCCTAACCCACTCTTTTGCTCTGACAAGTGAGACCAACTGCCAGCGTCTTCTTGATTGAGAAGTTTGATAAGTTATTTAGACCCTCTACCAGTTTAACGAAAAAAAACCTACTGCTGTTAAGTGCCTTCTTGCATAGGAAATAGGTTGGTCATTTCGCTCCATGTCATCACAGACACTGTTTCCAATCTTGGACTTTCCTGTCACATCTTCATGTATTCTGGGTATTGTGGTCTTGCTTTGCTTCATTGAAGTTACACACTGGAAACAATGGGGCTTATTTATGAGCCATTTGCGTCACTTTTGCGCTGCCGGTGCGTCACTTTTTGTGACGCACCAGCAGGGTAAAAAATGCGCCATGTTGCGTCATATTTACAATGTGCCGCATCTAGGTAGATGCGTCACTTTGTAAACCTCTGTGCCACATTATACCTGCTCCAGGTATAATGTATTACATAGAACAGTGGTCCCTATGTGCATTTAATATACAGTACAAAATAATCATATACTTGATAAGTAATATGTCTTCTGTCCGTCCGGACAGGGTTTATTTAGCTTTAAATCCAAAGATGAAGTATTTTTAAGAAAAGGGATGTCAAGTGGGCACAGCCGTGACCCTCAACATACAAGACAAAACAACAGAAAAGCAATGTAAACAAGGCAAAGGAATAAGTCTGCGTACTTGTACTTCAGTAAGGCAGGCATAAATTACAGAAAAACACTCCATTGCATTTTGTAAATTTTGACATAAATAATTCGCATATGGGGTTTAAAGGTCGACGACGTTTCGATGCCTATAGGAATGGAGGCATCATCATCAGGACAAGAGTTGGCACTATTGTTGTCTTGAACAAGAGCAAGATATAATGCCTTTCAATTACATTTACTTTTACATAAATGGTTACAGTGGAAAAGAGGGGGGGAAAAAACAGAGAGACCGAGAGTTAGGGTAATTACAAGAAATGAAGGCATGTTTCAGTGATCCTTAAGTTGTGATAAGAGTGAGTGAGTGCTTGTGAGTGAAGCATGGATAAAAAGTGAATTAAAAGATAAAATGTTACCGTCGTGATGACTTATTCGACGCAGTGACCCTGAACTTTTTTTAATAAAACCTAGCAATATTCTGCTCTGGTGTTTAGAATTCAGTCAAAGTGATCGTAAAATGGCAAATTGGAGGCTTAGACCGGGCGCAAATCACAGTGATACCGGCTGTGAGAAGTGGATTGGCAGTGTGCATGCACAGCGGTATTCTCGGGATTGAAAGTACTGCGTTAAGAAAACGGGCAGTGGAAGTGCACGGTAACGCATGGTGGACTATGGCCTATAGGCATGCTGGCGTAAGTGAACAGGAAGTATTGTGGTACATACTTCAATCAAATGAAATCGCTCCCCGGAGTGCCTGATCGATGGATCTGGCGGTTGCGCATTGGCTTAGTCGGCGGGTCTGCAATTATAAAATGTGCCATTTATAAAACAAACAGAGATGCGCGTGCTTTACAGCTACTGCACAGAAAAAACGTTAGCTGTTTACCTGGTAAGCCCGGTGGTACAGAACAATGTTCGTAAATAGGAAAGTTATACCGGGACTCTGACGCTGCAATGGCGGCGTAGCGCGATGGCTACCTGACAAGTGCAAAAAGGAGGTGTAGATTACACATAGGCATTTCTAATATTGAAAACCAAAATAGAAGCGGGAAGCGGCTGCTTACTTACTTTGAAGAGTGCGGCGGCACTATGGCGGGAGTGGCGATCTGGTGGTCAGTGAGCTCAGGTTCCCGGGCTTTTACTGAGACTAGAATGCGGTAAACAGCGTGAAAGGACTTACTAAGGCTATGATCACTTGGGAGGTGAAAACGGCGGCCATTTTAAAGCGGTGAAAATAAAGTGTAGTGAGCATGCAAAGTATTAAAATCAATAGCAAAAAGAATTTTGCATCAGTGTATTACAGAAATATATAAAAACATTACAATTTACAGCAAGGAAGTCCAGTCCTCAATCCGGTTTAACCCATTATGTATGCTGTTGCAGCGCAAAATCCATTGCAGTTCTTCTTTATTCAACAATTGAGCCACATCTGCTCCCCGAGGGGGGCGGTTTGATAATGGTGATCACTGTCCATTGTAGATCATTTTCGCTATGTCCTTTGGCAGAGTAATGTTCTACGAGGGGCGCATTTGCAGTCTTGCATTTGATCCTACTCCGATGTTGTCCAATGCGGAGTTTCACCTTCTGGCTCGTTTGTCCAATGTAAATAAGCCCACACGGGCAAAAGATGGCATAAACTAGATTTACAGAGTTACAGTTGGAGAAAGATTTACGTTCATATTTGATGTTAGCATGTGTGAACGTTTTACCTTCAATTGTAGTGTCGCAGTAAATACAGCCTCCACATTTATTGTGACCCACAACTGGCGGGAGACCCCAAGCATCATTTATGGTAGTTTTCAATGTAGGTGATGGAAGTGTTGCCCTTACTAGATGGTCTCTGATATTCTTTGCACGTTTAAAAGCAAACATGGGTTTATCTAGTGATAGATTTCCGGCATTCAATACTGGCCAATGTTTCAAAACACTTTTTCTTATGGCATTAGAAACAGGTGAGAATGTGGTGACACATATAAGTTTGTCCTGTTCAGTTTTTTGCTTGGGCTCTAGAAGGGCTTCCCTTGGGCAGTACCAAGCTCTTTTGAGGGATCTGCGCACCAGTTTACGCGGGTACCCTCTGTTTCTCAGCTTTTTACGAAGAGTCTTTGCTTCAGAGAAATAATCATCCCTGAAGTAACAGTTCCGCCTAATGCGGAGGAACTGGGAGAAGGGTAAGGAATCTCGTAGAGCCCTGGGGTGATGGCTGGTGTATTGGAGCAAGGTGTTTCGCTCAGTGGGCTTACGGTGCAGTGTGGTGGTTAGACGACCTTCAGTGTGTTTTATCTGTAAGTCCAGAAATGGGATAGAGTCCTTACTGGTGGCAGTAGTGAAGCGGAGGCCTCCACTGTTATTATTAAGCCAATGTCCGAATGCTAGGAGGTTATCATGGGACTCATTCCACACCATAAAAATATCGTCGATATATCTTTTCCACAGGGTGATACCCTCATGGAAAGGATTAGACGTGTGAAGGATGGTGCTGGTTTCAAGATGGTCCATGTACAGAATGGCTAGGTTCGGAGCAAAAATGGCTCCCATGGAGGTCCCCTTGACTTGACCATAGAATTGTCCCTCAAAAAGGAAGAAGTTTCTGGTGAGGCAAATTTCGAGAAGTTCAAGGATAAATAACGAGGGTACATTATGTGGACGTGCTCTAGACTCAAGGACCTGCTCAATCACTCTCAAGGATTCAAATTGTGGGATGTTGGTGTACAATGATTCCACATCCAGCGTGCACATAGTGCTGGATGTGGGATCAAAGGGATATTCTTCAATGAAATTAATCATGGCCATGCTATCTCTAATGTAGCAGATAGTTTCAGGAACAAAGGGCTTGATGAAAAAATCTATGTAGTGGCCTAGAGGCTCAAGGATTGATCCACAACCTGAAACAATTGGGCGGCCGGGTGGTGATTGGGGGTTTTTGTGAATCTTTGGCAAACAGTATATCACCGGGATGCGGGGAGATTTTGTATTCAAAAAGTCATACTCATTTTTGGTCAAGAATCCCGAGTCAAGTGCCCTTGTGGTGACAGTGGTAATAAGGTCTTGGATTTCGCTGGTGGGATTTCGAGGGAGTTTACAATAGTGCTCGGTGTTGGTAAGTTGTCATAGCACTTCAGTTTTATAGGATTCGTTGTCTTGAATAACTATGCCTCCCCCTTTATCAGCAGGTTTTATTACCAGGGCCTGGTTATTTTTCAAGGATGAAATTGCCTTTTTCTCATCAAGAGAGATGTTGTATGGGACGAAGGACTTTTTATTTTCAAGGTCTGCTAGATCCTTCAGTACCAGTTTCTCAAATGTCGGAATTTCAACTGGGATCATGCCAGCTGAGGGAGAGAATTTTGAGGGAGGTCTAAACGGGGTGTTGGAATGTTTAGGTATGGATGGGTTGAGGCTGAAAAAACTTTTCAGACTGATTTTTCTGAAGAACCTCAATAGTTCTGTTTGAGCTTCTTGAAAATTAGGGCGTACCATGGGTACGAAGGACAAGCCTCTGCTGAGAAGAGATATTTCGTTACTGGATAGTATATGATCAGTAAGGTTAAAGATTGGTAAGAGACCAGTCACTGAGGTGTTAATGGAGGAATTATTTAGTATATCTACCACCTGTAGTGTTGGCGGCGTGTGAACCGTTCTCCCGGGGGGTTCGGTGGTTTGGACCATGTTTTTCCTCTGCCCCTCGGTTGGCCTCGGCCCCCTTCTAAAAAATTCCTATTGGAGGGTCCCGGGCTGTCGCTCTGGTCAGAGTGGCCAGATGAATCGGCTGAGCTGTCTGTAAATCCTACGTATTGTTGTCGTCTATTAAATCTACCCCAGGGTCTTTGTTGTTGTGGACCGTTATAGGGGCGATTAGTATAGTAATCTTTATTCAGGTAGGGATAGGTTCTTTCCTCGTTGTAGTTCTTGATATCTTTTTTAACCTTAGTTTGTTTTTTATTCAGCTCAAATTTGTGAAACTCTTCTATAGTTTTGTTTATTTTTTCTAGGAGTTTGCTTGTTTCTGAGCTAGTATTGCTGTCTTTGATTTGTTTTTCTAGATCTGTTATTTCGATATTCAATTGTTTAAGCTCTTCTGTCGCTATTTCAATTCCTAGGACCATCCAATGTCGTGAGCAAGTTGTACTGATGTAACTGAACCCCTTTAGATATTTTGGATTGGTGGTGAAAACCCCTGGTACATTGCGTACTTGTAGGCCAAGTGGAATAATGTTTGATTTTAGATAGTCGGTCAGGAGTCTGATCATCAGGAGTAGGCGCACCTCTTTTTTCTTTAGTTTTTCTAGCTCATCAGATAGAGAAGAGCTGGAAATGGAAGGGTTTTCGGTTGGGTCAGAGAGGAGAGACGGACCCCCTAGGATTTTATTAATGTATTCTAAGTCATACATCGGAGGGTGGGGATCAGACATACCTAAAGGGAACAACGTGTGAAAGATAAGGGGTTTGACAAAGGACAAGGAGAGCCCACTTGTGAGAGAAAGGGGCTGGGATAACCTAGATCCCTTGCAATCGAGCGATTGCGCTAACTATGTTTCAAAAGAACAAGGGAACCCTTAAGGTATAGCGTAGGGACCTTGGGCATTACATATTACAAAGAACAGTGGTCCCTATGTGCATTTAATATACAGTACAAAATAATCATATACTTGATAAGTAATATGTCTTCTGTCCGTCCGGACAGGGTTTATTTAGCTTTAAATCCAAAGATGAAGTATTTTTAAGAAAAGGGATGTCAAGTGGGCACAGCCGTGACCCTCAACATACAAGACAAAACAACAGAAAAGCAATGTAAACAAGGCAAAGGAATAAGTCTGCGTACTTGTACTTCAGTAAGGCAGGCATAAATTACAGAAAAACACTCCATTGCATTTTGTAAATTTTGACATAAGTAATTCGCATATGGGGTTTAAAGGTCGACGACGTTTCGATGCCTATAGGAATGGAGGCATCATCATCAGGACAAGAGTTGGCACTATTGTTGTCTTGAACAAGAGCAAGATATAATGCCTTTCAATTACATTTACTTTTACATAAATGGTTACAGTGGAAAAGAGGGGGGGGAAAACAGAGAGACCGAGAGTTAGGGTAATTACAAGAAATGAAGGCATGTCTCAGTGATCCTTAAGTTGTGATAAGAGTGAGTGCTTGTGAGTGAAGCATGGATAAAAAGTGAATTAAAAGATAAAATGTTACCGTCGTGATGACTTATTCGACGCAGTGACCCTGAACTTTTTTTAATAAAACCTAGCAATATTCTGCTCTGGTGTTTAGAATTCAGTCAAAGTGATCGTAAAATGGCAAATTGGAGGCTTAGACCGGGCGCAAATCACAGTGATACCGGCTGTGAGAAGTGGATTGGCAGTGTGCATGCACAGCGGTATTCTCGGGATTGAAAGTACTGCGTTAAGAAAACGGGCAGTGGAAGTGCACGGTAACGCATGGTGGACTATGGCCTATAGGCATGCTGGCGTAAGTGAACAGGAAGTATTGTGGTACATACTTCAATCAAATGAACGGTAACATTTTATCTTTTAATTCACTTTTTATCCATGCTTCACTCACAAGCACTCACTCTTATCACAACTTAAGGATCACTGAGACATGCCTTCATTTCTTGTAATTACCCTAACTCTCGGTCTCTCTGTTTTTCCCCCCCCTCTTTTCCACTGTAACCATTTATGTGAAAGTAAATGTAATTGAAAGGCATTATATCTTGCTCTTGTTCAAGACAACAATAGTGCCAACTCTTGTCCTGATGATGATGCCTCCATTCCTATAGGCATCGAAACGTCGTCGACCTTTAAACCCCATATGCGAATTATTTATGTCAAAATTTACAAAATGCAATGGAGTGTTTTTCTGTAATTTATGCCTGCCTTACTGAAGTACAAGTACGCAGACTTATTCCTTTGCCTTGTTTACATTGCTTTTCTGTTGTTTTGTCTTGTATGTTGAGGGTCACGGCTGTGCCCACTTGACATCCCTTTTCTTAAAAATACTTCATCTTTGGATTTAAAGCTACATAAACCCTGTCCGGACGGACAGAAGACATATTACTTATCAAGTATATGATTATTTTGTACTGTATATTAAATGCACATAGGGACCACTGTTCTTTGTAATATGTAATGCCCAAGGTCCCTACGCTATACCTTAAGGGTTCCCTTGTTCGTTTGAAACATAGTTAGCGCAATCGCTCGATTGCAAGGGATCTAGGTTATCCCAGCCCCTTTCTCTCACAAGTGGGCTCTCCTTGTCCTTTGTCAAACCCCTTATCTTTCACACGTTGTTCCCTTTAGGCATGTCTGATCCCCACCCTCCGATGTATGATTTAGAATACATTAATAAAATCCTAGGGGGTCCGTCTCTCCTCTCTGACCCAACCGAAAACCCTTCCATTTCCAGCTCTTCTCTATCTGATGAGCTAGAAAAACTAAAGAAAAAAGAGGTTCGCCTACTCCTGATGATCAGACTCCTGACCGACTATCTAAAATCAAACATTATTCCACTTGGCCTACAAGTACGCAATATACCAGGGGTTTTCACCACCAATCCAAAATATCTAAAGGGGTTCAGTGACATCAGTACAACTTGCTCACGACATTGGATGGTCCTAGGAATTGAAATAGCGACAGAAGAGCTTAAACAATTGAATATCGAAATAACAGATCTAGAAAAACAAATCAAAGACAGCAATACTAGCTCAGAAACAAGCAAACTCCTAGAAAAAATAAACAAAACTATAGAAGAGTTTCACAAATTTGAGCTGAATAAAAAACAAACTAAGGTTAAAAAAGATATCAAGAACTACAACGAGGAAAGAACCTATCCCTACCTGAATAAAGATTACTATACTAATCGCCCCTATAACGGTCCACAACAACAAAGACCCTGGGGTAGATTTAATAGACGACAACAATACGTAGGATTTACAGACACCTCAGCCGATTCATCTGGCCACTCTGACCAGAGCGACAGCCCGGGACCCTCCAATAGGAATTTTTTAGAAGGGGGCCGAGGCCAACCGAGGGGCAGAGGAAAAACATGGTCCAAACCACCGAACCCCCCGGGAGAACGGTTCACACGCCGCCAACACTACAGGTGGTAGATATACTAAATAATTCCTCCATTAACACCTCAGTGACTGGTCTCTTACCAATCTTTAACCTTACTGATCATATACTATCCAGTAACGAAATATCTCTTCTCAGCAGAGGCTTGTCCTTCGTACCCATGGTACGCCCTAATTTTCAAGAAGCTCAAACAGAACTATTGAGGTCCTTCAGAAAAATCCGTCTGAAAAGTTTTTTCAGCCTCAACCCATCCATACCTAAACATTCCAACACCCCGTTTAGACCTCCCTCAAAATTCTCTCCCTCAGCTGGCATGATCCCAGTTGAAATTCCGACATTTGAGAAACTGGTACTGAAGGATCTAGCAGACCTTGAAAATAAAAAGTCCTTCGTCCCATACAACATCTCTCTTGATGAGAAAAAGGCAATTTCATCCTTGAAAAATAACCAGGCCCTGGTAATAAAACCTGCTGATAAAGGGGGAGGCATAGTTATTCAAGACAACGAATCCTATAAAACTGAAGTGCTACGACAACTTACCAACACCGAGCACTATCGTAAACTCCCTCGAAATCCCACCAGCGAAATCCAAGACCTTATTACCACTGTCACCACAAGGGCACTTGACTCGGGATTCTTGACCAAAAATGAGTATGACTTTTTGAATACAAAATCTCCCCGCATCCCGGTGATATACTGTTTGCCAAAGATTCACAAAAACCCCCAATCACCACCCGGCCGCCCAATTGTTTCAGGTTGTGGATCAATCCTTGAGCCTCTAGGCCACTACATAGATTTTTTCATCAAGCCCTTTGTTCCTGAAACTATCTGCTACATTAGAGATAGCATGGCCATGATTAATTTCATTGAAGAATATCCCTTTGATCCCACATCCAGCACTATGTGCACGCTGGATGTGGAATCATTGTACACCAACATCCCACAATTTGAATCCTTGAGAGTGATTGAGCAGGTCCTTGAGTCTAGAGCACGTCCACATAATGTACCCTCGTTATTTATCCTTGAACTTCTCGAAATTTGCCTCACCAGAAACTTCTTCCTTTTTGAGGGACAATTCTATGGTCAAGTCAAGGGGACCTCCATGGGAGCCATTTTTGCTCCGAACCTAGCCATTCTGTACATGGACCATCTTGAAACCAGCACCATCCTTCACACGTCTAATCCTTTCCATGAGGGTATCACCCTGTGGAAAAGATATATCGACGATATTTTTATGGTGTGGAATGAGTCCCATGATAACCTCCTAGCATTCGGACATTGGCTTAATAATAACAGTGGAGGCCTCCGCTTCACTACTGCCACCAGTAAGGACTCTATCCCATTTCTGGACTTACAGATAAAACACACTGAAGGTCGTCTAACCACCACACTGCACCGTAAGCCCACTGAGCGAAACACCTTGCTCCAATACACCAGCCATCACCCCAGGGCTCTACGAGATTCCTTACCCTTCTCCCAGTTCCTCCGCATTAGGCGGAACTGTTACTTCAGGGATGATTATTTCTCTGAAGCAAAGACTCTTCGTAAAAAGCTGAGAAACAGAGGGTACCCACGTAAACTGGTGCGCAGATCCCTCAAAAGAGCTTGGTACTGCCCAAGGGAAGCCCTTCTAGAGCCCAAGCAAAAAACTGAACAGGACAAACTTATATGTGTCACCACGTTCTCACCTGTTTCTAATGCCATAAGAAAAAGTGTTTTGAAACATTGGCCAGTATTGAATGCCGGAAATCTATCACTAGATAAACCCATGTTTGCTTTTAAACGTGCAAAGAATATCAGAGACCATCTAGTAAGGGCAACACTTCCATCACCTACATTGAAAACTACCATAAATGATGCTTGGGGTCTCCCGCCAGTTGTGGGTCACAATAAATGTGGAGGCTGTATTTACTGCGACACTACAATTGAAGGTAAAACGTTCACACATGCTAACATCAAATATGAACGTAAATCTTTCTCCAACTGTAACTCTGTAAATCTAGTTTATGCCATCTTTTGCCCGTGTGGGCTTATTTACATTGGACAAACGAGCCAGAAGGTGAAACTCCGCATTGGACAACATCTGAGTAGGATCAAATGCAAGACTGCAAATGCGCCCCTCGTAGAACATTACTCTGCCAAAGGACATAGCAAAAATGATCTACAATGGACAGTGATCACCATTATCAAACCGCCCCCTCGGGGAGCAGACATGGCTCAATTGTTGAATAAAGAAGAACTGCAATGGATTTTGCGCTGCAACAGCATACATAATGGGTTAAACCGGATTGAGGACTGGACTTCCTTGCTGTAAATTGTAATGTTTTTATATATTTCTGTAATACACTGATGCTAAATTCTTTTTGCTATTGATTTTAATACTTTGCATGCTCACTACACTTTATTTTCACCGCTTTAAAATGGCCGCCGTTTTCACCTCCCAAGTGATCATAGCCTTAGTAAGTCCTTTCACGCTGTTTACCGCATTCTAGTCTCAGTAAAAGCCCGGGAACCTGAGCTCACTGACCACCAGATCGCCACTCCCGCCATAGTGCCGCCGCACTCTTCAAAGTAAGTAAGCAGCCGCTTCCCGCTTCTATTTTGGTTTTCAATATTAGAAATGCCTATGTGTAATCTACACCTCCTTTTTGCACTTGTCAGGTAGCCATCGCGCTACGCCGCCATTGCAGCGTCAGAGTCCCGGTATAACTTTCCTATTAACGAACATTGTTCTGTACCACCGGGCTTACCAGGTAAACAGCTAACGTTTTTTCTGTGCAGTAGCTGTAAAGCACGCGCATCTCTGTTTGTTTTATAAATGGCCACATTTTATAATTGCAGACCCGCCGACTAAGCCAATGCGCAACCGCCAGATCCATCGATCAGGCACTCCGGGGAGCGATTTCATTTGATTGAAGTATGTACCACAATACTTCCTGTTCACTTACGCCAGCATGCCTATAGGCCATAGTCCACCATGCGTTACCGTGCACTTCCACTGCCCGTTTCCTTAACGCAGTACTTTCAATCCCGAGAATAACGCTGTGCATGCACACTGCCAATCCACTTCTCACAGCCGGTATCACTGTGATTTGCGCCCGGTCTAAGCCTCCAATTTGCCATTTTACGATCACTTTGACTGAATTCTAAACACCAGAGCAGAATATTGCTAGGTTTTATAAAAAAAAGTTCAGGGTCACTGCGTCGAATAAGTCATCACGACGGTAACATTTTATCTTTTAATTCATTCAATTTTAATCCATGCTTCACTCACAAGCACTCACTCTTATCACAACTTAAGGATCACTGAGACATGCCTTCATTTCTTGTAATTACCCTAACTCTCGGTCTCTCTGTTTTTCCCCCCCCTCTTTTCCACTGTAACCATTTATGTAAAAGTAAATGTAATTGAAAGGCATTATATCTTGCTCTTGTTCAAGACAACAATAGTGCCAACTCTTGTCCTGATGATGATGCCTCCATTCCTATAGGCATCGAAACGTCGTCGACCTTTAAACCCCATATGCGAATTATTTATGTCAAAATTTACAAAATGCAATGGAGTGTTTTTCTGTAATTTATGCCTGCCTTACTGAAGTACAAGTACGCAGACTTATTCCTTTGCCTTGTTTACATTGCTTTTCTGTTGTTTTGTCTTGTATGTTGAGGGTCACGGCTGTGCCCACTTGACATCCCTTTTCTTAAAAATACTTCATCTTTGGATTTAAAGCTAAATAAACCCTGTCCGGACGGACAGAAGACATATTACTTATCAAGTATATGATTATTTTGTACTGTATATTAAATGCACATAGGGACCACTATTCTTTGTAATATGTAATGCCCAAGGTCCCTACGCTATACCTTAAGGGTTCCCTTGTTCTTTTGAAACACCAGGTATAATGTATGCAGGGTGGGCGTTCTGACGCATGTAAGCCTCGTAGAAGTGACGCAGTGAAATCTACAAGATTTCACTGCGTCACTTCTAGGACGCAAATGCGTCAATATCATACGCCTGCCTCACAGCAGGCGTAAGGCTGTTGCAGGCACATTTGTAATGGGACTTGCCCATGTGAAATGACACATTGATGGAGTTACGTAACTTTCATGACAAACTCCAGCAATGTGCCATTTTTGCGCCTACAGATACGTCAGAAAAACTGACGTATCTGTACCTCCTTGCAACATGATGCGTCATTCTGTAAATATGACGCATCCAGCATGCCGCAAGGAGGGCGCAATGAAAAGTGACTCATCGCTGTTTTCACGCAGCGATGCGTCACTTTTCATGAATGAGGCCCTACGTCTATGATAACCTGGAGTGAGGTGGTCACCACAATCGGATACTACCTGACCCTGCGCTCACAGGAGCTCCAAAAAAAGTGGTTCTAGAGAGAAAGTAAGCTCTTTCTGATTCAAGCAAATGAACGCCTGGCATGCCCTTTCTTGTGTGCTGCGCGTTTTCTTGGCTAATGAAGCAACTGCTAGTTCTGCCAGAGCAGGGCAGGCGCCAAGATTCCACGCCCTGGTCCGTGAATGTTGTCTTGCTGTCAGCATGCTGGGGATGGGGCCTTCTGAATTCCTGCATCTTGGAGCGGGGCAAAGCACCGCCTGCATTACTGAAAACAGCTGGAACATGTTTTGCCGAAACAAAATGTTTTCTTTCAAACACAGCAATACCAGTCGCTTTAGCGTTCCCGGAACAAGAAGCCCGCTGCCTGTTAATAGTTTCATTCACTCGCAAGTTGTCAGACAAGAATGCCACGCTTTTATATAAAATGCACATTTAATATTGAAACCACGACTGCTATGGGAAACAATTCCAAGAATGCGATGTTCTTCACCAGCACTGATTGCACTCGTTCATCAGACCCACTATGCCATTCGCCATTCCGCTCACAGAAGAGCACCGAAGCCCTCCCTGCTGCAGCTGTGAACCGCCCTAAAGGCTCCTGAGTAATGGTTGGAGATTAGGGGGTCCAACTGGCATGGGTCCAAATTCAGGCCGTGAGTGTATACATTCAGGACAAAGGGTCAAAATTCAGGACAAAAATTCAGGACAGGAGGTCAAAATTCAGGACAAAACTTCAGGACAAAAGGTAAGTTTTACAGACACATCAGAGGAGGTCGCGCAATAGTATATAATTAAGCCCATCCACATCCAAACATATTCAACCATTTGCAAACCTGTCCATCATGTATCCTTCCATCCATCATTTCACTCATCCATCCCTCCATCCACCCTTTCACTCATCCTTTCATTATCCATCCATCCACCCTTTCACTCTTTCCATCGGTACACTCATCCATCCACTCTTCCACCCATCCATCCATTAACTCATCCATCCAGCCTTTTAGCCTTTCACCCATCCAGCCATCCTTTAACTTACTCATCCATCCGGACATCCTCAAACCACCCAGTCACTAATCCTTCTTCCCATTCACCCTTTCAGTCATCCATCCATCCATCCTCCCTTTCTCTCTTCATTGACCCTTTCACTTAGCCATCCTTCCTTCCACCCATCCATCTACTCATTCACTCATGAATCCATCCATTGACCCTATCAGTCATCCATCCACCCTTTCACTCCTTCACTCATCTATCCATCCTTTTGTCCATCTACCCTCCCTTTCACCCACTCACCCATCCTTACATCCACTCTTTTACTCATCGGCCCATCCATTCACCCTTTCATTTATCAATTCATCAATCCATCCATCATTTTACTTATACATCCACCCATTCACTCGCCCATCATCCACCCTTTAACTCATCCCTCCATCCTTTCACCCATCCATCCACCCTTTTACCAATCCTTCAACCCTTCCACCCATACATCTATCTTTTTATATTTTGTCTTATCCATCCTTCCACTCACTCATCCATCCTTTCTCTCATTATCCATCCATTCACCCTCTCATCCATCCATTCACCCTTTCACTAATCTATCCAGCCATCTAGCCATCCCTTCACTTACTCACTCACCCACCTTTTCATTTTAATTATGAACTGAGCCTTTGTTTGCAGAGTTGCAGATAGAAGAGGTCCATCAAGAACGTCACCCTTGCTCTAGTTCCTAAAGCAAGGGGTGGGGTGGGGAAGGGTTCACTATGCCTTTGCACATAGGCAATCTGAGTCATGAGTCACGCATGATGCACAGTGCCAGACCATGAGGTGACTGTGACATGGTGTTGATTCCAGGGCTTTAAGTGGGATGAAAAATCTGGGGGGTTTCTCCTCAGTGGATGTTTGATGTAATTAACGGTGCAGGTTTAAACACCTAAGCTAAAAATAATGCTTAGTATAGTGTACTGCCTGACTGGTATTTTGCATCTTCTGTCATTGTATCCATATAACACAACAAGTAACGTTACACCTGCAACAAGCCAGAACTATTGTCTTTGTCAATGGTTGTTAGTTGCATGAAAATAAAAATGCAGCCATCATGTCTTTCTTTAATATTGAAAATCCATCAGTTCTTAAATGGTGAAACTGTCACCCTATTAGCCTTTGGCCCCCGTGGAATGAACTAAATGTATCCTTTGGCATGTGCAACCATGCACACAGTGCACCAGAAAGCCCCTGTCTCACCTTTTATTTTTCACGCTAACCAATATAAAAAAGTTTTACACAAGAGACTGGACAAACAAAGCTTTACTAACACAACGCATCAGACAAAATTCCACAACTGTATTGAAAGAATAGTTTGATCCAAAAGAAGTACAGTGCACCACGAATGGTAGAAGGGTGCAAATGCTGGTAACAGAACTGGTCAATACACGGACTAACGTTCCAAAGAACTAGACGATTTCAAGAGCAATCTAAATACACCCTAAAAACCTCATCACTGCTTCACCTGGCTCCATTCTGTACTTGTAAACATTCAAACCTGGATGGCTCAGAATAAAATATTCTAGTTGCGTGGCATACTCAAAACTTCACAATGTACTATAAGTCCTCGGCATTCAGTCAAATGTTAAGAGAGAAGAGATGATCAATAACTCTCCTTCGATTCACAAATTATGGCGAAACCAATCTTCATTCAATAGTATAATGCTTTATTCGCTAGACTCAATATATTATAAAAAAAAAACAGGAATCAGCCTTGCCAACACGTTGTGTTCCTTACAGAAACTTTATCATTGTAACATCTATCGTCGAAGGGCCAAAAACACATATTACATGGCAGTTCCTAGACATTTGAACTATTAAAAATCTTCATCATTCCATTGAGTCTCATCAGCATCTGTTGTTTTTCTAGAGGTGTGAACAAGTGCATGACCCGCTGGATTCGATGCATTCACTGCAGAAGATTAAACCCGAGATGCCAATAATGATTACAAGTTTATTCAGCAACGTGTGCATTTAGATAATTAAGGGGGCACTCTATTGGACATCACCCAATCCAAACTCCTCCCACTCAAAACTGCTCTACACTCAACTTATGCCATTTTCAATTACATTCAGCAATGGCACTGCAAGCCTCATCTAGTTACATTGTCTTCTGCCTAGAAACTGAGAGCTCCTGCCTACAACACAATCCAAACTAACTCTCCCATTTACCTCTCTAATCTTCTCATACTAGCTGGCAGCCTGAGAAGCCTCTTGAGTGAAAACAAAATTATTCTGGAAACAACTTCCAAGAAACAACTCCCCCCCTCCTCCCCTCAGGCAGTCTTTCGTCTGACAGAATGCCCTGCCCTGGACAGAGGTTGTAGGAGGACCGCCACCACATGCTGTAACACCCCAGAAGGGCCCATTGTCATTCTGTATGTGGCAATCAGCCGCATACAGAATGACAATGGGCGGGTGGGGCTGCTCTTGTGCTCCCAGGAGGAGTGCGAGGCACCCCATCAGGGAGTTGAGGCTTCATGCAGGGAACAGTGCTGTTCCCTCGAATGCCCAAAATTACGGACAAAAGGCATTCGTAAAAGGGATCCTCACGGACAACGGACGTGAGGTCCCAATTACGGACGGTCCGTGAAATTTACGGGCGGTTGGTCACCCTATTGGAGATGCCCCACTACCCAGCCCCAGAACTGGGTCAAGAAGTCATGGCCTATTCCTAGGTCTTCTCTAATATCACTCTGCCCCAGGCTACAGATCTGGAGAAGGGGTGGCCGCTCATCAGTATAATTCTTAAGGCACAATTCACTGCCCAACTTGTCCCTGTAACTGGAGCATGGTGACCTTTTTGTGAGATGAACACAGCCCCCTTGACTGAATGGAGCTTTGCACTTCATCAAGAGGCAATCTGCATACCCCTGCACTCAAATCAATCTCTAACCCAAATAAGGTCATCTCTGGCGCAAGTGGGACCCTTAAGCCAAATGAAACTGCTCACTGATGTGTGAAATTCATTGAAATGACACCCCCATGAACAGAAAGAAATCCAAGTGAGCACCTTCTTACCAGAGCTCATTAAACACTGAAGGAAAAGCACAGAGATTGTTGGTTTACACAGCGGCATTTGTAATGCTGTAAACAAGTATCTATAGGACGCTGTCCCGTGATTGACATGAGGGATTTGCCTTGCCCCAGGAACCTTTGAGAATGATGCTAGAGCATACATTGTTATTCGCATAGAGCTTTATTCCCAGGTAATGGGACAGTCGAATTAGTCAGTGGGAATTAGCAGGACTCTCTGCTCCCCCCACACTCTTGTGATTCTTTGGTCAAGGTTTAGCCTAGGCGCCATAGCAGTGGTGGGCCCACACAGAAGTTATTTCTTTTGAAGGGTGTCACTTTCGACACCACACTAGTGCAAGGTGGGGCCTGCAGAAAGAGCAGCCTGGGAGCTGTGACGTCACAACAGGGTCATCATTGCAGGAAACAGTTAATTTATAACGTGAGGTATGTTATGCAATGTTATGTCATGTTATGTCATGTTATGTTATGTCATGTTATGCAGATTTGTAGAGTGCACTATCATCTGGGAGGGTATCCTGGAGCTGAACAGTTGCAAATCTAGGCACACCTATGGCCTAGTTAAACTACTGGAAAAAACAGATTTGTAGCTACTTGACGAATTCAAGAAGTTAGGAGATGGCTCTTATGTGTAGTGGCAGCTCGTTCTGCACTTTAGGGGTGATGTACGAGAAGGCTCAACCACCAGATCTGGTTTTCCATATGCATGGGTCGTGCCTGAATAAGTGGAGATGTCTTGAAGGTTTGTGAAAGCAGTTGCGACTGTTCAGGTATGCTGGGCCAGTGTTATGTGGTGCCAGTGGCGTAACGAAAGTTGAGGGGGCCCCTCTGCAAGATACATGGAGGGGCCCCTACTCCGGAGTTAATCCGAAGGTCTCGGGCCTTAGTACTGTCCCGAGGGGGCTCCCTACAGCTCGGGGGCCACCCACACTGCAGGGACTCCCGGGGCCTGTGTTATGCGCCTGTAAGGGTTGACACTTAGACTGTCTTTTTCCATTTTTGAAGCATAGACCACAGAGATTTATTATCTGAGACTCTTTGCTATGTTTCTTTTGTATTAATTTGCCATTGTTAGGCTGGATAGGTTTCAGCTATGTTCTGATGCATATATTGCACGTGCCTTTCCTTTCCTACAACCCTCACTAGCACATATTCCCTCCCGAGCACTCTGTTTCCTTCTCCGAGAACCATTTTTCAAATGTACAGACAAATATGCTCTCTTTGATAGTTATGTAATGAAAACAAACTCACATTCATTAGAATTTATCATGGTGATTTTTGAATGATTGTATACTGCATTTTGCGAAATTGATTTCCACTGTGACCATTCTCTACTGTACTGTATGCTACCCGGGTCCAGTGGTATTTCGGGTTACCCCATTGTTACATAACTCTGGGGATACCAAGGCGGCAGTATGAAGCGAGGCAGTGCAGAGTGTGGTGACCTCAGGTCACAATGCAAGCAGCGGCTTGTGCCGGCGTTGGGTGGCGGCAGTGTTAAGACCAGGGTTGCAGTGCGACATGCGGCAGTACCCTCTGCGGTGCCTTCAGGTCACGAAGCCGGCAGTGGCATTTTTGACGGTGTCGGGTTACCTTTTTCCTCTGGGGCAGCTGAAACGTCCAGTTCCAGAAGTCAGTACCTAAAAGATGTTTAAGTCATTGGTTTCCCTGAGACTTCCAACATGAGGCAAGCTTTACATCAAGCCCTTTGGGATACTTAGGATGTAGAAAGCACAGCCCAGTCCTTTCCCCGCCCAAAACAGAGCAGCAGCTGCAGGCCAACCCAGCAAAGCAGACAGTACAGGGTAGTCTCTCCTCATAGCTCTTACAGCTCTTCTTCCTGTCAGGTTCCTTAGTCCAGCAGTGATCTAAAGTTCTGGGGTCAGAGCCCCAATATTTATACCACATTTCCCTTTGAAGTTGGTACACACAAAGTTCCTCTGGCACACATAAACCAGATCAGCCTGGCTCAGGCCAGGTTCACCACAGGAGGTGTAGACAGCTCTGTGGAATGCTGCCACAGTCCATTCAGGTGAAAGTGTCAACTCCTCCCACTACACTAAATGTACCCAGTTCTATTCAGCCTGGCTATGAGTCACCCAGGAAAGGCAGAAAAAAACACCTCAACCCCTCCCTTGTGTCTGTCTAGTGTGAATGCACATCCCCTGCCACCCTAAACCCAGACAGGGAATACACAAAAGGCAGTGGTACACAGGATGGTTACGCAAGAAAATGCCCACTTTTGAAAAGTGGCATTGTCAAACACAAAACATAAAAATCATCTTCACTAAAAGATGTATATTTAAAGTCTGAGTTCAGGCATACTAAACTCCATCTTATCCCAATAGAGAGTTATGCTTGTGAAATGTTGCAGGGTAACGCCCATGTTAAGCCTATGGGACATACAGCCTTTGAATAGTGAAAAACAAAACACACAGTATTTCACTATCAAGACATGTCATACACACCAGTACATGTCCTACCTTTCACATACACTGCACTCTGCCCATGGGGGTACCTTGGTCCTCCCTTAGGGGTGACTAATGTGTAAAAGACGGGAATGTTAAGGCCTGGCAAATGGGTGCACCAGACAAGTCGACATGGCTGCAAAAGCTGTGCGCAGACACTGCAGTGGCAGGTGTGAGAACCCTTCGAAAGGCTACTTGTGTGGGTGGCACAATTAGTGCTGCAGGCCCAGTAGCAGTATTTGATTCACAGGCCCTGGGCAAACATGTGCATATTACTAGGGACTTAGTAGTACATTAAATAAGCCAATCATGGAAGCACCAATCCACACACACAATTTACATGTAGAGCATATGCACGTTAGCACTGCATAGCAGTGGTAAAGTGCCCAGAATCCTAAAACCAACAAAAACAAGTTCAAAAACAGGAGGCAAAAAAGCATAAAGTCTGAGAGTGAACCCGCTGAAAAAGCCAAGTCTAACAGTCAATTACCTGAGGGTCCCTTGTTTCAATATCTTTTAGTCCTTGTGATTCCCTTCCCACTGGACTTCCTTTCTGGGATTCCTCTCCCCCATGTTCCCTGTCCACAATAAACCCCACTCTTAGGACTTACTGTCCTTTTCCTCAGGGCTCCCAGCATACATGTGACATGCCTACAGTTTTACCTGCCCCTCAGTCTCACGAAGCTTACCTGTGTCCATGTTTTAAATTTCTTTGGTCCTGAATTCGATCAATGATTTACCTGAGCTTTCCTGGAGTACTATGTGTGGTGGGCATAGCATCTCACTCCCGGCACAATGTAGGCATAACTAGACTGCACAGGCTTGCAGATACTGATCATATATTTTTCTCTTACTTAAGTGCATATTGTGTCACATGGTTTCTATACAGTACATCATCTGTTGATTTTAATGGCTCCTTCTTGCTAGGAGGAATTTAGAATTATGACAATGGGGAACACATCTCTACCGGCCCTGGGAAACCCATTACCTGTTTGTTACATCACCAGGTCTCCAATCACCACTGCTCGCCCCCGCCGACGACGACCAAACGCGGCCGCCGTGAGGGGCAGGGCAGGGAAAACCACAACTCCCAGCGTCCCCTGCTTCGCGGGGACGCCGTCTGTCAACTGGGGCTTCCACACTGAGGCATATTTGAGTCAGCCCTTCCTCCGGTGGAGCGGGGAACACATCTCTACCGGCCCTGGGAAACCCGTTACCTGTTTGTTACATCACCAGGTCTCCAGTCACCACTGCTCGCCCCCGCCACCGCCGACCAACCGCGGCCGCCGAGAGGGGCAGGGCAGGGAAAACCACAACTTCCAGCGTCCCCTGCTTCGCGGGGACGCCCGGAGGCGTATTTGAGTCAGTCCTTCCTCCCGCTTCGCGGGACGCGCGCGGGCATCGCCGGGCTGAGCCCGGGCAGAGGGCGGGCCATCTGAGGCCATCAGAGGCTGAAGGAGGCAGGGCAGGGCCAGTCCCCTGACATCCATCAATGGCTAAGCGCAAGAACATTGTCACTACGGAGGAGGGGGCAAAAGAGCCAAGGTGCCGAGACATTCAGAGTCCATTATTTCATACCTATCTCCGGCTGTGGGGGTGCTAACTAAGGAAATAGCTAGTGCCGAACATGAATTGGGGCTCTCATCTTCCTTACCATCCGCGACACCACAAACTATTGAAAATGGCAGAGGCCCTGTTATTCCCTTAGTTCCTGAGGTGGTTATCTTAAAAAGCAAACCCGTGGGGGCAGCACCAGATTGTTCTCCTACTACCGACACGTCCCCACTTCAAACAACCCAGAGGGATTTGATCCTGGACCCAAGCCCTAAAAGGGATCCTGTTAAGAGGAAGAAGGCGGTGGCCAGCATGACCCCGCAAGTGGGGATTGACTCAAGTTTGGGTGATCAGTTGGAGGTGCTCTTTTCCGCAAGGATTGAGCCCCTGATCGCTGATATTGCTAAAGACATTGTGGACACCTTGAATACTTGCCTTTCAGGTCTCTTAAAGAAATGTTCCCTAATAGATAAAATCTTCAAAGATTTGTCCTCTGTCCCAATTTTATTAAAAGGTGACACTGTTGCTCCGGGTATCCATGCTGTTGTCGATATGCCAAATAGAACAATAGACCATCATTTGCCTCTCATCAGGGAGAACACCGCGCCCATTGGGGCAAGACCTACTAATGTATTGACTACTTCTCCCCGCTTTGAGGGTCCCGTACAGGGGAACATTCCAGCCAACACAAACATTAACATCTGCCCAAGAAAACCTGCTCCTACCAGGTTGGCTAGTGGAAGTAAGCTGCATCTTAATCTACTCCCGGAGGCAGCCCCACTAGTAGCTATCTTCATTGGCGTACCCGCCATAGCAGAAGGTATGGTGGAAACTTCCACCGACCTATTTAGAAAGGCTAGGACATGGTGCGCAGAGGGTAGCAGTGGCGGGACCCAGTTAGCAGACAGGGTCTTATCTGCCAACAGGGTGGGTTGGATAGGGAAAACCTCCAAGTTAGTACAGGGGGATTCTGTAGTTGTAAATTTTGATCGACCGGACCAGGCTGAAAAACTCTTTTGGGATGGTTCCAAATTGGAGGGGCCAGCATACATGAGACCAGTCCCACTGGGGTTCTTCTATCCACCTCCTATCTCACATCGCCGCCCTGTAACCCCGGGCATATCTAGCAGAACTCGGTCAACAGCTGAAACCGGGGCAAGTTTAACGAATTCTATAGGGCAACAAAACATGGGAAATCTGGGAACAAAGGCTGTACCAAATTTGTTACATACATACACTCATGGGGCAGTAGGAGGGGTAGTAGTAAGTAACCGTTTTTCTCCCCTCTCTGATATTGAAGAAATTGATTGACAATCACCACCATCTCAGTCAGTCACCCAAGAGCCCCACTATTTAAATGAGGCAACGGTCTGTAAACTGATAACATGGAATGTAGCTGGGATACGATCAAAGATGTTGGATCCGTCTTGGATCGATTTCGTCAACAGCTATGATATTATAGCATGCCAGGAAACATGGGATATATCACCCAATTCCTGGCTAGATGGTTATTTGTCTTATTCCATCCCAGCAACTCCTAGCCCTGTCGGTAGGGCAAAGGGCGGCCTCGTCCTTCTATTTTCCCTTAATCTTAAAGGCAGCTTTAAGAAAGTCCCGAGCACCTCACCGAACATCTTAATTGTTGAATGGATTACTCCACCAAATAGTATAACTCTTTTTATTAACGTTTATAATTCTTGGGATAGGGGAAATGACCATGTAGCTGATTTGCAACAATGCATTAATTTGTACAGTCAAACGAATTGCACTAATTATGAGATAGTTTTATTAGGAGATTTTAATGTACACCCTTGCAATGAATCATGTTTTCTAGGCGATCAGGAGGGTCAAATGGGTTCAATGGCACCCCACTTTGAGCATACCAAGGCAGGAGAGGCTCTTGAGGAAGTCCTCGCTAGCTGGAACCTATATGAACCCTGCCTTAGCGAAGGAGGGATCAGACCGATTACATATAAAGAATCTGACCCCGGTTCAATTTTCGATTATATTTTCTTGACCCCGGGTCTAATATATAGAGTATTGTCCTATAAAGCTCTTGTCTCAACTCACAGTGACCATAACCCAGTTCAGCTAACCATGCAGTGGGGAGTCCACAGGGAGGTTAAGCTCTGTCCCCCGGCTATTGGTCATACCCTATGCCTTGTGGACCAAGGAAGGATTAACTGGGCCAAAGTGGTCCCTATAGATTTTATGGACACGTTATTGCCCATAATTAAAGGCCATATGGCTATCTGCCAGAACCAACAGGCTACCCCCTTAGAAGTGATGAAGGCCTTTGAATGTATATGTACCCACGTTGCTGGAGCTCTAGCAGCCAAACCTTCACAGGGCGGGTTCAAACAGCATCGCTGGTTTGATGCTAAGTGTTCTAAAGCCCATAAAGCTCTGAAATCAACCCCAAGAGATAGGGTTGTGGTGGCCAGATTAAGAAAAGAGTATAAGGCAATTGTAAATGTGAGGAAAAATGACATCAAAAAGAAAGCCTGGGAAGATTTGCTTTCCTGTGAGGTTTTGCATAATAGCTCACAGTTTTGGGCCATAGTTAATCACCCTTTTTTCTCAGAGGGGGACAACACGCCGTCTGAATGTGTTATTCCGGATGACATGTGGGTGAAGCATTTCGGGGAGGTATACAGGAATAACGAAACTGTAGACCCGGACTCTTTGTGGGAGTTGGGTGAATGTGCCCCCTTGCCCTTCTCTCGCGAGGATGTGGGGAAAGCAATCCTGGAGACCTCTAAGAAGAAGGCGCCAGGGCCGGATGGTGTCCCTGCGGATTTCTATAGACACTCTCCTGGATTATGGGCAGGGATCCTATCAAATGTATTTACAGCAGCAAATAGTCAAGTTTTCCCTAGTACCTGGTCCACCTCCATTATCGTGCCAATTTTTTAAAAAGGCCAGCGGGACGACCTAGGGTGTTACAGGCCAATCTCCCTTTTAGACTCTGCGATTAAGATCTTAGGCAGAGTCTTACTATACAAACTTAGGGAGAACATCGAAAGATGTGGGGGGCTAACAAACACCCAACATGGCTTCAGAGAAAAAAGGGGCACGGTGGAGCAGTGCTCCAACCTGCATCTGATAATATCTAAGTACACAGTTGCCAAGGAGGGGTCTTTGTTTTTAGCTTTCATGGACCTCTCCTCGGCCTTTGACCTTGTGAATAGGTCAAAACTGTGGGAGGTCTTAGTGCAGATGGGGGTGGATAAACCACTAGTCCAATTTTTGGCCTCTTTACATCGGGAAATATTTGCAAAAGTGAGGGTCACAAAGGAAGGGAGGTGCACAAGTCATTTCAAATCACTAAGAGGAGTGCGACAGGGCTGCATCCTGGCCCCCCTCCTTTTTACCATCTATATAAATGGCCTGGATAAACATCTTGAGGCAGTTGAGGGGGACGTACCGCGTATAGGAGAAGTGAAGATCCCAGCTCTCCTATATGCAGAGGATGCTGTCCTGATAGCACGTACAGGGGTGGGCCTCCAGCGTCTGCTTGATTCTTTTGGTAATTTTATGGACCAGTTGGATCTAAAGATCAATGCACACAAATCACACAGTATGGTGGTAGGCCAACACAGAAATAAAAGGAAAGTTATATTTTTTGCCTGTAAGGGCGAAGCTGTGTCGAGGGTGGATGTTTTCCCCTACTTGGGAGTAATGTTTGACGGGAAGGGCACTTGGGGCCCACAAATAAAGGCTAAAAGTTTATCCTTGGTAAGAGCATCCTCAGCGCTGCTGAGCTTTTCTAATAGGTTAGGCGCCAGGCCCATGGATGCTATATTAAAAATCTATGATTCCAAATGTACATCTAGAGTCATGTACGGTTCTCCATTATGGGGTTATGTCTCACAAGAACCGATACAAAAGGCGGAAAATACATTTTTGAGACGCCTGCTATCCATTCCCCCTGTCTACCCCAACATTTTCAATTCACGGCGAGATGGGTCTTGACTATATCACCGATAGAATTAGAATGGCCCCCCTATTATTTTGGCTTAGGACATGGCTCAACGAAGAGTTAACACTCAACCATTCTATTATGTCGGACGTCGTGTCATTGGATCATGTATCGAAAATTCCCTGGCTAGAATATATTAGACACACCTTTGCACGGCTGGGACGCCCAGATCTTTATAACGTTCCTTCCAGCATTAGGCGGGAGGACGTGATCTGGACTAAAATTTTTGGGACGCGGCAAGAGTGGCTCGCGAAGAGCAGGAACTGACAAAACCAACGGTCAGACAACACTATTTGCAATTAAGTACGCCGTCCCTTGAGCCTTACCATAGAATTGTAACTAAGCCTTTTCACAGGTTAATTAAATTCAGATTTAATTTAATACATTACTCCCTAGGCTCCTACCACTCATGGTGTAAACCGGAAAGTGGCCCCCCATGTAGTTGTGATGAATTCACTGCACAGGATTCCATGCACTTTATTATGTTTTGCAGTTTGTACACGGCACCTAGGAAGAAATATTTGGCACCCCTGTTAAGAGAGGCAGGTTTTATTCAAGTCAGGCCTGCGTATGTCTACTTACAGTCTTTAGGCAGTATTCGTGTAATTTATTGTGTGGCCAGTTTCCTAGTGGCGGCCTACAGAATTAAACTAAAAGTGCCTTTTAAGAGATCCTGTACTATTGAACCTGTAACCCACTGAAATGTTTACATCACCGTTAGACTTGTATTTGTCATTATTGTATGTCCTATTATTGATCTTGCAATGATTGTGTATATTATGAAATAAGTGTTTTTTATTGTACATAAATGTTTTATTGCTTTTATGATTTTAACGAATCGAATAAAATGCAATTGACTGACTGACTGACTGACAATGGGTTATCCAAAACAGAAGGTTTGCTACCATAGGGATATGGTCTCGCAATCCTCAATCGCAATCTGTATCGTCCTGGGCTTAGCTCTAGTTTAAATGAACTGTCTGATCCTGAAAATAGTTTGTCTTTCTCTTGTGTATTTTCAACTACTGTTTGTGTGAGAGTTCCTAAGAGGTCATGTGTTTTCCCCCCTGTCATTTTACCTGTATTCTTTCCCACTGACTGCTAACTTATGAATGCGGGTTATCAGTACAGATGTCTCACTGTGGATCGGAGGTTGGCCTTACTGCCCAATCCATATTAGTATGCAGAGGTGAGGGATGCCTCTGGTTCCATTGGCATTATCTTTGGAATGAAGCATGGGTATCAGTGTCTCCAAAAACATCTATTCACTGTATTATCACTGACTATTGTGGTTTTGATGGATGCAAATGCCTTTTGCAGTACTTTGGCAGTGTAGCAACACCGCGTCGCCTCCTTTGGTCCTTATACTGTCTGTATAGCATGCATAGGTGTGAGCACCAAAATTGATTCTAATGTCCCACCGGCTCCTCAAGAAAAAAACTTCAAATGTTCACTTCTATTGCCCAAAAATGTAATTAACTAAAAATAATGAAAAATTAATTAATATGTTTTCAATGAAACGCCAGACTTTGTTTAATCAACATAGCCCTTGCTGCTTTACAAAGTCAACATCTCAGCATACTTCTCCATCTCGTGTCTCGTAATATGATAATATGTGATATTGTGTTGGAGGGTGTGGTATCATATGGTGCGGTGTGGTGATGAGCAGTGAGGTGTTGTGGTATGGTGGTGTGGTTTACAGTTGTGTAGACTGGGAGGTGAGGGACATGGTTTGGAACTGTATGCTGAAGTGTAGTGTGATGTAGTGTGGTATGGGGTGCTATGGTGGTATGCTGGGTGTCGGAGGTATGGTGGGGAAAAGTGCTATTCAGTGCTGTGATGTAATGTTATATACTCTGGCAAGAAGTTATAGATGTGCTTTATTGGATGTGTGAAGCGGTAAGTGAGGTGTACTGAAATGAGTTGAAGTCTTTTCAGGTGTAGTAGGGATTAGACTCATATGGTACTATGTGATACTGGAGTGTGCTGTGATACCATGCCTGAGGCGTTTGATGTGGTGTAATGTGATGTGGAGTGATGCAGCCTCTGATGGATTGGTATTGTGTGCTGTGGCGTAATGTTCTGTGTCATGATATGGTGTGGATGGTTAGATATCTGCTACGGTGTGATGTAGTAGTGGATGGTTTGGTATGATGTAGTCTGGTAGGAGTTCACTGCAGCAAATGTTTAGTTGAAGCCTGCAAGGAAAGAAAGGAATTGTACAGGTAGGTGAGGCAACAGCATGGACATCTGGACAGTGTGATATGTTGTGCTCATGTAGTTCCTCTTAGAGAGTTAAATGACAGTGTTGAGCCTCAACGGAGAACCACATATGTGTGTCTGAGAAGAGCATGTGGTGCAGGGACCAGACCGCAGAGGGGATGCAGCGTGGCCTGGAATTAATCCATATGGGAGTGGGGCACACCAGCATAAACTGAGGATGAGATCAGCATATGGCAGAGCTAGACCATGTCCAATTTAAGACATAAAGTAAGCAGATACAACAGCAGATACAACAGCAGGCCAGAGAAGTTATGACCAAAGAGGAAAGTTATCTCATACTGAGGAGAACCTGCCTGTCTGGACTAACTTATAGGGAAAGGCCCTGACTACCTGACTAAAAAATTTGGTGTATATGTTCCCTCTCGATCGCGTTTAGATCAGGAGATCAAGAACTCCTATGTGTCCCAAGGATTAAGAAGACTAGGCAAGGGGGCAGGGCCCTATCTGTTGCCGGCCCTAAGCTATGGAATAATCTCCCCAGAGAAATCAGACAATGCAGGGAACACCTTCCGTTTAGGAAGAAACTAAAAACTTTTCTCTTCCAATATTAGGTTATCTATATTAGGAAATAGGACACATGAAAGAACCTGCTTTGCTTAAACTGATGCCAAGGGCGCGGAGATACTCCTTCGGGAGTCGATTCCCAGCGCGGTATAAGATTGCAAATAAATAAATAAACTGAAGGAGAAGAACATCGGAGCCCTGGTAAGTGTAGAGAATAAAAAAGGTATAAAGAGTGATCAGAAGGCCACTGTTTTCAAAGTTAGGAGGGTATGCCTGGCTTACATCCCTTCATTAGGTTCCAGTAGGGGGAAACATGTCTATCCAGGATAGACATGTAAAGCAATGAAAGAAGAGGAGTGATATCCCTGACCTCAAAATGATATGTGTGTGTGTGTGCATGTATATATGTGTGCCGCTGTATATTTTGTGTGTGAAAATAAATTGTTATAAGGAATTTATAGTTCTTCTCTCAAAAGGGAAAATGTTTGCCATATACATTGAACAATTGAAATTACCATGTATTTCCCATCTTCCCCTGAAAAAATATGTAGGTGCTCCTGTACTTTGCTGTACTGTTAAAGAGTCCACAGTGTGAAGTGGTGAAAGGTGATGCAATGTGCCTTCGGCCTCGTTCCTCTATATGTTATGGAGCTGAGCTCCCTGGTTACTTGCACTAGTATTCTGCAGGGGGTGCTTTATTCCATATTTCGTTTGTGCTTTAGAAAGCCCAGAGCCCCAAGAAAAATAATAGATGCCTTTACAATCAGCTAGCTCAATGTTATCCTTTTTAAAACCCTCAAAATAAAGGAGAAAGAGGTGGTTGAGTCATGTGACCTTCATGTTACAGAGATTACCAGTTGACGCATTAAAACACGTATCTGTTTAACAAATTGTAACAGCTGTGTTTTTTTTATTGCCAAATGCAATACTGCAGCCCTCCCTCAAGGACTTCTGTTCTGAGGGGCATAAACAATCTGTGCTCCGAGGGGCTTATCCAATCAGGAGGTGGGAAATGCAGCCTGGCGTTTCTCACCTTAGCCTCTAGGTTCAGGTGTTCCGCCTCCTCCATAATTCATAAAACGGAAACCCTCGACATTATGCTCCTTGTCCCTAAGAAAACCTTAAAATCCTAATTTAAGAGCCTTACACTGGCAGAAGGTGTCCCGGCTGTTGTGTGACATAAGAACGACATCTTTATTGACCAGCATTTACCACAGAACTTTTACAAGTGGAGAAGAGCTTAGGGCACACCCCATGCCAAACAAACGTGTCGCAAAAAACACCCCATGCAGAAACACTTCTCTGAGCAGGCTAACAGGCACTTCTGTCCCCGAAGCTCAGTGTACCTGCTCAGGTCCTGGTAGTTCAAAACAACTTGCATTTCCATCAAGTTCTCAGAGCATCTGATCTGAGATTGGACAGAACAGTAAGCATTCCATTATCTGCTCGGGGTTTCAGATAAGACGGTGTCTTTTCCAAATACTTCACTTATTAATCAAGGCTGCCATTGGATAGACTTACGTCAGGCCTGGCATGCAGCTTCGGAGCAGGCAGGTGCGAGCGGACAGCAGAAGAGGGCAAGGCTAGCCAGGCAGGGACTAGTAATATTTAAATTATGCCCGGAGGTCCCATGGTCCTTCCAAGTTCTCA